>NC_085137.1:501743447-502943447 GCF_035046485.1 Aedes albopictus | reverse complement strand
GGGGAAAGTTGGGAAAGGGTCCAGGCTTTGCTATCAGCTGTCCTGCAGCTCCACCTGGTCACTCTTCAAAAAAAAAAAAAAAAAAATATTTTCATATAAAAATTCAAAATTCAGTTTCCTATGTAATAACAAATGCAAAAATATGTATGTCAAATGATATCACAATAGTAGGGTAGGTAATCAAAAGTGGAACCAAATTGCGGCTTTCCAAAGTAGCGCAAATTTTGAGTGATTTTTTCTCCCACATGGAAATAATTTAGTTCAAATTTAGATTACAAATGGTTCAACTTAAGATAACATTCTCCAAGTAAGAATTACTTAAATTTGATAATTTTATGACAAATATTGTGGAATATTATTCGGTTGGTCGATTCTACGATAAATAAGCTTTCATTTGACGTGTTCACATATTGTGTGTGATACAATGCATGAGCTGTACGAGTGCACCGAAAATGTGCTTTCTCTGGGGGGAAATGGATGAAATTACAGTGATTTTTCAATTGCCTGTTTTCCATGACAAAAACGCTTTTTTCAATGCTTTCAAAGTCCATGTTATCAGGTTATATTACGGAAAGCTGTTTAACATCTTTTTCGGGACAATATTTGCCTAAAAAGTACGTCGTTTCAATGAATTTCAAAATTGTTCAAATTAAGAATATAATTTGACTAGTTCAAAGTTTGATTTCTTACCCTAGCAAGAATACTTATCAAACATGCTTGAAATTAAAAATAAATATCTGCGTGTTTGAAAAAGGATTTACATTGAGTGTTGCAAGTCACCCCGCACGACGTCTTGTATCAAAAATGACCTTATTTGGCTTCTTCAACATGAAAAAATAAACCAATTAACAACTTGTTCACTCTATTTTATAGAGTGCCCGGCTATTAAAACTATTGCAAAGAGTTTGTATTTAAATATTAGTTTTAATAAACTTTTTTTGTTAGTTGAAGCAGAAAAGTGTTGCAAGTCACCCCGTTTGACGGTATGGAAAAGTGGAGAAGGACGCCACTTTCTCCTGCAGACCGATCATCAACCGCTTCTCAAGATTTTCGTTTCCAAGAAGGGTATTCCTGTTTACACAGCGAACCGATTGCAACGTTGGGCCTTGACACTCCCGTTGTATGATGTCGACATCAAGCATGTTCCAACGACAAACTTCGGCTATGCAGACTTCCTTTCGTGGTTGATGTCATCGCAACGTACTCCACATAAAAATTACGTGATATTCGTCATATACGGTGAACCTGAAGTGAAAGCGATTCTCGAAGACACCAAGAAGACATGGAATTCAAGTTGTCGATGACTTCTTCATGTTCGGTGATCGAATCGTTATTTATCACAAGTTTCGCAAATGGATTGTTCGACAATTACATCGTGGACATCCAGGAATGGACCGGATGATGTCTCCGACCCGCAGCTACATCTCCTGGCCGAATGTGGATAATGACGTGACGCAATTAGTTCAACAATATGCAGCGTGCGCTGAAGCAGTGAAGTTTCCGATGAAAGCAAGCCTAGAGTCGTGGCCACATGCAGTCAAGTCGTGGCAACGTGTGCACATTGATTTCGCTGGCCCAATCGATGGATATTACTATTTCGGCATTTTGGATGCCTACTCCAAGTGGCCCGAAATTTTTCGCACTCGTTCCATCGCCACAACTGCTGGCAGCCCTGGGTCTGCTTCGAAACGTACGTTTTCCCGTTTCGGTAAACCGGACACTCTCTCAAGCGTGGTCTCAAGAAGCTGAGCAAAGGGGAAGCCTTACCCTCACTAGAGCACCTGCAGACATTCCTTTCGGTGTATCGCTCAACTCCAAATCGAAGTGCACCGCAATCGACGTCTCCTGCAGAAGCGTTCCTTGGAAGACCAGTACTCACCACTTTGGGCCCCTTGAAGAAGCCTGCTCCTGTAGCCAAAGGTGCCAAGAACCTCAAACAAAATGATCAGTTCAAAAGCTGGCATGTAGCAATCAAGCACGACTTTGAAGAAGATAACCTGGTGTACGTTGAGCAACACTTCCGGAATACCAAGTCATGGATGCCAGGTCGAGTCTCGAACGGAAATGTTCTGTTCATTGTTCACTGGAAACCAATGAAAGACCCAAGCTGGTTAGTGCCGGCTGTTCGGATCCATATGAAGTTTACCATCAATGTTAACTTCATTTCCCGATCAGCCTAGATAGTTGTGTAGTGTCGGTAGCGGTTGTCTCAATTGGCTAAGAATAACACTACGGACCACCTGTTCCGGGGGTAAAAATCCACTAAACAGGGAACCCCAATCCAAGGTGTCAGGCGACCCGTGCTGATGGATGAATGGTTGAGGGGGTTTAAATATGCTCGATCTTTAACGGAGCCCGTAACGTAGGTAGATCGCCTTTATGTGTTGCGTTACGGCTCAAGATCTACCAAACCGAACCCTAGTGACATCCGGTTTGTCAAGTTGGGGTAATGTGTTTTGGTAATAAGGATTCACGGTACAAAGTCCTTGTTACTGATGACAGTTTCTGAAATTGCATTTATTCTGCCTTGCTGATAGTTAAAGAATCGGACTTTGCCCACCCGAGACTACACTTGATGTTAGGAAAACAAACATGCTTTACGTATCCAATTGCGTACTAACCTATCAAGGACTGCTAAGTTCTAGTAATTCAAGGACTCACGTGCATTCTTATCACCGACGAATTCTTATTGCAGGACACATTCTCTAATTTGACAGAGTTTTGCAACTAGCCTAAAGTCCCGGGTTTTTCTATGTTGTCCTGGGACTAAACTAGAAGCAAGACATGGATGGGGCTAGAGTTCCGATGCATGGATAAATATCAGTACCACCGTTTTGTTTTTCTCAGAATTCGAATAGATTGTGTTTGATTAGGGGCGCTCTTTCACTGGGATTAAAATCTCTATGATAACGGGACCTTTTCATCGCAATCGATTTCTTCTCTGGGATAACAAAACAGGAACTGTACAGAAATCGATGCTTCATTGCCTCTCAATGACAATGGAGTAGTACGACATGCACTAAATACTAAGGATACGGGTAATGCCACAAAAGGTCTAAATACTGGTCGCAGCGGCTCACCCGAACAGAAAAAAAAGCTGATTAGAGCGCATGTGAATCAATTGCGCCCTCGCTACGATACCGCTGTTCCTGGAACAATGACGCAACTACCGTGGGAAGTCTTGATCGATAGAGTACACATTTCTGTATCGACTGATCCAGAAGAACAGCCTGGTATGACTCACGCAAAAACGGCTACGCTCAAAAATGTGTTCGGCCTGCACATTTTTAGTAAACATCCATGCCGCACATGACTGTGTTGGAAACACACATTTTTTTTTAAATTGCTCGTACGCTCACATGAGCATGTATTTTGCAATAATTTCGACATGGTAACCTCACTGGGTTTATAAACCATCTTCAAATACCGAAAAATATTGATATTTTGCAAAAATGTGATCGTACGAGCAATTTAAAAAAATGTGTGTTTCCAACACAGTCCCTGTGCGGCATGGGCGCTACTCAAAAATGAGAGTTTTTATTTTAGAGAGCTGAAGGCCTAGTCCTTGTTGCCACCCCGCCGTCCCCTACACAGAGAAAATTTTCTACTCAGTGACTGAGTTGGTCTTACTCAGAAATCGAAAATTCCTTTGTATTCTTACTCAGTTTCAGCTAAAAGTGGGACAACCCATTGCCAATGGGTTGTCCCACTTTTAACGGAAACTGAGTAAGAAAACAAAGGATTTTTCGATTTCTGAGTAAGACCAACTCAGTCACTGAGTAGAAAATTTTCTCTGTGTATAGCGTAGGTAAATAATAAATAAATCACAAAAAAAACATCCAGTTAGTTCAAAGAATCTTTTTTCAAGCTTCCTCATTTTGTCCTCCCAATTAGGACTCATCCATTTCCTGTTTGATGGAAACGAATTCTATTTGTGGCGATTGCGCTACCTTCGCCGTAGACGCAACCTCCCTAGTACTTTCACCCCCGGAACTAATCACCATACTCCCGTCCTTCAACCGGTGCATGCGCACAACGTGATGTTGGAGATAGTGCTGATCCTTGAACCTGGCACCGCATACGTCGCAGGGGAAATTCCGTTCCTGCAAGTGCTTGCTTATATGGCGCGTCAACTGGTTCTTCAAGTGGAACCTATCCGGACAGTGGGGACACTGAAGCTTGGGCTCGGTGTGCCGCTTCATCCTGTGATATCTGGCTTGGACTTTCCCGACCAAATTTTCACCGCAAATGTCGCATTGGATGGGGCAGTGGGCTTCCTGGAAGTGGTCGTTCAGTCGCCAGTTGGCGTAAAACACCTTAGGACAGTGCGGACATGGCAGGGCGGGTTTGGAGGAATTCTTGGACGAGGACGGTCCGTGCTGTTCGTCGATGTGATTTTGCAGGCGCGAGTTGTTAGAATACGTTTTGCCGCAATGGGGACATTTGGAGTTGTTTCTCGAGGTTTTCGGTGAAGATTTTTTATCCTGAGGGTTGGGTTGTTTCGTCGGTGTAGAATCTTTGTCAGGGCTCTCGCCTGAAGGTTCCTGACGTTGAGCCAATGTTTCGACGATTGGTACTTCCACCAGCAATGCGATGTTGTCGTTTTGCAACCCATTCTCTGCGGCCAGTTCCGGATCTTGAAGGTAGCAGTCTTTGAAAACTCTATGAACTTTCAGATAAGCGTTCTCAACATTGTGGACCTTGGTGAAATGAGTGATGAGACTGTCCGCGGTTTTGAACTTGTGACCACACGTTTCACATGTAAGCTTACGATCCTTCAGATGTTTGGTAAGATGAGCCACGTAGAATGCCTTGCTCTGAAGCTTCTTCGGGCAATGAACACATTTGAATAACTTCTCACCGTGGAGCTGCGTCTGAAATGATGCAAAGGAATAACATGAGTATGATCGACCTCAAAGGAGAAAGGGGTAATTCACAGACCTTATGATCACGAGCCTCGGTCGTCCCGTATGAAGTTATGCCACAAACATCGCAGACGATTGGTTCATGGCAGCATTCTATGTGACCGGCTAGGATAGTTGAATCCTTGAAATCCTTATCGCAGTGGGGACATCTGGTGCCGGTTGGCCTCCAGGCAATCATTTTGGAAATTTCTTCAACCTCATGGGACGTGCATGTGTTCGGTCCGTCCATTAGTTTTTGTTCTTGGGAGTCAGATACGGTAGGATATGGATTCCCTTCAGTCAACTCTTGTTGGTTCGAGGCACATGAGATCTGCAAAATAAGTAGCATAAGGAGTGTTCTTATGGTAATCTAGTTCTGTACATCTAACTCAGCTACGTCCGTAGCTCCTCCCGGGATCTTGTAGGTTTTCAAAGGTTTTCTTAGATGTTTTCAGAGTTCGTTCTTGAATTTTCTTAATAGGTATTTACTCCCAGGAGATTACTCCAAGAACATCCGGGAGAATCCTCCGGGATTTCCTTCGGAGAATCCTCCGGGATTTCCTTCGGAGAATCCTCCGGGATTTCCTTCGGAGAATCCTCCGGGATTTCCTTCGGAGAATCCTCCGGGATTTCCTTCGGAGAATCCTCCGGGATTTCCTTCGGAGAATCCTCCGGGATTTCCTTCGGAGAATCCTCCGGGATTTCCTTCGGAGAATCCTCCGGGATTTCCTTCGGAGAATCCTCCGGGATTTCCTTCGGAGAATCCTCCGGGATTTCCTTCGGAGAATCCTTCGGGATTTCCTTCGGAGAATCCTCCGGGATTTCCTTCGGAGAATCCTCCGGGATTTCCTTCGGAGAATCCTCCGGGATTTCCTTCGGAGAATCCTCCGGGATTTCCTTCGGAGAATCCTCCGGGATTTCCTTCGGAGAATCCTCCGGGATTTCCTTCGGAGAATCCTCCGGGATTTCCTTCGGAGAATCCTCCGGGATTTCCTTCGGAGAATCCTCCGGGATTTCCTTCGGAGAATCCTCCGGGATTTCCTTCGGAGAATCCTCCGGGATTTCCTTCGGAGAATCCTTCGGGATTTCCTTCGGAGAATCCTCCGGGATTTCCTTCGGAGAATCCTCCGGGATTTCCTTCGGAGAATCCTCCGGGATTTCCTTCGGAGAATCCTCCGGGATTTCCTTCGGAGAATCCTCCGGGATTTCCTTCGGAGAATCCTCCGGGATTTCCTTCGGAGAATCCTCCGGGATTTCCTTCGGAGAATCCTCCGGGATTTCCTTCGGAGAATCCTCCGGGATTTCCTTCGGAGAATCCTCCGGGATTTCCTTCGGAGAATCCTCCGGGATTTCCTTCGGAGAATCCTCCGGGATTTCCTTCGGAGAATCCTCCGGGATTTCCTTCGGAGAATCCTCCGGGATTTCCTTCGGAGAATCCTCCGGGATTTCCTTCGGAGAATCCTCCGGGATTTCCTTCGGAGAATCCTCCGGGATTTCCTTCGGAGAATCCTCCGGGATTTCCTTCGGAGAATCCTCCGGGATTTCCTTCGGAGAATCCTCCGGGATTTCCTTCGGAGAATCCTCCGGGATTTCCTTCGGAGAATCCTCCGGGATTTCCTTCGGAGAATCCTCCGGGATTTCCTTCGGAGAATCCTCCGGGATTTCCTTCGGAGAATCCTCCGGGATTTCCTTCGGAGAATCCTCCGGGATTTCCTTCGGAGAATCCTCCGGGATTTCCTTCGGAGAATCCTCCGGGATTTCCTTCGGAGAATCCTCCGGGATTTCCTTCGGAGAATCCTCCGGGATTTCCTTCGGAGAATCCTCCGGGATTTCCTTCGGAGAATCCTCCGGGATTTCCTTCGGAGAATCCTCCGGGATTTCCTTCGGAGAATCCTCCGGGATTTCCTTCGGAGAATCCTCCGGGATTTCCTTCGGAGAATCCTCCGGGATTTCCTTCGGAGAATCCTCCGGGATTTCCTTCGGAGAATCCTCCGGGATTTCCTTCGGAGAATCCTCCAGGATTTCCTTCGGAGAATCCTCCGGGATTTCCTTCGGAGAATCCTCCGGGATTTCCTTCGGAGAATCCTCCGGGATTTCCTTCGGAGAATCCTCCGGGATTTCCTTTGGAGAATCCTCCGGGATTTCCTTCGGAGAATCCTCCGGGATTTCCTTCGGAAAATCCTCCGGGATTTCCTTCGGAGAATCCTCCGGGATTTCCTTCGGAGAATCCTCCGGGATTTCCTTCGGAGAATCCTCCGGGATTTCCTTCGGAGAATCCTCCGGGATTTCCTTCGGAGAATCCTCCGGGATTTCCTTCGGAGAATCCTCCGGGATTTCCTTCGGAGAATCCTCCGGGATTTCCTTCGGAGAATCCTCCGGGATTTCCTTCGGAGAATCCTCCGGGATTTCCTTCGGAGAATCCTCCGGGATTTCCTTCGGAGAATCCTCCGGGATTTCCTTCGGAGAATCCTCCGGGATTTCCTTCGGAGAATCCTCCGGGATTTCCTTCGGAGAATCCTCCGGGATTTCCTTCGGAGAATCCTCCGGGATTTCCTTCGGAGAATCCTCCGGGATTTCCTTCGGAGAATCCTCCGGGATTTCCTTCGGAGAATCCTCCGGGATTTCCTTCGGAGAATCCTCCGGGATTTCCTTCGGAGAATCCTCCGGGATTTCCTTCGGAGAATCCTCCGGGATTTCCTTCGGAGAATCCTCCGGGATTTCCTTCGGAGAATCCTCCGGGATTTCCTTCGGAGAATCCTCCGGGATTTCCTTCGGAGAATCCTTCGGGATTTCCTTCGGAGAATCCTTCGGGATTTCCTTCGGAGAATCCTTCGGGATTTCCTTCGGAGAATCCTTCGGGATTTCCTTCGGAGAATCCTTCGGGATTTCCTTCGGAGAATCCTTCGGGATTTCCTTCGGAGAATCCTTCGGGATTTCCTTCGGAGAATCCTTCGGGATTTCCTTCGGAGAATCCTTCGGGATTTCCTTCGGAGAATCCTTCGGGATTTCCTTCGGAGAATCCTTCGGGATTTCCTTCGGAGAATCCTTCGGGATTTCCTTCGGAGAATCCTTCGGGATTTCCTTCGGAGAATCCTTCGGGATTTCCTTCGGAGAATCCTTCGGGATTTCCTTCGGAGAATCCTTCGGGATTTCCTTCGGAGAATCCTTCGGGATTTCCTTCGGAGAATCCTTCGGGATTTCCTTCGGAGAATCCTTCGGGATTTCCTTCGGAGAATCCTTCGGGATTTCCTTCGGAGAATCCTCCGGGATTTCCTTCGGAGAATCCTCCGGGATTTCCTTCGGAGAATCCTCCGGGATTTCCTTCGGAGAATCCTCCGGGATTTCCTTCGGAGAATCCTCCGGGATTTCCTTCGGAGAATCCTCCGGGATTTCCTTCGGAGAATCCTCCGGGATTTCCTCCGGAGAATCCTCTGGGATTTCCTTCAGAGAATCCTCCAGGTATTCCCTGAGTTTCAAAGGTTATTGCCTGTTAAAGAAAATTACTTAAGAATTCCCGGTTTTCAAGGGTTTTCGAGGTACCTAGTAGACACCCTGATAAGGCTGAATTAACGCTTGGAAGCACTTTTGGTGCTGATTTAAGGCCTAGAATAAATGCTTACAAACCTTATGATCGTTTAGCTGATCAGCATTATCGAGAGTCATTCCGCAAAGTATGCAAATCACGACCTTATGAACTGCTTCCACGTGTTCCAGAATCCTTTCTCGCTCATCGAAACGCTCCTCACAAATCGGACAACAATCCCCCGTCCATTTCTCACTCTGGTGATCCATTTCCGTGCCCGATTCCGACTCGACTTCCTCTTTGACCCGAACACTCGCCTCCTTGAACACGTCCATAGCTTTGCGGTCTCCCTGATCACGTGCCTTCAGAGCCGCGTAGATTTTCTGAAAGTGCTCGTTCGGGTAGTGATGCCGCCGGTAGTGCTGGCCCAGATATCGCAGATCCTTGCACTGTTTCTCGCAAATGTCACACGGATAGCTTTCCGCCCTGAAATGCGCATCCAGATGCGGCTGATAGGTACTCAGTAGGTGGAACGTTTTCGGACAGTGCGGACAGAAGAACTTCGGCTCCCGGTGGATTTTGGCCTGTAGAAGTTACGGGAATTGTTAAAAAAGGATGTATGGGATAATTGGAACCAGGTTTACCTTATGATAGGACATTCGACTTCTACCTTCGAATACGCGATCGCATTTGTCGCATTTAGTCGGTTTGTGGGAATCTTTGACGTGCAGTTTTAGGGCTGCCTCGTGAAGAAGGTCCTTGGCGCAGTGAGGACATTTTGTATCGACGGTTTCTTTCGCTGGGATTTCTGCCAAAGGTTCTTCATCTACCTGCATATGATCATCATTTTGAGATGTCTCTTCCTGCTCATCGGAGTCAGCTGGTGATCGATCACTTGGGCTGTCAAACCTATCAACTTGCATCGGAAGATCCAAGCTGATGATCTCTTGCTTGACTAGTAGATCCGGTACGTCTGGTGTCTTTTTGGGCCTGCAGTGGTTTGAAGTATGGTAGGCTCGAAGTTTTTTCGATCGAAAGCTCTCTCCGCATTCGGAACACTTAAGGTAAAATCCATCGTGATCCTCCTGTAATGGTGCATCCAAAGATAAACAAGGTGTTTTCTAGTTTTCAGATCTGATTGGACTTACGTGAATATGTTCCCAATAGCTACTCTCATCAAAGGCTCGTTGGTCGTCACACAACGAACATGTATGCAAACGATGGGAGATCCTTTCTTCAGTACTATACGAATCCTTACTTTCATTCGCTACCTGTGGAACGACGACAAGTTCAACTTAAGTCTCTGATATTTTTTTGCGTTTTTGAGGAATCATAAATCAAATAACCCTGCAAACCTATTATTGGTAACTAGTGTTCAAACAGGTTGGTGTAAATACGATGACGGGGTTATTTTCAGCTATTCTAATACGAAATAATAATGTAAGGTTTTTATCTAATTCCCGTCTAGCTGAACACTGACCAATTCATACTTTAAAATGCCACATAGCTTTTGTGGGGGTGTAATTTAAGATCAGTGCAATAATCTGGCGAAGTGAAAATTTAACGGTGATGAGGAACAATTCAGCTTGCTATTGCTTTGATGCGGTTGGCTTCGGCATACGTAAAACGAGAAGAATTGTGTACAACTTCAATGGAGTGAAATTGAAACGTGAAATTTTACGTAATTATTCGATTTCCAGTGCTATAGGAGCTGGTTTTTGTTGGTCTACATCTTTTTGCTTCCATCTAATGAGTCATTAGCAAAGGTAAGTTGGAATATCTTTAATTATCGGCTATTTTCGATATAATATGACGGGAATTAGCGCTTATGACGAAGTAAATTTCTACAATATGCTTTTCTATTACAGATTTAATTCAACAAGGCATTGCAGCAGGATGGAAGTTTCTGTCATTTCGGCGTATGTACTTCTTTGAGGTAGAATGAAACTGGTAAATGAAGGTATGTAGTAGAGTTTTGTGTTTACTTTTTTGTCTAACTAGTTTTAGTTCTAACTAAAACTAAATTCTTAATGATTGTCAAAATAGCAACAAGTACAACATACCGCTAAAAACTGAGATTTAACCATGAACCTCGTTAAAAAAAATCCTCCAGATAAACTTGCTATTCATGTCCTTACCTCATGGGTATCCAAATGGTTCCAAAGTCCACCCTTGCCCAGATAGTCTGCATTGCAAATCCCACATCGCAACACTAATCGTACCATACACTCGGTCCTGTGCTGGGGTAAATCATCCTCGGGGAACCGACCAAGGCAAGCTTCACATTGCACCTCCTGTACGGGTTCTGCCTTCAGTATGATTTCCATGCTGGCGATCGTTTCCGCCGTATGATTTGATTTGGTGTTCAAATTG
Organism: Aedes albopictus; assembly: GCF_035046485.1. Taxonomy (NCBI): domain Eukaryota; kingdom Metazoa; phylum Arthropoda; class Insecta; order Diptera; family Culicidae; genus Aedes; species Aedes albopictus. The sequence goes on along the minus strand of NC_085137.1, from coordinate 502,932,647 downwards.
CAACATTTCATGTGATCCACACATGAATTGCACAAGTGATGCTGGAAAATAAAGCATTAATTGGCAAGGATAATAACTTGGCATGTTAATCCATAGAGACTTACCGGTGTCAGTTCAGGGGCTCCTTGCTTACAAAACGAACAGTGCATTGCTGAGTTTGATATTCTATCTTACGTGAAACAAAATCTTCTATTCTAATTTACAAATAAAATACGACTTCGAGTACAAAACATAACAACATTTAATACCGATGTTGATGTTGTTTGTTATAGAGGGTACGTTTATGTAGCAGGGTGGATGGGGTGAATTGGTGGAATGCACTTTCTGTCAATTTGGTTCTCTCTTGTGTGATTCGTCTCTTTTCGATGCTCTCAGAGCAGTGATACCAGATGTTTTGTTTTTAGTTTTGTAAATCTGGCGTTCGATTTGAATAGGACAGCATAGGAATCACAGCAGCAATACGGCATATTAAAATCAAATATTCAAATATCGTATTTGGTTGGACCGGTCCGATCACCATAGGTACCGGAAAATCCGGATTTCCGGATCCATGTTTTTAAGGAGTGTATCGGAAATTAACTATAAACATTCAGGATGCTCTATCTCGAAGCATGTTTGGTCTTATCATTTCGGTTCTTCTATCAAATCTTCACAATACAGTCAAGTTTAGAACAGCCTGAAAAAAATTGAAAAATGTTTAGCATTATTGAAAATATTGTAGAATGAATACATCTCACAAATTAAAGTTTTGGACAAATTGTTGTTTTTTAAAGATTTTTCAGCGTTTCAATAACCTGTAGCGAATAAAACTTGTACGGCGAAAAATCCAAAAAATATTAATTATTGTTAGCAGTTATGTACACATAACATATCACCGAACACCAACTTAAAAAAAATATTTATGATCGAAAAACCCTCAACATTTAAAAAATGACCTATCCTAAAAAAACACTAATTTTTTGTCGAACTTTGACAGTCTGTTTTAAATATCTTCAAAGGTTATACAATCCCGTTCTCTACTAAAGCTACCTCGTCGTTAAGTTTAAAAACATTTCCAATTAAAAAAAAATGAATCATCAATTTGATGTATTTTTTATTTGCGTAAACGTGCTTTGAATGAGCATAAAAAAATAGGGTCCCTGAAAAATGACCTTTTTTCATTTTTAAGAATTGCGCTAAAATGGAATCGAATTTTTTCTTGAAAAATTTTTTTTACCTATATTATGAGCAATCTGGGAAAGAATATATTTGCGCTAATATATTTTAAAAAATCAAAAAAAAAATCCATTTTTTCCGCAATTTCAAATTTTTAAGAGGTGTCCAAAATTTCAAGATCATGCGTTTAAACTTTGAGATTGATGACCATGTAAAATAATTATTTTTACAAAAGCAAAAGTGCAATTCCTTTTTCTGAGGATTTATATAGTACTTCCAAAAATAAAATTATTTATAACTTGAATAAATTATTTTTTAGGATGTTTTGAACATATATAGTTAATTTCCGATACACCCAAGGAACAATTCGAAATCATTAATAAGCATGCATGTCGAACTATTGCTGGTTTATAACATCCGCAGCTGAACAAAACCAAATGCTGAATAATAAGCTGAAATGATGCTATTTACATTGTTAATAAGCCAAAATGTAACATTTGGCACGTATGTGAATAGCAATTTAATTATAAGCTTAACAAACGTCAGCAATTTATGTTTGTTCGATTTGTTCTTACTAGCTTTAATATAAGCTGAAGAAGTACTTTTTTCTACGCGTTAAAAAGCTTATGTTCCACAGTTTCCGGTAGCTGATTATTGTGGTCTACATAAGTTGAACAAATGCTTTCGAAGTTAAATACTTCAGCTATTGTGGGAACGTTCAATAATGGTTTAACAGTAAGCTATATAAACGAGTTTATGATTTATTTGTTCGATTATCACTTTTCGATTGAACAAAAGGTCAAAGTGATTATAATAGAGCAGTACTGGAACGTTCCTCATTATTAAATATGTATTGATGATTGTTGCACACCAATGCAAAATATTCGAAACAGTTGCTAATTTTCGTTGCAATTTCAAAGTTGTAGTCATCTTCACAACTTTTTTTAAATAAATATTTACAACCTCCCATAAATCTGAATATTGTCTTTCATAGCATTGCGAAGATGTTAGACTCTCAGCGAGTAACTTACCAATTCCAGGATGGCGTAGTCGGCAAGGCATGCGACGGGTGATTGGGAGATCACGAGTTCAAATCCCAAGTTGAGAAATTTTTAGAAGAGCTTGTGTGTTATAAATGCGTTGAGATGCGACAAATAAACATGATTGGACTATAATTGCACCTCGCACTTCAATTTATTTTTGTTTTCGCAGCAGGTTATTATAGCTGAATACAAGTTTAATAAGAGGCTGATATAACACAGTTTACTTCCGACTGTATAGCCTGTATCACGCTTGCAGAAAAGATTGCTGAATAACTTCTCCACTTTTGTTTGAACAACGCCTGATTACAAGCTGTGATGAAATAATGTTAAACTGCAATTCAATCAAATGTGGAATAAAAATGTCATTGCAATGTTGGTTAAATGAGTGAATGTTCCTTGGGCAGTCCTTATACAATACAATATATGGGATTTTCGGTAGGTTAGTAGTAATTTCGGTACCAAGCATCGTAAAATTGCTTTGGCATATTGTATCTGACCGGCCTGGAATCATAAAACGTGTTGACTTTGAAACTGTGATTTCGGAACACGCTTCCCGTGGGCCATGGTTGACCATAAACACTTTAAGGTATCCTAGCCATAACAATGTGGTTTTCAATATGGTATAAGGACATGCTCCCAAAAATATGGATTTTTCGAAAACCACGGTGATTAGATCAGTCTAACCAAATATTTTCCCGATAGATGATGAGTTTCTGAGTTGAATGAGCTAAAAATTTCCATAATCGATGAAAAATTGACGGAGATATGATCATTTCAATTTCGTGGGTACTCGGGTTCCCTGCCGGCCTTCCACGTAATAAAAAAATGCAGGAGCCCCTCTCCCTGCCCCTCCTCACTTTAAAATTTGGTCAACCCCAGTAATAGATGTATATTCACGAGTTCTAAGATCTAACAGAGTTCCAACATCCTAGTCTCAATAACCTTTAAAATATCGAGATTTGAAATTGAAAAAGGTACCCGGGTACCCTGCCGGCCACATAAGTTTTTGTTAGATAGATCGAAGTAACCATGTCGAAAAAGTTTAAACTTGTTTATATTCTACATTCCGTCAATAGACTCAATTTAAAAACTGATTTTTAGCTAATTTCCGTCAATTAAATTTTAATTTTATCTCTTTAATTCATGGATAGCGAAAATGTAAATCACTGGTAAATATTGATGTTAACTAAAAGCCTATCAAAGATACATAATTCGCGATATCTTACCAACATTGTGCCTTAATGCTGATGACAGTATACTTTGATCTATCTAGCAAAGAATAGTTAAATTTGCTTGAATTGTTTCGTTTTCCATATGAAAATCCGGTTTTATTCAATATATCTTTTTAACTATGAGAGATAGAATATTGAGCTCTACGGAAAAAATGTGCGTCATTGATAGGACTAAAAGTGCTCGGAACAAAGTTTTTACGAGAAACGAATGAATTAAAAGTTATTGCAAGAAAACTGAATTTCATGGATCACCCTAACATGATTCTTTAAAAAAAATATAAGTAAGGAACCATAAGAGATAGAATAATGGTTTCTTCGGCAAACTTGCTCCAAATAAGTTCTTTTACAACTTTGTAGAACATTTTGTAAGCATACATAAAGCTATTAACCCTTCAGCGCGCGCGCTGTTGTAAAAAGTGCAACGCTACCAAAAAACCTCGCTAGTCGTATACAGCGCGAGCGCGGTGCAGATTCTGTTGCTTTATGGCGCGCGTCCTGAAAGGTTAAAAAGCAAATGTTTGGATCAGCTAAACTAGAGAGACCACCCTAATTTCACATTGATGAGAAAAAAGGTCGAAAAATATGAAGAAACTTTCCCAAAGACATCATGTATCTAAAACTTATGGTTTAGGCACAAACATTTTTGTCTTCGTAAATACGGCTCTGGACCCATTGTGCAATGAGGAGATAATGGCATTCATAAAGACCCAGAACTACCTTAGCACGGACTCTTGAAAAGTTCTCCTGAGGACTATCCCTAATGGGAATGACGTCGAACTGGTTCTCACCTGTTCTCAAGATGAACGTTGAGACCATGCAGACGCTGATAAGGTGGAGGTTCAACACTGCATATATCACACTGCCAAACTACGCCGGGTGAAGAAAGGCAGGACTAACGACCGTGACCAGACTGTAATGCATCCGTAACGCAATTGCACTCAAATGAGTGGCACTCACGATCTCATAGTAGTTGATTTATTTTCCCGCCAAATACGACCACAATATAGTTTTCTAGTAAAAGATGATCGATCTTACCTGTAGAAAATTAACCATTATGAGTAAGGGCCCATATAGCCGAGGCGGTAAACGCACGGGTATTCAGCATGACCATGCTGAGGGTGACGGGTTCGATTCCCGGTCGGTCCAGGATCTTTTCGTAAAGGAAATTTCCTTGACTTCCTTGGGCATAGAGTATCTTCGTGCCTGCCACACGATATACACATGCAAAAATGGTCATTGGCAGAGGAAGCTCTCAGTTAAAAACTGTGGAAGTGCTCATTGAACACTAAGCTGAGAAGCAGGCTTTGTCCCAGTGAGGACGTTACGCCAAGAAGAGAGAAGAGAGAGAGAGAGTCAATATTCAGTGTAATTCTATATGTATAAGACATAACCGTTTATCAGTTCATCAGTATAACCGTTTAGTATACTATAGTTAATCAGTTTTTTTTGTTGTGCCACCCGAAAACAGTTGATTGTTCAGTCGATCCTAATTCCAAAGCTAAGTTATCAGGTATCAGAAGGCCGGCTCCAGAGGCACGTTATCCTTCATTTGGGACATTTGTGCCATCGCCATACATATAAGCCTATTACATCATTTACCTGAGGGAGAATGGGACAAGGGATGGAATGGTATTAGGAAAGCGAAAGGTGACGAAATAGGAAGGGGTACCCTAGAGGAGGGAATGAACACATAAGCGCAACGAGAGCTCATAGCCCATACCACCACGGCACACTGTTTCCAAAGGCCCAGTTTCGTGATCGAAATTGTTTTGGGCATGAAAAATTGATTTTAGAGGTTTGGTGCCTTCGAAGAAGTATATCAGAGCCCTTCTTTTGGAAGTATCACTAATGTGATTAATCCACCTAAAAGTGAGATAGAAATTCGAGTTTTTTCATAAGTGAAGATAGCGTGTTTATGTCTTCAGCAAAGTTGTAGAAAATGTCATTTTGAGAAAACTTGCCGAACAAACTTTTGCTCTATCTGCTCAATTTCTAGAGATAGGGGCCATTATTTATGAATGGCCCCTTAAAATCAGTTTTTTTGTTGTAACTTTTTCCAGACATTTTTGGGAATTTTCAAATGTTCTACAAAGTTATTAAGCATGACAAAATACGTATTTCTTCTGAAGACGGCAACATTGTATCTATGATAATTTTTGAGATATTTACTAATTTATTTTTAAAAGTAGCATTTTTTACGGTTTTGTGACATTTACAGAGGCAAAATGGGGCAAGATTTTTCAATTGAATATGAAAGAAGTTTATAATAGGTGTAAATTTTGTTTCAATTCAGACTGGACACTTGCTTCCTTGACAGTAAAATTGAGCTATGAAATATTTTAGTTCGTAACTGAAATTTTCAAAAAACTCAAAAAGTATTGAAGATAGAACTTTGTCGTCTTTAAAGAAAACATGCATTTTATCATATATAATAAGTTTGTAGAACATTTGAAAATTCCTAAAAATGTCTGAAAAAAGTTACAATGAAAAAACTTATATTTAGGGGTCGTTAACAGAAAATGACCCATATCTTTCAAAACGGAGCAGATAGGACAAAAGTTTGTTGCAAGAAGTTGTTTGATAGACAAGAATCCTTCTTTTGCAAGTATTACTCTTGTGATCAATTCACCTAGTAGTGAGATGAAAATTCAGTGTTTACCATATGTAAATATAGTATACTGATGTCTTCAGGAAAGTTGTAGGAAATATCATTATAAGAAAACTTGCCGAACAAACTTTTGTTCTATATGCTCCATTTTGAAAGATATGGGTCATTTCCTGAAAACGACCTCTAAATATCAGTTTTTTCATTGTAACTTTTTTCAGACATTCTTAGGAATTTTTAAATGTTCTACGAAGTTATTATATATGACAAAATACATGTTTTCTTTAAAGACGACAAAGTTCTATCTTCAATACTTTTTGAGTTTTTTGAAAATTTCAGTCACGAACTATAATATTTCACAGCTCAATTTTACTGTCAAGGAAGCAAGTGTCCAGCCTGAGTTGAAACAAAATGTACACCTATTATAAACTTCTTTCATATTCAATTGAAAAATCTTGCCCCATTTTGCCTCTGTAAATGTCACAAAGCCGTAAAAAAGGCAATTTTTTTTAATAAATTATTGCATATCTCAAAAACTATCAAAGATACAATATTGCCGTCTTCAGAAGAAACACGTATTTTGTCATACTAAATAAATAACTTTGTAGAACATTTGAAAATTCCCAAAAATGCCTAGAAAAAGCTACAACAAAAAAAACTGATTTTAAGGGGTCATTCACAAATAATGGCCCATATCTCTAGAAATTGAGCAGATAGAGCAAAAGTTTGTTCGGCAAGTTTTCTCATAATGACATTTTCTACAACTTTGCTGAAGACATAAACACGCTATCTTCACTTATGAAAAAAATCGAATTTCTATCTCACTTTTAGGTGGATTAATCACATTAGTGATACTTCCAAAAGAAGGGCTCTGATATACTTCTTCGAAGACACCAAACCTCTAAATTCAATTTTTCATGCCCAAAACAATTTCGATCACGAAATTGGGCCTTTGGAAACAGTGTGCACGAGTTTAATCAGTGCCCTGTGGACATTATAAAATGCATAAGCGTAAACAGAGCCTACCCAACTAACATTTTCAGCGCTATAAGCTTCAGTCATTTGCTTTCTGTTGTGTAATCATCGAGTAAAAGCAGTCAACGCTGAATAAAAGGAAAGCTAGTCAAATATAAATCATAAGCTAATACACGACTGCAAAACAAGCACCATTCAGCTACCAAACTCGGTTTTCAGAAATCCATTGCTTGTCACTGGGGCTGCCTTTACTCCACCCTATTCCAACTCCGGGAGATTTCCCGGAAGATGTGAAAACTTGAACACATCGAATAGGAGTCCCCACTAACAAAACAGCTGCTACTATACAGTACAATTCATTATACTGACAAATCCCCAAACCAGCAGCGCTTTAAAGGCAGTTATACGATTTAATTACGGCTAGAAGCTGTAATAAAGAAACTGTTGGTTTACCAACACGGCTTGTCGGATGTAAACGTTATTGTCAAAACAAACTTCAAGCGGGATATATAGCTACTACACAAATTCTTTACAGCTATCCATGTATGTGCTGTGAAATTATTTGGGTTGCTTTTATTGCACTTTAATTCAATGCCGGAAGATTTGCCGGAAGATGTGCAAATCGAGTAAGAGTCCCAGCCACTACAACAGCTGCTTTTATACAGTACGTTTTGTAATGTTGCCAAAACACAAAACAACAGCGCTTCGTAGCCGTTTAAAGAACACTCTTTCAGCTAGAAGCTGTGAAGAAGAATCTGTTGGCGCAACCACACAGCTTGTTCAATGTAAACATTATTGCGTTTGACGTTTCACAAGCTTTTACAGCAAGATGAAGTTGGGTAAGGTTTCTTGTGGCACAATTATGAAGCCTTGTCTGGAGTAAAACAAAACGGGCTATTTTCTATGTTATTTATATATAGCAGTGTGGCAGCGAGGACATCATCGGGACCAGTGGATACGGAGATCGGGAGTTCGATTCCAAGTAGCGGCAAGTACTTTCATTATTCAATTTTAAAAGTGATAATTCCAGTTCCACATGTATTGCGTCACGGTATCCATAACCTAATTATAGTTAATCGTTTAATTTGGGGATGCCGTAAAACTATTATTTAACAATTGCGAAAAGGCTGAAAAAGCGCCTTCTCAAGATGTTATTCAGTTAGTGGCTATATAGGAGCCGAGAAAAGAGCTATGACTAGGTGGCATAGAAGCTGATCGCACAGCATGTACAAGCTGATTAAGTTCGCCAGATTCATTGGTATAGGGCTTGCATAGAAGCTTCCGTCCATATGTACAACACAGTAACTCAGCATCAAGCCGTATTAAGGACGCTTTGTTGACGTTTACATTCACAATAAATGTTAGTTGGGTATAGCTCATTGGAGGTAGCTTGTGACATCATGCAATTTTTCAATAATATGACATTGAAAGGCACGTCATCGAAAGCATCCTCAATATTCAAGAAATCTCCAAGCAAAAACTACGTTTGAGCGAGTACTTTCTTGAAAACGTATACAACTTTGTGTAAAAGAGCCACTGTGGACATCCCAAATTGCAAGGCATGTGAGTTCACATGAATAGGCATGTCAGTCAGACGAACATCACAGATGTGATAATCGACAATGCGTTTCAAGCATTTCAGAAAGAACGAGATAACCAGGAACTCATTCCTTCTTTATACAACGCACGCACCCTTTCGGGATAAAACTATCATGTAATTTCACGCCATGACAATACCCAATAGAAAACTACAAGAGTTCAAAACATGTTTGAAATACTCAAATCCCTTTGGAGAAAAATATGACAAACCCCGTTGCTCCTGGAGATTTGAAGTAAGCAGAGTTTTATAGGGCCCACTAAGTCGATTATATAGCTATAATTCTCGGGTGGAAGCTAGAGATACGTAACTATACAACAGAATGGTTTATCCGAGGATATTTTGAACTAACAGATCAGAGTTCCATTCAGGAATACACCCGATTCTTTTTTTTTGCACGGGTCGGGTTTCATGAGAATCGGTTGAAAATTGACTGAGTTATAGCAAAAACCAGACCCGTGCAAAAAAAAACGGGTGTACATCTTGTGAACCGCACAGACCGCAGAGGACAAGCTTCTTTCAAAGCAATAGTCATGGTATACCACAATGGAAGGCGTTGTAATAATTTTGATTGATTGATTTATCTTTATTTGAGACTACGTTGTAATAACAAAACCACAATGAAACTCTCTTGGAGTAGCAATGGAAGCGAGTTATCCATAATATGTGGTCGCAACCAATTAGTACAGGTTCCCCCATTTTTGAGCAGGGACGGCTGAATACGTAAAGTATGCGAAAGGACACTCAAAAGTGCAAAGAAGGTCAAATGGAGACTTCTCGCCAATCATGATGTCAACTGCAGTCATCTCATGACAAATTCTGTTCATGCAGACTTGGGTTAGGTGTAGTTCTATGTTAGGTTATCCATTAACTGTCCAACCTAAGTAATCCATCAAACTGAAGCAACAAGAGCTTGCTTGAAGGCATCCATAAGGAAAGGTTGAAACATACTGTTAACGTTATTCTAAGATACAGCATGCTCGAGGCACGACACTTCATTTATAATGAAAGAAGCAAAACTGGGTTCACAAGGTAACCATACAGCCCTATAAAAATAAAACCAAATCGGTATCAATTGAAAAACGCCAATAGCGAAAACGCATTAAGCGAACCCATATAAGTAGTAACCCGAGCAGAACGAAATAACATCAGCATAAGGAGCTGTGTTATTTGGGCAAAATAACCGAATAAAAAAATCGATTATTTTCAAGTTATTAACATAACATATTATGTTATAAACCTGTCTGTCATAAGCGGCAAAATAACCAATATCATAACAATAAATGTTCCTGGAAAACCATTTTAATAACTTGTTTTGTTAGTTTCAATAACAACTTAATAACAGTGAATTCGGAAATTATTTCGATAACAAACTTTGATATCAATATGTTATTGATAGTAATCGGAGTGCAATATTTGCTATGATATCAAACTTAGTAAGTTATAATATTTCCTCCTGGATTCAACAAGGATTCCTCCAATAATATTGCTAGAATTTCTCTTGAACTTTCTTTAATAATTGCTACAGGACTTTCACCAGAAATGTCTGCAATATTTTTAATAAAATTCCTCCATCGATTTCTTTAAGGATTCCGTCAGAAATTCCTTCTATGAAGAAGTTTATCAAGGGACTTCTCTGAAGTTTTTTTCAGGATTTTTTCTCATAATTATTCCAGAAATTCGTCGACAGATTTCATCATAAATCTTCCATAAATTTTTCCGAGAGTTCTTTAACGGAATCATTCACGGATTTTCAAAGACTCCTCTAGGAATTCTTCTAAAATTCTGCATAGAATACATTCAAGGATTTCTTTAAAATTTCCCGTGATAATTTGTCCCGAAGTTCATCTTAAGATTTCTCTGACAATTTCTTTGAAAATTTCACTAGGAGCTTTTCCGAGTTTCTGCCAAGAATTCTAATAACTGCTCAGAAGAAATACTTTTGGAATTTCTAAGAAGATTGTGCCAGGAGTTCTTTTGAAGACTTCTACAGGGATTTATCGAAGGGCTCCTCCAGTACTTCCAAGTGTTTTTCCGAATATTATTTAAGGAATTCGTTCAGATAGTTACTTCTTAACTGAATCAAAGGGACAGGTAATAATTGTCGAATTGCTGCTTTAATTTCAAAACTTGTTACTGTTGTGCAACTATTGAAACAATAACTTTGCAATTCTAATGGTAAGGGTTCGGTAGTCCTATTAACCCTTATGTGGCCGGCAGGGTACCCGGGTACCCAGCACCCATTTAAAATACACGGTGTAGAAAAAAGCAAAAAGTTTGCCGGCCACATAACGGTTAAAGAATTCGAGCTATAGGGTAATTTTTCCCATCGTTGTGGTAGTACCTAATGTTGCGGTAATGGCAATTCAGCACTTTTTCGATTGAAATGTTACCAAAAGGTATTTTTTAATAGATGTATGGTGCTTAAATTATAAGATTGCACCATTTGTTTGCCTAAGATTTGCCCAAAAACCTATTTAAAAAAATATTTTCCTTAATGTGTTTGCTGCTGTGTTCCTATTGTTACGGTAGTTTTCCTAATGTTGCGGTATCCCATATGATTTCAATGGGATACCGCAACAATAGGAACAAATACCACAACATTAGGAACAAATACCGCAACATTAGGAAGACAATGTTCTTTCAGATAAAAACGAATAAAATGCTCATAGCAACATCAAAGTGGCAATATTTCTTTATTTTCCCGTAGATTAAGGATGGATTTTATTATTTTCAATTCAATCCATGTAAAAAGTTTGCTTGGGGCGATACAATTGTTGTTTAAACATGAACCCAGTGCTTAACTCATCCATGATCGGATCAATTACCCTAATAATTATAATTATTGAAGAATTATGCGGACTACAATGTTCTCCCTCCGACGTTTCGATCCCTGAAGAAGGTCAGAATCCTGGACCGAAACGTCGAAGCGAGAACATTAGAATTCCAAGGTGATACCCAGTCGATAATACCGCCTCAGTATAACAATAACAAAACTTGTACTTTAAAAAAAAACATGTTGTTAAAATATAATTTAGTCAATGTATATCAATAGCTGAATTATAACAAAATGATATTGTGCGACAGAATTTGTTAAGGAAAAACTATGCTTTAATAATTTAATAATAACAAAACAAGATATAAAAACAGGTTTTGTGATTCCGTAGTTATCAATTTGCTATTCTCCTCTGCTCGATAATGTATGCTAATTTACAACATTTGAATAATCTCGCCTTTATTTAGCCTCAAATTTGAGACTTAAGAAGGGCAACTGATCATCTCGGAGAAACGCAAGGTCCACTGCACTATTGCTCTGGTTAGGGCAGTAAGGGCGTAATACTGTGGAGGACGCCCTAATTCTCCACAGGCTCCGTGTTTGGTTAGGTTTTTGTTAGACCCCCCTAACCATTCATTCCTTGACACGGTAAGCATAAAGCCGCATAACACCGTGAATTAGGGGTCAACTGTTTAGTGGACTCTTACCACTGGATCAGGCGGTCCGTAGTGTTATTCTTAGCCAACTAGTTGACCCGATGTGGCTAGCCACGTTAGCTAGGGAAAGATATTGTTTTTAAAGTTCCAGTTACACTTCTTCACTGAGCCCCTTAATCAGTTGGATCTCAGTACAGTTCATACCACTTCAGATCAATCATGGAGGAGCAACCATTATTGACATGTTTACTGAACAGTCAGTTTAAGCTGGTAAGCTATATCATATAAGCTTTTCTTTATTCGACCGGCCAAATTTTACGGCCTAATGGTTCCTTGGGGAGATTTTATGCTATTATCTGCTTGAAATTTAGGTATTTTGTGACTTGTACGAAGCAGAACGAGTATCTGGCCTCCCTGTATCGAAGAAAATCGTGAGCGAGAGAAAGAGAGTAATGCATAAAATGCACCTCAAATAATTTGAGTTGCCCTGCGCCCACCGTTCGTTGTCTGTCAGCACTTTCTCGACCACCCACCAGTAGTGGTCAGTCAGTGCAGTGCCAGGACGCGACGCCAGGACGTCGGCCAATTGAGATTGAGTGAGTGATCTCGATCGATCGAGCGTCGTATTGGTCAACCAACTGTATACCGTTACAACTGATCCTCACTCGTGTCCGACTCCTCAGAGCATTAGGACGCTTTTCGGTTTGGTTCAAGACTTGTGGTGACGGCGGTCTCGCGGTATTTCGTAGATCTATCTATTCTTCCTTAGTCCCGGAAGCTGTGTGTGGCCGGCCATCATTGTGCGATCATTCGCGCGGCATTTAGTTTACGACTGGACTTTTATTTTGCAAAAATATCGCCGGTTATTCGTCGTCGTCGCCGCCGTGTCGTGGAGTGAGCTATTTTTAGTCCATACTCCTTTCTTGTGCGCCTGCATGTTTTTCTACGGTCCGTGTCGCCTCCGTGCATCTACACATATCAGTATCAGCTTGTAGAGGTGAAAGTAGAAGAAGGGTGTCCATCCAAGCAACCGCGAGCGAGCGACATTCGCGCGAGTGCGAGATTCTCATTTTGGGCTATCGTCTTCTCGTCAGTCAGTCAGCAAGCAGTTCAGTGCCAGTGTTGAACAGAAACCAGTCAGCTTCGGTCGGACAATCTAGTGAGCTGTGAAATCCGTCGCGTTTCGGGTCGGAATCCAAAGCGGGGGAAGGTTTGAGTGCGTTTCGCCTACTTGGATTATAGGTATCCAACTTGAGTGAGTGAAAACGTGCAAAGTGACGATCAGTGCCTACTACTATTGTGTGAGCATTCTTCCGTACTTTCTTTTGGTACTTCTGTTCGTGTGTCGTTCAATAGCTGAAGAAGCTGAAAAAGGTTCCACCGCAGCGGCCATCGTCCAATACCAGCAAAAATGTCAAGTAAGTTTATTATCTTTTGTATCTATCCTTTCTATCCTTCTTTTCCTTGTCGAGAATTTTGGGTTTCGGATGCATTTGTGCTATCTGTGTGGTGTGGACCGGTTCGGAATTGAAAAGAGGAGGCACCCATAGGCAAAAGTGACCTCCCGATGACCTTGAGCGCATTCGACGGGTAGACGACGAAGTCCGGCCGACCGAAGGAGATTAGCCATGAAATTGCCATTTGCAATATTGAATAATTCGGATGTGTGCGATTCTACCGAAATGCCGGCAAATTGAAATTCACTCGAGGATGATGATCTATTTTTGGGACGACTTTTCTCCATCCGTCCATCCAGTTCGGTCGTTAGTAGGCGGATTGAGATTTAAAGACCAATTCTAAAATGAAACGGATTGTGTTGGCTAGGCCGACTAGATATCTGTCTGTCTAATTGTGGTTCTTGAGTTTATCGATGTGAGCGCAGTAATACACCGCAATCGATATGTAGCCTACTCGGTCGAATCGGATCTCTTTTGAAAGATGATGAGGAAGGGATAGGAAACAGCGCTCGAAGGTACGGGTGATTGTGTAATGCAACCGGCTTCTTCGATTCAGTTTGATGATGCGTAAGCGGCATGTGTCTACTGTAGATTGGGTGCAAACATGTGATCATGCCTTGGACCATGCAGTTTTAGCGGTGTAGAACAACAGTAACCAAGAGCATTGATTAATTGCCACGATAGTCGTTATGGAGAGGTTAAAGGACCACTCAATTAAGCGTAAATTAGGTACAACATCTATGTACACTGTGCACTGTTTTGTTGTATTTGTAGAGATAACATTTTGTACAGTTAGGGACAAAACTTTACGACATAGGGGACTGCTGCAAATGTTTAGTACGGTGCTCATACTGGTCAAAAACATTCTAGAAATACTTACGAAGATAATTAAGACAATATTGCAGGAAACATTTTTAGAAGCATTATATATTAGATAATTTCTGAATGTTGAAATTAAGAGGTATGCTCCGCTTGTTTTTTTTACAAGACTTCAATACATCCATTTTTATATTCATTTTTAAGTGTCTAGTATAGTGTACTCTATTGAAAAATTAAGAGTTCTGAAAAGTATTGAGTTTTTATCTTCCGATTATATATTCTAACAGAATCATTGATAATTGGTCCACAAACCATGAAATAACTCTCCACGGTTTCTTCAAATAATTTCTTGATTTCATTTAGATATTCACTGAAAATATGTCAAGGTAAAAATTATCTAAGCGAATTCGCTGCTTCTTTTTTTGTGGAGATACACTTCAAATTTCGCCAAGAAATTTTGAACTTTTAAGTAGAGTCTCCTCCAGATCGCTTAAAAGTTCAATTAGAAATTCATCCTTCTCCTGCCTTCACTTGCTTGCAGAAACCAAAAGTTTCGAATATGTGTATGTTATTTCAGTCGTGGAATTTCGTCTGATTTTTCTTTGGAAAATTCATTTGAAACCCTTTCATAAACTCGACCTAAAATTCATCCAGAAATTGGAAAACTAGATTTGTAGTTTACTGAGTGTAGATTTAGCTTAAGTTAAAATACACATAAATAAAAAAAATTGTAGTAATTTTTTGTATGGGGAGATTGTAAATTCTTCGTTTCCATAATGAAATGGTGCAAACAGCGTGGGTATAATGATTTCTTGACTAAATATAACTTCAGTAAATGATGTATTCAGAAATTTCTCTAAGGCTCTACATAGGGTAAAAGTGTCATTAGTAAACGTACGTTTCCAAATTCATCCTGTTAGAAACCAAAGTGATTTCGACACAGGTTGGTTCCGTCATTTTGGTTTTCATAGGTCACACTTCATTTTTTTTAAATATGCAAAAAAAGCAATACAAACAGTGCTGCAATCCTTTCTTTTGAGTAGGATTAAAATAATGGAATCCTGCTTATCAGTATAGACATGGTCTCCATATCATTTTGAAGATTCTTGTGCGATTTCCGTTGGAATCAAGACAGATATTCAATCAAAAATTGTTTGTTTCTTGGTCCACAAGTGTCGCAACTTTTTCGCGACTAGTGTGCTTGTGTTCGTGACAAGTTGATAGATGGTATTTAGTACCGTAAAACGGGGTATCATTGATCAGCAGGTTAACATTGATCGACTTGACCTGCCTCATGGAATGTTCAAATAAACAAATTTCAGTGCGATATTTTCTGCTCATGAATCGTATTTTGTTTTCTGATATTGGTTAGCTACTGAATGATATAAAATTCATGAAAATTGAGTCTTATAAACCTATAAATAAGTCGATATTTCCTAACTGGATGTTTGAATTCTCAGGCTGGCATGAATACTAGATACTATGTGAGGTTCGAAATCACTGGTCGCAATGACAAACCCGAACAGGAATAAAAAATATATATATATTTTAAACACCAGGTGTTTAAACCCGTTTGAAAAAGTTTTCACAGAAATTGCCACTTAAATATGACGGATCACATTTTAATCACTTGATTGACAAGGGCTAATTGGGCTGACACAAATTTCGATTTTCTCTTATGTCACACTCTCCACCCCCTCGGAAAACTTTAGTCGAAATTCAACATTTTGAGGGGGAACACCAATAAATTATTCGAGAAATTTTAAAACTTTAAGGTGAAATTAGAACCACCCAAAAAATGTCTTAACAAATTTGATGAGTTTTACGATTTTGTCAAATTGTTTAGGTATTTTTTCGTTAAATACGTTCATTATTTATCGTCTCCCCTTGACGAGTCAACGAGTACTGTGACAAAAAATGAGATTTGCTTCGTCCTTAAGGACAGACTTGTTAGAATCCCAACATGGCCGCCACAATGGCCGACTAGTAGAATTAAAAGGAATTTGCTCGTCCTTTCTAGTTTTTCTTTAAAAGAGTTATTCATTTTTTATTTTCTTTTGCAAAAGTGAAGTATTAGTGAAATGTTTTTAAATTAAACTAGAGTCTGAAATGTACTTCATAGTTTAACAGTCATGAACGCTTCAAAGATCCCCAAGTTCCTTAGAATTCAGGCCTATTGTATATGTTTTGTCAGCCTTTTTAGATGAAGAAAAATGAAAGTGTGTTTGATTCATTATTGCCATTTTATAATCAATATTAATTTAGTTGATGTCTTTTGGCGTCATAGATAAATTACGAAACGAACAAATCTCGCGTAACTTTTGAAAACGGCCGAACATACTTCTTTAACTGAATAGCGTTTCAATATCGAAAAATGTAACACGGGTTTCTTTTTTCCAGAGATGCCTTCAGGGATTTCTCCCCAAGGCTTTTCATTAATTACGTACGTAGTCTTTAAGGGGAAGAGCGGGGGTCCAGCCAAAGATAATGGTCTACACAATTTTTTGTATGGACGAAAGTCTACGAGCAAGGGGAAGAGGAGGCTGAGATTATCTGTATTTTGTCTACGTGGCTGATGAACGGTCCCTTGCTAGGATTGCTAAAGGAATTTATGTTGAGGTTTATTCGGTATATATCCTACTGGGATTACTTCAAGAGTTGATGCCGGCATTCTACCAGGGATTTCTGTGAAATCCCCATTCGAAGCCTACGAGAATTCACCCTGGATTTTTTCCGAAGATTTTTATAAGAATCACTTCACGAATGTCAATGAGAATTTTTCCAGACAATCCTCCTGTGCAAGGATGGGAACACTCACTTGCAAAGAATTACACTCACTTGCAGTTTTCTC
Organism: Aedes albopictus; assembly: GCF_035046485.1. NCBI lineage: Eukaryota > Metazoa > Arthropoda > Insecta > Diptera > Culicidae > Aedes > Aedes albopictus. The sequence goes on along the minus strand of NC_085137.1, from coordinate 502,915,481 downwards.
TGCTCAGAAGCGTGCAATCGAAAAACGATCTATGGACGACTTTTGCCTTGTGATTTTGTCTAAAAGTTTGCTGAATAGAGTAGGGGTCGCACACGCATACAGAAGTCATGAGGGAGCTGCGAAGGCAACTCTCCACGAGGTGAATGTAAATTACACTCACCTCGTGGAGAGTCGCTTTCACAGCTCTATCACGACTTTAGGATTCGTGTGCGACCCTTACTCTATTCGGCAAAGTTTTAGACAAAACTACAAGACAAAAGCCGTCTATACATCGTTTTTTGATTGCACGCTTCTGAGCTGAGAAAATAGCAAGTGAGTGTAACTCTCTGCAAGTGAGTGTTCCCATCCCTGCTCCTGTGGTAGCTCCCGAAGGTTTCTTGGGATTCCTTTAGAAACTCCTGCTAGGGTTCCTCAAGAAATTCTTACTGCGATATTCTTGCAGGACCTTTTCCTTAAATTTCTACAGGAAGTCCTTATCTCTTAGAACTACTCCTAGGATTCATGCAGGAATTTACCTAGTAGATATTCTTTCAGAATTTCATCGTGTCTTCAGGAAATCCAGCTGATATTTCTCCTGAAATTCTATTGGGGATTCAGCAAGGAATTTCTCCGGAAATCCATCTAGGGATTTAAAAAAACATACAGGAAAGTCTTCCGTTATTTCTCCGCAAATTAATCAAACAATTTTACTCACGGAAACTCTTCAGGATTCCTGTATAGATTTCCCTATGGCAATATCCATTTGTTACGTAATGCTCTCAAATCGACGTTTATACACCCCCCCCCCTGCCGCTAGTTTTTTTTTGTATGCAAATCCTAGACTTTTTGCAAAGGAGTTTAACGCACCGTACTCCCCCCTCCCCCTAGAGGGGGATTTGTGGACGGCGCTTATAGGGTTTCTTTTATGGATTTCTCGGGGGCTTCTCTTGAGCTTCCTGCAAAATTTCCTCGTGGTATTTCTTCAGAAATATCTTTTGCCATTACTTAAGGAATTTCTCTTGTGATTTCCTTCGAAATTCCTGCATTAATACTCCTAGAGTTTCTTGCTGGGAATTCTCCTGGATTTCATGCTAGAACTTATCAAGCCTTCTCTGCTTGATTTCTCCAGGTATTGTTCCAGCTTACTCCCCTGAACTTTTTTCGGGAGTTCCTCCGTCGATTTCTCCAGGAATCTACAAAGATTTCTACTGGAATTTCTCCAATGATTCTTCAAGGAATTACTCTAGATTATTTTATAGAAATATCTCGAGAGATGCCTCTAGAGTTTTCTGCATAAATTACTCACGAGTTTCCTCCTGTAATTCCTCGAGTAATTTCTGAACGAATTCTGTCAGGGATTTTAAGAAGTTTCTCTAGGGATTCCTTCACCGAGATTCCTTCAAAGATTTTGGATTTTTTTTAAATTGAAAATTTAACCACCTATACAGCTCATTTCAGAAGCTGAGCCTGAGAATATGATATATGAAAATCATGTGCGGCTAGACCATGGTCTACAAGATGCAGTTCTACAAGATAGTCACGGAAAACCGTTCTGTTTTTTTTTTTTAATATTTCAGGTAAATGTCATTGACTACCTTCAAAAAATTTCAATTGATAATCATGGTGAATATGAATTGGCATTTTTCGATTTTTCCTGCTTTGTCAACCCCAGATGCTACCAAGGGCTGACAAAATCGGGTCCTCACTGTAATACAAGTACAGTGATTGTGATCTATTGATGTTATTTTTGTTAACCCGGGAGCGGTCGCGTCGTGTACTGAGTACACGCACCATGAAATTTGCTCGCATGTGATACACAGCGTGATCGCTGCAAGTAGTCAAAGACGCGACTGCTCGAGGGTTAAGGATCATCCAAAAACTTTATGAAGTGTAGGTGCAGAATCTACGAGCGAGATGTGTGTACTATGTATGATTTATCTTTATGCCACAGACCCATGACCCCTCTAACAAGTAAATGAAGTATTGTATTACGCTGGTACAGATATTCCAAGATTTCCTGGAATATAAACCTTCATGCCTACAAGCATAACCGGTGCTCGTGCAGGTTTGCAAAGGTCTATAATGGTCCATGAAGGAATGTGAAGGATCGCAAAGTTCTGCCATGGTTATTGAGGATTATTCAAGGACTTTAAAGGGTTGCAAATATGTATATACGAGGTCAATTCAGGTCTGTGATGATCTACGAATAAATGCAAGAAAATGTGCACATTCTGTAAAAGTCTGCAAAAGTTTATTTTTGTTTTTAAGACTCCGAAAACAAATATTGTTGTTCATGTTGTAGAACTTCTCTGCTGAACTTCATAGGGTTGTTGTGCCTAGAATTTTTTTAAATTTGTAAACAACAAAGCAAGTCATGACTAGAGGTTGGTTATGAATCATGTAGATCAAGTTTTAGTCAGGTCAGATCCTGTTTTCCAAGCATGAACTTAAAAACGTGTTTGTGTAACGCAGAGTTGGGATTGACTCAGTTTTTTTTTTTAGAAAACACCATGAAACCCTTACATTATTCTCAGATCAAAGAGTACAACCGTAATTGAATAAGTCAAGTAGAGCATTTAAGGTGAAACTGGAAGCATTTTTTTATTTTTTCGGTTTTTGATTTTTTATTAAATAACGAAGCAATATTTTCAAAATCGGTTTTCGTGCACATGGATCAAGGTATCTTCTGATTTTTTTTTGAGATGAAAAATGTTTTCCATTTTTGCAGAAACCATTTTTTTGTGGAATTTTGTTCATAAATGGTTTCTGCAAAAACGAAAAATATTTTCCACTACAAAAAAAAAATCAGAAGATATCTTGAACCATACTCTACATGTGCACGAAAACCGATTTTGAAAATATTGCTTCGTTATTTAATAAAAAATCAAAAACCAAAAAGTGAGGAAATGCTTCCAGTTTCGCCTTAAGTGCTTAATTTCCATATCAAAACATGAAATTTCTCCCAGAAAACTGCGTGTAAATGTAAATTTGTTGAGTACTGAGTGAAAAACTCAGTGAATATCGTTATCAATTATCGTCATCTGTGTAAAATGTTATTTTTATAGTTATGTCATAATTCTGTTGTGCTATTCGTGATGTTTTCTCATTGATTGCGTTGTTTTTTCGTCAAAACACGCTTCGCTAAGAGATCCAAGGCCAGACTTAGAATCTACTATGGTTGATCTATTGAGAATTCACAATTTTTGTTTAAAAAAAATAAGTCATAAAGTAGGGTAAATCGCCAATTGTTGCATACTTCATGCTTCTCTTATGAGATGTGCAACAATTGTGAAATGAGCAAATGCTGTGAAGGTTTGACAAATGACGATCAAGCGTCGCCGACAAATTGAGTAAACTTGGAGAATAGCAGCTATTAGCAGCCAAATTTGAGCTCAATGTCTACCAGGAATCCTAAAGAAAGACAGAAGTACATGGTGTCGATGCGAAACTTGTTTTGTATGGAATGTTTTGTACACAGCAAGTAATTTTGTAATATCCAGGCGCGTAATTTCTGGCAACGTATCCATTTGCAAACGTAATTTCACTCGGATACGAATGGGTGACAAAACGTCGAAAGACAAAACGTCGAATGCCAAAACGTCGAATGCCAAAACGTCGAAAGGACAAAACGTCGAAGGGACAAAACGTCGAAAGGACAAGTCGTCGAAAAGTGTGTAACTGTTCGCAGTTCAGTGTGGATTTTTTTTAGATTTTGTGTGGATCGATTTAATTCTGTTGATAGCCTGAGAGGGGTGGCGATACGGTGATCCACTAAGATGACAGGATGACGAACTAATTAACGGGGACACACTAATTATGTCTCATTATCTCGGGTCACTGCCCAAGCGCTGAAGGTCAGTGACTCATTTTGCACTCAATGATGCTTCAGACCCGAGTTGAAACCACCAGCTGTGTAAAGATTATTGTGTGGATAGTTGGCATTGTTGTGCTTCTACCATATTCTGGAATACCGGATGAATTTCGGAGAAGGACAGCCGTAACAAAACCAGACGCCTTTGAAGGAATAATGCGCCCGGTGATCGCCATCGCCACCCTAAAGGTGCCAGAGATCCGGCCGACGATAGCTAGAGGCCGCCATCGTAGCCACCCCGAAGGAAGTTGTGACGTAATGCTGGAAATTTGTACAAGGTGCCACTGACATTGTGCCACTCGCAGTGTTGCATTTGAACGCTATCAATTTGCGTTGAAGTTCAAAAACGGCACGCTGCGATCAAACATATTGGAACATTGTTCAGTTCAAAAATTGGAACGCACGTGAATACCAATATGCCAACATGGTACCCTGGTACCTGGTAGACTGAAATGGTTATGTTTCAACCATTATTTCACCAATTTCTAGCCTAGCAATCTTGGGCAGATTCGATTCAGAAACTCACCACCCTCAATTGAGAGGGGGAACCGGTTCGGTCACCGTGGATTACCGGAAAATCCGGATCTCGCTGCAGAATCTTAATGCCCGATGCCAAAATATTTCACTTTAGGGGAGACTGAGGAGACTTGATCCCTGGGGAGACTTGTTCCCCCCATATTTGCTCGGAATCAAAAACATTTTTCTTCTAGCATAATTTTTCCAAAACTACTCCTTGACAAACGACTATGTTTTGGCTACAAGTGATTTCAATTGTACATTGCATTATTTTTTAACGGCTGATGGTTCGTTTTCAGTCCTTCAGAAATCTTTTAGACGATCCCGAAAAATCTCAATAACTTTGTGAAAATTGAACCAAATCGTGTCAAAATTTCACAGCACATAGTTTAAATAAAATACTTTCAAACTTATTTATCCAAATAAGGCTGTTGTTAACATATTTTTATCAAATCAGCTTAGTATACAAAACTGTGACATGGGGAGACTTGATCCCTCGAGGATTACACACACATTATAAATGTGAAAAATAAAATTCTATTCGGAAGCCTCTATTTACTTGGAATTCTAGTCTATTCAACGATAAAATTTGTCAGATAATTATAACTTTAGTACAAACCAAGAAAAGGGGGATCAAGTCTCCCCATTTTGAAAATACGGCATATCCTTAAAAATTTAAGGAAATCTTACGATTTCAAACACTCCATATTCATCGAAAATACAAGAAAACTTGAAAAGAAAATGAATAGGAAGACTCGGGAGTGATTTTCCCTTTAAATAAACCATGTGCTCAAAGGGGGATCAAGTGTCACTCATTTTTGAAAAATACATCATAAGACATGCCTCCATAAAAACACAGTTTTGAAAACTTTAACAATAATTTAAAGGCCTTCTGCTGCATATTAACTTGCAATACATGTTTACCTGCCATTTTAGACGGAAATCGGATCTAGTTTTGTGTTTTTTTTTTATAGTTTCAGGTAAATTAAGAAAAAGGGATCAAGTCTCCCCAGTCTCCCCTATTGTGGTGCATATTTTCGCGCAACAACGCATGTATGCCGATGCGTCACGAAGCCCTAGGGCAGCACCTTGGTTAGGACGCACATATTGCGGCGCTCATAATAAATCCACATTGGGCGGCGGCGATATGGCCGCTAAGAGATACCCGCGATACAGACGCAATGTCAAAATCGAACAGATACTGTCATCCACCCAGTAGCATCGCAGCAGCCTTCAGGCCGTTCATATCAAAACAACAGTTGGCACAATGGCAACTCAGGTGGCCAGAAATCGTAATAACATTTATCGCGACATTGTTTCACTATAATACGCACACGCATCACCTCGTCGGCTTTGTGTTTAATATTTAATCGGGATGTTATTTGGTGATGCTACAGGATGCTGCGGCGGTATCTTCTCCATTTTCCACATTGCGTCTGTATCGCGTGCATCTCCTCGCGGCCATATCGCCGCAGCCTCATGTGGATTTGATATAAGCGCCGCATGCAAAATTTCTGACCATCAGGTCGCTCATAGTGGTGCGCTCATATTTTGACAACTTGATGGAAAAGAAGAAGACAAACGCGTTTCGCGGATTTATCTTGCAAGGCACAATAAGATTTGATGACACATCCAAGCTCAGCTCATATTTAGCTCGCGTTTAGTTCAATTGCAACACTGGGTGCCAGTAGAAGGGACTCCAAAGAAGTAAGAGAAGAAAAGGCCGGGAAAGTCCGGGAATAAATGATGTTACACTTAACGTCACGTGATGTGAGTTTTTATATACGACAGTGCGAAAATTCCCTACCCGCGAAGAACTGGTCAAGAAACATGCCCACCCTGAGGTGTTGTTTCAGGGAGCCTCAGGAAGGCTCCCCACTGAACTAGTTGTCAGATACAAGTGAAAGAATGAGTATCCTTTAAAAGAATAAAGAACTCTCTATTTACTTAGATTACTCTTTTTCGACGTTTTGTCCTTTCGACGTTTTGTCCCTTTCGACGTTTTGGCATTCGACGTTTTGGCATTCGACGTTTTGGCATTCGACGTTCTGGCATTCGACGTTTTGTCTTTCGACGTTTTGTCCCTAAGCCTGTCACGTTGATACTAAAAATTGTACAGAGTTGCCAGCATAAAATAAAACAAAGTTACCCATGATTTAAACGTCATTACACTTCTGTGTCTCATCTGCATCAGTTTAAATTTGGTGCAGTTGGTTGAGCATGAGATTGTGGATTCGAAGATTCAAGGTTCGAGTCCTGGAATAGCATTTTTTTGCGTCTCGATCCTGCTATAAGTTGATGAAACTACGCACTGCATCTCATTGCAATTTGGCATCATAGCATTGTTTCGGAACCGTAGGGTGCATAGTAAGAATGAAGTTTCCCTTCATCGTGTAGTTGTGCTGATTTATGGGTAGATAGAGTAAGCTCCACCCACAGTTGTCTGTAAAATGTTGCATCCAGAAGCAGTTCCATCATCGTATTGAATTGTTTTCGCTAAATTGATCATTATCAAACGGATGCTCAATATTTCGCCCAGCTGATCTCGTCGACACTATTTATTGTCAACAAGTATAAACTAAATATCTAGCTAGTCCTGGAATGGGCTTAATTGGCAGGTCCCGATCATTATTCTTTGGGAGATTGCGTGTAAGTCATGGCAGATTCATCATCCTAACTGCTACAATAAAAGAAAAAAAAGTTTATCATGTATTTGAGCTTGAACCAGGGACCTTCTGATCCGCAAGCTCGAGACTTATCATCTGCACCATTTCTGATACTTAAATCAAAAGACATTAGAATACGATGGCATGACGTCTTAATCATGGGTAACTTTGTTTTAATTCGTGCTGGTAACTCTGTGCGATTTTTAGTATCAACGTGACATACTTTTGATAATTAGTCAATGAAAACGAATTCCTACACAAAAACGATGTATGGACGAAATGTTCGTTATACAAAGGAGTAATCGCTAATTAATTTAGTCACCTAAAACAATGTAAAATTACATGACTTTTATATGTAAAATCGTAAAAATATCGTGTTTATTCGTGATTTTTTAACTAAAATTGTTGAATAACTTTGAAACACGCAATTTAAACACCGTAGTGTCTTCGGTAAAGTTGTAGAGTATTGTTCTAACTATACCTTAACGGTATCTCCGGCATCTTTTCGGAGCAATTTTGTGAATTTTTGAGTAAATTTCTGTGAAAACTGCTAAAAAAACACAAAATCGATTTGATACACCTTTAAATCTTCATCAATTTGGCTCAATTTTGGACTGAAGACTTGGTTTTACATGTGGATTGATAATTTGATGTGTCACGGTGAATCGGAGAAAAAAAGTTTCAAAGTGAACAGGTCTAATGTACACCCTAATTGGCAACGGAAAGTATCAACAAACCCGTTTCAACGGAAGGAGTATCATATTTATCACCCACTTTCTAACTCGGTGAAATAGCCGAAATGTAAGGGATATGCCTCACTAATCAACGGGTCTATTTACGAATCCATGACAATATTTTACTTATATATGATTCATCCATGGATCCGGTTCTAGCGATTGCTAGATCCACTTTCAAGCTACGGCGGCTAATTTGCGGCGTGGAAAGGATGTAATTTGTACATCATTTTTACGACGCGACTGATGTGCAGCGAAAACGATGTGATATCACAAGTTTTTTTGCTGTGTGTGAGAATAATGTTTTTTTTTCAGGCATTATTTAATAGTTATACCTACAATCAGTTTTTCTACGTGTGGTATGTCAGCTATTAATAAGCTTTAAGAAACTTTTTTTTTTAATTTCTGAAGTTGTCATTCAAGCCAATGATACACAAAGCTTTTACAGGTCCAAGTGATCTTCCTTCAACTACCGTCTACCTCTGTTGGTTTGAACGACACCTCATGCAAAGCAACGGGGTTACTTTTTACATAATATGAACATCTAGTAACCTTGTTAACATCGAACAATACCAAGGATGGTAATCTGGTGATCATGATAGGATCCCAAATGTGTCGCGGTTGGAAAGCATCGCGCGATCATAGCAACAACGATAGAGTTTTGTCGTCAAGCATTCATAACCAACCATGCTCCACGAATAATGAATCGCTCGGCATGTGCGACCGCGATGCGATCGTTATCATGAAGTCGAAATGATAAATTTCGATTTTCGGTCACTTTTTGTGCATTCTTATTGCTGAAGCTTTACGATATGCATATGAAGCTAATATTCCTGGTCATGAATTCGGGTTCCGGGTGAATAAGTGGCATTAATCGTGATGAATAAAGTTTATCGCGACTTGTAACGTAACATGATCCGATAACGATAGATCCCGCGATAAAGCATGCATCAGATCCTTTGATTGCTCTGTGATACGGACACAGTAAGAGGATGTCGCATCATGCTACCGCATGAGCAACGGCTATCTTTGATTGTTGGTATCGTGTATCATTTGTCGTTAGAAGTGATTTTCTATTCAATTCGCTTTATTTTGAAGACTTTCAGCCTCGGGCAAGTGATTTTCTTCCATCCTTGAACAATACACTGAAGGTAACCCTTTTTGCTGTTTTGTTTTGGTTTTGCGTTCCGTTTCACTCCGTTCCATAAACAGAATGACGTTTGAACCATTTTTAGTTTGAAAGATGTGCAAATTAGCGGGGGACAAATTAAAAAGTGTTCAGATTAGATGCGGTCAAACCAACGAGGGTAGACGGTACTGAGCCTAAATTTCAAATTGTATAAAGTCAATTTTCGGTTTTTGGCCACCTGAATACAATCTGGAGTTCAATTTGATTAGTTTTTATGTACCTCAGAACCACAGCAAACTTACGATTCAGTAAAATCCAACTCTAGAAATCAGTTTTTGGTTCTTGGGGAACCATGGGCTATGATTTTTTGTTTTGTCCGTCACTGTACAATCACCTACTGCTGGAATTAGGTGTTGTTGATAACGCGACGGCATCGGCGGTGGTGCAACGATGACCTCTCTCATCTCGGAAGGGAAAGAATGGAAAAACGCGTGCTTTTGGAACCCGGTCGGATCGGATGTACCTTCTTGCCAGCAAATGTGCATCATCGGTTCTGTTATCACGACAGTCAGTGCTGGGTTACATAAACAATATGACTGTGATAAGCCGACTGTGGATTAATTGTGTTTTTTCAGATTTTGAGTTGTGGCATTCAAGAGTAGCACATGCAGCGTTGTGAGTTATTTTTATGGAATTGCAGTTAACGAAAGTGCGGATGTCGGGATTTAACATTTGCACAAACGGGAGTCCGGTGATATCTGGCCTGCTGGTATATTAGGTGGCTCTCCTTTGAGGTGACCTCTAATCAGCAATAAAATAAATCTTATCTGTTTGTTAATATACTTCAGATTTTAACCCTAATTTCCGTCGTTTTCGATGGCAAAATTCAATAGAAAAATATATTTGAAGTGATTTATCGTTACGAAAACAACGTGTTATCACACTCTCCTAGTTTTTAACATTGTATACTTCAACGTGTAGTGAAACGTGACCAACAAATAATACAACTCATTGATGATCGCGGCCGATTTATTTAATTACAAAATGCACAAATATAAACCCTCTTCGATGTTGTTTTCTGTAAAAACTGATCGTTGATCCTTTTAGATAGATGATTGACGTCAGTCAAAGGAGGGGGCACGTTGTGTATACAATCCGAACGCGACAAACGTCTTTCCTAGCTCCGAATCTGATTTTACCGGCGACTAGGGTATTGGTTCCCTTATTCAGCATGTGGCTCCCATTTTCATCCTACGAAAAACAAAGGATTGAAGCGCTGTTTGTTTTGTTTCTTATTTTTATATTTTTTGTTAGAAGTGAGCATGCATGAAAACAAAAAGAACGGAATCAATCAGTGCCGTATTCGTTTGTATTCGAATAGGATGAATATGGGAGCGTGAGATTACTGATGGAACACATACCCTACCTAGGTATAAATAGGCGACGTCAGAAAAGTTTACGGGTTCTACTATAGATCGATGCATCCGCTGACTGGCAGCGAACACCGTATCAGGGGTGTGCGATCATCTTAGTAGGCGACCGGTTGTTATCAATAGTTAAAAGTAATGGTGTTTGTATTTGCGCTTTGAAGTAGGGTTTTCAGGCGACATATTTTGAGTCGCTTACTTCATGTATATCGCGCCACTTGGGCGGTGGCTTCTATATTCGTCTGTTTTCCACTATAACTCAGTCAATTTTGAACCAATCGATTTGAAATGAAAATGAAAATACACGGGTAGATACTATACCTATCTCACCACGGTCAAAAGTTGTGTCAATTGGTTCAAATTTGAATGAGTTATAGTGGAAAACAGACGAATATAGAAGCCACCGCCCAAGTGGCGCGATTCCCTACTTGTTTTCAATTGGATCTATTCGGAGTTGCCGCGGTTTCTCCCTGTTACCATGTACAGATCCCAAGAGAACGATTGCCTACTTCGTTTGAACAGGTTGCGATGAGCTCACGACAATATTTTCTCAATGAATCCTATCGCCAATCCTCAACTTTCCTTTTGAACGCACGTTGCCAGCAAACCAAAAACGCGTGATTTAATTTTAGACAGAACATAAACAAAACCATCACAATAATGATCATCACCATCACCGCCGTCATAGGAACCCACCTCGTGTCAGCGCAGATTAAGAGAATGTGACCACTCGCTTGAAAGAAAAAGCATAGCGAGAAAGTGATTAAAGAAGTACTGAACTGACCGAGGCCTTGAAAGTCTCCGTCCGGATTGCTGCGATGCCACACGAACGCGACTCGATTGCATTTCAGCAACCGTTGAACAAGTTTGTAACTAGCCATGTGCACATTCGGGATTTGAGAGCCAGACTCGCAGCAATATCATTCGTCACATTATATTGTGAGTTGGTTTTTCTTGCGTGGTTAGAAATAAAATGAAGTTGATGACATGTTTTAGAGTTCAATGGATGCATCCCAAACACTGCGAAACTTGCTTGGTGGATTATAAATAGTTTTTGTCCGTTCGAGAATTCTGTGTTGAGGAAATTGATGAGCTGTGGGAATTTTGTCAAAACATCGGTCCACGAATACATAGAATGTACCGTGGATACACAGCTATGGATCACACACGGTTACGGATCAATTCGATTTCGATGTTTACACTATACTATGCCACGCCATGTCATGCTAAGCTGCAACATACGACCGTAAACATCGAATTGATCCGTAACCGTGTGTGATCCATAACTATGTATCCACCTGTATCCACGATATGCTTTCGTTAACAATGTAATTTATATTATTTTCTTCTTGCGGAATTGTCAATGGTGCACACGTTGACTAGAAATTGTATAATATAGTACACTATCTACTTGGTTATCAAACATAAAGCACCATAGCGACATAGTGACGGTGAAACATATTTAACACCATTTCATGAAGATCCTAGATATAATCAGTTACTTGTAGGTACCAGAGTTGCGCAACATAGAAGGCGGGTAAATATCAAATTGATGATTGACATTCAGCTCATTAGTATCACAGAAACAGATTTTCTTATGAAAAAACGACACACTTCAAGCAAATTTAACTCATCTTTGTTAGATAGATCGAAGTAACCATGTCGAAAATGTTTAAATTTGTTTATGATCCATAATTCGTCAATGAACTCAACTTAAAATGTGATTTTGAGCTGATTTCCATCAATTTGATTTTAATTTCATCACTTCAATGTATGGATAGCGAATATGTCAATCACTAGTATATGTTGATGTTATTTAACGTAAAAGTCTATCAAAGTTAGATGATTTACGATATCTTATCAACATTGTGCCTTTATGGTAATGACAGTATAAATAAACGTTGGTTCTAGAATGCAATGGATGAGCATTTACCAAGCTACTTGGATCTTTCTAACAAAGAGGAGTTGAATTTGCTTGAAGTGTGTCGTTTTTCATATGAAAATCTGTTTTTACTCAATATAATTTTATGTGTTGATTTTTTCGCAATATTTTGTTCTGGGCACTTTCAGAGCAGCCAAAAACTCACAATTTTGTCGAAGACGCCAAGTTTGTATCTCATCAATTTTCAAAATTACAACTGCTTTTCTATGAAAAAAATCGAATTTTTGAAATTTAATAAAAAGCTACAAACAAAAAAGGTACCTGCAGTTTTTTCACCATAAATAGATCAAAGTACGATCTCTTCAATGCAACCGAGAGAATGAAAATTCGTTTGCTCCATTTTGAGATATGACTTTTTGAAAAAAGTGATTTTTCGAAGAAAAATGCCAATATCTTTTTAACTATGAGAGTTAGTACATTGAGCTCTTAAGAAAAAATATGTGTCGTTGACAATTCTAAAAGTGCTCGGAACAAAGTATTTACGAGAAACGAACGAATTAAAAGTTATTGTAAGAAAACTGATTTTCATGGGTCGCCCTAACATGAATCTTTAAAAAAATATAAGTTAGGAACCATAAGAGATAGAATAATGGTTTCTTCGGAAAACTTGCTCCAAATAAGTTTTTTCACAACTTTGTAGAACATATTGTAAAAGTACATACACCGATTAAAAAGCAGATGTTTGGATCAGCTAAACTAGAGGGACCACCCTAATTTCACAATAATGAGAAAAAAAGGTTGAAAAAATAAGAAGAAACTTTCCCAAAGACACCATGTATCTAAAACTTAAGGTTTAGGTACAAACATTTTTGTCTTCGTAAATACGGCTCTGGACCCATTGTGCATTGATGGTGGCAGATTGCAACTCTGGTTTGTAGCCGACTAGCTAAAGCAGATGCGATGCGTATGTAATTACATCTGTGGTTATGTATTTAGTTCAAGTTGCGGCGTTAACGAGAGTACCTTCCAGGAATGGTACCTCTCTCTAGCAGCTGCTTTATCTTTATTGCCAAGATTTTCAGTCCAAAAGGAGTTTGTCTCACAACCAACGACTTTACTTTCCTCGACAAACCTGTGACTCTGTAGGGATTGAGATTCGACTTCGGGTGACTTGAGAGGCATATGTAAAACTAACTTTCCCATAGATTACGGACTTAATATTGACAGAGCATTGATTTCGGAGAATGAGAAGTGAGAAAAAGCAACTATGCAAATCGAGTTAGCCTTGCCTGCTGATATAGTGCTATTAAAGAGCTGACGTGCTCTATATTGGTACTAAAGCCTCAAAAAGGCGAAACTTTTTGCTGTTTTGCTTTTGTGATATAGGGGAACTTACGTATTCTCGGCAGTTTTGTTCTCTTCGTCATGGGGGGTTTTTTGAAACCTGTTGGTCTCAGAATTGGCCTCAAATCCTTCCCAACCAAGCTGAGTTATATGCTCAAATTTCAGGCAATTCGGCCCACAAAAACCCCCCATGACGAAAAGAACAAACCTGCCGATAATACCCTTCGTCACCCTAAAATAATGTACATACCTATATCTTTCATTACGACTCAAACAAAAATATTTACCGCAAAGGCCCACTCATCATCTTGTGTATCGTAAAATTTTAAACCGCTGACGCACGGCTTCCCACGGCAAGTATTTACTATTAGTCCGTATGATTACGATCGTGGGAGAAGGGTCGACCCGTTAAAACGTGCGTGCTAATCCTTCACTCTGAAAAATTTTCACGTCCGATTTACGTGAAAAGATAGGTAGTTTTCGTCCACCATATTTTTCACGTAGCCTTCGCCGGAATTTCAGGTAGCTGGATTCATTTGAGATTGGGTAATCGACGTGATGATTCAGGTAAATTTGACATGAATTTTATGCATCGTTTACGCGAAACGTGGGTGAGAGCTACTGGAATCTTAGGTAAATTTTACGTGAAATCATGATTAGTTTTACACGAACTTCACGTAATTTATTCATGTTTTTGAATGAAAATAAAGCAGCTGCACCAACCTGCAACATATTTGAAGAGGCAAGAGATTTTAAATCCTTCCAAAATGCAATTAAAAAGCCGAGGAAAAGCATTAAAAGCAAAAGCCTCCCGGTTAATAAATATGTCGTTTCATTTTGTAGGGATTTAAAAACTCTTGCCTCCTCAAATACGCTACAAGCTGGTACCAATACGTAACGAAGAAAAATCTTTATTAGTTTTTTTTTATAGTGTAGTAATTAATAAATGTACACCTACATACAAAGTAATATATCTACATTAGCTTCTAATCGCCTGTGATTAGATAACACAAACCAAATCTCGGGGTTCTAACGCAGAATTTCCGAAGTCCAGCCCAAGGTCCAGCCGTTTCAAACACCGTTGAACTGGACCTCCGATGCCGTCAGACGCCTATTCCAGCTCCTGAAATGATTGAAAATAGAAAAATACACAACTGCTTATAATAAATAACTATTAAATTACCTCAATACTTGCAGCAACTTGCACAGAAACTCAGCATGCAGTTCTTTCGCCAACCTACTTCTCGACGCCATATTGAACTGTTTTTTTTTTCACACCTGAAAATTCACGTAACTTTCGTTTCGCGGAAACTTCCAAGTCGGAAGTACACCAACACAAACGCATTGAAACGATTTACGTGAAAATAAGGTGGATTTAACCAAACAGGGCGGTGCACACGACGTGGTTTTCAAGTGACAGTTACTGACATCACGTAACTTTTGAGATTTTGAGAATAAGGATGAGCTACGTGATATTTCACGTAAATCGGACGTGAAAATTCTTTAGAGTGTTACTTTAGCTGTCAAGCTATGTCCAAGCCAATACGTTAATAGGTTCACTGATCTTGGGAATTAGAACATGATGATATTGTTACCCGGGCATAACTCGCGGTAATACTACAGCAGCAAGTGACCCTTAGAGCTGTGTCTCAAGGTCGGCTTACTACTGGGCAATCGGAGGGGCTCCGCGACCAGCGTGCAGATACTGTCACCTTGCTTGGGTTATGGGAAAAGTATGTAAATTTGAATGAAAACTAAAGTTATTTATTGATGACTATTGATTGTATGGTGTGGGTGTAATTTATTAGGAGATCTAAGATTTTTGATGGTATAGAGTGGGCTATTTATTGAATATTGGGGACGTACCGGTACTGCTACTGTTGGCGATGCTCTGCCTGGTGTCTTGGTCGGTGGACGAGCGCTCGCCGATGCTGCTGCGGGCTGGACGGCCTGTCCGCCGGCGGATTTACGGCTTGGGGTGGTGGAATGGTGGTCGGAAATTGGCTGTTGGATCTATAGTAGATCGGCTTGACGGAAAGGTGCGATCTACGTGTCTCGCTGGCGTCTTCCCTCCTTGACGGACATCGACAGAGCCCAGGACAAGGCCGGAGAGACTCTGCCGAGAGGGGTCCTCTTTTACGGTTAGGGCACTCTTAGGGGTCCCGAGGAATCACTCCTTAACTATTATGGCCTCGCAAGACCAGAGCGGGTTTACTCGTTTGCGGTTAGGCGTAGTGGCCAACAAGGGACCACTAGGCCGAGTCGTGTGCTTCACCAACCCTAAAGGTTGGCGTACAAAATGGCGGTGGTGTACCTTAATAAGGTACCACAAAAGGTCCTGTGAGGGCAATCGGGAGTTAGTTTTAAAAAACCGTACTACACACAACTAGTCACTAGCTTTATGGTAGATTTTAGTTAGTTTTAAGGCCACTGTATTAGGGAAGCATACCTGAATTAACTGTTAGTGTTCTCCCAACTGGTTTTGCCACTCACTACAATAACTACTGGGACACTTTTTTAATTTTCTTCTAAATGATCCGAAGCACACGAACGCCAGAATTACAGTGAGGGATGGCGGATTGGTTTTGCGCCTTAATCCTTACAATCCCTTCTATAAGGAGACAATTATTGTTCCACCCCTTTTGTATCTCTCTACGCCCGCTAGGATGTGTGTTGTTGTACCCACTGACTCAACATGTCTCTTGTACCCACAATGGTACAATGTAAGGTTTCACACATTTGAATTTAAAAATCACTAACCCTACTAACAAACATACAATTTAATTTGAATTAACCCTACTAACCCAACACCTACTAACCTAAGAGACGTGACAGTATCCAAACAAAATAGCACATATTAAAAATCTTGTAATTATGTAACACACGGTTACAATATTTAATAGCCCATCAAAATGTCGATGCGGATCCGCTGAATGTTTACCTATGTTTCAATTAACTCATGGGGCACTGCACGCCGCGATTATGAGGTTCAAGTGTTAACTTGTGGGCGGATTTATGACTTGCTGGTGACATAGCTGCAGGAGCTGCTTCTGTTAAAATCTTTCAAGAGCTCCTGGATTCCTCTAGAAATTCGTCCCGAACTGTCTCTAGGATTCCTCCAGAAATTCCGTCCGGAATTACGCCAGCATTTTTTTTTCTTTTTTTCTGGAAGAATTCAGATATTCCTCCAGAAACCTATTCCAGGATTCGTCTAGGAGTTCCTTCTGTGATTCCTCCAGAAATTGTTTCCGAGATTCTCCTTTTGGTGTGTGTTTGGAATGTCTTCCAGAAGTTTTCTCTGACATTTCCAGAATGAATTAGAAAAACTGGAAAATGAAAACGTGGAAAATTTCGGAGGAGATCCTCAAGGAATTCCGTAATAAACTCCTGGAGGATTTCCAACCCAGGAACATCCGGGAGAATTCCAGAATGGACTTCCGGATGAATTCCAGAGAAAAACTTCTGGAGAAATCCAGAAAGAGTTCACCAAAAAATGAATTTGAAGCGGTTTCCGAAAAAAAATCCCGGATGGAGTTCCCATAGGAATCCCGGATGGAGTTTCCGGAGCAATGCCGGAATAAGTCCCGTGAGAAATTTTTGGAGGATTCTTGGAAGAAGATATTGGAGGGATCCTGGATGGATTTCTCGGAGGAATCCCGCAAAGACATCCTGGAGAAACCCTGGTAGGAGTTCCCGATAGAATCCTGGAAGATTTTCCTGAAGAGATCTTGAAAGGAGTTCTTGAAGCAATTCCGGAAGTTATTCCTGAAGGAACCTCGGAAGGAGTTCCCGTATGAACCTCGGAAGAAGTTCCCGGAAGAAATTCCTGGAGGAATACTGGTACAGGTTGTAGGAGCAATCCCAGGAAGGATTAACGTAGGAACCGCGGAGGAATCCAAAAATTTCTCCCTGGATTCAGGGGCTTCATCATGAATTATTTCAGGATTTTTTCCAGCATTTCTTTTTTTTTGTCTGTATTAACGAGATTTTTAACCCTAGGGCTAAGTTCATATCGGGACCCACGCTTTACTTCCCTTCCGAAGGAAGAACTCACATTTTTGTGAGTATGTCGGGAGTGGGATTCGATCCCAGGTCCTCGGCGTTATAGTCTTGTGTTCTAACCACCACACCAGGTCCGCTCCACACCAGCATTCTTTCTACGACTCCTCACAGTATGCTTTCTCAGATTCCTTTCGGGATCACCCCAGGGACGCATTTCTCCCGGGGTTCTTCCAGGGATTCCTCCAGGTTTCGTTCAGAGATTGCTCCCATGATACCTTTTGGGATTTTCCTGGGGTTTCAATCGGAATTCATTCAGGGATTTTTCCACAGATTATCCAGAATTTTTCCAGGTTTTTTTACAAGGATTCTTCATTAAATGCTTTCAGGAATTTCTCCAGAAATTCCTACAGCGATTCCTTCAGTGAATTCTTCAAGTGGTCCTTCGGGACTCTCTCAGAATCTCCTTCAGAGTTATTCTAGAGATACTTGCGCTGTTATGCGGTTATCGTCCACTTGAAAATAGATCAGACGTGCTATTTGTGCTTATTGTGGAGTGAACAAAGCCAGCGATAAGGCCAAAGGTTGAGATGTACCAAGATTATCTCTAATTCAAGTAACTTGACCCTCACAAACCAAATAGATCGAGACTGATCCTGGACTGTACTTCGATAGGACTCTTTTTGTGTGTCGTTTAAAGAACACTAGCCTTCTGATGGGCGCGTCGAAGGACCGCCAATACACTCCGTAAGAGAAGCGCCTACAGCCCAGAACCATCTCCACAACCCGCTTTTCCAGTTCATCTCCAATCGCCACTGATAGTTTGAGACATCGCCGGTCAACGTCAGCTGTTCCACTATTCACGGCAAGTCTGGTAAGCAAAAAGCGCTAGAGCAGGTTTACAGCCAATACCAATACAAAAGAACTCCAGAACATACCGTAGATTCGAACCAATTAAATCTGTTCAGTCCGCAACGCAGCGAACTGAAGAAGGAGTACGCGTTTCCCACGAGGAAGAAAGCGCAAGCAAATCGAGGTAGCAGCACGCAATCTTCGCATGAAGGAAACCCCCCAAAAAGGAGCCAATCGCCACGCTGAGAAGGAGGAAAAAACCATCGTCGTCGTCGTCGACGGCCGTCGAGGACCAATGAGGTACAGATACAGGTGGCGCAGATAAACATTGCAAACCACTGGTTGTCTCCTTTGTTCTCCCGCTGATCAAATGCAACTCAATTAGTGACGTCACTAATTGTGTTGCATTTGATCAGCGGTAGAACAAAAGAGACAACCAGTGGTTTGCAATGTTTATCTGCGCCACCTGTATCTGTACCTCATTGGTCGAGGACGAGAGCAAAAGAAGCGCTACTTGGTGGCGCGAGAATCAGTTTCAATACGCATCTCGAAGTGATTGGATCGCAGCAACCGAAGCAAAAGAGAAGCCAAGCCGGCGAGGAAAAGTGTGGGCCGATGACGGCCATAGTAAAAGTTATGTACATTCATAGTGTAATTAGGAAATTAAAATGAACTAGAGTAAAAACCAGTGTGTGTGTCGTTTGTCTCTGAGCCGGAAATTCCCTTGATCCGCCAGTCGCCTGTGTGTCCGGTTGAGTCCTTTTCAGGGCTAGAGTTATTTGGAGATAGTTTTCCCCAGGCTTGATAATCCTCCTCAAAATCAAAAGAGTTTTGCAACATGCTCTAGAGCGGTGTTTTGCTTTTGCCTCGTCGCGAGGGAGCGAACGAACCCCAAACAGAGAGGCAATAAAAACTGAGCGAGGAAGAGGGGATCGAAAAAAGAGCCGATGATTATTTCGGGTTTTTGAGTGCGATTTTCGCCTCGAGAGTCTTTCTTTGTATGGAAGTGGAATTCGCGAGAGCTTTTTGAGTGTGAGTGGACGTGAGAAACACAACAAGAAATTATGAGTGTTGGACGAACTCCTCGCTGTGCGGCAAGTTCGCGCTCGCTGCTGTTGAGGATTTGCGTTGCGATTTCTGAGTTTTATTTTCACTCCTCAGAAAATCGCCGAAATCGCTTCCTCATTTTCTCGCGAGGGAGTTTCTGTCAAGCCTGGTTTTCCCACCGTATGGAGTTCGCCGCTGGTCCGTCGGTAGCTGCACGCATAAAAATCTGTTCCGAAACCGTCCACAACCAGTCACGTTATTCGGAACAAGCACGATTTTCGTTTACGAAAATACACCATGAATAAAAATCGCGTTCTCGTGAACCCTGTTCCGCCACAAAAATGTAACGCCTGAGTAACGGATCAGCTCAAGATCAGAAATCATACTATCGTGAAATGTGTTCGGATATCTATGATTTTTGTTCGCATAGATTGAACCTAGTTCACGGTACAAGGTGTTTAGTTCACACGCGTGGGAACACAAATCACGGAAATTAGAACTAGTTCATGGTCTGGAATAATCGTTCCTGTAATTGTGAATCAAATCATTGCAAGAGAATCGTTGTTCACGGTCTGATATTTGCAAATTGAAAGCAAAGAAAAATGCACTTCATGGTCTAGACACTGCATCAGACGAATTTTAGACATTATCTTTGGCGCAATTTAAACATTACCATGATTTGGCTTGAAAATGGGTCAACGGATCACCATAATTTTATCACTGATGCATTCGAGCAGTACTCCGACATATTCGTACGAAAAATAAATAATTGGGAAAGTAATAAAAACGGGAAAATTTAAGGGGCACTTCTCTACAGAACCTTACAGAACTCCATGTCAAAAAACGTAGTAGGCAGACAGTATGACGTTTGGGACAGCTAATTGTATAAAACTTTGTTAACACCGTACTTACATGGCATTTCCAAATCAGATTAAAAATCCACAGCATCTTAGGCAGGGCGCAACAGTGAGAATCTCGCCATCTAATTGTGTCAGCATTCCGCGGAATCCGAGACGCACTTTCACTCTCAATCTCAATCAACAGAAAAACCGCCACAATCACTCACTAACATTATAAACAATCAATAGTAATTTGCTTTTGGAATTAAAAACCGTATTTAAAGCTGAAAACCGGACACCAGACTCCTTTGCGCGGCACTTGTGCGACTACCTACTAGTTCGTATTATTGCATGCGTTACCAAATTAGTATGAGGAGTGAAGTAGGCATGGACTGTGTTCTGAAATTTAAGACTTGTCCTCGAAAAGTCAGGTTTACCGAATCACGTTTGCATGAACTAAATCGCGATGATGAAGGAGACGCGGGTTCCATAATTTATGACTTCTTGTTCCCGAATACTGGAACGGATTTTTATGCGTGTGCATGGCAGTTTCCATACACCAAATCCACTTGGGGAATCGGTGAGACCGGCGGGCGCGCTGCAATCAAGGCAGCCTGGAGTAGAAAAGCAGTTTTACAGTCCACTGCAACACGCCGCAACAAAATCCTTGAGCACCCTCAGTAATCCGTGAAGCCCCTCTGCATGACCGGTAGTGCCCCAACCCTGTGACTACGTTCGAGTTTCTTGTCGTCGGGTGGAACATTAGTTTTGATTCCTTCAACTGTTCTAGGAATATCTCCAGAAATTCCTCCTGGGTGATTCTTCCCGGAAATCCTTTCAAGTATTCCTCCTGGGATTCCTTCAGAGATTTATCCATGGTTTCCTTCTGAGCGTCCTTTAGAGATTCATCTCGTCATTCCTTCAGGGATTCCTCCTGGGATATTTGCAGGGGATCTTCTCAGTGATTTATCAGGGATTCCTCTCGAAATTCTTTCGTGAAGTCCTTCCGGGATTCCATCGGAGATTCCATCGGAGATTCCACCCGGGATTCCTCTACAGATTTCTCTTGGCTTTTTGTTATGGATTACTTTCAGAATTCCCCCAGGATTACTTGAGAGATTCCTCCTGTGATTACTTCAGATGTTCCTACCGGTGTGTATCTTAGGGATTTCTCCTAGGATTGTTTTTCTGGATTTCTGTTAGAGATTTATTCGGAGATTCCTTCAGGGATTCCTCTTGAATTCGTTTTTGGATTCCTCATGTATTCTTCCTGATTCATCTCGAGATTACATTCGGTATTTCTTGCGGAATCCCTTCCGAAATTACTCCTAGCATACTCTGAGGGGTCCCTCCCGGGATTCCTTCGGACATTCTTCTCGACATTTCTTCAAAGATTCCTTCTGAGATTCCATCAGCGATTCCTTCCGTGATTCCTTCTAGGTTTCATGCATGGGTTTCATCCGAAATTCTTTCAGAATTTCTTCCAGGATTATTTCAGGGATTGCAGGGTTTTCTCTTTGGGATTTTTTCACTGATTCCTCCCGTAATTTCTTTAGAGATTCCTCTTGGGATTTCTTCCGGGATTCCTCCAGGGATTTTCCCAGCATGTTTTTAAAGATTCCTCCCAGGATTGTGGGGTTTGTCCTGGAATATTTTCAGGGATTTTTCCAGCATTCTTTCAAGGGTTTCTCTCAGTATGCTTCAAACTATTTCTCCAAGGATTTTTCAAGAATTCATTCAGAGATTCCTATCATGATACCTACTGGGATTCCTGCAGGAATTTCTACTGAGATTCTTTCAGATTTTTTTTTTTCTAAAATTCATTCAGAGATTTTTTCTGGAATTTCTTTAGGATTCTTTCCGAAATTCCTTCTGGATTATCTCTTGCGATTTCTTTCAGGTTTTCCTCGAAATTTTTTAGAGATTTGTCCTGTCCCGTGATTCCTGTCGGTATTCATCCTAAGGGGCTCTCCGTTTCTTACGAAAGAGAATTTTCGTGATTATTCGGCTTCCCTTTGTAGGATTTTTTGTATAAGAACCCACATATTTTTGTTTGACGCGTAAGATTTCCTAAACCCCTTTTTCCCATAAACCCTTACCTAATTGATGGAATGTGTCCCTAAAATACATCCCGGGATTGCTTCTGAAATAGGATTCCTCCAGATAATCTTCCTAGTGGCCCTACAAGAATTTCTTCAAGTTGGGATGAAAAAAAATCTTTGATAGTGTTACGAGCCATGTATTAGATATGGTAAAATATGCTAAGAGGGGACAGAGGGACAGAATGTTAATCAGTTTCGTACCCTCTAATTCCGCCCTATGTTGCTTATCCTTTGACAGATACGCGTATTTCGACTACCACTTGTAATCTTCCTCAGTGTCAGTTATCCACTCTGCTTTGAGGGTTCGAAAAGTCGGTACAAGAAAAGAAAGTTGTTGATTCACAAATTAAGAGAAGAAATTTGTGAAAAAAAATCGCATTCTGGTGGTATTTGAACTCACGAATTCGAGCATGTAAGATGGGTGAACCAGGTACAGATTGATCTGACTATAGATAGTAGAGTTTACTCTACTATCCATAGATCTGACTAATGTGAGAAGTGCCCGAGGATGGAGGACTGCAGCCACAGACGGAGTGTTGTGGCGAGGAGTAGTTGATTCAGTTTTATTATAATAAGGATGTAATACTATAAATAAATGAATGAAATGAATAGTCTGGCGCTTTAACTAACTAAGCCACAAAACAAGTAATGATTCTGCGGAATAGAAAGCAAAACTGACTCTGAAGCCACACTATGAAAACTTCTTTTTTGCAAGTGTGTTGTGGATTGGAGGTATCTAAGAAATCTAAGCATCCACATTGTCACCGTCATATCGCCACATGGTTCCATCGTTCCCATTGGTAACTATCCTCAAATGACCATTTCAATCGAACCAGAAGAAACCTGCATTTTTATTATCTCAACAAACACGGCGACCACGGTAATCAAAAAGTTACATAACTCAAGAAATAAACATTCCTGATTATTCTTCGCATTTATTGTGTTTTGACTCACCGGCAGGCAATCGTTAACATTTCTCTTCCCTTCCGTTTTTTTTTCTTTTTGCAGATTTCGCTTGGGTGACGCTAGCGACCAATGATTCGTACTCGTTGGGCGCCCTGGTCGTGGCGCATTCGCTCAAACGCGTGCACACAGCTCACCAGCTAGCCGTGCTGATAACGCCCGGTGTATCGGAGGCCATGAAGTGAGTATTTTACTTTTTGCTTTTTTGCTCTCTCAGAATCTGAGTGTCAAGGACGTGTATGCCGGGGGCCAGGGCCGGATTTACAAATGTGGGGGCCCGGGGCCACAGCGTTGTGGGGGCCCTTTATAATGAAGATAAATTTTGCCCATATAACATGAAAAAAAAACTATAAAATATTAATCTTCTTGCAAATATGTTAATGAAGGTATCAATGTAGTTGTGGAAGTTTGTGAATCTATAACAATAAGCAGAACTATGAAAAATGTCAATATCCATTGAATTATTTATACCAGACCTAAAATTCTAGCGTGAAAGTAATGATAATTATATAAAGAAAATAATTCTTTTCAAGAGTACACTCGCCGCATTCGATCCCAGATTAAGTCAAAATTCAAGCCAGAGTTCATAGAGAAACTACAAGAATTTATAGCTGAAATGTTCAAGAAAGTTCTAGTAAAATTTGTAGCGTGTACGCTGGGGTCGTTTTTGTGAAATCCAAAGAAAATTTGTGTTGGATTTCTGCTGCTATCTCTGGAGAACTTGCTGGTCGATCACCATAAATATTGAACACTTATCAAAAACTTGATCTAACGCGACTGTTAGGGATGGTTTTGGCGGCCTTTCAAAAGAATTTTCCACATTACTCTGGTATCACACAGAATATTCTTATTAAAAATGCTAAAGAAATTTTGGAAGAAGACTATGATAAGATCCTGAAGGAATTTTTCACTCAATTTTCAATAAAATTTTCTATTAAATTTCTTAAAAATTGTAAGCAGAAAACCTATACAAGCCTTTAGCCATTTTCTCTACAAATTTCTATTGAAATTTTCTTAATCCATTTCGTCCGGAGTTCGCCATGGATTCATCCTCATTTCTGGGAGCAAATTTCTGTACTTAAAAAGTTTGTACAGAAACTCTTCACAATAATCTGCCTTAAATTCATGCCAGATTTCCTCTAAAAATGATTCAACAGATTTGGTGTTCTCCGATTTAAGTAAGTCGTAAGCTGTCTAAGTAAAATCAAACACAAGAGTTCCAAAAACAATTCTAAATTTCGAAAAAAAATCCTTTGATTCTTTCAAGAATTTTGTAGAATATTCTTCAAAATGTTTTCAAAAAATGTATACAGAAAAAAAAACAAACAAAGCAGGAACTTTATTGTTCTGTAACTGTAATTTATAGAAGTTTGGAGTTCCTCTAGAAATTTGTTGAAATTTTTTTTCAGGATATCCGGTGATTTTTCTTAAGCAAATGCACAACAAAAATAAATGTTAATATATTTTGGAGGCAAAATTTAAATTTTATAAATAGATGGACAAATATTTGCAGTCTTACTCAAAAGAATCACAACATATCACATACATCTTGCCAGTAGACAGTAATTCGAAGTACTTATGAAAAAAATCAAAACAAGAGATATTTCTTGCACTACTCTTTTTTTCTTGCTTCACATTTTTTTCGTGAAGTTGAATTATGTGGGGGCCCCTAAAATGTGGGGGCCCGGGGCCCTGGCCCCCCTGCCCCCCCCCCCTAAATCCGGCACTGCCGGGGGCATACCTCGATAATTGATAGATTGATAGAGCTTTCAGCTTGGAAATAAATAATAATCGTCTGTGAATGGTATTGCACATTGCAGTTGACCGTTTGAAACACACCATCTTCGGAGGGGAACGACACATTCAAAGGTAGCTGCGTATCTTTTCATGTAGACCTGCATCCATTGAGTTTATCCCACTGAAACACACCAGGTTTCACTTGCGTACAGTGCCTGTGATGCTTGATGTTGGAGGGGCCAACTTTTTCAGCCCCATCTTGATGAGTTCAGCTTCGATACCATCCTTACCAGCTGACTTACTGTTCTTGAGTTGGTGGATAGCATCATTAACTTCCCTTAACCTCCTTAACTGGCGTGGTTGGTCACCACACCGCCAGCACCACGCAAACGCTGAATTCAAAAAGCGAGATTGGGAATCAGTAAGCCAACCCGAAGATATGCTCTGCTCATGACAACAGTCACTGGCAGCGGCGTAGACCGTAAAGCTGAAGGTTGCGTAGATTGCAGGTCTGTGTCCTGTCACGGTCGCCATGTAATAGGGTAACAAAGAGTTTTGTTCTCTTCGACATGAGAGGTTTTTGTCGGCCAAATTTAACTTGGAAACTTGGATTCAACTTGATTGGGAAAGATTTGAGGCCAAATTTGAGTTCAATAGGTTTTAAGAAACTCCCCATAACGAAGAGAACAAAACGGCCGGAAATACGTAAGTTCCCGTGTATGGAAAATGTAACTGCATCTGTGGTTGGATTACGAAAGTCGTACATATTTTTTTTATTGTCTGATTAAATCGAGACCCATGGAGAACGCTGTTAGTCGGTTGTCGACTTAGGGTGATCCAATCGAGATGGCAGACCATAATCAAAGATGGCGCCCACGGAATGGAAGTTTGAGCAATGATATCATGCAATATGGGTGATTATCGATCGGGCTTGATGAGAAAAGGGGTGGAGGCTATAAAGATGGTAGAGTAGATGGATAGGCTAGACAGTATGATGGAGGATAGTGTAGAATGTATGAAGAAGGAATAAGGTAGAAAGTGGTACCCGAAAAACACACGTCATATTAGAGTTACGGCAGCGCAAGTTGTGGTTGTATTGACATAATTCTAACATAATGCTACAATAACGTCAAATTAATTTCTATACAATCAAAACTTGCGCTGCTGCCGTAACTCTTATATGACATGTGTGTTGCTTGGGTAGAAGGTAGGGCAAATAGTAGCGTTGAGGATTAGGATAGAGCGTAGGATAGAGATTTGGGATAAAGGGCAGAGTAGACGGTAAGGTGGAATATAAGACGATATACCATATGTATTCCTCTCGAGAATCTTCTCAGGACTTCTCCCGGGATTCCTTCTGATGTTCCTTCCGCAATTGCTCCTGTGAAAATCCTGAATGGATTCTTTTAGTAATTCTTCAGATAGGAATGCCGAATTCCTTCAGGGATTCGTACTTGAACTCCTTCAAGGATTAGTCCCCGGTTTTCTGCTGTTATCCCATTAGGGATTCCTCCCGAAAAGGAAAATGAAGGAATTTAGATTTCTACCGAGTTTTCTTCAGACAATCCTAGTTTTTTTTTATTATTCGTGCTGAATTTCTGATGGGATTCCTTTAAAAATACTTTACTTTTTTCAGGGATTTCTTCAATAATTCCTTCCTGGACATCTTCTATGATTCTTTCAGGGATTCCTGCTGAGCTTCCAGGCGGGATTCCTGCCATGATGTCTCTAAGAATTCCTTCAGGAATAAAGTAATCACCGCTTTAGAAAATCTTGACAGAATTTATGCAGAATTTTTAGCTGGCATTGCTCCGGGGATTCCTGCTGGAATTACTTCCTAGATTCCTCCTGCGATTATTTCATAGATTTTTAACAGATTTAGAGAGTGTAATTCTTCCGTGCCGGGATCACTGGTGGTATTCCTTGTATGATTCTTGTCGGATTTTTTTTAGGGATTACTCACGGAGTTCTCTCGGGATTTCTTCTATGATTCTTTAAGAGATTCTTGTCGAATTCCTCCGGGATTTCTGCCGGGATTGCTTTAGAAGATCTTGAACTGAGAAGTGTTCTAGTCGGCATTTCTTCAGGGATTACTGCTGGAACTTCAAAGATTTCTTTCTGGTTTTTGTGAAGTATTCCTTAAGAAGTTCCTGCTAGGTTTGCTTCAGGGATTCCTCCTTGTATTCCTTCAAATATTTCTTCAGGGAATCTTGCGGGAGTCTTTAAGGTATTCATGCCAGGATTCCTGCTGGGATACCTTCTAAAATTCCTCTCGTTTTTTTATATTCCTCAAGGGATTTCTCCTGTGATTCCTCCTGTGATCATTTTCGATTATTGTTTCAAGGAGCCCTCTCGAGCATCCAGCTAGATTTCTTTGAGGATCCGATCAGGGGTTCTGCATGAGATTTCTTCCGGGATTTCTTTTGAAATTTCTACAGGAAAACTTCTTCCAGCGTACTTACCTTACCTTACCGGTCACCGGTCAGATTAGGCCTGAGTGTCCTCTGATGTACGTAGGAGGCGTCTCCAGTCTACTCGGTCCATGGCTGTGTGTCTCCAGTTCCGCACTCTGCGGACCCTTCTGCAAATCTACTTGTACCGGTCGGATGACTCTCAAGAACCATTTTAGTCGGGTTGCTATTCGACATCCTGATGACGTGACCCGCCCACCGCAGCCTCCCGATTTTCGCGGTGTGGACGATGGTTGGTTCTCTCAGCAGCTGATGCAGCTTGTGATTCATTCGTCTTCTCCAAGACCCGTCTTCCATCTGCACTCCGCCGTAGATGGTATACAGCACCTTCCGTTCGAAAACTCCAAGAGCGCGTTGGTGCTCTGCACGTAGGGTCCATGCTTCGTGCCCATAGAGAACTACCGGTCTAATCAGCGTTTTGTAGATAGTTAACTTTGTGTGACGGTGAACTTTATTCGATCGTATAGTTCTGCGGAGTCCAAAGTAAGCTCGATTTCCTGCCAAAATGCGCTTCTGAATTTCTCTGCTGATGTCATTGACGGCGGTCACCAGTGAGCCCAAGCACACGAATTCTTCAATCGTCTCGATTTTATTACCGTCGATAGAAAACCCGGGGTGGCGGGCGCGGTGATTATTACCTGGAGCCCTTTGCCGTCATGTACTTTGTTTTCAACACAATAATGATCAATCCGATTCGCCTGGCTTCATTCTTTAGTCAAATGCAGGGTTCCTGATTTCCACTTTTCATCTTCTTCCACATTCGAATACAGTCAGCAGCGAACGGTTGTCGCTTTAGTTTGTGTGTTTGTTTGTCAGCGACGATAGCAAACACCGGCGAACGGTGAGAAGCCACACATGGAAATTGAACATTTGTTCACATTCGCATCGCAAGCGATCGAGCGGTGATGCGATTCGTGAGTGATATTGCGCGTACGAATATATGAAGTTTTCAAAAAATGTTTATTATTTTCTTTGCTAATCTAGCATTTCAACAACAATACACTAAAAATGTATGCATTACATGCAGAAATTCTCTTCTAGTTGTGATAATAGCCGCTTCGATCGGTCACCAGCATTCGTCAACATTCGCCATTCATTCATTCGCTTGCGATCCAAACTGCGACTATCGGCAACGAATATCCATGTCAACCAGCTTGCGCTTCGCTTCCCACTGATGATGGGGTTGCGTGTTTGATCACGACAATCCGTGTGCTGCATCTTTCTCGATTCGCTTCAGCAAAGAGGAGTGAATATGAATGGAGGCGAATATACCGATCCTTGGTCAAATGTACGTTTCCGCCATTGTCTCTAGTTTGCGAGCTATGATATCAATATCATCAGCGAAACCATGCAGCTGAACGGACTTGTTTATTCCCGCACTCCTTTAAAGCAATGTTAAACAGCTAGCACGAAAGACCTTCGCCGCAACAATTCGATGATTCGACGAGACTCGAGAGTGTCCCTGATGCTCGAACTACGCACATCACTCGATCCATCGTCGCCCTGATCAATCGTATTAGTTTATCCGGGAATCCGTATTCGTGCATAATCTGCCATGACTGTTCTCGATCGATTTTTTCATACGCCGATTTAAAATCGATAAACAAGTTGCATAAAATTTGAGAGAGTATCTTGTAGGCAGCGCTCAGTAGTGTGATTTTACACCGTATACTAAAAGCTCGCTTGGTAGCTGATCTGCTCCAGCGGCTTTGTTGTTTTTGAACTGGCCAACCTACTCCTCAATCTCTTGGAGGTTGGGGATAGGAAATCTTTCGTCCTGCGCACGTACTCCTAGATCTGTTACCACGTCACCTTCAGCGCTTGCCAGATTGCCATTGAGGTGCTTATAGTAATTCAGCCGATCATACATTCCTTGCAATTGCAAGTTTTAGAGTCGTTGATCAGGTCAAAAGTGAAATTACGGGACGCATCAGGATTTGTCATTGAAATTTCTCCGAGATTTCTCTCAGAGTTCCTTCCGGATATATTTTGGAGTTTCGCTCGGAATACCTCCCCCGAAATTTCCTTTTTTTGTTTTTCTCTGGATTGGATATTATTTAAAGAATTCCATGTAGAAAGAGAGGTCTCCTCTCATGGATTTTCTTTGAAAAATCAATTACGGGCTGAAATCTGGGACAAATTCCAGGATTAAGCCTTGCAGAAATCTTGAAAGAACTCAGGTTTAATCTTGATAGTAATTTCTGAAAAAAAAAAACTGAGTTGGAATTCCGGTAGATATTTTGGTAGCAAACCTCAAAGAAATCCTGGAAAACACTCGAAGAAACTGAAAAACTGGTTGAATCCCGGGAAAACTTCTGGAAGAATTCTTGCGATGAAATCCGGGATATTCCAGAAATAATATCGCGAAAAAAGTGGAATCTCAGAAAGACATTTCGCGAGGAAATCCAGGAAGAAGTTTCGGGAGAAAAGGAGATGTCTTGGGAAAACCACAGAAAGAGGCACAGAAAAGGGAGGAATCTCTGAAAACATCTAAGATGAAGGTTTGAATTTCTTCAGGAGTTCCTTGAGGGCTTCCATTTGAGGTTCCATCAGAAATTGCTGAACGAGTATCTTCTGAGATACCTACAGGAATTCATTCCCGGTTTCCTTTAGAAGTGTTTTCTGTGGTACCTTTAGGAAAGCTCATGGGGTTTTTCTATGTAATCTCTTGGAGTTTCTCAATAATTATTATCACGTTGCACCCAAGTATTTCTAAGAATTCCCTAAGAATATTTCTAGGTTTTTTTAGATTATCTCATACGATTTCGCTTGGATGTCCTCAGATGTTCCTTTTGAAATTCCTCCTGGAGTTTCTATGGGCTCTTCTAGGATTCCTCAAGAAGCTTTTCCGGGGTTTTCTTCAGAAGTACCTACGAAATTTATTCAATTTTTTTTCTGAAATTTTTTCGAAGATTCCCCTAAAGGTTTTTTTGGGATTCACTCAGAAATCTCTTATTGAAAATAATCACAGAGCTACTTCTGGCACTCTTCCAAGAAGTATTTCTAGGATTACGCACCGAACACTGGAAGTTTTTAGCCATTCAGTATTTCTAAAGTCTGTCAGTGCAGTGACTTAATTACCCCAACGCGTGGAAGGGTGGAAAATAATTCGCCAAACAATTTTCCTTCAGCATCGTATTTAAAAATTTTCCAGATTTTGTTACTGACAATGAGATTCCTTGAGAGAATCCTTCAGGAATTTCTCAACAAACATTAAGCTGGATTTTAAAAATTCTGATTGAATATGCTGTTATTCAACTATCATTGTTACTTGGGTTATTCTCATAATTCTGCAGGAGTTGCTACTGGGAATCCATCAAGGATTTCTTCTGAGAGCCATCCTGGAGCTCATTTTAAATTGCTTCCTGGAAATCCTTAAAACATTCCTTCTAAACATCCTCCAGGTTTTGCTTGTTTGATTCCTTCAGAAGTTCCTTTCGGGAATCTTTAAAGGTATTGTTTATAGGAACTCTCCAGGAATCCACAGATGGTATTGGAATTCTAGAAGTAACACCTATGAAGTTGCCTAAAACACTGAAAAAAAAGTAAATGATAAATCCAAAGGCTCGACTACACATTATACGGAGATACATTTTTTGCTGGTCCCTGAATAATCGTTTCCCACCTACATAGGGTACGAGCACCGGTTTTGGCCAGTCCAAGGAAAATAATGTTTATAAAAATAATCAATAATCCTATGAAAACTAACTATGTGCCAAATGATAGGTTTCAATCTATACGTTGTTGGAAAAATGCAACGATCAAGCTAATACTTGATTTTTGTACCGTCGTGCGGGGCTTCTTTATACACTTTTTCATGGTTTTTCAACTTTATGACATTATAACTCCCAGACTAGTGAATGAATTTCCGCAATTTTTATACACAATAATTGTGAGTATGTATGTAGGATGTATGCAAAGTTTGAGCTAAATCCATCAATAAACAAAAAAGTTGTTCATACACCAATC
The DNA here is from genome assembly GCF_035046485.1 of Aedes albopictus. NCBI lineage: Eukaryota > Metazoa > Arthropoda > Insecta > Diptera > Culicidae > Aedes > Aedes albopictus. The sequence goes on along the minus strand of NC_085137.1, from coordinate 502,883,954 downwards.
GAACACATCTCATATACAACCGGATGGGGGCTACTTTGGACATTTTTATCTATAACAAAACTGCATTTCAAATTCCAGGGTTATTTGGAAAACTACGTTTTACCAATACTGTAGTATACTGTATCATACATAATTTCAATAAAAATATGCGTTTTAATGTGGTTCTGTGCTACCTTTGGTATTATGAGCAGCGTGATATTGCTACAGTATCGGACAATAAAAATGCACCAAAGCCGTTTTCCAATACAAACTAGTCAACTTTGGATTGCCATATCTCATTTATGTCTCGATCGGTTGTTTTCATTTTTCTGTGACGAACTACAAAACATTTCGATTTTCAAAAACTATTGAAAAAGTTCAGTGATAACTATTGATACAAAAGTTAAAGATAGGCTGAATTTTGACAATAAAAATGCACCAAGACAAAAAATTGTGTAGCCAAAAATGCTGAAGTCAAATCACTATGGTGTCTTCGGCAAATATGTTTCTTGTGTAATGACCAATAAATTTGCTGAAGACACCATAGCTATCTGACTTCAGCATTTTAGGCTACGCAATTTTTTGTCTTGGTGCATTTTTATTGTCAAAATTCAACCTATCTGTAACTTTTGTATCAATAGTTATCACTGAACTTTTTCAATAGTTTTTAAAAATTAAAACGATTTGTAGTTCGTCACAGAAAAATGAAAACAATCGGTTAAGACATAACTGAGATATGGCAATCCAAAGTTAACTAGTTTGTATGGGAAAACGGCTTTGGTGCATTTTTATTGTCCGATACTGTATATAGATAGCCTGAAAAAAGGGACCATCAATCCTTTATTTGGATGAAACGGTCATTTATAACGTATAACGTTACAAATATTCGATTGTATATACTACGTTGATACATTTTGAATTAATTGATCAACCCTTTGAAATTTATGAACTGTAGAAAAAATGCCTACAGACCAAATGTTCTGATGCGTTATGTATATTATATTGATTTATTCGATGTTTTTTCGCGTCTTGACAAGCAATAAACGGTCTGTTTGAAAAATAATTTAAACCAAATGAAGGGAAAACTATTGCTTTATAATAGTTCCTAAGACCTCAAACAGATTTGAACCATATTTTGAATTCAAAAAATCCATATTCAAAAGTGTCCAAAGTAGCCCCGCATTTCAAAAGTAGCCCCGCACGACGGTATTAAAAGTGGCAGTGGAAAAAATAGAAGCATTTCCGCAGTTTTGGCCATATTCTCAACTTTGGTTTCTTTTTTGGCCAATCACGTGTATTTCTTATGGGAGTGGCCAAATTAGAAGCAGCCTGGCCAAAATAAACATATGCTGATTTTTTAAGGAAACATATTTTTTTTCTCCCAATTTTTAATGAAAATGTATGGTTTTCACAGCTATAATCATCATATTATATTAGTATCTACTAGTAAAAAATAAATTTATGCCGATTTTGATCGCAACAGGCTGAATACCACACTATGGCCAAAACTCCGGGCTGGCCAAAACTGAAGCTTCTATCCTACTCAAATTTACTCGTTTTTGTCTTATGTTCCGTTCATTGTATCAGTCTTTCGCCTTTCAAATTGTAGCTTTGTTAATGAATATTGCGTATAGCTCTTATTGTTTGCTTTATAACATGTTTCAGTTTTAACCGGTGATCATTTTTCCCATCTTCCAGAAATAAACTACGCACCATCTTCAATGTTGTGGAGGAAGTCAACCTGCTGGACTCGAAGGACGAAGCCAACCTGGCGCTGCTCAAACGTCCCGAGCTGGGCATCACATTCACAAAGCTGCACTGTTGGCGTCTGACACAGTTCGAAAAGTGTGTCTTCCTCGATGCCGATACGCTGGTGCTGCGCAATTGCGACGAACTGTTCGAAAGGGAAGAACTGTCTGCCGCTCCGGATGTCGGTTGGCCCGATTGTTTCAACTCTGGGGTTTACGTGTACCGACCGTCGCTGGATACGTTCTCCAGCTTGATGCAGTACGCTGTTACGCACGGAAGCTTCGACGGTGGCGACCAAGGGCTTCTGAATTCGTACTTTTCGGATTGGGCACATAAGGACATCTCGAAGCACCTCCCCTTCATCTACAACACATCGTCGGTGGCTTCCTACTCGTATCTTCCTGCATTTAAGCAGTAAGTATTGGGGTTGAGATGAGTTTTGAGTTACCGGGTGTTGACCACGAAATTTCTTAGGTGTATGTTAGATGATTAGTTTAGTAGATCTACCTATTATGCCTGGAGGAGGGGCTAAAATGGAGTGACATTAACTTTCTTAGCAACGTCACTTCAAGCTGTGTAGCTGTGTAGCTGTAGGCCTGTCCACGTCAATATTTTTAATGCATCTCTGATGCACTGCAAGCATTGGTAATACTATGAAAAAAGAAAAAAAATGTGGTGAAAGTAGTAGAAAGAATTGATTTTTCGTATTTGAGTCAACACCCTTTCGAAAAAAGAATCTGTAACAAAAACGTTAACCTTCGCCTTCTTTTAGATTCGGCCAGAACACAAAAATCCTCCACTTCATCGGCACGGCCAAACCGTGGCTGCAAAACTTCAACTCGGAATCCCGCAAGGTGTACATCCCTGGCGGCTATCAGCATCTGGCCAACTTCCTCCAGTACTGGTGGGATATCTTCTGCGAAGATGTCCACTCACGTTTGAGTGCGGATATGGTGAGTACCGTTTTGTCACTTCCTACTTTGCTAATCCACCCCCTCCCCCTACTTCTTCTTTGAGTTGATCTCACCGAACAATCTTACCCAACAAAAAAAGAAAAGAACAAAACAAACGCAATAACCCCCCCTCCAAACAAACAAACGGGAAAGCATCTCGAACACAAGCAACAAGCGTAAGAGTAAGAGTATGCTTCTCGTGTAGCGAGAGTAGTGTTGTGTATCGTAGAAGAGCTACTACTACTACAGTACTACCCACCAACCCACCTAAAACAAAGCCTTCCCTCTAAGTAAGACCCCCCAGCTGAATTGTTTTCCATGTAACTCCTTTTCAAGTCTGACCTCAACAATAGTAGGAATAATAACGAAAAGGTAAGCCAGAAAGCTCATGTTTGAACGCAAATGTGCACCCATACCCAGTCCTTGTGACAGTTGTGGTTTTATTCTGGTTTTATGGAGTAGTGTTTGGTTTCAAAAAGGTTTTAGAACAGTTATAGAGCTCTAACTGGTGGATGAGTAATATTTGTTTTGGTTTTATTGAGGTTGTATCACGTTTTGGTTTTAAAATAGTGTTAAACCTATGATAAAACCTCAATTGTTACACAGCTTACTTTAGTTTTAGTTTTATAAAGGTTTTCCGGTAATCCCAAAAGAAAACCAAAACTGTCACCGGAATGTATTCATCGTGGTTTCCTCATGGAAACCATACACAACAGAGCTTTCTTTCATCGTGTGTGGTGGTGATGATTTCGTGTTATTTACATTGCTTACTCTTTTTTTTTACAAATCATAGCTTAGTTGTAGAGCTTTTGCAAACACGCTTTTATTAACTCTTGATGTACGCTTACCATATGCTTCTTTTATTTTTATTTATTTATTTTTTGTTTTATGCTTCCCATTGTATATAAATTGTACCTTTCCGCAAGTAGAACGTTGGTTACTGTAGTTAGTAATCTGCACTGTAAATATTCTGCACCCGTGAAAAACCAAATCTCATCAAATCTTTGTTCGTTAGTTCTTAGTGCTGGTAGGGAGTTCTGGGCCCATACTCGGTGTTTATAAAATAGGATGACAACATACGCCGCGTCGAACGTTAGAGTATCCGGTGTTTTCGATTTCGCTAGGGGATGTAATTGATCCGAAATTCGACTAGGGTGAGTAACGAGAAGATGTTAGCGCGAAACACGCGACCAAGTGCTATTTTTCGATTGGCGACGAACTAAGAAACTGGTAAAAATAGAGGAACCTGTCTGCCTAGACGAGTTTGACAACAATTTGCATGGTAACTTATGGGTGTGTGCATTGGCGCCGATCAATTGATGGTGAAGGTGTGCCAATTACATTAACTGACCGTCATCTTTTAAATTGGGGTTGTTAATTTATATTTTCACCTAGTCGGTGCTGCTGCTGAAAGTATAGAAAATTAAGTTAAGGAGGGTAATCAGAAAACGGACTGTAGTTATGAAACCAATAATAATATCTAACATGTTATAGAAAACACAAGAAAGTAGGTATAAGATTAGAAATTAGTGATGGAAAGAATCGACTGTATTGTGTGTAACTCAGATTTAACATCTACGAAGGCTTGACAAATCTAAACGAGTTGTTATCTAACCCGAAGTTTCGACACTTTGGATCGTGACCCTTAAGAAGACACCAAAAGTGTCGAAACGTCGATAACTTTGTCAAGAATGCGTAACCGTTAAATCCAAATTAGAAATTACTATTGAAGCACGATTCATTACAAATAACAAGACAAAGCAGCAACAATTCTGCAAAGCCGTTTATGTCCAACGCTCATCAGATCACACTTCTCCAGATCCACACACCGTGATCTGTGTGCTCCACGATTGCCTACCGGATCAGTAAATAACACCAACTTTGCAAGGTTGTTATCCAGCATTCTCGCAACATTCCCGACTCTCCGTATTTGCTCAGCTCAAGCTACTTTCAAGATGTTCGCCATAGAGTGCAGCGTGAGTTGAAAATGGTCCAAAGGCTAATCTATTCCTTATTTTTTGAATTCTTGATCCGAGCACCTATGTCGAGGTGCCATGGGTAATCATTTGGTTACCAAGATATTGGAAGCTTCCAACATTCCCTTCTGCTTGCCCACCTACCTGCCGCCGAGGAGCGATCAGCAAGATCATCGAATTTACTCTGCATATCAGAGCGCCGTTGAGCTAAAACAGCAAAGTCATCAGCCAGTTCTAAGTCTTTTAACTCCATGATAATGGGCTGCAACCCACAATTTGGTTCAAGATCAATAGCACCTACCAGGATCTCGTCTTTGCTCACTCCAGCGACGACCCGGATGGGATCGGACAAGACATCGTTGTGCAGTACTTTGCATGAAAATGCCCCGTACTGTGCTTGAATGAGGCCGATGATTTTCTCAGCCATACCCTTGCGCATGAGGGTTCCCAATATATTTCGTGGTTGGCACGGTCGAAAGCTTCATTGAAATCAATGAACACCAGATAAAAAGACCTTTGCAATTCATTGATTTGATCCAAGATAATACGAAGCGGATACGAAACTAAGCTACGACGTGAGACATCGTAGAGGAGACAAATGTACACTCAGAAATAAAAGTATACACGGAATTACTATTATTTATGCATTTTGTATCCGCATCTCTCTCACTCTCATTCTGTTTTCATGCTATCTGCCGTTTAGCCTGGGTTGAAGAGAAGTGTTTTGTCAACCCAGGCGAAGCACCAGATAGCATGAAAACAGAAAGAGAGTGAGAGAGATGCGGATACAAAATGCATAAATAATAGTAATTCCGTGTATACTTTTATTTCTGAGTGTAGCTGGTATTAGCGGCTTTCTCGCCTTTGTCGGCTAGGGAATCCGCCCACGCTCTTTTATCCCGTCTATAGGACCGTTTCACTGCCTCCTCGAAAGCCGATTAGCGCTGGAGGGCTACGGCTTTGGCTCCTCCTGTTTCCGCTCACTCTATCGCGGCTTTGGCATTCATTCGCTCTACTATCTTCTTCCAGGTGTCGCCTGTGAATCACTGCTTTCTTTAGGTGCGTAGCTCATCCACATTATTCTCGACAGCATTCAGTTGGCTAAAAGTTCTTTTTGTCTTGCATTCCGGAAGCGTAACATTGGATAATGATCTTGTAGCGACTTTACGAACCCTCTAAGCAGAATACCCTTCTCGAATGATTGTAATCAGTACCTTTTATTTCCGCCCTGTTAAGCTTATCCCTTGACAGATACGCGTATTTCGACTACCACTTGTAATCTTCCTTAGTGTCAGTTATCCACTGTCCACTGGATCATGGTAAGGTTTCGAACCCGTGTTCTAAATCTGGATACAATTATCCTCTCATTAATAGGTTCCCACTTCATGAGCGCAGCACTGAACAGAAAACGAACTCCACGGTGACGCGGAGTATGTTTGCGTCGTAGGCCGGAGTATAATGTGACCCGACGCCAGTCTTTTTTCTCCAAAGTTCCGCAAACGGACTTCGCTCTGTCCTAGGATCTCAAGCTTGATACGGTATACCTCATTGGATAGTTGTACCGGTTAACCCTTCTGGGCTAGGGTTCATACATTCCAAGTTTAAATTCTTGTCCGTTGTCTCGCACTAAAAGTCGTAGTTGTTGAATCAGTTCTTTATCTTTCGTTTTCTGTAAGGGTTTTTGGGTTTCGGTAATAGTAGGTTATTGGCCTAAGGTTCCCCATCCTGCCACCTTAGGTATAGCTTCCGGGAAAGGAGCATTTCATACTCAGCCTCTAGATGCCAGAACAGACGCTGTTTGAGCCGCACTCCTTGGTGAACAGATGCTCAGGACGTACCTCCTCAATCTAACTGAAGTAAGAAGGACAACAGTTCCCAGACTGCACTACCAGCTAAGCACACAACTCTTAGCTAATAGCTTTTGTCATCGATTGACCCGTGTAATATGAGGTAGGAACTTATGAGAACCAGAGCTATGTTGGACGTTTTTTGCCGGCTCACCATTTTGCAACTCAAAGCGAGCTGTGCCGCTTCATTGTAATCTTAACACATTCTATCACTTTACGCCTGGCATCCGCACATTGACTTGCAATCTGACGTAGCAGGCGCCATTCTCGCATAAAAATAGAAGATCATCAATAGGGCACTGCATGCAGCGGTTGGTACGATAGTCTTTGATGTGGTCTTAGTCGTCTAAAGAGACAACGCAAAGAAGAAAAAAAGTCTTGGAAATTGCGGGGCCTTGTTGTTTGCGATTCGGAATTAGAAAAAATTATAACTTTATGGTGGCACGGTGGCACTCCTCCTTCTTCCGGGTTTCTTCTGAGATTCCGCAGGAAATTCATCCGAGATTCCTCCAAGAAATCGTCGCGGTTTTGCTGCAAAGTCGCTTACGGCTGTTCGGGTTCGTTTGGAAGTTGACCATCAATGTTAACTTCTTTTCCCGATCAGCCTAGATAGCTGTGTAGTGTCGGTAGCGGTTGTCTCAATTGGCTAAGAATAACACTACGGACCGCCTGATCCAGTGGTAAGAGTCCACTAAACAGGTGACCCCTAATTCATGGTGTTATGCGGCTTTATGCTTACCGTGCCAAAGAATGAATGGTTAGGGGGGGTCTAATAAAAATCTAACCACAAACGGAGCCTGTGGAGAATTAGGGCGTCCTCCACAGTATTACGCCCTTACTGCGCTAACCGGAGCAATGGTGCAGTGGACCTTGCGTTTCTCCGAGATAATCAGTTGCCCTTCTTAAGTCTCAAATTTGAGGCTAAATAAGGGCGGGGTTATTCAAATGTTGTTAATTAGCTTTCATTACTGCCTATATGGGTTCGCTTAATGCGTTTTCGCCATTGGCGTTTCTCAATTGACCACGATTTGGTTCATCGTTGATGTTTCCTTTTTGTGCTGTGATTGTGAAGAGTGTAATCCTGTCTAGTTTGGGTAGTGGCTACGGCAAGGAAACCTCAGATCAATTTTCAGCGTAAAAAGCGTATGTAGCCCAAGTGTTCATTTTCGTAGGGTAACTTCTGTTTAGGTTACCTTGTGAACCCAGCTTTGCTTTTTTCATTATAGATGAACTGTCGTGCCTCGAGCATGCTCTATTTTAGAATAACGTTAACAGTATGTTTCAACCTTTCCTTATGGATGCCTTCAAGCAAGCTCTTGTTTTCAGCATCTTTTCGCTGATATTTGGCATCTGAAGTAGCTCAAACATTGATTTGAGATGCTTCAGTTTATGGAATACTTAGGTAGTACAGTTCATGGCTAACTTAACATAAAATTGCACCTAACCCAACTCTGCATGAGCAGAAATTGTCATGAGTTGACTGATTGGCATATGTCAGATAAGGACTCTCCATTTGACCTCTTTGCACTTTGGAGTGTTCCTTCGCAAACTTTGCCTATTCAGGCGTCCCTGCTCAACAAGCTAATTGGTTGCGATCACATTTTATGGATAACTCGCTTCCATTGCTACTCCAAGAGAGTTTCATTATGGTTTTGTTATTACAACGCCCTTCATTGTGGTATACCATAGCTACTGCTTTGAAAGAAGCTTGTTCTCTGCGGTCAGTGCGGACCGCAAGAGGTATTCCTGAATGGAACTCGGACCTGTTGAAATATCTAAATATCTTCGGATAAACCAGTCTTTTGTATAGCTACGAATCTTTAGCTTCTACCCCGAGGATTGTAGCTATAGAATCGATTTAGTGAGCACTAAAAGCTCTGTTTACTTCTAATCTCCTGGAGCAAATGGGGCTTTATCCTATTTTTCACCATAGGGATTTGAGTTTTTCAAACATGTTTTTAACTCTTGTAGTTTTCTATTGGGTATTTTCATGGTATGAAATTACTCTGTAGTTTTATCCCGAAAGGGTGCGTGCGTTGTAAAAAGAAGGAATAAATTCCAGATTTATCTGGTTACGTCGTTCTTTCTGAAATGCTTGAAACGCATTGTCGATTATCACATCTGTGATGTTCGTCTGGCTAACATGCCTGTTTATGTGAACTCACATGTCTTCCAATTTGGGATGTCCACAGTGACTCTTTTACATAAAGTTGTATACGTTTTCAAGAAAGCACTCGCTCAAACGTAGTTTTTGCTTGAGTGATTTCTTGAATATTGAGGATGCTTTTGATGACGTGCCTTTCTATGTCATATAGAAAGTCGCATGACGTCGCAAGCTACCTCCAATGAGCTATAGGCTCTTTTTACGCTTATGCGTTTTACAGTGTCCTTTTCAGAGCACTGATTAACCCCGTTGTGGTATGAGCTATGAGCTCTCGTTGCGCTTATGCGCTCATTCCCTCTTCTAGGGCACCCCTTCCTATTTCATCACCTTTCCCAATTCCCATCCCTTGTCCCATTATCCCTCAGGTAAATGATGAAATAGGCTCATATGTATGGCGATGGCACAAATCGGCACCAACATTTCAAAAGGGCGTAACTGCATTTGGAAGTAATACCTTCTTTCAAAGCTGTAGGTCGTACTGCCTCCCTTGCACTCAAACCACCGTGGTTGTCGGAAAGAGGAGAGTTTTTCCCATCTGGTACTTGTTGTGAAAAACATGGAAATCATAACACATGATCCACAGCTTTAAAAGAAGGTGATGATTCCAAAAGCAGTTACGCCCTTTTGAAATGTTGGTGTCGAAATGTCCCAAATGGAGGATAACGTGCCTCTGGAGCCGGCCTTCTGATACCTGATACCTGATAGTCGTCTAAAGAGACAACGCAAAGAAGAAAAAATGTCTTGGAAATTGCGGGGCCTTGTTGTTTGCGATTCGGAATTAGAAAAATTTATAACTTTATGGTGGCACGGTGGCACTCCTCCTTCTTCCGGGTTTCTTCTGAGATTCCGCAGGAAATTCATCCGAGATTCCTCCAAGAAATCGTCGCGGTTTTGCTGCAAAGTCGTTTCAGGACTCCTCCAGGAATTTTTAGTGGGATTCTCAGGGTGGTTCCGTCTGGAATTCCCAGGGTTCCTCCAGGAAGTACTCTCGATATTCTTTCAAAGAACGTTTAAGGTTTTTCTTAAGAAATACCTTCAGGAGTTCCTAAATTCCTTCAAAATGCCTTCCGAAATTTCTCTAGAAATCAGTTCCGAGATTTCTCCAGGAATTCCTTCTAGGATAACACCATCCATTTTTCTTGAGTTTCCTCCGGGAAATTATACCTTAGTTTTTCCACAAAGTCATTCTAGGGTTCCTCTAGAATTTCCTTCTGTGATTCCTCACGGAGCTCCATCTGAGTTTGTTATTGGGGTTCCTTCAGAAGCTCCCTCTGGAATTCCATCCAAGATCATTAGTTTCTTTTTGAATATCTTTAGATGTTTTTTATAGGGAATTTCATCCGGGATTCCTCCAGCAGTACTCTCGGGGATTGCCTCAAGAAATTCTTTCCAAAATTCCCTCAGCAACTCCTTCCAAAATTCCGTCTTCATGATGCATGCGACATTCCTCTCGGAGTTCCTTCTGGGATTACTTCAGGAATTCTTTCTGTGATTCTCGCAGGAATTCTATCGGAACTTTTTTCAATATTCCTCCAAAAACTTCTTGGGGATTCTCACATAAACTCCTTCCAGTATTATTTCAGTACCTACTTCTGGGAATGCTTCCGGGAGTTTCTTCAGGAATTCCTTCGTTAATTCTTTCGGGAACTTCTTCCGGGATTCCTTTGGGAACTAATGCCGGGGTTTTCCCAGGAAGTTCTTCTGGACTGGTTTCAGAAACTGCTTCCGGAATTTCTTCAGCTTCTCTTTCCAGTATTAATCTAGGAACATTTTTTTGGTTTTGTGGTCGTGCGGCTAAGGTCACCAAGCCTTTAGTCGCATCGTGCTAGGGAGCGCGGGCTCGATTCTCGCCGCAGCTGTCAGGATTGCATTAATGACATGTCCCTAGAATTATTTTACAAAGTTAACTAAAAGCTTTAAAACTATTCTAACACTAAATATTTACATTAATTTAAAATGACAGCAAACCGAAAACAAAATTTGATATCAAATTAAGTAAATATAAACTGATATCAAAATGTGATATCAATTTGTTTCAGAATACAAATCATGTTTTCGATTTGCTGTAATTTTGTTGTTGGACTTTACTCGGGATGCGTTTGGGGCACTAGTTCACTACTCCTAGAACTGGTAGCAGCTCGGACACAAAAACTTTAAAGGCAGCTCCGATAGCAGAATCTGTTCGATTCCCATATTATTTTGATCTTGACGGGCCAACTGGAAGAGTCCTGCCAAATTTGTGGAGAAACTGCGAAGAATTTCTTGGAGAAATCTCGGATGGAATTCATGTGGAATCCCAGAAGGGCCTCCTGGAGGCCAGCGTGCCGTCATCAAGTCATAAAACAGCACATCAGACAGTACTCTGTGCTAAAGTTTTGCCTTCTTTATTCCTTCTAAGTTAATAAGCATAGAGTATTCTTTCGATCAACAATACTATATCAATTAATGACGCATTATGTTATATTTGGACTAGTAATTAGGCCTTCTTCAAAACACCAGGGCTTCAAACAATGCTAATAATGATACATGATCTATTCGGGCGAATGTCACAGAATTACTGGCGTAGCTGCCATGAGTTTATCATGGTCTTGCTTAGCCGCCATCCTCGACTTACGAAGTCTAAATAAGCCATGCTTGAGATGCATGCCCAAGTAACCAATAAGCATTTAAAATAGCATTCCTGTAGCATTATAGTTGCCCTTATGACAAGGCGTTTAATGCTAATTGGCCGTATATACACTAGTGTGGGTCATCGGAACCGTTTTCTCAGATCAAAGCTTTTTTGGTTCCGTTTCGGGTCCTGAGTATCTGTGTAAAATTTGAGCACGGCCGATTGCGTCTACACTTTGCGCATTGCAATTGAAATTTGTATGCGATTTTGTATGGGAAAACATACTTTTTTGCATTTTTGCCATAAGTTGAAAAAGTTTGTCTGAAACATTTTAACCGATACTGTAAAATGATAGCCTAGGATGTTCTGAAAAACTTTGTTGAAGACCGCAAAGTGATCAGATGCTTGTGAAAATAGTTATAATCAACGAACCGCATGCATGTGCTCATGTTTTAACATGTAAAGGAATAACAATAGCAACAAAATCATGCTGTTTCGCCAAGCAATGCCAACGCTATAACTTTTTTCATAAGCATCAGATCACTTCGTGGTCTTTGACGAAGTTTTTCAGAACACCCTAGGCTATGTTTTTACTTTATCGGTTACATTGTTATAGAAAAATTCGAGCTTGTTATGAGAGAAATGCAAAAAAGTGTGTTTTCCCATGTAAAACCCCATACAAACTTCAAACGCGATGCGCAAAACGTAGACATAACCGATCGTGCCCAAATTTTGCACACTTATTTGGGTCCTGAAATAGGATCAAAAATGCTTTGATCTGATGGGAAACCATTGAATTTTTCATTTCTCCATATAAACGATGACCCACTCTAATATACAACACCTATAATGCTACTCAACAGCAGGTTTTGGCAAAATAACGGGCTGTCTGAGTGCAACACCTTCAGGAACGTCGTATCAAAATGTCAAAGAAGCGTAACGCCTCGCCGAGCAAACAAAACAAAAATAGATTTACGGCAGCTTCTCGCTCCCTCGACGTCCCGCTTCCTCCACACTCCAGCTGATTTAGGTGGCACTTTTTTGCTTGTTTTGGTGTTATCGGGGTTTGAACTTACGGTCCGGTGATTATTTAATCATGTTTTCTGATAAAGCTGCTGCTCCATGCTCCAGGATACGCTGCAGTTGGTTCGATGACGTGCGCTAACTTTATGCCCAATATGAAGAATGGTTGGGAATCAACTGCAGTTCCGACACCCAAAATTATGTTTTCAAAGAGAAATTTCATAGTGTGTTAAGCGTTTTCATTCCCTCTTCAATTATGATTCCCTCTATCGAATAATTTTATGATCCGCCGCAGATCCATCTAGGGTATGTGTGCCATCAGTAATCTCATGCTCCCATTTTCATCCTATTCGAAAACAAGCGATTACGGCACCGATTGACTCCGTTCTTTTTGTTTTCATGGGTGCTCACTTCTAACAAAAAATACAAAAATAAGAAACAAAACATACAGCGCTTCAATCCTTTGTTTTTCGTGGGATGAAAATGGGAGCCACATGCTTAATAAGGGAACCAATACCCTATTTGGTACAAATTTTCAGACAAAATTAGGTGGGGAATTTCTCGATGGCAATGTTCCCAATCCAAACCAGCTGCAGCAATGTTTGCTTCGGAGCTTTTGGATGAATAATGGTAAAACGAACGAGCAACTCAGATATCTGAATTTGTCAACAGAGGCATAGATTCTTTAAGAGAGAGGCAGCATGTGCTTTCAAACGCATAACATATCTCCCATACTCTTTGCTCTTAGCATTTGTAGAGCAGTTGAAAAGCTTTCGGATTGCTTCCAAGCGAAAACACCCCAAACATTTGAAATGCTCATTAACAGCCGAAAGCTCTTGAATAGCACAGCTTATGCTGATTCAAGGCAGATATGCATTCGAACTGCTTATGTAGGGCAGCAAGCAGGTCAAATGCTTAATACAGTCTGCTGTACGGCTTATTCAAATGCTTAGTGGTTACCTGGGTGTAGTAGATATTGGATATTGAGAACGTAAATTCGATTTTGGAGTTTGATACATATCTTCATGGCAGAAAGCCATTCCCTGTTTTTATTCATCAACCTTACTCCATGCATGACCTCTCCCGTAGGGATTTTTAGGGAACCATATTTTTTCCTCGGGTAGTGTTCTCACTATTACCGCTACTAACTGTATCCGATTTTTAATGGATAATTGAACTTATATTGAAATCCAACGGGAAAAGAGTTCCACCCCTAAATACCGCACCCTGCATTAAAGCGGAAAGGGACAAATTACTGTGAGAGGCGCTCAGATGCCTCACAGACTCCATTAATGATCAAGCATTTTTTAACCGCCCTCTACCATTCATCCCTCGGTACGGGTTTCATGACATCTTGAATTGGGGTTCCCTGCTTGGAAGTCCCTTACTTACTCCCGGAACAGGTAATCCATAGTATTATTCTAAGTCGGCAACTACACAGCGAAAACTGCCAGAAACTTCACCGCTCCACTTGCAGAATAGTCCCATTTGACTTTTTATCACTTGGGAAAAAACGTACCTATTCATTATCAATGAACTTCAAAAAATCACACCAAAATTGCGGATTTTTATGTCAATGTGTGTGCTGAACTGATTTTTTTTTGTAGTTATCCCAATATTTTTTTGGCAAATACAATAACGACCTACCTTTCTTCACTAAATCGAGAAGTTGCATAATTGGTAATAATGCAACTGTAACTACATTGCATTATGAATCGTAATGCAATTGTTTGATTGACAACATGAGTTTCCATGGCTTGTGACGGTTATATTGCTGTGTTCAGCATAGTTGTCCCAAATTCTATGGGAATCCCTATTAACATGGGACGGTATCCGGCCATTTGGCCGAATGTCGTTTGGTCGAACGCCATTTGGCCGAATGCCATCTAGCCGAATGGGTCGTTTGGCTGAATGCTGTTAGGCCGAATTATGATCTAAGGACCCAGAGGAAGTTTTTGACATTCTAACTACCAATATGATCATCAGGAATATTTCCTTCTTTTAATCATAGGCTACTCTTTCTAATTTTGACTTTCAGGGATTAGTTGGCGTTGAAACAGCTAATATTTTATCAAAGATTTTTCCTTCTTCGAATCATAGGCTGTTCTTTCGAGTTGTACTGATGCGAGGAACAGTGGCATGGTCACACAAGTTCATTATTCATTATTCGGTCAAACGGCATTCGGCCAAATGGTTTTTGGTCAAATGGCGTTCGGGCAAACGACCCGTAACCACATGGGACAACTATGCTGTACACGGCAGTATAGCACGGCTTGCTTGGATTAAATTTTGTATCTAGCATGGTGGAGCACTTCTGAAGCACTTCTGAAGCACTTGGTTGTTTCCTTCCAAGCACCAGGACACACGCTGATACTGAAAGAGTGATTAATTCTTGTCATTGCAAAAAAAAAGTTGTATGAAACGTTGCAACACTCGTTGCAAAATCTTCATTCTGCAAGTCGTTGCATAAATAACTAAGTATTGCAGTTTTATATTGACAAAAGGCTTTTCTCTGTGAAAGTTTCGATATGATTGAAATCTTTTTCAAGTGATGGTAATTTTATAATTATACAAAGGAATTTCGAGTTTCCAAACTTCAAATGCCGTTTTCTCAATACCTATTTTTTTTACAAATGTGAATGAGGTAAATACACAGCAAACTAATAGGCCTACACACAATATTCACTGATGCCGACTGGTTTCTCTTGAGACTTGTTTGTGCAGCTTAAAACTATGTAATGGGCGTTTTGCGTAGGGTAGCGAACCATTTGGGCAGCGGCCGGTATTTAGGGCACTCTTCGCTATAACTCAGTCAATTCCAAACCAATTGCCTTAAAATTTTGTACACTGCTAGATACTATACATATCACATCGCGTTAAAAAATTGTGTCAATTGGTTCAGAATTGGCTGAGTTATAGCAGAAAAGTGCTCAAAATGGGACCTCTGCCGAGATGGTTCCACTTCCCTATTAGGAAAAAATAATGCAAAAAGTTATCTTGCTGCTTTTATTCAATTCAATCAAACCGTAGAGTAAACAACAAAAGCTTAGTGGACGTAAGGTGGGTGGCAGCACCTTAGAGGATTTCAGTCTATTAAATCAGTCGCATTTAATGAATAATACCATAATGTGGTATAAATGATGGGGGATGCAACTATTTCGTTTTTCTTTAATATGTTTAATATCGACCGTTTCTTGTACCGTAAAATTTGAACATGTAGATACTTTGTTTCCAGCCAATCGAAAAATAGCACCAGAAGCGTTCTAAGTAAGAAATCCAGAGTTAATAAAAGTCATTTTGCAAAATGCTCGCAGCTATTCCAATCCGAACTTACCGCAGTTTCTTCTTAAAGCACTCCGTTCACATCGAATCTTTTTTTCTTCCCTTCTACTCTGTCTCTGGACTCGCCCCCCAATAATCCTATCACTGATCTCGGTTATCCTAAATCTTTGTTCTCTGTGTGCCGTGCCCCTGTTTTTTCGTGTATCAATCCCGCAGGCTGGCCTGGCCGGTAGCATATCGAACGTGAAGCTCGGCGAGCCCCGCACTCCCGAACAGGCCCACTCGGAGGAACGGATCCGCCGTCAGAGCTGGGAAACGGGCAACGCAGACTACGCCGGACGGGACGCCTTCAAGAACATCTGGGACCGTATCCAGAGAACGTTGGATGATTGAAGTTTTTCTGGGCGTTCGGACTCCTAGCTCTCTTATTCGGGAAATTTTGTTTTAGAACAACGCGCGTTTTATAATATTTTAGATTTGTTATGTCGTACATTCTTATATTCTATTCGTTTTATAATGGTTCATTATAGCATTTGCGGTTCGTGTTATTTTTTTGTTTCTGGTGAATAGTTGTAGTTTTCACTTTTATTTGTAATAAATGGTGTTATGAAGCAAGCAAAATCGAAAATCCAAGTTGTCATCCTATTTTATCACACTGATGAACAGATAGCTAAAGTGCGGTTTCGTACCGCTCCCTACCAGCGACGGAAATGAACTAATTCCTGTGAATAAAGCCTTCGAACCTAAAACTTTAGTTTAGGATTGATCAGTTGTAAATTAGCAAACAGTTTCTCACCCAAACTCCTCCTGCCGCTTACAATTTGTGTTTGTGCCTAAGAATTTTGTTCCCACCTCGTTTCCACAACAGCAACAGACATTCAGTAGCTGGATCAAACCTAGCCAGGTCAGTACTAGTAATAATGCGTACCGTTCGTCCGGTACCGGAAGCTTCTACAGTGGCGATCATTTTGGTGGTGGCGGTGAGGGATCCGATCAGACCGGTAATTATAACCCTAGCGGTAGCTCGACGATGGAACCTTTCCATCCGCAATGGGATCAGTTCGTTCCCAGCTATGATGCGACGATCGAGTACGTCGATCCCTGGGAGGAATACTTCCGAAAGCAGGAAGAAGAGCGTGATCGTTTGGCACGGGAACAGCAAAAACGGGAGGAAGAAAGATTGTACTATCAGTATCTTGACAACCAACGGTTGCAGGAACAGCTTCGACGCGATCATGAACACTGGCACCAACAGCAGCAACAGCACCATAACCACGATCACCACCATCATCATCAAGAGCACCATCACCATCACGAGCTTGAGCATCATCACGATCACCATCGCGATCATCACGGTCACCAGCAAGATGCTAATGTTTTTCAGAGCACAGAACAGTGGGTAGAAAACGTGCACAGGCACGATCATAGTGGTCATTGGGATCCGGAACCGGCCCGGCCTGTGACGTGGCAACCGGAAAGTGTACAGCAAGGTGGTGGCGGAGGTGGCGGCGACCAATATCAACATCATCAGCATCAGGAGCATCATCATCATCATCAACAGCAGCAGCACGGTGATCATCACCAACCGGAAAGGCACGATCATCATGGTCATGGAGGTGGAGGCGAAGGTACCAGGGCTGATGATCATCAGCACCATCACCAGCAGTCGCAGCAAGATCACCCTTCAGAACAGCAGCAACCCCAACAAGAACAGCATCCGCAAGGTGGTGGTGAAGGGGTAGGTAACCTGTTTTCGTTTCGACTAATCCCAATTGGAAGTGGGTTCAAAATCGCTTGGCCATTTATCCTGCGGCTCAACTAATCCCGATTTTCCAGAAATTCTAACAATTGCAATTGCATGATCGAGTTCTAAACTCTTTGACTAACACCTATAAATCACTGTACATATCCAGTCAATATTGTTCAATTTGTGCGCAAATGCTGTTTTCGTTCTAACTTTGATCGCTCTCTCTGCATGCCACGATGTGTGACACACACAATACACACCCGAGATCGCAAAACCGTCTTCGACGACAGTCACACAAGAATGCACTATTTTCACCGGCATTTGGTTTGATGTAATGCATTTTTGTTTGAACGATGCTCTCGTTGTAACCGGAGGTAGGAGAAATATTAGCTGTATACTTTTAGTAGATAGTTCCCAGTTTCCTCAAGTCCCAACGTTTTGCGTTACCGTTCCAAATTTTATTCTCTCTAGTTTTTAGTGGAATCTACCATAAGTAAAAAATTCAACCTTCGGTGTACACGAATTAGTAAATTGACATCTATAGTTTTGATTGATTGGTTAGTTTGCGAAAGATTCATCTGCATCGAATTCATTTGGTTTGATTGGTGTTTTCTCTATTCAGACGTAATGTGCGTCAATACGTTATGTTCTTACTACGATATTACTATTAAGTTTGAAGCGAGTTTACTGTTCTAATATATGGAATTTTCACTCAAATGTGTACAGAGATTTAACTAGTAACATTTTTTTGCATTTTATTGAGGTGTATCTGTTTTCCTAAATAGTTTTTTTTTTTCATTTAAAAGACTCACAATTAAACACAACATTTGTTTTATTTAGATTTTAGTGAATAGTTATCAAAAATCGTAATTTTTTTCAACTAAGATTTACTTTTTCCAGTCAGAGCTGTTGGTTGAACCCCATGATAATACTTGGAAGAATATTTACAAAAAATGGAATATTTTTATCGAACAACTGAATTTTCAAAAAATCATAACTTTTGAACCAGTTGGCCGATTTTGAATTTCTTTTTTGCTTTAAAGATATTGAATTATGGTTTTCAGGAAAAGTATATTTTTGTGGTCTTAGGACTAAAGGTGTGCTCAGGTTTTATGTTTTTATTTATAAAAAAAAAACAGAAATGTTTGTTCATTTTTAGTTTTTGAAACAAAATCTTATTTACCCCTAGTAGACATTTTGTTAAAAGTTTTGTTGCATTTCTAACCCTTATATCCCTTTCGGGACGGAGCACAAAAAAGTGAAATCTCTATAGAAAATGCAAAACTTTGGCGCTCCACAACTCTTAGAATTTCTGACACAAGAACACTTTTTCTTCCAATTTAACAGATCTATTATTTTTAACTTCGCCAACCTATAAAAAAATGAAAATAAAAAAAAATGGGGCAGATAAAACTTTTTCATGTTTTACGGGTTTTGTTCACTTTTTTTTCGTTTACATTTTTGTGACAAATTTCGCATGCAACATAAACTAACGATTGTTTGCACACATACAAGTAAAATGATGACTCAATTTTAATACAGTTTCTATTACATAAAATAATGATGAAACAGCTGAATATGTAAAACTTTTATTGCTCAACAGCACAATTATGCTGGTTCGTCACGAAAGGGATATACTACACAGCTAGTCGCATTCGGTAACTTTTAGCAAAATCTGAACTACTGAGTGTTCGGTAATGGGTTTTTACCCAAATTCTGTAAAAAGTTACCCAGGGTGGCCACCCAGTCGGGAATTTCGGGAAAACCGGGAAAAGCTCGGGAATTCGAAACCACCGGAAAAAGTCGGGAAAACCTCGGGAATAGTTGCTAGCCACCGGGAATTTCCAAAATTGTAAAATTTGTTCAGTCTCCAGAAGCATAAGTACGAGAATCTGTGGGAAAAGCAGTCAACAGCTGTTGAACCATATAACATAGTAGGTGAACTGGCGTAAAAACCATTCTTGGAAATTATCTTGTCGTCGAGTTATGGCAATTAAAGTTAATCACAGTGATGTTGCCTAACATCACAATTTGAACATTTTCAAAGATATTCTAAAGAACATTCTGGTGGAAAGACTGGTTGAGACACATACAAATATTTATAGATTCATATGTCACTTGTATCTCAGGATGTACATGGTCCTGAAAACATCAAGCGTCCTATAAAAGTTTTCTAAAACATAACAAAAATTATTACCTCTTTTTAAAAAAATATCCTTGTACAATCTCTAGGAGAATACTTGATATAGCCTTTGTCCTTTGAGCGAAAAGTCTGGAAAATTAGGATAGGATGCTGATAAAATTTTGAATCAATGAATGAATCGCTATCGGGAAAATCGGGAAAAACTCGGGAATTTTATTTGCCGCTCTGAGTGGCCACCCTTTACCAAATTTTGGTAAAATATTATCGTTTATCTGTCAAAATCTAGTGGAAGTCGGAGATATTTTCTTCGCGTGTATGGATATAAATAATACCAGATATCACTCAAAACTACAATGCAATGCACAGTTTCACGAGAATTATCAAAATAAGACAATGCTAGAGTTGTTACATAGTATTATATATGGCTTTCTATTTTCAAAAAATACATAACTCAAAAGCTACAAAACATACATCTTTGATTTTTTTTTTTATATTTTCAATCAAATTTTCTGAATTTTCCAATAAAAATATAAAACCCTTTTGGTCCCGAGACCATGAAAACATGGAAAAACTAATGACACATTCTACCGTGACGTTGCAACGTTTTGACGCCTTTTCGGTCAGATTTTTCACTATAACTTGTAAATTCGACCGTAAACCCTCAAATATAATTGCATATTCGGATTCCTTGTAAAATTTCCAATAAGTATGATCTTTTCAACAATTAGTTTTCATCGGAAAAGTAAGCTGTTTTTTTCAAACTTCGGGTGCCATTGGATCATTTTTTTTTTCAGAAGTTTCGTAATGATTTCGAAGTGTGCATTGCCAAAAAAAAGGAAAATAGGATTGTACCCAACTGAATATGTAATGGTTTTCATAGAAAAAATCTTCAAAACGGTGTAAAACATCGAAAATTATGTGAACACATTTGTTTTTGAGTAGAGTGACTTTTTGAACTTCAATAAAACTATTTGAATACAGTTCATAATTTTTTCAAGGCTAAACAATAGATTTCGTTTGTAAACAAAAATAACCATATGTTTATATTTTGCTTAGAAACTTTTACAGATCACTTCGCAAAAAAGTATCTGTTTTACATAACATATCAAAAAATTGTAAATACTCTTCACGCCGTTTTCGAGACGCATTTTTTTTGAAATTTTCAAATTGTGTGCTCGTATACATATGGAATGACCATGGGCGGCTGGTTGAACTTCAGTTAGTAAAAAAATACCAGCAAAATTACCTGCTGCAAAGTGATAATCTTGGTGATAATCCTCCATGAATTCCATCTGATTTTTCTACGGAAGTTTATTCTCAGATTTCTCCTGGAGTTTTATTCTAAGATTCATTCAGAAGCTTCTTCTGGATTTCCTTCAGAAATTGAGCTACACACTTAATTATTTCGCTGAATCTCGGCAATTTTTCTTGATTTTTACCGAGATTGGCACCGTCGAGCACTCAGCAAACTCGTTTTTTTTTTAGCGAGATCTCAGCAATCCTGTTGTTTGTTTGCTGAGGTTCAGGAAATGTTTTGCCGAAATTCAGCTAACAAACGTCATTTTTTACCGAGATTCAGTAGAAATATTTGCTGAGATACGGCGCTGATGCCGGCGTTTGCCGAGCTCATCTTAGTGTGTAAGAGTTCTTTCTAATATTTCTCCAGAGGTTCCTTCGTGGACCCCAGGAGTTCCTACTGAAGTGGAGCGGACCTGGTGTGGTGGTTAGAACACTTGACTATCACGCTGAGGACCTGGGATCGAATCCCACTCCCGACATACTCACAAAAATGTGGGTTCTTCCTTCGGAAGGGAAGTAAAACGTGGGTCCCGAGATGAACTAGCCTAAGGTTAAAAATCTCGTTAATACAGATAAAAAAAAAGTTCCTACTGAAATTACTCCAACAGTTTTTTCTGATGTCCTGCAGGAATTAATTCTGTAAATCCTCAAGAAGTCTCTTCTTGTATGCGTCAAGAAGTTCCCCTAAGGATTTCCTTTTTTGAGAATTCCCACAGCAGTTCCGTCTGGAAATTCTTCAAAAGTGTCATCTGTGATTTTCCAAGGAGTTCTTTCTGTGATGCCTTGAGGAGTTTCTTGAAGTTTTTCGTGGATTCCTTCAGAAGCTCATTCAAGGATTCTCTCAGGATCTTGCTCAGGATTTTCCAAGATTGATCGGGATTCCTCCAAGATTTTCCAAGATGGATCAGAAGTTGTTTTTGGGATTTATCCAAGAGTTCCTTCAAAGATTCATCTTTCTGGCAATTTTAACCGTGGTTTCTTCCGGTATTCCGTTTCTCATTCCTTTTACAATTTCTTCAAGAGCCTTCTGAGATTTTTCAAGGAGTTTCTTCTGAGATTCCGGAGTTTTTTTTTAATTTCTAAAGAGATTCCATCTGGAATGCATCCAGGAGGACCAGGAATTCTCCAAGAATTATTTTCGTTATTCCACCAGGAATTTCTTCTAAGATTAATATAAAGGATCCTTAAGGGAATGGGGTTTCTTTTTCCGGGATTCCGGAAGAAATTCTTAGAGAAATGTAATCACAGAAAAAGCTTTTGAAGGAAACCCAAAACGAACATCTGGAGGAATTTATACAAAACTGATAGAGAGATTCTATAAAAAAAATGTTGGGGAATGCAAGAGGAAAGCAGGACGGCGATCCCTACCCAAGCAGCCATGTTGCAAAAAAGTTACGCAGCGCAGTTTTTTGTTTGCACACGAGTCAAACTCAAGTAATTCTAATATGGGTTTAAAAGGAAGGAGTTCCTAAAAGATTTCTGGAATAAGTTCTGGGAAGGAATTCTAGAAGGAGTTCCTGGAGGAATTCCGATAAGAGTTAACGAAAAAATCCCGCAAGAAATTTTTGGCGGAATCCAGAAAACATCAATCCAAGAAAGAACTTGTGAAGACATCTCAGAAGAAACTTCTTGAGAAATCACAAAAAAAAACTACTAGAGGAATCCAGGAAGGAATTCCTTGATAAATCTCGGAATTTTCAAACGGAGGAACTCCTGTGGAAATCCTTGAAGGAGCTCCTGAATGAATCCAGAAAATAGTCTAAGTAATTCCTTGAGGTATCTTAGAAAGAACTCCTTGGAAAATTACTGAAGAAATTTTTGAAGAATTTCCCAAAGAAGGAACTGCTGGAAGGAAATTATGAGAGGAACTTCTTGACAAATTGCTGAATTAATTCCTGGAAGAACACCCAAAAAAAAACTGTTGAAATAATTTCAGTTGGAACTCCTGGTGTCCCTTCGACTCTGGAGAAATATTAGAAAGAACTCTGTAGTAGGCAGGCCTTAGTGTATAAGTTACATTTAGGTAGGCATTGATTAATACTAATGACAGAGCTGCCGACCATTCTGAAATAAACCTTGAAGAAGAGAACATCGTTGTTTGATTACTTCCTACAACATCAGAAGTGGGATTACCTACGGTCTTCAGAATCAATTCTTGCCTGGAAAATGCAGTGAAGTAAAATCGAAAAAGCGGAATCCAATCTAGGGGTTGGAAATCTCGCCTGATACGGAGGAACTGCAAGAATTCTCGCCAACTCTGAGGAACGGAAACTTTTCAAGCCGTTTTAAATCGGCGAATTTCATTCTAGGGGATGGAATTTTCGTCAATGGAAAAGCTTTTGAGAACAATCCACTGAAGAGAAGTGCAAGAGATTGAAAATTTATTCATAAAAACACTTTCAAGCTTTTGAAAAAATAACGGATCAGAAGACAACGAGAGTATCAAAGTTGTGCTCAAACAACAGCTTGAACAAATGATCAGATTTTGAGGGCCCACATTGAAGAATTTTTTCTTGAACTACACCATAGACTTCTATTTTTTCATGAAATTATATTTATTTTATTGAAACTTGACTGTTGAAAGAAAACTTTTATGAAGATTTAAATTGTAAAACTTGGGTGTTAACAGCTTAAAATTAGAACAAAAATCGATTTCAAATCGTAAGCCTAGTATGGAAAGTTAAAAAAATACTCTATTGTAATATTTTTCTTTTTTTTTCGAACTCAGGGCATGATTCTACACTAAAAATGATCATCAGCTTACCAAGTTCAAAAATGTTGTAATAAACTAGTGTATTTTACGCGGTTTTACAAAAAAAGATGTTTTATAAGTATAAGCATTTATTGCTTAGAAATTCAACTTTGGAGCATACGCGTCACTACTAATACTCAATATGTTTGTGTGAAAATTTGTGAAAAAATCCCTTTTTGGGTCGCTCACGAATGGAGCTGTCAGTTCTCACATCGCGGAACTGAAAACGACCGCCACAGTCATTCATTTTCAGCTGAAAAACAGGCACTGAGACTGATATTTAGCAGGCCTGGTTTCATACCATTACTTGGTTAGGATTTCTCCATGAGTTGCGCCATAAATTTCTCCATCCAAAACTAGAAATAGATAGTTTTGAACTAAAAGAATTCTTAAAAAGAAAAATATTTCTTAAATTTGTGCATTGTGTGGCATACACCAAATCAGGCTGTCTATTACCAAAGCAAAGCGAAGATAACCGTACACATCGTAGTTGCTACTCCGTGATTGACCAGAACACGGTGCAAGTTGCACAGAGGTCCAATGAATGGTGCTTGGGACTAGCTATACATTCTCAATGTGCACAATTCGAGAGTTCAATATTTTAAAGTCAATAACGGCGCCGGCCACGTCCTCACGGTCATCGGGAAAGGGGAAGGAATGTTAGTTCAACAACCGTTGTTACTAGAAATCGTGGTATCCACAGCATCCCCACAGTTGTCTCGGGAAGAAGTATTTGTTAGTAGGGTAGGGTAAGGTGTGGATCTTGGAGCCAACTTTGGTAGGTGATATGATCCACTAATGAAAATACACGACAAAGAGAAACCTCTGAGTTGAAGCCACAAATATTAAGATTTAGAGATCGCACAATCGCTTCAAAGTTGAATTTTCGAGTACAGGGTGTCTACTACCTGGAAAAACCTGAAAACCGGGAATCCTCAGGGAGTTTTATTTAACAGGGAAAAACCTGGAATACTCAGGGAATTTCTGGAGTACTCAGGGAAATTTTACTCCGATAAAAAAAAACATTGGGTCGTATGAACCTGGTAGTAAAAATCCATATAGAAATTTCGCTACAAGGATTTTTTTTTTCCAGAAATTCCGTCAGAATTTTTTTCTGGAACTTCTTTAAAAATACCTCCTGGAATGTCTCCCAGGATTTCTTATAAAATTCCTTCCGCATTTTTGACGCTATTTTTCTTGGTATTCCTTTCTGATTTTTTTCTGGAAAGGTATACTTCCGGATTCCTTCCAGGATTCCTGAATTCCAACCGATTTCTCCTGAAGTTTTTCATGGGGATGCTATTTGTTCTCAGAGTTCCTCCAGTGTTTTGCTCAAAGAAATCTTCGTAGGATTTCCACCAGAATTTATCCCGAATACTCTATAAGAATATCTGTCGGGATAAATCGTGAAATTTCTTTCGGCACTCCTCACGGAAATTTTACCCGATTCCTTCCGATGTTCTTCTTGGGACTTTCCCAGAAGATCTTCACAGAATGTCTTTCCGAGTTTTTAAAGGAGTTATTCCTGGGGTTTCTACTAAAGTTCCTCCAAGGGTTTCTGAAGGAGTTTTCATGAATTTAATGCAAGAGTTCCTCAAGAGATTTCTTTTATTTTTTTCCTGTGTTATCTTCAACCCATTGCTTTGGGCTTTCTTCGAGATGTTTTTCCTAGTCTCCTACAGGAATTTGTTAAAAGTTTTCGCGAGGTTTATTTTGAAGTTTTACCTGAGGTTTTTCTCGGAGTATCTCTTGAAACTTCTCTCAGAACATTCCTTCCGATGTTGTTCATGGGATGTCTCTCAGAGTTTTTCTTAATTTACCCTGAAATTTTCTCCTAAGATTTTTTTCCAGAGTGCCTTCTGGGATTTCAACAGGAGTTATTGCTGATATTTCTCATTGAATTCTCCTCTTGCATTCTTTCAGAGCCAGGCTGTTTCCTGTAGTTGTACCGGATTTCTTGCAGTGATCCACCTCAGAGTTCTTACAGATATTCTGCGCATTATTCTCAAAATTCTTCCCGAAATCTTTACCAGAAATTGTCCCGAGATTCTGGATACTCCTTTAGGGATTTCTCCCAAAGTAATTGCAGGGATTCTTCTACGGGTTTTCCTCAGGATGTCTCCTGAGATAACTTACGAAATACCTTATAGGAAATTCATGGAGAAATATTCGAGGGAGTTCAAATAAAATCTTGCGAGAAACTCCGCAAAGTGTTATTGAAAAAATCTCGACAGGAACGGGATAAGAAGCTATTCTCGTGAAAAATTTCATCGCTCGGAGCGGGAATCGAACCCTCATCCACCCGGGCTCCAACCGCATGGCTACGAGGTTCAACCAATGACATTCTTGAAGAAACTTTGAATAGTTTTGAATGGATCTTCAGGAGGAATCCAGCGAGAATCTCTTGAAGTATATCGGAAAACCTTTGTAAGAAATATCGGGACGTACTCAAACAGATATCTCGAGTGAAAGAATCCTGCAGAGAGCCAGGAAGAAACTTTGAAGAAATTTCAGGAATTATGCTCAGAAATCTTGATAGAATTTTTGAAGAGTAGTGGAACTTACGTATTTTCTGCAGATTTGTTCTCTTCGTCATGGGGGTTTTTTAAAACCTGTTGAACTCAGAGTTGGCATCAAATCCTTCCCAACCAAGCTGAATATGATCAAGTTTCAGGCAATTTGGCCGGCAGAAATCCCTCATGACGAAGAGAACAATACCCTAAGTCACCCTTTATAATTTTTAGAAAAAAAACAACCCAAGTTTTATAATATATTTAAGTTTATAATTCAAAACTTTCAAAATTTCATCTGGAAAAACCTGGAAAACTCAGGGAATTTTATTTTGAGTTATGAGTAGACACCCTGGAGTAATAAAAAGGTGTTTTCACTTCAAGTGCCATAACTTTTTCAAATTTCTTTTTTTTATGAATTTCTCACAAATTAAATTTCGAACAAACTCGTAGAACATCATTTTCTTCCAAAGTTACGCAAAATATGAGTTTTTGTAGACTTAATTTATTTTTTTCTAGCCTAGTGTGCATCCATTTTTATCACTTCACGAGAAAGGATAATGTACACCTGCCCCAAACACGTATCCCAGACAACCAATTCACACGTAAAACGAATTATTATTTATTTATCTTTATTAACGAGATTTTTAGCCATAGGCTAGTTCATCTCGGGACCCACGCTTTACTTCCCTTCCGAAGGAAAAACTCGCATTTTTAGCGAGTTTGTCGGGAGTGGGATTCGATCCCAGGTCCTCAGCGTGATGGTCAAGTGTTCTAACCATCACACCAGGTCCGCTCCACCACGTAAAACGAACTGCAACTAAGTGTAAAAGTTTCATCGCATAAAACGCTGCGAATATGCCCTATACATGCAAAAGTGGAAGCGATATGCGTGCATTGACGGAAGAAAGAGCGCTCTGTGAGTTGAAACGATATCTTCTGCAATTATCGATGATAGTACACATTGCGACGTAATCAATCATATTATGCGAGTTATTTTATTAAAACAAATAAAAAACAACTCACATTGCCCCCGGTGTCAAATTTATTACTTCTGGATTAGCTGCCGGTGCCTTAACACCACACAATTCTTGAGAAACCGGATGATACATTGCGATGCCATTCAATGTCTTCTAAAATAAAACTGACTTACCTGTGGTGTCCCAGTACGGGGTAGTTTGGCAAACAACGCGAGCCTGAACGCTAAATTTTGCATTTTTTTACAAGGGCTAGTTCAAAACACTTTGAAACTAATACACCAGAGCCACTCAAACAGTTATAATGATTTAATTTTAACACAAACGGTTCACTACCCAACGATTTTTCACTTTCTCGCTACGGATCCACAGTTCAACCACAATCAGACAGCAACTTTTTCAGTGTTATCACATTTCAAATCACATTATGTACGCATAACAGATTATCGTTTAAGGTGGTTTGTATTGAAATGTAAACATACTTGCTTGTACATTTCTGGAGCAACATTTGAAAATGGCATACAAGCATTGGTAAACAATGGCTTCACACATCGCTCCTGAGCCCCCATCAGCTTATTCAAACAAACTAAGACCGTTATCAGATAGAGCGAACATCGATCTTTCGGATAACTGTGTTTATTTGCGTGGGTGGGCTACTGTTATGCCCTACGGAGCGTTTTCAAAAAATGACACAAGACCTCTTGGGCACTTTTCAAATGTTGCTCCAGATTTATGTGAGTTAATCAACACACTAATGCAAGAAGAGCTGTCATAACTAAATAAAGTTCGCAAAACCATGCAAATTGCGAATTTGAATGTTATGTCATGAGATTGCTCGTGTTATTATGCGATTCAGTGTGGTTCATCGTAAACAACCATTAAAATGTCGGGTTTTGCGATGAATTTCGCTCTTTTGCTGCATTTGGTGTTTACATTTATGTGATTGTGAGGTATGTTAGTGATAATTTGATGACATCTATGCATTTTTATGCGAGTTCTGGTTGTCTGGGATCATTTTTCACTTTTTCCTTCGAACAATGCCACCCGCTGAGATCCCCATCGCAACTCCTCAAAAAAAAAACAAAAAAAAACTAAAAACTTGTAGTTAAGGGGTCCAGACGCAAAGGGGTATAAGTAACCATTTTTTAGATTTTGAACTTAACATATAAAACATTTTTCAAATTTCATGATTTCAAGCTTTCAGAAACTTTTTTAAGATCATTTTTACGAAGCTTAGAAAAATTACAATAAACATGATAAAAATTGGGTTTTTAGTAGTATTCTATGCAGGTTTTTTTTTTGGAGAGCCTATAAAGAGTGTTCTGGATAATCTCCAAATGATTGAAATATGGTATTACTCGGACCATCTTGAAGAATTTACCTCTGAGGAAGATACAATTCGGAAAATATTAAAAACATTCAAACACATTTAAACTAGGTACCACTAGCAGATTATATATTTTTTTCTTTTTTCGTCTTTACCACAGATCTTCACGCTATCGAAGAACTGGTGGGCAAATATTAAAAACTTACATAAACAATTTGTTCCAGAAAAGTTTTCTGGAGAAACTTTTAAAAAAACTTTTAGAAGTCTAAAGAAAGTAGTTTTTTTTTAAATGAGTCTGTGTATGATACTGCATATGAGTTAACACCAATCAAACCAATCCATCTCAACATCAATCAAGGTTGTGTTCTGTTATGTCGAATGTTACGTGTTTCATCTGGAGAATATGAGTGTTCATCACACATACACACGAAGAACATCCACAAAACCGAATCAAATCAGAAACCTCATTCATCTCGGGAAACGCCCTCTCAAGTGTGCGTTTGGCCCTTCCGGTTAGCAACTCCGTTTCAATCAATCCGTACTGTTTTGCTCTCTGATCCTTCCGTTCCGTATAGAGTGGCCTTGCTGGAGCGCTGTCGCAGCTACACCTTGGTGAGCCCAAGTCCACCGAGCAGGAAGTCTACGAAGAGCACATGCGCCGCCAGTGCTGGGAATCCGGTAACATCGACTACATGGGTCGGGACTCGTTCGAGAACATCTGGCGCCGCATCACGCAGACGGTCAGCGCGGGACCATCCCCGGTGGCCGAATCCGCCCAAACTCCGGCGGCGTCGACGACTCCACTGCGAGCCATCAGCCCAGCTCCTCCGCGTCGAAGCCGCTCGTCCAAGTCGCGATCGCGTTCGACCACACCGAAGCGGGATCCACGGGACCGTTCGCCAACGCCTCAGCCCGAGGACATCGTCCCGGTCGAGAAGAAGGAAGGTAATTGACCATACGCTTTACGCCAGCCGGCGGCGGTCGTACCCGCTCGGCAGCTTTTCACAAGATTTGGCCCCAAATTGGACTTGCTTCTTTGCTGTTTTTCTTTCCGCACTACCCGGCGACCTGGTGGCGGTGGTGGACATAACTACCGCCGTGTGCAGGATTCAGCAGGAAGCCGTGAGAAAGCTTGCTGGACGATGACTTCCGGCGACGATCGGCGGCAGATGACCAGTGCGGACATGTCTAGCGAACGCCTTCGGAAACTGGGTAGGATCGCTAGGCTGTCCCGCAGGGCATCGCCGGTCCGCAGTCGAGGCTCGGAACTGGTCAAACAGAGCAAGCATATCGGCGGCAACCACTGCCAAATCCTGTACTCGAGGGTCGCAGCAAGCTATTACTAATCTGAATTACTTTTTATTGATCATAGTAACCCATCCGTGGTAACAATTAAGGCTTTATTGTGACGATCAAGAAGTTTTAAAGCTGATTTAAAGCCATGATAAAACCAAAAATGTTACTTGAACAACCCCAAGAATCCAACCACACCCGCCTATCCTGTAGCTACGAAACAACTCCGTTCGTTCAACGAACATTCATACACAGATAGAATCAACACTTACACAACTGCATCAACGATGGGAAGACCTGTAATTGCATGTGGTCGATCGCACAAATACGTACAAAGCATATCTGCAGTGGAGCCTAATTGCTTTTATAATTTTATAATTACATAAATTTCAATTGAGTTTCAAAATATCATGTAAACTAAGTTGAAAAATAAATTACCGAAATTCGGTAGGAAATCAAGTGTTGGTACCAATTGTCAACATATATTTTCTTTTGTCAAAATGTATATACTGATTCGGCAATTTTGTGTAATCTGGTTTGAATACTATTTGAAAAACGGATAATTGATTTTAAAGCAATTGGGTTCTCCAGAGTAACAGTGAAGGTTAATATCACATGGCTATAGAACAAATCATCAAAATAGAGCTGCTTGTAGTAAAATAAATCAAAATTAGACTATAACTGATTGAAATTGGTCCAAGTGTGCCATAGTTCTCATTACAGTTCAATTTCCCTTACGTATTCCCATTCTAAGTCATACATATACGTTGGTAGTCCTAACACGACCTCTTATCATTATTGATTTGCCCTGCCATAATGCATTTTATTTTCGTTCGTTCATGTCCATGTATGCTTCGTGCTCAAAACCCAAAATGCCTGACAATGGAAAACAAAGTGCAAGCGAAAGTAGTTGTAGAAATGTCATGCCATTTGTTGACAATAATTACGTCACGCTGCTTTTGGATTGTTTGCTAAAAGTCATTTTATTCAAACAAATTTAGGAAACGAAATTACAAATGATTGAAAGAAACGAAAAAAAGCAACAAATCGTAGTGAAATGTGAAAAAAAGATATTTAGATATAGACGAAAAAATATTCATATAGTTTAATACATGTGTGATCGACAGCAAACACATACACAAACAAACAAGCTGAAAAACAAATAGATACAATAAACGAATTCATTGTTGAGGAACTGTTCGACTACCATGTTTTTTCCCCTGGATCTGTTGTTTCGAAAGCAGTGTCTTCATCATGTGTCATCATACTGGGCTCACCAATACATATACATTTACTTTAACTTTATACAATGTACGCTACTTACCCGGTACTCAGTCACTCATACAAGTTCGCTACTCTGTTTGTGTCATTTTGTGTTTCCGTCTTTTCTCTAATATATGTTTGTGTGCGTCCTAGAAGCCGAGCGTGTTCGTATTTGTAAAACTCAGGTGGAAATTTTTGGTTTTTCCATGACACTACTTACTTTGAAAAATCATAACTCAAGAACGAAGCATCGTAGAAACAAAGTGTTTTTTAGAAAATGAAAGCAAATTTTCTCAGAAATCCAAAAAAAATATGAACTGGATAAAGTTTTCCACGGTTAGGAAATTTCGTAAAGAAAAGCCGGAAAAACTATGCCCAAACTCGTGCAATATTTTCGAAAACATATTTTCGAGAAGGTTATTTTATAAGCTTTAATCGCTGAAATTTTTGGAATGCACTTTTTTTCGTTTTTGAGTTATGGCCAATTTTGTTGAAAAATGTCCAAATGTATCATATAAGCCTTTTCTTTGAAAAATAATAACTCAGGAACGAAGCATCGTAGAAACAAAGTTTTTTTTAATGAAAATGAAAGCAAATTTTCTCAGGATTAAAAAAAAATATGAAGTGGAAAAAGTTTTCCACCGTTCAAAAAGAAAAGCCGGAAAGACTATTGCCGAACTCGCGGAAAATTTTCCAGAAACGCCCAAGCGATTTTTTCACGGATCCTTCTGAAAGATCCTAAAATTTTCTTCAGGGATATCTGTAGAATTTCCTCCAGAGAAAACCACAGAAATTTTCCTAGGGGTCCTCCAAATTTGACGAGAACTTTTACGTTGGAAAAACTTGCATGCAATACTTGAGAAATTAATACAAGTATTTTTTTTATGAAATTCCTCCAGCATTTTTTCAGACATAAGTTGTAGGAGTCGGTCAGAAATTCGTCCCGATTTTTATTTAGATACTTATTCCGGGATACCTTTGAATATTCTCTCAGAGTTCCTTTAGAGATCATTTGGTATGTTTTTCAGATAAACTTACGAAAATTTCTTCAGAAATTCATCCAGGATGTTTCGGATTTTTTTCTACGCAGTCCTACACCAATTTCTCCAGGAAATCCTTCTCGGATCATTTCAAATAATCTTCTAAGGATTTGTTAGGATATTTTCTTAAGGAATTGTTTTAAAATTTCCTCTGGCAATTCCTTCACCAACTTCACTGGAAAAGTAATTTCATATATTTTTTTTTAAATACTGCATGGCTTCAGAAATTCTTCATGAGATTCCTCCAGAAATTCCGTGAAGTATTCCCTTAAAAAAGTGTAGAATTATTTTTAATTTAAAATACCCATTAATAAAAATATAAAAAACATCCCTTGAAGGTTTTCATCAAGGGACTTCTTCCAGAGAAATTCTTCCAGGCTTTTAGGAAATTTTCTAGGGATTTTTTCAGAAAAAAGTCTAAAGATCCCTTCAGATTTTTTTCCCCAAGTTTTCCATTATAAAGTCTTCCACACACTTCTTAAAAATTTCCTTCGGGGATTTTTTAAAAGAAAATCTCTCAGGGATTTATTTGGAATTCGTAGAAAGTCGTTCAGAAATTCCACTCTTTCAGAAATTTCATGAGACGCTATTTTATAAAATCGTCAATGGGTTGCTCCACAAATGCATCCAAGAATTTCTACAGTGTTTCCTTCAAGAACTTCACCGGAGATATGCCAGAAGTTTCTTTAAAGATTTGCTTAGCAAAATTTCCTCAAATTTCTCAGCAAATTCTCCATAATTTCCTGTAGAAAATTCTTAAAGGATTCCTTCAGAAATACCTCCAACTTCAAAACATCTTCCAGGGTTTCAACAAGAATATTTTGCAGGAACTGCTTTACAAATGTCTCTTAGCAGTCCTGGGATTTTTTTTTAAACATTTCATAGCATCCCTTATAAATTTCTCCAAAGTTGTCTTTGGAAATTCTTCAATAGATTCCATTATATTACAAAATATTCTAGAATTCTTTGTGAAATGATTCAGGGATTATTTTATGAAAACCGTCCACAGATTCCTTCAACAATTTGTTCAGGGATTCAATAATTAAAATCTTGTATGGGTTGCTTCAAAAGTTTCTCCATGAACTTCTTCAAAAATGAATCCAAAGTTTTCTTCAGAAATTCCCCCAGAGATTTCTCACTTATTTAAACCTTCCATGGATATTATCAGAAATCTTTCCGGTGATTCTTTCGACGAACTTTACGTCATAAATTCTTCCAGAGATTTCTTTAAAAATTCCTTCAAATGTTACTTAAGTTTTTGTAGAGATTATTTAAAAAAAACCTGAATTCCTTTCTAAATTGTTTCATGGAATCCTCAAAAAAAAAAAAATCCATGTATTGTTTTAGAAAATCTTCCACAGATTTGTTCAGAATTTACTACGTGAATTCTTTCATACTTTAAGAAATTTCTCCAGTGGTTTTATTTTTAAATTTTCAATGGTTTCTTGAAGAAACTCCACCATGGATTTAAGAATTTCTTCTATACTTTCAGAAAATCTGTAAGGCATTCCTTGAAAAATTTCCCCGCGAATACCTTCACAGATTCTTTCGGAAGTTATTCCAGTGGTTTCTTTAGAAATTCTGCTATGAATTTAGCCAGGGATTTCACTGGAAATTAAAAAAAAAATGTATCCGAAAAGAATAAAGGAAATCCTCCAAAGATTCCTAAATGATTCCTTTTTGTGATTCCAGGAGGATTCTTCCAGGGATTCCTACAGTCATTCGGGGATTTCTCAACCTATGTTTTCAAAAAACCTTTCAAGATTTCCTTCAAAAATATTTCGAGAAATACCCAAGAAATTCTCTCAGGAATTCGTTCAGGCACTTCTCCAGAAGTATTTTACTACGAATTTCAACACGATTGTTTTCAGAAATTTATAATGAGATTTTTTTTATTATTTGCAGAGGTTTCTTCATTTGTTGCTCCAGATATTCCTGCAGAAATTCTCCCAGACAATTGTCCAGCAATTTTATTAAAATATTTCACCAGAAATTCTTCTGAAAACATCTCTAGAGTTATATTTTGGAATTCCACCAGGTGTTTCCCAAATAGTTTTTTGGCGGTGTCCAGTGGAGCCTTGTGGCCCTGCAATTAGCGTGTTCTTCCAGGGATTCTTTCAAGAATTCTTCCTAAGATTGCTACAGGAATTTGGCTAGAAATTTCTTCTGAATTTCCTTCGGAAATTCATTTAGAAATTTCTCAAGAAATCCATTTAGCAATACCTTTGAAGATTTCTTCGAAAATATCTCCAAGGACTTATTCAGTATTCCAAGGATTTGATTAGGAATTTCAGCAGGGATGTTCCTAGGACGCGATACTGGAATTACTTTCTTCAACTTCAATATCACGCCTAAATACAAATTATTCCAGGGAAACCACTCCATGAAAGAAAAAACAAAACTATTCTTAAGATAACTCCAAGTTTTTTTTAGAATTTATTTCTTCCCCTGTACTGCTCAAGAATTTTCTTCATGATTATCACCGACACAAATTACTTCAGGGATTCTTTCAAGATTTATTCAAATTTTTACAGATTTTTTTATAGAAAGAAGATTCTCGCAGGATTTTCTAGAATCATTCAAGCTAGAATTGCCCCAAACATTGCTCCAGTGTATATATAAAATGCATTCCTGCTCATGTATTTCTTTGAAAATTTCTCCAGGGTCCTTCAGAGATTATTTCCGGCATTTCTCCCGGAATTTTCTTTGGGTCTTCTCAAGATGTTTCTCAAGATTTTTTTTCAAAAGATCAATCTTAAAACTGGTCCACGAGTTTCTTCAGAAATTACTCTTGGGATTCCTTTGGGAAATTCCTTTAAGGATTGCTACGGAAGTTCGTGCATTGTTCTTTCATGTGTTTCTTCAAACATTTCTGTAAGAATTTCCTTCAGGAATATTATCAGAATTCTTCAGAACATTTCTCAAGAAATTTCTCAAAGGATAACTCAAGGAGTTCCAACAAAGATTTCTTCAAAAGACGCAATTCCAGGAGATTTTTTTTTGGCAGTTATCCAGATATTAATTCAAAAATTCCTGTAGGGGTTTCCTTTAAAACTGCAGATCTTTTTCCAGCAACTCTTTCCTGAATAGTTGTTGTAATTTCTCCAGGTCTTATTCCATATATTCAGAGAAGAAAATCTCAATAGATTCTGGAAATTTTTCAGAAGCTTCTCCAGGTATTCATCTATTTTTTATTCAGAAATTTCTCCAAAGAATCTCCCAGCAATTCTTGCAGAAATTATTCCAGAATCTATTACTTGGCCTTTTTTTATAAAAAAAACATCAACCAATGGAAAACCATCCATGAATACCTGTAGAGGGTTTTCCTGTTCTTCCAGGTATTCTTTCAAAAATCACCTTTTCAGAAATTCATCCAAAAGTTCCCTATTTTTTCTCCGGGATGTATTTTGTTTTTCAGAAGTTTTCCCTTCAAGAATTATTTTTCAGAGATTTTTAAGTAATTTTCCCTGAAGAAATTGCATAAGACATTCTTCTATGAAATCGTTCAGAGATATCTCCAGGAGTTCTTCAAAGGAATCCTTTAGAAATTCCTCCTGGAATCCCTCACAAATTTATTGACAGATTTTTATAAGAATTCTACCAGTATCTTTGTCCGCAATTCTGCAGGAATTTTGGTAGATATTTTAAAGAGATTCCTTCAAAAATTTCTCTACGGATTTCTGCAGAAATCCTACCAAAAAATTTAGAGAATTTTTCTCTTGAAATTATTTTAAGTGTTCATCAAGAAGTTTCTCATGACTATGAAATTAGGATGTTCTCTTAAGAAGTTTCTTCAGGTACTTTCGCAGGAATTTTTGTCCAGGAATCGGTCCATAAAACTTTCAAGAATTTCTTCAAGGAATCTCCAAAGTTATAACACAAGGAGTTTTTTTAAAGAAAGGAATTTCTTCAGAGAATCATCCAGAGATTTTGTTAGAATTTCCTTCAGAAGAATCGCTTCCAGACATTTTTCGTGCAATTTCTGGAAGAGCTTCAAAAAATTCCCTGGAAGAATATCTGAAACAATCCCTACATGAATATTTGGAGGAACCCCAGCCGATATTTCTGACGGAGCCACAGTAGCAATTTCTGAAAAGATCGTTTAAGAATTTCTGCAAGCATCACAAAAGGAATTTCTCATTGAATTCTTGGAGACCTCAGAAGAAATTCCAAAGAAATCTCAGTTGATTTTTTTTAAATAAATTTTTCGTTGAATTTCTGTGTAAAATTCCACGAAATCTCGTATTGAAATCTTGAAGAAATTCCTCAAACTCTGAAGAATTCCTGACGAAATTTTAGAGGGGGATTTTCTGAAAGAATATTTGACTTCAATTGTGAATGTGTCGTCAAAGCCTCCATTTTTAGTCAAATAGACTAGAAAAGGTTCCTAAAACCTTATGATGATTATAAAATCTCCAGAAGACTTATTAGTGTCATCAAAATGTTTCTTGGGCTTGGGCGGAATTCCAAGAAAAGTTTATTAAGTAATCCTTAAGAAAATTCCTGAAGAAATCCTTTAATGAAACTACTATACTGATGAAATACCTATACGATTTTTATAAATGAATCTGCAAGATTTTTCGAAGAAATCACTGGAAGAGTTCAGGAAAAAATCTTTTGAAAGAATTTCTGAAGTAATTCTCAAAAACACCCTGGAAGAATTTCCTAAGAACACTTTGGAAGAATTCATGAAGGAGTCAGTGGCAGATTTTCTGAAGAAATCCGTGAAGAAATTTCTGAACTTTTTATTTCCTGAAGAAATCCGATGATGATTTCCTGAAAGAGTTCTCGTACGGAATTTCAAAAGAATTTATTGAGGCATTACTGAGGAAACTCATGGAAGCTTTCCAGTGGAGTTCTTGAAGCAGTTTTTGAAGGATCCTGTAGAGGTAATTCTAAAGGAAATTCTAGAGCAATTTCTAAATACATGGCAGATGTTCTAAAAAAACTTTCGTAAGGAATCCGTGGAAGATTTTTCAAGTTTTTCCAAAGGAATCCGGAAGGAATCCAAGGAAAGATTTATAAGGTTTTTTTTTTGGCATACTATTTGTGATTTTCTTGGGCCATACCTTTGTAAATTCCTTCAGGAATTCTTTTTGCAATTCATTTGTGATTTTCTTTAGTAATGCCTTTGAAGTTGTTTCGTCAATTTCTTTGGTAACTCCTTTGGACATGCCTTCGGCTATTTTTGTGTAAACAATTATGTTGAAACATCTTTCGGTACTTCAAAAACTTTACAGGCAACAGAAGCTCTTGCGACGTTTATTTGAAAATTCCGTGGGCAGTCATGTTAGAAATACCTTCCACAACTCTTTCGGCATACTGTTTGTGAATTCCTTCGGCACTAAAAGTGATTCTTTCCTGCCTAACCGGAGATATTTCCGAAAAACTGCTTAAGAGATTCCCAATGCCCAAAGAAATTAGGAAATTCTGAAGAAATTTCGGGAAAAACCCTCTCAAAATATCCAAAAAGTTGAAAATACGTTATTTTGTGAAGATTTCTTAGTTTCTAAGTTTCACACTTCTCATGAGTTATTGAGGAATCAAAATAAGACTAGGAGTCGAAGATATGATGAACGATAAATTTTCACAATAAAATAGAATGAGTTCTTCCCTATTATTCTCAACACCAACAGAGTAGCGAATTCAAAACCCAAAAACGCCACAATCTACCTTTTCTCCCTTTTCATTGTCCCTCTCTTCCCGCATTCTTCCCTGTTGGTTGCGTTTGTATGAGTATGCGCGTGCCTGTGTGCGTGAGTGCGCGCCAACAATAAACCATTGCTCTTGCTCGTTGCGGTTTTTCTTCTCCTATTCACTTCGTTCGTGTTTGTTGTTCCGTTATTTTTCTCTTCTCTTTCTCCTAAGTAAGTACTTCGCTTGCGCCGCGAGGCATAACAAAAAAAAAAAACAAATCAAAATCATGTTTTGGAACCTGGATCAAAAACTAAAGTTTGGTTTTTCTTTTTCTCCTAACTCTTCTCCCCTCCCGAACTCAGGGCTCGCCGTTGACGCTGCGGCACCGAAGAATTCTAACAAATCGACCGATAACTAGTAGTAGTAGAAGAGATCTAGGTTTTGAGCGTAGATATTCGAAAGGAAACCAAAACGCACAGTGTACACAAATACTCGTATACTTGAACTAACCCGCGTCCAAGTCAGTATACATTATCAGAGAAGATGAGAGATAAAGATTTTGGGGCCTGGGGCCTTTGTCGTTACAACAACCGATGTGATGAAGTAGGTATAGTCAACGAGTGACGGAGAACAGATTACAGGGGTGATAATAATCTAGTACTGCATTTCCCTAGTGAACAGATAGCGCAACGAGGTCACAACGAGGTCTGTTGTGGTGTCCGTGTTTGGGAAAATCGCGTTGAATGATAGAGAGAGGGGATTGCTTAGTTTATCGAATTGATTGTGTGATGATTCTTCTATGTTTTACTAACGTCGATTGTTATTTATCTTTAATTTGTTTAATCTTTGTTTGTGCTCGTGTTTGTGAACTCCAGGAAACGTCGTGTGTTCATTTTATGTGACAAAAAATAGGGAAATAATAAATCAGTTGAAATATAACCGAACGAGGTACTAAAACGTTTATTTTTGTTTTTCTCATACCTCCCTTTCCGAACTAAATGAAAACAAAATGGTCGATTGGTCATATCTGGTCATCTTGGTGCTACCGTTTCATGTGTTCGTCCTGCATTGCATCCGTGTCACTGCAACCAATTCGTCACAAATTCCTGTCCAAAATCTATTCCCGCGTCCAGTTCAAATTGAAGCATCGATCCAAGAGGAAGAAGACAATTTGAATGTTGCGTCACTGGACGAAAGTGCCGCCGAGTGTCGGAAACTGCCACCGCCGGTCCAGTACGATCCAATGACCAGTACGACCACACTGACCAAAAAAGTTTTTGCAGGTTATCAGCAGATCATTACCACCAAAACCCCAGAAGGTAAAACCCGTACCCGCACCAAAACCGTGTACGATCCCAGCGTAGATGACGAAGATGTAGTCGACGGACCAATGTTCGTAACCTCTGCTACAGTTGCCGAAAGCCGAATCAAGCCTGCTATGCCG
This sequence comes from Aedes albopictus, assembly GCF_035046485.1. Taxonomy (NCBI): domain Eukaryota; kingdom Metazoa; phylum Arthropoda; class Insecta; order Diptera; family Culicidae; genus Aedes; species Aedes albopictus. The sequence continues at coordinate 502,844,938 of NC_085137.1, read as the reverse complement.
CTAGTGGAACCTGAAACGGAAGTAATAACTGCATCGGTTACTTCGATCAGCCCAGCAGTTACGCCTACTTTGAAAACCACACCTGTAACGCCTACCGCGATCACCACGTCAGTCCCAACTGCTCCGAAAGCATCGCCCGCCCCTCCTACTTCGAAAACCACGCCCCCTCCAGCTCCGGTTCCTGAATCGGAGAAAAAGCCGACCCCGTCCCGCGCCTCGCCCCGGCCTCAGCTAGAACAGCAGGTCGCACAGGAATCGATGGCAGGTAAAGAACCCAGTGTCGAACCCATTAAAACAGTTCGTCGTAAGCGACTCGCGTCACCACAAGCCCCATCCGCAGTTACCACTTCTACCGCCACACAAACAACTGCATCCACAAAGCCCAAAACAAAATCAAAGTCAACCGTTGCGCTCAAGACCGCTTCGGCAGTTGCCAAGACGACCACTCCTTCCCCATCGACACCCGCCAAACCCAAAGCTACGCCACAAGAGCCTACTAAGACAAAGCCGGCTACGCCATCGCAGTCGCCTGCCCCATCCAAAAGCCAATCATTGCCATCGCCATCATCCTCAGTGTCATCCCCACCACCACCACCACCAACTTCAAACCTCTCGTCAACGAACGGCCGGCCAAAGCCAACGAAGAAGTCTATCGAGGAGATCGAAACCGCTCCGCTGACGGCCAACGATGAACTGGACAATGACAGTGCACCCGTCACGCCCCAGGTGCCGCCTCGTCGCAAGCGGGAAACCAAGGTCTCCCGAATAGGTAAAGCTCAGAAGTAGTAGCAGCGCCAGAGGCGCTCTAGTACTACACTACGCCATTGATGCCATTCTCCAAATGTTATCGCATTGTTTTGTTTACGCGAAACCTTTCGTTTTACCACTATTGCTCGTTCTGCAAAACGTTTACTACTTTTACATTTCTACACGCTACACCAATACACGTGTAAATACCAAAGCCAGCGTCACGGTCGCTATTGTTGTGTCTAAGTTTTAAGTTCCTCTTTTTTCTAGATCTAAGTAAGCCACGTTTATCTAATCCACATAGATAGTGTGAAGTGTGACAAAAGGGGAGAGAAAATATGTAAAACTCATCGTTTCGGACAGAATGTTTCTCTCGAAGACTTTTAATTTTTCTCCCTTTTTTCTACTCAATTAGATTTTAATCAGATAGAAATTTGTTTTCAAAGTGTTAAAAAAGTTACAGCTATTCCTTATAATACTCAAACGCTTTCTTCTTTTTTCTCTCTCTTTCATCCCTCATTTTTCACATTCGCGCTGTTTGCGATGGCTCACAAACCTTTTTATCTATTGTTTATCACTAATCTTTCCAATCCGTCAAAACAAATCTCCAACTTACCGATAAAAACACACTAACCAAAGCTACCAAAGCGAAGAAATCTACTTTTACGAATCTTTTCCTCTCGTGTCTACCGTGTGCGAAACGAAATGGGATAAGATAAGACAATAAAGACAAGAAACGATCAAACTGAAACACTGAACTTTTGTTTTCGTTTATTTCTTTACCTCTTGAATCGCCTTTGTCTGTTTGTCGTTTCGTTTTTGTTCTACCCTTCACAGTGTAACATTTTGAAAACAAATTTGTACCTGTTTCTTATAGATCTGATGTGTTCTGTTCGTGTAAACCGCCTTTTCCTTTGTACAAAATTAGTGCTTTTAGTGTGTTGTTATCCTCTGTTCTTTTTTTTTCTTCTTGTGTTCTTTTCTTTTCCTTCTCTTTTCTTTCTTCTTCGTAGCGAAATTCTTCCGCACCTTCTGTACGATACTGTGAGATACCACCACCACCAAAACCAACATCGCAACTTACCAACCAAGTGCCTTCTTATCCGACCTAACCAAAAAACAAACCCGCGCTAAAACCCCTTGTATATAGTATACCAAAACCGCCAAAACCTATTAACCAATCGACCAGTCACCCGCCCCAGTTGTCTAAAAAAGGCTGTTGTAGATAGATAGGACTTTCCAATTGCGCCACCAGTCAGTAGTGGCTTAGAGCGTAACCGTAATACAACAAAAGTGAAATACAATGTGCATTTCTGTTGTGGATACTCTATTTCTCTCTCAGGTAAAAGAAGCTAGTCTGAGTTGATAACCTTTACACGTCCGTTTTGAAGTTCCCTGTTTGGTTTCCTAGCGTTTGTCTGTTGTCATTTTCCATTTCCAATTTGTTTCCCAAATGTAGGTCTTGTTTCACTGGTGTCCCCAATATCTCTCGTTCAACTAGTGTTTTTTAAAGCACTCTTTCCACTACTCGTTACATATTCTATTATTTGAGTTTTTTATGATACTTCCAAGATTTTAACCCTATAATTCGACGGTCTTCTTCAGGGGTGAGAAATATCTTGAAATTTTGTGGGAAATCATGTTATGATTTTTAACTTTTGTGCGAATATTTATCCTAGAGGCAGTGAAATCAACAAATAACAAAATTCTGTTTTCATGACATTTCTCAACCCTGGTCCGTTAATTTCAGATTTATGGAGAGTTGATTGTACTTTGATTACAGTTTCTAAGCTGTAAAAATTTCTTCGTTAACCATGTAATTATGAATATTTTGCTTTCTTATTGTACACTTTTTAAAGAGCGTACTCGTTCTAAAATCGGTGATAGTATAAACAAAAATGTAGTGTAATATCACGCACGTAAGTAAACACAATTTCTTCAATACCAATGTATTTTGAAATTAGGCCGGACCAAATTTCATATTTTTCTTTTGTCACAGTGCTCGTTGAATCATCAACGTATTTATTTTAAGAAATACTCAAAGAACACTCAAACAGTTAGATAAAATCGTTAAACTCATAGGGTTTGTCAAGAAATCTTCTATTAATTTTTACCATAAAATTTTAGAAACCAAGCTCCAAGCTTTCCCCATTAAAGCAGGGTCTGGCTTTATTCAAGCGAAAGGGACCTATGTTGGGCTCTTGGCCTGCAGACTAAGTTTCGTTTCAATTTTACAGACTAATGTTTTCTATTTGTAGAGCCTCGTAGCCGTGCGGTTAAGGTCATCAAGCTTCTAATCGCACCATGCTATGGGGTGAGGGTTCGATTCCCACTCCGGGCGATGAAACTTTTCGTGAGAATAGTTTCTTCTCCGTATCCACTGCACAGTGGGAAAAATCGACCCAAAAAACGGATCTTTTATCGCCGCTAGTTTCGGTACGTGAAGTTGACCATTTCTGACGTAAAAAAATACGAGAAATCGATTGGTGCTAAATTCATTCACCGCACGGTACGGGAAGTGATCCATTTTGCCCCATTTTGCCTTTTTTCATACAAAAAGAGAATCAAAATGTACTTTCAAACAACTAGCACGACTGTAGATCGTTGAAAATAGCTGTATGTGTAATTAGATGTCAATAGAAATCATAAACATACATGAAAAATCCTTTTAAATGCTTATTTTGCCCCATATGCCCCAACAACTGCTAGAAATTGTGAATTTTACATAAATATGAATAGATTTTTAATGTTACTGATTTGAATTTGTTTTTTTTTTCGCTTAAACAAAGAGCACTAGATCTGTTATCACCAGAATCATCTTGTGGAGCGGACCTGGTGTGATGGTTAGAACACTTGACTATCACGCCGAGGACCTGGGATCGAATCCCACTCCCGACAAACTTGCAAAAATGTGAGTTCTTCCTTCGGAAGGGAAGTAAAGCGTGGGTCCCGAGATGGGGGCTAAAAATCTCGTTAATACAGATAAAAAAAAAGAATCATCTTCAGTAGTTGTGCAATTTACCCCATTTTGCCCTATTATCATAGAAAAATGAGATTTAAAATGTATTTATAAGAAATAGATACTGCTATGGAAAATTGACATTAGTTCTGATTGCAATTGTAAGCTAACAGTTATCATGCACATATATTGAATATATTTTCCCTATTTTACCCTACATTCCCCTAAAACTGCTGAATGATAACATTTTTTGTATTGTTTTGTAATGTCACTGGTTGCAATACACGAAGTCCTGGATCATTTTTATATATATACAAATACGGTTTATCAATTAGCTTTAGAATCATTCACGGGAGGGTACAAATAGTTGTCCATTTTACCCCAATTTGCCCTGATATGTTGTCGCCTCATGAATTAATTGATTTCCCACATTTGCTTATGTCCGAATTGATGGACTTTTGGTACTGAAACCAATGTAATCAAAAGGACAGTTAAGAATATGACTTTGGTGGGGAATTCAGGGTATAATAAGCATTTATCTTAATCTAAATTGATAGCAAATATGCACACAACTAATTAAATTAGGCATCTTAAGTATATATAAAATTTGGTGCATTAAGACGCCCTATTTAATCAGTTTAGCGCATATCTGACATATTTTATAAAATGCTTATTATGCCCTTAATTCCCCATCAAAAACTGAAATTATAGAAAAAGTCATATATATGTCTTTTTGATAACAGTACCAATGCTAATAACGGAAATTAATTTATTCATGACATGACAAAAAATCAGGGCAAATTAATTTATTCAATACATGATAAAAAATCAGGGCAAATTGGGGTGAGATGGACAGCTATTCATACCATTCCGAGAATGATCCTAGTATTAATCGTTGACCCGCATTTGTATATATCAAAAATGATCCACGACTTCATGTTTTGCACCCAGCAAAACCACACAAAATATGTTATTATCCAGCAGTTTTAGGGGAATGTAGGGTAAAATAGGGAAAATATCTTTCATATATACGCATGATAACTGTTAGTTTCCAATTTCACCTAAAGCTAATTTCAACGTTCTATAGCAGTACATATTTGTTTTTCATAACTACATTTGAAATCTATTTTTTTTATGAAAATAGGGCAAAATGGGGCAAATCGGACAACTCCCGAAGATGATTCTGGTGATAGTAGATCTGGCGCTTTTTGTTTACGCCAAACAAATCACTTCAAATCAGTAACATTTAAAATCCATTCAAAATTAGGAAAAAATATGAATAACCACAAGTTGTTGGGGCATATGGGGCAAAATGAGCTTTTAAAAGGATCTTTCATGTATGTTTATGATTTCCATTGACCTTTAATTACACCTGCAGCTATTTTCAACGATTTACAGTCGTGTTAGTTGTTTGAAAGTACATTTTGATTCTCTTTTTGTATGAAAAAAGGGCAAAATGGACCACTTCCCGTGCCGTGCGGTGAATCAATTTAGCACCAATCGATTTCTCGTATTTTTTTACGTCAGAAATGGTCAACTTTACGTACCGAAACCAGCGTCCGTTTTTTTGGGTCGATTTTTCCCACTGTGCACTGGTGCATGATCCATGTTTCCGTTGTCTAATGTTAAGTTTCGTTCAGTCTGTACAGCCGCTGGCTGAAAACGGTGTCCCTGTCTTTTTTTAAATTTACCATGGACCATCGGGTCCATCGTTACAATTCAAAAAAGATTCTGTTGGCAGCCGTATTCGAACAAAGAACCTTGAAATCACCTGGCTCGCATGCTACCACTCGGCTATCGAACCGGTTGATATGAGAGGAAATAAAATGCACATACATATCGTTTGAGGGTCGCCTGCCTTATTTTGTTCGATTTCGTGGACGACGAAAATCTAGTGCTGCCATTTAACTTAATTCCAAATCTTTTAAAGAAACATTTTCAATTTTGTGATTTAAGTTTTGTTGCATTTTTCGAACCGTAAAGCAATCGCACTATTTGCAATTGAAATAGCACAACTTGCAACTAAAATTGTTTTTGAAGGCAATTTTCTGTCGTTCATAGTGAAATATATCAAAAACTCAATTGATTTTGTTCCACACCAATAATGGTTTTCAATGTTCTGGAATGGAAGTTTCTTTAGCCTTCGAATGAGTGTAATCAGTTTCGTACCTTTTAATTCCGCCCTATTTTGCTTATCCCTTGACAGATACGCGTATTTCGACTACCACTTGTAATCTTCCGCTGCACAAATCTCAAGATACAAGCTTCAAACAACAATACGTTTTATCATTTTGTTCTTGCTCACTTGTAATAAGCTTAAAATAAGAAGCTCAGGTGCGCTGCTTTTGTTTACGAAGAAATTTGTGCCCTCGAAATCGTGAGTACGTGCCAAAGTCGGCCATTGTGCGATTCTAAATAACAAGTCTGCTCTTATGACGTTCCGACTTGTTTTTACATGACCAAAAATTAATCTCAGTATGCTAGGTACATTGTTGATCAAATTTTTCATTGTCTATTTTGCGCAAACAGCAAACTTTTTGAAATTCCATATTTTTCTAGGATTTTTCCTTTCCTTGCGTTTGATTTGAATGGTGTTTGTTGATTTAATATTCATGTTTCGAAACTTTCCAAAATAATGTTATTTAATTGATTTCTTCAGAAATTCTTTCAGTGATTCCTTTAGAAAGTCTTTCATGAAATCTTTGGCAATTATGCCATGGGTTCCTTTTGAGATTATTCTGAGAATTCCTTTAAGAATTCTTCCAGGGATTTCTTTAGTAAATCCATAGATTCTTTCATGAATTTATCTGAAATTCTCTTATGATTCATCCAGACACTAAGAACTAAGAAAAAGATGAACTCTTCCTTCCATGGGTTCCATCCGAAATTATTCCATGGATTTCTTTAGAAAATCCTCCAGGGATTTCTTTTTGAAAATCTTGCACGAATTCGTTCAGAAAGTTCTGCAGGGATTCCATGGACTGCTATAGAAATTCTTCCAAAGTTCCATAAGTTAACTAAAAAATTGCAATCAACCACGGATTACTTCAAAAATAATTCAAGCATTTTTTTTCAGAAAATCAAAAGTTCAGATTTTTTTCAGAAATTTTGTAAAGGATTTCTTTAGAACATCTTACATAGTTTCCTTTATTTTTCGAGGATTCACAAAAAAGTTCCGCTCAAGTTTCCTTAAGAAATTCTTCCAGGAATTTCTTCACAAATCTCTTCAGGGATTCTTTTAGAAAATCTTCTATGGATTCCTTCCAAAACTGCACTATGGATATATTCAGAAATTACTCCAGGAGTTCATTCATAAAAAATCAAAGGGTCCTTTTAAAAACTCTTCCAGGGAATCTTCAAGAAATTTCTCCAAGAATTCTTTTAGGAAGTATTCAATAAATTCCTTCTGAAACTTTGCCTGGGATTACTTCGAAAAATCTTCTAGAGTGTCCTTTAGAAAATCCTTCTGAAGTAATCAAATGTTTCAGAATCCTTCACCATTTGCCCCAGCTCTAGACTGGTTCATCTCCGCATTCAGAAGTTCTTTTAAAGATTGGATCAGAAATTCTTTCAGCTAGCGATTTTTTTAGAAATTATTCCGGTGATTCCTTCAGGAACTCGTACAGTTATTTCTTTACGAACTCCTCCCTATATTTCCTTGGGAATTTCTCTAAGGACTGCATTGGAAATATCCGCAGGAATGTCTCCAGAAATTGCTTCAGGGGTTCATCCAGAAAATCAAGCAACAATTCCTACATAGATTCATGCATTATTAACATCAGTGATTCTAGCGGGATTCCAGGGATTCCTGCAGAAATTCATTCAGAGATTTTTTCAGGTGTTCCAGTAGTACTCTGCATATTTTTCTCAGAAATTCCTCCAGCGTTTCCTCAAGTATACCTCTAGGATTTATTCCACGGACTCAGAAATATTAACAAGCAACTTATACAGCAATTCAGTTAGAATTTTCTCATGAGTTTTTTTTTCGGATTTTTCCAGGAATATGAAGGATTTATTTAGTTTCTCAATAACTTCTTCTTGGAATTCCACCAAGCGTTTTTCAAGAAGTTTTCCCTGGATGCTCCCCCTCCAGGAATTTCTTCAGATATTCCTGCTAAGATTTCTTCAAAAATACATTCAGGGATTTTTAAAGAAATCACACTAGAGATCTTTTCAAAAATTACTTAATGGATTCTCTTAGTAATTCCTCCATGGATTCCTTCTCAAATTTCTTGAAGGATTTCTTCGGAAATATCTCCAGGGAATCTTTCAGTTTTTTAAGGATTTCTATAGGAATTTCAGCAAAAGTTGTTCCTTGGATTATTTCTTCGTAAAATTCTCCTAGCAATACCTTTAAAAATCCGGCGGAAATTCCTCCAAGAGTTCCTTTAGCAAATCCTTGAAAATTCCATCAGGGATTCTTGCAGAAATTCCTACAAAGGTTTTTTTTTTTTTAAATTGTTCCAGCGATTATATCATAAATATCTGCTGTGCTTCCTTCAAAGATTCCTCCACAGATTTTTCAGCAGTTCTTCCAGAAGATGCACAAACAATTAGCAAAGCTCTTCAATATTGAAAAAAATCAACTTTTTTCAGCTCAATGCACTAGCTTTCACGTGAATATGCCTAAATTAGATGAACTGGATCGATATTTTCAGAATTTATTTGATTTTGAGAGGCTTCGTGAATGCTTCAGTAGTTCTTGTTGGAATTCCTACAGAGATTATTCGAGGTCAGTCACAATACGCGCGACGTTGGACGAGACATAACACTTATAGTTCCTACAATCGTCAAGATATTAAAATTTACCTTTCGTCAACCGGTTTCAGGCGCGATGTCGCCCATCATCAGGACAATGTCCGACTGATTGCCTTCAGTTTTCGTACGATGTTTGTTATTGATCACCAGAAAGGAAGACGACACGTTGAAGTTCGGTATATACCGCGAACCCACACCAACGGGTAGGTATATTACATCTGACTCCAATCACTTTGGCGCTCAGAAGCAAGCTGCTTTTCACTCCATGGCACATCGGCTGTACAATATACCCATGGAGCGCGACGAGTTTGAAGAAGAAAAAAGTCGTGTTTATACAGCAGCTGAGGTTAACGGATACGACAGGCCTTTTGTGAACAAAATTTTGAAGAAGCACAAACGGAAAAACCACCGCAGGAATATTACCACCCTTCAACAGAACCCAGAAGAAATCAGAAGAATCAGCTTACAGTTTTACACCAGGATAACCAATCAAATAAAAACAGCCCTTCGCCGACAAAATCTACACGTTGTACATAAAAGCGACAAGACCTTACGTGACCTGTTATGCAACCTTAAGTACCGCCGGATGAACAATCCGGAATATACGAGATACCATGTAAGGACTCCCCGGCAGTTTACATTGGCCAAACTCGCCGGAAAGTAAAGGTTCATTTAAAAGAGCACAAAAATGCTGTCCAGTCTTTCAAAGCAACCGAGTCCAGCGTGGTAGCGCATACAGTAGACTCCCAACATGAAATTGATTGGAATAATGCCAAACTCCTCGAGTGCGTAAGGGAAACGTTGCACTTAAATGCTTGGGAGTCAATGTTAATCAGCAACACACTAAGGCCGTTGATGAATGAAGACGACCCGCCCATTGCGTCGTGTCTTTTTAGTATGGTAGACACGACACCCAGTAGCACCTCTTCTCTTCGGACGTGTACGAACATCGTACGAAAACTGAAGGCAATCAGTCGGACATTGTCCTGCTGATGGGCAACATCGCGCCTGAAACCGGTTGACGAAAGGTAAATTTTAATATCTTGACGATTGTAGGAACTATAAGTGTTATGTCTCGTCCAACGTCGCGCGTATTGTGACTGACCTCGAATAATCTCTGTAGGAATTCCAACAAGAACTACTGAAAGAAGTCCTCTACAAAAATCTGAAGGCATCCATTGAGAAACTCCTGCAAGAATCTGTGAAAGAAACTGGGAAGGAACTCCTGCAGAAATCTCTGGAGGAATTCCTGCTAGCATTTCTAGGTGTAACCTTGCAAGAAACTGTAAAGAAATGTCTGCCAGAACGGTATTTTTAAATGAATCTCTGGAGGAATACCTGGAGAAATTCCTTGAGAAACCCCTTGAGGAATTCCAACAAGAATTAGTCGAGAAATTTCTAGAGGAATTCTTGGAGAGATTCCAGAAACAATGCTTGGAGGAAATTTTAATAGAATTTTTGAAAGAATTCCTTAAGAAATTTCTGAAACAATACATGCACTTATTGCAGAAGCAATCTTTGTAGGAATTTCTTAAAAAAAATTAAATAATTCTTGGAGGAATACCTGGAGAAATTCCTGAAGAAATCCGTGGACTACTCGACTACTCCAAAAATAGAATCTTTTAAGAAATTTCTTGAGAAACTCCCCTGGAAAATTCACCAGGAAAATTCGTGGAGGAATTCATGAAAGAACTAATCAACAAATATACAAAGCAGTACATGGAAAATAGGCCTGTCCATATTTTCAAAAATTTTCTCTAATGGTCATGTCCTAATTGGAATAATTGGAAAATATGTGATCATTTCCGAAAAATTCACTTTTCTGCATAAATGTTAATGATAATCCACATTTTGATAACAAAATCGGAATCAGCGATTACTTTAGAGCTAGAAATTGATTCGAATGTTTATTACATGTGCGATACTACTATGGCAACGAAATTTTGAAGGTGTCTTTCACAATCGGTAAACACATTAGTCCTGTTCAACGACGCAGGTTGAACTTGCTCGAAGTTGCTGAATCTTGCTCTTACCCATTAGTCAACAAACGGGTAAGAGTAGGATGCAGCAACTTCGAGCAAGTTCAACCTGCGTTGTTGAACAGGACTATTGTTTGGAAAAATGTTAAATTTAACGCAGAAATATTTAATTATTTAGCTATACAATTTGTTAATTCATCATTCAATAGCCCTTGAGTCAGATGATGGTCATTTTTCTCATTTTATTTTAAGTTTAAAGCATTATTTTTGGCAAATAAAAATTTATCTCACGTCGATCAATTTCACCACACTGATCAATTTCGCCCGAAATCACGGTACTTGTGTGCCATCTTGCCCCGCACTTTTTTCACGGCGCAAAATCGACCCTTTTTTAAAACTGCTTGTTTAACATCATATTTTGTATATAATGAACTTTTTATCGACTTTTAGCATAGCTAACTAGTGTATCGAAGAGTAGCGGACGAATACAAACCAATACGATTTTTATTTACAAAGTTATGGTGATCCATCCTTAGGTGACCCTTCTTGCCCCGTCCCACCCTACGTCGCCCAACTTTCGACTCATCCTTAATCAAATCATATAATCATTGCATCTACTTTCTTCACAAAGAATTTCAACTAGCTGTTCATAAATACTCGTGAGTTGTTTGGTTCTCTGAGAGCGCCTGGCCCGATAACTCTTACTTCATTATTGAATGAAAGGGACTTATACTAAACAGAGTTATGAACGTGGCCAAAATATTTGGGATAGGCAACTTTTTTTCTCTCACAAAAAGGTTTAACAAGCTCTAACTTTTCATGAAGTGCATAAAAAATCTCAAATTTTGGCTGTTTGTCAACTTGTTTTGAGCATTTAATAACATGTTATAAAATATAGGGTGGGGCGGGGCAAGATGGGTCGCGGGGCAAGATGGGTCAGTGCCATTTTCGGGCGCATTACTCATGTTTTGATTATGTTAATAATTTTGTTAGATGACCAGCGTGAATATACAAAAGTTTGGGGCATTGATTGAAACATTATTCACTCTCATTGGAAATAAAAAATAAAATGGTTTTTAGCCATTTTTCTTATGCGATACATTCCATATAATCTCCATATAAACGGCCGCGGGGCAAGATGGGTCACCTTCAATTTTGAACGTATTTTTGGAGCATTCAAAAGTTATTTATTTTTTATTACAAGACTATCTCATAAATGACTTCAATCAAGCGGAATGAACGCTCAAAATTATAACATAAAATTATGATAATTTTTTAGTGAAAACATTGATTTTCAAGTCGCCTTAGGACCACTCAAATCGTAAAGTTTTTTTTATATTCCAAATAGATTTATAAAATGTTTACTAGTAGCTCTTGTTTACTCAGTATGGACATGGAGCATATGTGAATGCGGAACAAATCTTATATTTTGACGTTTTTCGTTGAGAAAAATGTGAATTATTTAAAAGGTGACCCATCTTGCCCCGCACTTTTTTCACGACGCAAAATCGATCACTTTTTCAAACTGCTTGTTTAACATCATATTTTGTATTTATTGGATGAACTTTTTATCGACTTTTAGCATAGCTAACTAGTGTATTAAAGAGTAGCGGACGAATACAAACCAATACGATTTGTATTTACAAAGTTATGGTGATCCATCCTTAGGTGACCCATCTTGTCCCGCCCCACCCTAATATTTTCTCACAACGAATAAAGTTATACCGGTTTGATGTTTTCCCTAATATATTAAATAGAGGAAAATAAGTCAAATTTACAACACCACACGAAAAATAGTAAAAGTGTTGTTCATTTTATCCAAATAGGCTCAAATATATCTTATTTAAGATATCATGAGAACAAAAGTATAAAATCTTTCAATATCAAAACTAAAAATAACATTTATGTAAAAAAAGTGAAAATCCATCAGAACTTTTACCAATGTTCAAAAAGCACCTATGTATTTTTTTAAGACTTATGAAACATTATTATATTGTTGATAAGCGTTAAAAGTTTCGTCCGATTCGATTCACTGGTTTCGGAATATGACAGTTCAAAAAATAGTTGTCTTAATAAAAGTATCATGTTTTATTGAAATTCAGTTTTTTATAACGATTGGAAACTTAAACATGATTCAGTGTTCTTGACGGTAGTTTTACCTGTCAAAAACAAACTACCCATTTCACGTAAATTTTTACGAACTCAAGTTTAGTAAAAGAATAAAAAATAACGATTGTCTATTGACCGGATGTCGTCGGCGTACTTCCCGCCCCATCCTGGACCTGCACCAATCCATCCCGCTGCTGCTCTCGATCGTGCCGCAGCTGGGCATACTCCGCCGGGTGAGCCTTCTTCCGGTGGAAGAAATAGTTGTTGCTGTGCAGGTACTCCTTGTCGCAAAACTCACACTGGAATAGAGCCTTCGGAGTGGGCCCACTGTGCGATCTTTTGACGTGTTCCTGCGAGAAGAGGAAAACAATAGGGGTGAGTTAACTCTTGAGCTTGAGCTTGATTGGCCGTCCGTAGTTGCTACGTCAGCATCGTCAGATCAGCTACACTTGCACAAGGAACCAATGAGATAACTGCTTGGAAACAGCAGACATCTTCTGAATCTGTGTGTATGTGTTTTGGTAATCTTCTATTTTGAAGCGAGAATGACGTCTGGTACGTCAAAATGCTGGTCGATAATGTGAGGAAACGGGAGACAGTGATGACACAATTCGTATGCTCACGATGGATCGCATGAACCGCTGCGCCTGCGCAGGTTCATGCGGATGTCGGGCATTCAGGGAATGTTGCTCAACCTACCTTCAACATCGCCCGTTTGTAGAACTTCTTATCGCAATGCTCACAGCCAAAGTTTGGTTCCTTTCGGTGCACCATCCGGACGTGCTCCAGCAGGGCACTTCCGGTGGGATAAAGCTTGTCGCACTGTTCGCATCGATGTTCCCGCTGGTCCTTGTGCCGTGCGTTTTGGTGCGATCGCAGGGTTTCCTCATTTTTGAACCACTTGGCGCAGAAGTTACACTGCACTTTGTTGTACGATTTGTCACTGTGAGCGCGGATGTGCGCCTTCAAGCTGTCTTCCGTGGCCAGCGGCTTGGCGCAAATATCACAGATAAATTTGTCCGGTACGTCGTGCATTATGCGATGCTTCGTCATACTGAATTTGTGGCCAAACCTGGGATTTTTACATATACTCAGTAAATTAGAATTCTTGTTAGATTGACTTTTCAAGACTTACCCTTTCCCGCACACATCACAGGCGTACCGTTTGATACCGTGCTTCGGCATGTGGTTGTACAGCTGCCCCTTGGTCACGAACGTTTTGTCGCACACGTGGCAAACGTACCGATGGCCGTTGGCATTGTGCTGCCGCCGGTGGATATCCAGCAGCACTGCGCTCTTGCTACGGTGATCACATTCGGCGCACTTGAACGCGTCCGGATCCAGATGGAGCCGAATGTGGTCCAGTAGCCGGTCCTTACGGATGAACTTCTTCTCGCAGCACATGACGTAGCCGCGAGTTTCATGCTTGTCCTTGAAGTGTTTCTGCAGCGCCGAGTAATCTTCGAAACATTGCGACCGTTCGCCACAAATGTCGCAGTACAGGGTCATGTTTTGCCTAAATGGGAGAAGTAAGGAAAACGTTCATTAGAAAAGTTGGTTGTAGTACTGTTTAAAATTTGTCTTACAACAAGTCACCAATGAAAATCAACCGTAAATGCGCCTGATGTGCTGCTTAAATGCAGGTTTTGGCCTAATATATGGCTGATTGAATGCTTTTTTGGCTCTCTAAAAAGGGAGCAAATATATGATCACAATTTCACACTCTTCTCCCGCTACATTTTCTCTCTTTTCTTCTTTCATCACTCTTTTATTGAAAAAGAGGCATTGTTAGAGCAGTAAGCAGATAGATTGTAGATATAATGCTGAAATACAGCTTGTTTACATGCCTACTTGTTACCTGGATGATTGCTTAAAATTTCATTAAATTCGATTCATTAGTTTCAGAGGATTGACAGTTCAAAAATTAGTTGCCTTAAATAGTGTTTTACGAAAACGGTTCTAGCTTCACAAAAATCAACCAATCTAGCCCAAACTTGTATCAATGATGCACATATAATAGGTTGACAAACAGTCAAAATTCCATAAATTTTGATCTATTCCCAGAAAAGCTAGAGCTTGTTGAACTTTTTTGCCTATCCCAAACATTTTGGCCGTTGCAAAGGCTTCATCAAGTATTTCTCGAATTATTTGTTCAAGAAGTCTACCAAGAATTATATAAATAATATCTATGAGGATACATCTAGAAGATCAGTCAAAGAATTTTTAGGAAATTCCAGAAAGAATTACTACAAAAAATCTCTAATGATTCCTTCGAAACCAGATATACTTCCAATAAATTACGTCAGAATTCCGCCAAAGGAAGAGTAGTCCTTCTAATTTCTTCAAACATTTCTCCGTGGTTTCATTCAGTAGATCCTCCAAACATTCTATTAATGATTTTTACAAAAGTCAAGCATTTCTCCAAATATTTTTTTTCAATTATTCCCTCACATAGCTCTTTCAGGTATTTTTCCAAGGATTTATCTTGACATTTCCTTCAGCATTCATCACTCATCTTGGTATTCTTTTCAAAATTTATTAAGATTTTTTCCAAGGACTTCTTTAGAAATGCCACCAAGGATTCCTTCAAGAATTACTGCAACGATTTTTTAGAAAAAATGTCTTCAAGGACTTTCTCTAAGGTTTTACTAATAAATGCATGCTAGAATTCTTCCAGGAAATTTCCAAAGTATTCATTGCATAATAATTCAAGAATTTATACTAGGATTTCTACAGAAGTTCCACTAAGAAAATCTATAGAAATTGTTTCTAAAAATCCTTCTGAAATTCTTTCAAAGATTTCTTTAATACCCATTTGCTCTAAGAGTTTCTTCGAGGATTCATTCAGAAAGTTTTGCTAACATTCCTCTAGAAACTCTTCTTATAATTTATATTGAGATTTTTGATAAGACTTCTTCAAAATTATTTCGAGAAACCTTTTGAAAAATAGTTTTTAAACTTTTCCATCAAGCATCTTAGTCAATAATTTCGCCAGAATTTATTAATGATTCCTCCACAAATTTCTCCGAATCACCCATAAGCTTTAATCGCTGAAATGTTTGGAATGCACTTTTATTCGTTTTTGAGTTATGGCCAATTTTGTTGAAAAATGTCCAAATGTTTCATCAAGAACGAAGTATCTTAGAAACAAAGTTTTTTTTTAGAAAATGAAAGCTAATTTTCTCCGAAATCCAAAAAAAAAAATATGAAAAGGAAAAAGTTTTCCACAAAATTTTCCACCGTTGAGGAAATTCATAAAGAAAAGCCGGAAAAACTATGCCCGAACTCGCGGAAAATTTTCAAAAAAATATTTTTAAAAAGGTAGTTTTATAAGCTTTTTGAAGAAATTTTTCGAATGCACTTGTTTTTCGTTCTTGAGTTATGGCCAATTATGTGAAAAATGACCATATCGTATATGCGTACATGGTTATTTTTCACAAAATTGACCATAACTCAAGAAAGAAAAAAAAGTGCATTCCAAAAATTTCAGCGATTAAAGCTTATGAAATAACCTTCTCAAAAAAAATTATTTGAAATTTTTTCACGGGTTCGGGCGTTGTTTTTCTTTACAAATTTTCTCAACTGTGGAAAATTTTGCGGGAAACTTTTACCAGTTCATATTTTTTTTTTTATTTCTGGGAAAATGTGCTTTCATTTTCTAAAAAAAACTTTGTTTCTACGATGCTTCGTTCTTGAGTTATGATTTTTCAAAGTAAGTAGTGTCAGGAGAAACAAAGAATTTCTGCTTGAGTTTTCCGGGAAAATAGCGACCCTGAATTTTTCTAATTTTTGTTTGTTCACATATTCATAAGTCCAGCATGTGGAAAAATTTTGATGAAAATCTGAGACCCTTCGGCCCAATTTGAACGATAATAAAAAAAAGCTCATATCTTAAAAAAAAAATCAAATAATTTTCTCCTAGGATTCCTTTGAGGATACCATTGTTTTGCCACTTTCTTCAGGAATTCTGTTAGAATGTCTAGAAGCATCCTCTAAATGATTAGGGCTAAGATTTTATAGAGGAAATCCATCGGGAATTCTTCAGGCATCGCTTCAAGAATTTCTGGTTTTTTTTAGGGATTTCTTAAGCATGTCTTCCAAAAAATCTCTTGAAAATTATCCAAAGATTCCAAAGATTATTTTAGAATTTCTTCAAGGATCTTTTTTTTTTAAATTTCTCCAAGGATTCTTCCCAGAATTACTTTTGAGATTTTTCCAAAGATCATTTTAGGAGTTCTACCAAACCTTTTTTTCAAATTTTTGAAGGAATTCCTTCAAAGATGCCTGTAGAAATTCCTCCAAAAATTTATTACTACAGTGTTGTTCCGATTTTATCACGCCTCTTTCAAAAAATGCTTTTATATATTCTACAAAATCTGTACGCTTATTAAATATGTAGGGTAAGTGTACCAGTTATCGCCATAGTGGTTCTCTATTTGGCCATAGTCGAAATTTAGAAAGTTTTCAAACTTTGACCTATTATGAAAGTTTTAGTAGCAAGGATTGAAATATATCTTGCTGTTAAAACTCTTGAAATGATGCAAAATTTTAAATTATCTTAAATAACTACTATGACCAAATAGGGAAACACTATGGCGATAACTGGTACACTCAGCCTATGTTTAACGTTGCAGAACACGCCTTCAACATTCATCATGAAGAAGAGGGGAAACACTTGCTCTCATGTAACAGCAAATGAATAAATAATGAAGGATTGACGCGAAGAGGGCGTGATACAATCGGAACATTACTGTTCCGATGAGCATAAATCTTCTTGCGATGTCACTTCTTAAAAGCAATTCTCCAAGCATTTCATTAGAAATTTCATACATAATTTCCCTAGATATTTTAAAAATAATTTTGTACAAGTCCTTCGAGAATTCTGTCATGCAACGATTTCTTCATGTTTTTCTATGATTACTAATGCAATATTTTTTCGAAGTTTCCCACAAAAAGTCCTCCAAGGAATTCCTCCAGAGAATGCTTTGATTGTTTTTTGCTAGAAATGCTTTAGATATCCCTCTGAAATAAGCCTATCAAGGATTCAGAAATTCCTCCAATGAATACTTCTGAAATTAAAATTAAAAAGAAAATGTAAGAATGCTATTAAGTATTCTCACAGATTTTCCTTCAATGAAACTGAAATTCCACCAATTTTGTCCAGATTTCCTTCACAAAACTTCTAAAAAAAATTTCAAAGAGAGGAATTTTATTTTTTTATCTTTTACGATTCATCTAAGAATACTTGAATACTTCTACTTGAAGGACTTATCTACAAATTTTCTCCAAGATTTTTTTCAAAAGTTTCTTTGAAGGATATTCTTCAGTAATATTCTCAAGAATTCCATGAAGAGTTTCTTAAAGATTTTCACAAATGATTCTTTTGGGCCTTCCTCGCATGATCCCTTCAGATATTCCCAAGAGACGTCTTTCAGGAATTCTTTCCAGATTGTTTCTAGAAATTTCTTCGAACATTCTTATTGCAATGCCTCAAACGGGTTTTCTAAAAGTCCTTTTAGGAAACTGTTCAAGTATTTCTTTAGCTATACCTGCAGGGGTTTCTACAGAAATTCCACAATTATTGCTGTAGGAAATAGTCCGAAGATTTTTTGGCGGTTTTTTTTTCAAGTCCTCTGTCATAACTCGTTCAATAACACTTCGAGAAATTCCAGTAAGAATTTATTCTTTTTCTTCAAGATTTTTTTCAAGCTCCGTTACACTGATTCCTCCAAAAATTTCTGAAAGTTTTCCCTCAGATAAACCTACAGAGATGAACATATTCATCCTGTAAGGATTCCTGTACAAATTTGCTCGGGAAGTCCTACAGAAATGCCCCCAAGGCCTCCTGCAGAATTTTTCACCGAGGCAATCTATATATCTGCATAGGAATTCTTTTAAGCATTTTTTTTTGATTTGCACCCAAGAATTTGAGATTGATTTCTTTGAGAAATAATCCTAGCATTCCTAGCATTCAATTCTTCTAAAAATCCTTTTGTTTTCATATTTTCTTCAAGAATCCTTCACGTAATTCCTCGTAGTACTTCTAGCATCCTAGCCTAACGTGTGAAAAAGCCTAGATGAATCTACCGAAACTAAAACATGTTTGTTTACTAAAACGATCCTGGGTTCTGTTCACATGTAATGCTAAATTAAATGAAGTTTTTTTTTGTACAATACATTCCAAAATCAACCGAAATCTTTCCGAATGCAGCTTAGAATTTATCTAGAAAATTCTCCAAGCATTCCTTTAGAAACTCCTCCAACTCCTCCAAAAATTCCAGCACGAATTTCTACAAGGATTCCATCGGGAATTCCACCAAAATACCTTTCGAAAATCGCCCAAAGATTCATTCAGGAATGGCTCCAAGCATGATCTCAGAAATTCATCGAATATGTTTTCCATGAGAAGCTCTTGCAAAAATCCTTGGAAAACTTTGTTAAGGTTCATTGGATGACTTCCTTGAAAGACTTCATGACATAGTCCTTCAAGGATTTTATTAAGGAATCCGTGTCGGTATTCCTGAAGGAATGCTTGAAGCGATAAAAAAAACCGGAAGAACTTCCTGAAGATATCATTGTAAGTATGTATTTCTTAATCAATTGTAAGCATGTCCGAAGCAGTCTTCGGGGATGAACCAGAAAATTCAAGGGGGAATCCCGGATGAAATCCCGAGAAAAATGCCTATTCTTCTGAAAAAAAATATGACACAAGTCTTCGGAGGAATTTCTAGAATATTATCATGTGGAATTTCGAGACGAATCTTGGTGGAAATCAATGGATGAATCGCAACAACATCACCAAAGACACCATCTTCACATTTTTATTCATGATCAAGATATCAGTTAAAGTAATCTAATCCACAATTGAAATTGCGCTCGGAAATCGCGGTCATATGTAATCTTTACAGCATCGTTTTGGTCACTTAAATAGTGATCCATTCCAGAAATAAATTTTCCACCATCTTATGAATAATTTCACTGAAGATATTATGCTGTAATCTGTCGCTTTAGCAGCTCCCTTCAAAAGGCGAGCTTTCTACAACTACCGGACCCGACAGTTCGAAGTTGCCCCATCGGTTAGGTAAGCATTCTTTCTAGAATTCTAGCCTTAGGTAAGCATTCTTTCCCTGGACCCAATGGATCGAATCCATCGCTTCAGCACCTAGCTCCTAGCCTAGCTCCCTTCTAAGGCAAGCTCCTTTTTTTGGTAAATTTCCGCTGGACCCGTCAGATCGTATCTGTCGCTACGGCAGCTCCCGTTTAAGACGAGCTTTTTCTTTTCACCTGCACCGGCCAGATTGATGGTGTTTCTCTCCTCGACAGTTATATGTACTAATAATGATCTTTCTTAACACATCGCCTACTCAGCGGTCTGCTTAACTACCAAAGCTGTAAGAAACCCTCTGTTAGTATTTCAACAACTCACCTGATCAATTCATCCCCCTTGTTCTTGGGCGTTTTCTTCTTTTTCGGTTTCCGAACATCCGAAGAACGGGCAGCGCCTGCTTCGACGATTTCACCGCACTCCGAGCCAGGCTGCTGCGGTGGTTCCTCCGGTAGTTTCAGTGCAATGTGAACCGTACCATGGCCTGCTTCCACCGTATTCAGCGGAACTGTTGCATGGAGGCCATCGAACTGAATGCGTTCCAAAAACTGCTGATTGTAACCGACGCGATTCACGAATTCATCAAACCGGATCAAGCTTTCGTGGCAGGTCAAACAAATCAGGTGCGACAGTCGGTAGTTGTTCTTCACCTGGAAGGAAGAGATTTGCATCAATTTGATCTCAAAGATTTCTGCGAATATCAGCTTACTGTAAACTTGAAGACGTTGCGAATCTTCTCCTCAATGGCTCTGTTGCTGAATATCTCGTAGAAGGTGGTATTGCTTCCCAAGCACAGCCGACATGCGGACGAATACTGAATGAGTGACATTGCTCAAGAACATGTACCTACCTACTCTGTGTCACTGAAATGAACTGAACAAACAGTTTAATTAATCGTTTGTATTTTGAAACAGCGTGGAATGCTCAACTGGACGACCGTGCGTTATCACCTTATAATCACAACTAAACTGTTTGTTGTGTCCTGAAACGTAAACAAAAAATATTGCAGTTAATGACATTTCCCGCCAGTGTTGCGAAATTTACCGCACTTCTTTCATGCATAAAATCCCAAAAATGCATGATTATTCTTGAATTTTTCGATAAGAAAAAGGTATAGAAGCACGATTTCAATCAGTAAATATTTTCATTCCCGTTTTTGTTAAGCATTCAGCAGTAGTATAATGCGATCCTCAATGATTTGAATAAAATAAATATTATAAAACGGATATTTCATTATTAGTTCGTGCTACTCCCCTGAAGGTGGCGATTTCTCATGCCATCTCACGTCATCTCAAGCGATTGGTCCCTGCCTGCCTTGTGCGCAGATGCGCTCGCCATCGAAAGAAGAGAGATCAAAACAAACTTTTATTTTGTTTGGAAGTGTCCGTCATAGATGATTGTAATGGTAGTTGTACTAGTGTAGCTGGTCAACCACCCACAACTGGGGTTTATACTGTTCTTAATGCATCTAGTTTCATGAATGGTCTTGTACCGACTTTTCGAACCCTCTAAGAAGAATACCCTCTTCGAATGAGTATAGTCAGTTTTGTGCCTTTTGATTCCGCCCTATTTTGCTTATCCTTTGACAGATGGGCGTATTTCGACTACCACTTGTAATCTTCTTCAGTAACAGTTATCTACTCATGAAATGGTATTGTATTTTTTCCTCAACTTTTAGACTCAGGGAAAAGTATACTGATAGTTGGCATTTTCTTCTGGAATGACCTGCCACTGAATGTGAAACGCAAATCTACCCTACCTAGTTTCAAAACTGCCCTGTCTCCCTTGAAGGGTACACTAAAAAGCCAAAAAAAAACAAATAAACCCGCAAAAGTTTTATTATTTTTCAATAGATATGCCGATAGGATATAGGATTATAGGATGTTCCGAATTTTTGGGTTGTGAAAACTTGTGTCGTCCCCCTGGGTGCAATGTTATACTGGGATTCTAAGACGTATTTCCTTAAACTTTTTTATTACATTCCAATTAAATTTAACTTTATGAAAATAGAGCAAAATCCAAGAGGATATCGTAGAAAAATCAAAGCAGATTTCACCACCGGTTTTAATTTAAAGCAGTTTTTTCAGCAAGAATTCCTCCAAAGGTGCCTCCAGAAATTCCTTAAAAATCTCTTTCAGATTTTTTTCAGAATTTTTTTTTCCAGAAATTCATCTAGAAAATTTTCAAGAATTTTCACTAAGCGTTGTTTTTTTTAGATATTCTTCCAGCTAAATATTCAAAAAAAAAAACAATTCAGCTTCTGCAGAAATGTCTTAACAGCTTGAAGAAAAGTTCCTCTAGCGATTCCTTCAGAAGTTTCATCAAAGATTCCTCCCAAGATTTTTTTCATTAATTCCTCAAAAGATTCTTGCTAGATTTTTTTTCAGAAATTTTTCCGAGTGTTCATCGATTTCTTCAGAAATCAGGTTTTTTAGGAATCATTTCTGAAGTTTTTGTTGAAGTTCTACCAGATGTTTCCTCTTGGATTTCTCTGTATATTAGGGTTCACTTAAGAAATTTCTTCAGCGTTTCCCTCAGGTGTTTCTTTAGAAATTACTAAAGAAATTCTTCTAGATGTTCCCCCAGGGCCCCAGGGGGTTTCCTAGAAGACATTCAGATATTCCTTCGGGGATTACTTTATAAACTTCTTTTGGGATTTATTGAAACCTTTCATCAGGTATTCTTTCAGAAGTTTTTTTTTCCGGGAACCCGGGAAACGGGTGTTTATCCAGGAATTTATAAATAAAATCTTGGAATTGCTGTAGAGCATTCTTTAGTTTTCCAGACATTGCGTCAGAGATTCTCCTATTTTCCTAGGGAAATTGCTTAAGGGATTTTTATTCACTCATACCTTTCACACATTTTGCACGAAATTCTTTCAAGAATTTTAAAGAAGCATCTTCAGGAGTTTTTCCAGGAATTGTTTCAGATCATCCTCCAGGAATCTCTTCTGAAATTCGCTAAGAGATCTATGAAAGAATTTTTCCAGTACCATTGTCAGCAATTTCTGCATGAATTCACGCAGACACTTTCCTTCAAAAATTTCTCCGAAGATCACTTAAGATATTCACTCTTAGAAAAAATCATGTAAATTTAAGTTCTCTTGGATGCACATAAAAGGAGCGGCCCGTTTGACACAAATTTACGTCTTCTATCACAAATAAAGTCGAGCTAGCAATCGCTAGAGCCGAAGCGAGAGATAAAACATATGTAAGTAAAATAATGAACTGGATTCGAACTCTGGTCCGCTGATTTAGAAGCACGTACCTTACCTCTCGGCTGTATCACCGAGTTGTGAGACAAACGATAAATGTAAAACTGTTTCTACATATCTGGTCAGATAGGTTTGTTGACATCTTGTGCAACCAACTCGAACTTACATGATGGATTTAAAATTGAGTCAAATTTGCCATTCAGTGATGAAATGTTTACGTACGTTGATTGTTTACGTCACGTGTAAATTCCTAATTTTTTATGAGTGTTCCTCAAGGATGTCCTTTTCCTAAAAAATTCGCTACGGTTTTTCCTTAAATTTCTCCAAAAAAAATCTCATAAAATTCTTCTAGGAATTCCTCCAAAGCCATCTCAAGGAGTTCCTCCAGGGCCGAGTAGCATAATCGGACTAATAATACTACAAGTAATAACTACTAGTACCAATATTGCAAGTGCTAATAATTTGAGTTGCATAAAGACTTGATTTTCAACTAATATTATTAGCACTTGTACATAACATTAACGATTATGAAAATACAAGTTTTAGTACATTTACCTGTCAAAGTTTCTTTCGAGAGTTCACTAAATATCTAAAATTTGATTGTTGATTGTTTATATCGTGCATGTTCCCCTCTTGTAATTGCTACTTATAATATAAGTTAAGTCTATTTGTAATATTAAACTTGTGGATTATTAAGGAAATTACAAGTAACAAGCAACAAGACTGATATTATTAGTACAATTTCTATTATGCTTCAGGGCTCATGTATTTCCCAGGGATTCCTTCAGGAACTGTCACGATTACTTCTAAAATTGCTTCAGAATTTTTCGGGAATCTCTTCGAAAAAAAAATCAAAAACCCCTGAATAGAACCCTTGAAGAATTACTACAATATTTCTTATGTAATTTCATAAAGAACTTCTGCAATAATCTGTAAAGGTATACCTGAAAGAATTCCTAGAGAAATCTACGAAGGAATTCAAGGAGATATTTCTGAAGAAACCATGCGTTTTTTCCGAATGGATTTCTGGAAAACTCGGAAAAATTTCCGAAGATATCGCTAAAAAAATCCATAAAATAATTACTGAGGTAATCCCTCGTTGATATTCATGAAGAAATACGTAAACTATTGAAGGGTTATTTGGCGATGTTTCTGAATGAATTCCTGAGAAAGCTTTAGATGGAATCCGTGGAGGAATTTATGAAAGAACCCTTGGAGCAATTTTAGAATAAATGCATTGTCTATCTAAGTCCTGAAGATAAAATTTTGTGAAAGAATTTCAGGAAATTTCCTGAAGGAATTCTAGAAGGAGTTGCTTAAGAAATTTCTGGAAACTCTCCCTCCAGAAACTCTTATTGGAATGCCTATAAAGATTAGTTAACGAATATTTATTTAGAAAAAATATCAAGAGAAATCTCTTATCAAAATTAATGGAAGATTTTCAGAAAGAGTTTTCTGGGGGGCTTTGTGAACGTATTTTAAAAGGAATTCCTGAAAAGATGTGTTGAGAAACCCTTAAACTTCTGTAAGTATTCCTAGTTAAATCTAATGAGAAATTTCCAAAGGATGTAAAAGTTTCTGGGAATTATTCCTGAAGAAATGTCTGATTGTCTTAAAGGATCTTAGTAAAAGGTATCCTTGAAAGAAATTCTGGGGAAAAACATATATAGAGGAATGAGGAGCTCATGAAGAAATCTCTGAAACCTCTGAAGTAATATCTACTAGAATCACTCTGAAGTGATATCTAGAATCACTAAACAAAATCATGAAAGAACTTCTTGTGAAATTCCTGGAGACAAATTTTAAAGATGCCCTGAAAGAAATTTTGAAGGAACCGATGGAGGAATTCCTAAAAGAAACCTTGGATTACTTAACAAAACGGAATTACTGGAGTTATTTCTGAAGGGAGAATGTTCATACATTACGTCTAGTTTTGTGGAGGAACTTGGAGAGAGGATTCAGAGAAGTGTGATAATCCCATATAGGTCCCATATAAAAGTGTTAAAATGGACAAGGGAGGAGGAGGGGTTTAAAATGGTCAATTTTTGCGTGACCTAATCCTGAAAAAAAAAGTACATCAAAGAATTTAGAGCAATCTTCTGAGTGCTATTCGAAAATTTTCTGAAGACGCCCCCTTGGAAATTCCATGAGAATTCTCACAAAAATTCTGTATGAACCCTTGAAGGTATTTCTTTATTAAATTCGGTGGAAAAATCTTCTGAAAAAATCGTTGAAGCGGCTTCTACAAGAATTGGGGGAATTTCCGGAGGAGTAATTGAAGGTATTTTTGGGGGAATCCCAGAAAGAATTTCTAACAAAATCTCTGAAAAAATTTCGCGTGAAATCCTTGGAAGACCTTTGGAAGAACTCTTTGTAACAATTTGTGTAGAAATCCTCGGAGAAACTTCTCAGGGGTTTCTTGTGAGGGTCTTTGAAATTCATCACGATGGAATTTCTTGAGACGATTTTGAAGGAATCACCAAACAGTTTCCAAGGGTACTCTTAAAAATATTTCTAGAAAAAATGTCTGCAAGAAGCCACGCCATTCTTATGGAATTTTCGGAGTAATTTTTAGATGAACTTCAGAGAAATTTATATAATAAATCCCCGGAAGAGATTCTAAAGAAGGAATCCAAGAACTCTTCGTTGAAACTTTGATATGAATTTTCGCAAGAATTTCAGGGGGAATGCTCGGATGTACTTCCAATGAAGAAATTTTTAGAGGAATCTTCGGACTGATGGTTCGGTTTCTGATGGATTGATGGAGGATTTGTTAGTGAAATTGGTGTCAAAAATTATAAAGTAAATTTTAGAAAAATTTTCTGAAGAAATACTCTGGGAAAATTCCTGGAGAAATCCTTGGAAGAATTCTCGTGGATATTTTTAGAGGAAGCCTTGGAAAAATATTAGGTGAACTATGAGATTTCTAACCCCTAGGAAGAATGTCTGGAAGAAAATTTTCAGTTTACAATTAAATAAATCGATTGGGAATGTCTGCGGTAGCCTTCAAAAAATTTCGGAAAAAAAATATTTAAAAAAGTGAATAAATTCCTGAAGCTATCCTTTGAGCAATTCCATGAACCAACCGTAGTTCAATTTTTGGAGATGTCCTATCCAAAGGCTCCAGGGGAAATCGTAGACTTCAATTCTGGAAGAGGCATTAGAAATATTTTTTGGAAAATCATTTTGAAAAAAAATGATGAAACTCTCGAAATTAATAGCTCGAGTAACCTTTGTAGAACTTCCTAAAAATGATCTCAAAGTTTTTTTTTTCATAAAAAAAATTCATAAAAATGTCAGGACAAATCTTGGGAGGAATTCTTGGCCAAATTCGCGTACGAGTTTGTGGAAAACTCTCGTACAAACTCCTGAAGTGCTTTAGTTGATTTCCAGATCCGGATAATTCGCGATTGTCTTTGTTTTCGCGTGATTCGTCTGTTGTTTTTGGTGATGTTGCTGCTGGATGTCCGGGACACGCAAATGAAAGTTAACAATATCGGATCGAGAGTACTGGAATTCGTATAACCCTTTCGTGACGAACCAGCACAATTGGGCTGTTGAGGTGTAACAGGTTTGCATATTTTTTTCATCTGTTTAGACTTTGTTTTAAGTGAGGTAAACTGTTTCCATAATTCAGCCATTACTTACACGGAGAGACGAAACTACCCAAAAGTGAGTTCTTTCCACTCAACATCGGGGTTGCGTGCGTCAAGCCACTTTTGAGTTGATGGAATCGATGTTTTTGTTGGGTTGTTCCCGCTTGCTTCCATGTGAAAGGAATACCTAATTTTAGGTTTTGTTCACCCAACCGAAATTTTGACTAGGTTGTATTCACTCAAATTTGAGTACTGTGCTAGAAACTCAGTTTTGGCTTGACGCACTGAACTGCAAAAGTTGGGCTGTTTCTCTCTTCACTCTCTGACAACATTAGAAAGAGCGCATGAAAAGGGAGACGAAAAAGAACTCAAAATTGAGTTTAAAAGTATCTAATTTTGAGTTTTTCAGTTTCTCCGTGTATACTTGTATGTGTGTAAACAAACTTTTGTTTACGTTGCCTGTGGTAAACAAAGTTAGACATCGAAGAATAAAGAGTAGTTCTTTCAAATGACGAAACATATTTGTTGTTTTTTGGGAAATCTAACAGTTCTGGAGAACCAAAGAAGAACCATTTGTATGGAGATGCACTTTTTGGTGCTCCGTCCCGAAAGGGATAATTTGGTGAGTCTGTTCCTGTTCATCGCGTCTTTACATACCTTTCTTAGGTGTCCAGCTAAACTTCCTTTCTCATCACTCAGCTGTCACAAGGACTTAGCCAGGACAGCTCTCGGCCGTTGGAGGATTGCGTCAGTCTTGTCTTAGAGTCAGAGATAAGTCCTCAATCTCTGTGCCTTGGTAACGGACGGGAAGGATGCAATTCTCATAACAGCGGTCTGGGACTGTACCACCTACGAATGTGTGCAACTTGCTTAATGTTAATGCTAACCCTCATAGAAACTTCTGAAATAATTGTTGAAAGAAATTCCGAAAAAGTCGTGATAGTATTTTATGACAAAATCTCGTTGAAATTTTAAGGATAGCCTCTGTGAGTATTAAGAAAAGATCTTCAAGAAATCAGTGTAGTAATATACTGACGAATTTTCAAAGGAAATCCCACATCAATTCTATGTATAAAGAATTTCTGCTAAAATCATACCTAACATCAAGGAATACTTTTGGTTGGTCACCACCGTAAGCACTACGCTGAAGCTCTGGACAACAAGCGAATTCTTTCATTTTTGCATTTGTATAAGGTCCCGATGTGTTCGTGCGAGAAAATAATTGTAAAAATCGACCGTAAAACTTAAAGTTTCATATTGCGAGACATTTTTAACAGCACTACATGTCAAAAAACGTACGATGTTTGTCAAGACAGTCAGTTCTTAATTGTGCTCATTCTACGAGTGGAGTGACGTGACGCAGCTCGACTCGAATGAGGTGACTCTCCATTTGATTTACACGGCGAGTAACCTAGTTCGAGTCGAGATTTCACGCCATGAGGACCGATAAATCGAAATTTATTCAGTTTCTATTGAAGATTTTTATGAATTTGATCAGAAATTGTTCCAAAAATCTTGGGAATTTCCTTAATAATAACTTGTAGAATTCCTAAAGCAGGGTTTTACGAATTCCCAAAGGGGAAAATTCTTTAGAAAGCTGTTGAGAAATTTTTAAAGGAATACTGAATTTCTGTTTCTTAATGTATTCGTGAATCAGGGAGTGTGCTATAGAATTTCGTCCGGGTGCCAGTTCGCGCGCGTTTGCTTCGGTGGTTCGATTTTTTTTTTCCTTTTCTATTTTGTATTCCGAAGTGAGCATTTCGACGGCGGTGAGTGTGCGGTGGACGCGTCGTGGTCGTGGATCGAGTCGGTTCCGAATTTTTTGCTTCCCGTCGCGCTAGTTCCCAATACACTTTTAGTTGATAATAAATATTTTATTTCATTTTTTGCATTTACACAAAAGAGTGAAAAGTGTTAGTTCGGGCTCGCCGGTCGAAAAAAATCCGAGCGCCGACAAGTGAGTCGCGTTCAGTGTATTTCTGTGTGGAATAGACTAAAGGTTTCTGCTCCCTAGTGGAGTAGAGACGCGCGATAGAAAAGTAGTCGGTTGTTAACGGCGGTTTGTGTATATTGAACCATTGTCAAATCATATCACCAACCATAGGTGACTCCCGGACTGACAATGTACCTTACCCTACTAACAAAAAAATCCTTCCTGAGACAAACGTGGAGATGCAGCGATTCGCGGTCTTTATAACAACTTTTGTCTTACTAACATTCCCTCCCATCCTCGATGACCGTAAGGACGTGGCCGGCGCCGTTATTGAACCTATTAAAGTTGAGAGCTCTCGACCTGTGTACATTGAGAATAGTAAGCTAGTCCTAAGCCCTATTCATTGGTTCCTTGTGCAATTTCGATTGTTCTGGTCAATCACGGAGTAGCAACTACGAATTGTGCGGTCATCTATGCTCATGCTCATGCTCATGCTTAATGTATTCGTGAATCAGGCTTCAAAAAAGTTGCTTAGAGTATTTTTGAGAGAGTTTTTACGCATATAAGATGGAACGCCACAAAACCCGTGCTGACGTTGAGCGCCATTATTACGAAAAAAATAATGGAGCACTACAAATGCACATTAAAGTATTACATTATAGTGGACCATTACAAATGCGTAATAAAATAGGATATCACACTTGGGCAAATACAACAAAGAACATATATTTTGCCCTGTTAACCTAGTGGATAACAATTTCCGAACACGGGTTGACGAGGTTTTATAAATGTTGTTGGCCCATCAGTCAATCGTATTT
Source organism: Aedes albopictus (assembly GCF_035046485.1). Taxonomy (NCBI): domain Eukaryota; kingdom Metazoa; phylum Arthropoda; class Insecta; order Diptera; family Culicidae; genus Aedes; species Aedes albopictus. Next base: position 502,815,720 of record NC_085137.1, on the reverse strand, counting down.
TTTCTGGCAGGTTGCCTTTTGTTAGCAACATTAGTTGCTTTCATAGCTTGAGTTTTGTTTAAGATTTCTAATCCTAAGGGGGCATACTTAATCAGATTTTAATGTGAGACGTCTACACTTTGATGTCCCTGTTAGGGAAGATCTACATATGTCTTCCAGTTATTAGTTACCCGAAATTACCTAAATGTAGGCCATCAAAATGATATCACTGATTTCTCATAGTGCCCTATCACTTCAGAACACTATAAATGTGAATTAAACATGAGTAAAAGTTTACAAGTTAAAAACGTACGTATAACACAATAAATAAAACTTGTAATAGAGTGCTTTGAAAACTTTTTGGGGGAATCGGAAATATCAAAGAAATTCGTAGATGAATTTCTGGAATAATCTATGCAAGATTTTTCGAAAAGAATTCTTGAAGTGTTTTCAAAAAGCTATCCGTGCAAAACTTTCTTAAGGAGTTCTTGGAGAATTTTCTGGAGTACATTCTAAAGTCCAATGGGATCCCTAGAAGATTTTGTGCAAAAAAATCTGCCTGAATATCTTTGGGATTTTCTGGTAATTTTTTGAAGTAAATCTACGAAAAGTTACCAAAGGAGTCACTGAAAGAATTTCTTTATGAATCCGTGGGAGTTTTTTTTCAGGAATTTGTGAAATATTTTTTTAATGAATCCTAGGATGGATTTCAGCAGAAGCCCTTGAAAGAATTATTTAAAAAATCTGTGGAAGTATTTTAGACTTATCTGCTGCTGCTGTTGAGAACTCAGTAAAAAGATGGGAAAAATACCGAGCTGATCTTAGTGTGTATATTGCCTAATTAGTCTTGAAGATGTTTTGAGAACCGTCATAAAACCTTATACCTATTATTTTGGTTTTATGATGGTTTTAAGAACCTCTTCCAGTCTTTTAGACTAAAAAATGTTACCTAAGAAAGTGCAAGTGGAAAGAAGTTTGGTGAAGTGGATATCAGGAAACTATTAGAACCACCAATATAGGCTTGATTGTAATGCCTTCCCCCTCATCCCAGAACCCCGCCGTTTTTGGTTTAAAACCCCGTACAGGGCACTACGACGCCCGTGAGTCCGTGAGCAATTCCGACAAAGGCCGAAGACCGATCCGTTACAATATCGGTAGAACCCGGACGAGTAGTGAAAGCACAGATTCCCAATAAGTCACCCCCGAAACCCGTGGAGAGCGAGCCGAGGACTCACGCCAGCGCACGAGTCACCGTTGGAGACTACGAAGGAGCAGATGGAGAAAGGGGCCCCGCAATGTAAAGAACAGGTCAGATAGCTAGTAAGAAAGTGGGAGAGGAAAGTGCCAGGAAAAGTCTAGAATAAAGTGTAGTTTGACAATATACTGGTGTAAAATTGAATAGAGCTGTGGTTTTCCTCCATTTTAAAGCGAGAATTGGGTTCTCGGATTCTCCACCCAAAAATTATCTGAAATCCAAAATTTCATATTTTTTGGAGTGCGAGAACTAATTTTAAAATGCATTTAAAGTTTGCAAGGGATTTGTTTTTGTTCGGGTCGAACTGTCATTTTATCGATAGAACTGTCATTCTATCCACGAAAATTAAAACTGTTTTGTTAATTTAACCATCAAAACAAAGCTATTGGAATTCAATAAAATCACGTTATACTCAGAAAAATGAGCTTTATCGATTAGGCTATAGAAAATAGCAATATTTTGTTCACTAAACAACCCAATTATCTGCCCGCCAGTAACTGTAAAGTGAACGTGCCGACCCTTAGGCCATTGAGTCGGGGTGTCTCTGTGGTAGGTACTCTCGACTGACCTAACCAATACTTACAACGTTTTGAAGAGGAACTGGGGGAAGGGATTCAGAGAAGTGTGATAACCCATACAAAAAATTCAGAGGTCCTATATAAAAGTATGCCGTAAGGAGGGGTGTTCAAAACGGACAATTTTTGCGTGACCTTATCCTGAAAAAAAAAGTTCATCAAAGAATTTAGAGAAATCTTCCGAGGACTTATCAAGAATTTTCTAAAGAGCTTCTGCAAGAATTGGGGGAAATTCTGGAGGGGTAATTGAAGGAATTTTTGGAGAAATCCCAGAAAAAAATTCTAGCAAAATCATCGGGAAAAACTCAGATAGAATTCTTGGAAGAACTTCGGAAGGGCTCTTCGGAACAATTTGTGTAGAAATCCTCGGATGAACTTCTTACGGGTTTCTTGTAGCGTTCTTTGATATTTTCCTCGACGAATTTTCTAGAAGAGATTTTTATATAAATTATTAAAACAGCTTCTAAAGGGGTCCTTAAAAATATTCCTTGAAAACAAGGTCTGCAGAATGCCACAGAGGCATTTTGGTGGAATCTTAGGAGGATTTTTTAGATGATTCCTCGTATGAACTTCAGAGAAATTTATTAAAAAAAAAAATCCCCGAAAGAACTGCTGGAGAAAGTATTTTTGTAGGAATCCTCAGAACAACCTTTGGAGTAATTTCAGAAAAAAATCAAAGGACTCTTCACTGAAACTTTTAAATGAGTTTTCGTTAGAGTTTCAGGTGGAATCCTCGTATAAACTTCCAATGAAGAAATGCTAAGAGGTTCGGTTCCTAATGGATTGATGTGGGTAGTCCTATTGAAATTATTGTGAAAATACTGAAGGAAATTGTTAGGAAAACTTTCTGGAGAGATATTTTTAGAGAAATCCTTGGACAAATATTTGGTCAGCTATAATGTGATTTCTGTGGAAGAACCCACGAAAAGATTTCTGAAAAAATCCTTGGAAGAATGTCTGAAAGATATTTTGAAGAAATGCTCATAAATATGTATTAAGTCATCCTGAAGCTGAAATGTCTGTAGTAACTTTTAAATGAATGTCGGAGCAAATAAAAAAGATAATTTCTTGAAGCTAGTTTTTGAGCAATTCCTTGAGTCAAACGTAGATGAATTTCTACCCTAGTAGCACATATTCTGTACATGAGTCTACGCAAGTCCTGAATAACCTAATTGAGTCACATAAGAGTTTCCTAAACTTGTGAAGGACATGTGTGCTACTAGGGTAAAGATGTTCTCTCCAGGAGAGTTCCAGGGTAGTCGTAGAATGAAATTCTGAAAAAGTCATAAGAGAGATTTCTCGTTAAAAAAAAATGAAATTCTCGAAGTTATAGGAAACTCGAGTAACTTTTGCAGGAATTCGTAAAAAGTGTTCTCGAAGATATTTCTGGAAAAATATCCCATTACAATGTCAGGAGAAATCTTGGGAGGAGTTTTTGGAAAAATCCGCGAACGAATCTGTGAAAAACTCTGGTAGAAACTTCTAAAGCATTTGTTGGATGAAATTCTGCAGAAGTCGTGTTACAAATTCATGAATTTATTACAAAATTACGTTGAAAATTGATACGATGCGAATTCCCACCACGCTTTTTCTTTAGAAACCTCCTTTGCAGCCGAACGCACGTTGCCAGTCTTTCCGACAGAAGTTAAGTTATGTCACTCACTGACAGATCACTGTCACTGTCCAGTAGGGCCTGGATGAAGGGCAATTGGTTGCGTTGCATTGTATGGCGCAACAAACACAAACATAGCACGCCATTTGAATATGAATGTAAGGCGTAGGGGAACTGCGGCCATAACGCCCATAGGGGGCAAGTTGCGCCACCCTTGTTTTAGGCAAACCACGTTATTTTCAGTACTTTTTTCAATTGCAATCGCTAAAATAAAAATAAAAATACAATTTTACATTTGAGTTTACATATTTTTACTAAAAAAATTGTACAAAAACTTCGAAAAAAGATTTTGGTTACTTTTGATGTAATTTTAGCCTGTCAAATGTTTGCACTTTTTTACATTATTTAAAAGAATTTTTTTCTCGCTATCCCCACAAACTGTTTTGCACACTCCCATTGTTTGTGTACCAAGCGGAAAAAGTATCAAATTTGACCCTTACAACTTTTTTACAAGGGTTCAAACTTCTGAGGTATGTGTGGGGTAAAATGCCCACCCTTAGTTATTTACATTAAAATAGCCATTTAGATCCAAATTCTGGCACAAATTATGTAGAACACAAGTTGGAACCAAGCAACAGCACAATTTTACTATTAATAAGTTCACTAATCACACAGCCATGCGTCATTTTGTAGTAATTAATGATAAAACAGCTCACTATGACGTTTACATGGAATTGACCCATAATTACAGGTGATCCATAATTATGTAATGACTGTATACCCTTCACGAACAATAACAGTTGACAATGAACCAGGCGCGCAAGTATATGTACACAATTTAACATCCTGGCGTTAGCTGTGGCTAGTGGCGCGTTTTACCCCGCATTAAAACTAAAATTCTGAAAATCAAACTTTTTTTCAAATTTGAATTTTTCAGTAGTAAAACATAAAACTGGTTTATGGTTTCTTCCATTTGGACGGAAACATGTTGGTGCTTCATGTTAGTGCCAAAAAAATGTGTATTATAAAGTGTTTCGTGATTAAAATTGGACTCTTCCTTAACGTGGGCGTCTTACCCCCAGTTCCCCTAATACAAAAATTCATGCAATCAAAGCTGTGTGTTTCATCGTGTGGTTGCTGTTGGATGTGATTGATTCTCCTTTGAACGAGGATTAGCTAGGGTTGCTTTGGCATGCTTAGATTCAGTTTTTATTGAATGCCTTTTTGAAGTGATGATTTGAGCGAGTGTCGTTTAATATTAACCTGGGTTTCCAGATACTGCACACGAAATACAGAACTTCATCGAACTTCAAGAAAATTGCAGTCTGTCAACAACAATCAAGACAGCTGTCATACATATCGTTAGTTTTCGTTTGGGGTGTTACTTTCGCTTTTTCGGACAAACCTTGAATATAGGCTGAAGTCGTGTGAATGTTTCACTAAGATTCATTTTTAATTTTTGTTCAACACTTCGAAAGAAACGTGCTTGACTGCATTTTATTGCTCAGCATGCAAATTGTTGTGCCTCACAGTGAAGAAAACTGAATTGAACTTGCATTTTTTCTCTGTAATTACAGTTACGATCTCTTTTCACTTTAATCCGTTGCAACGCGTTGTTTTGAATTTAGGCTCGCGTTGACAGCTCATGACAGCGAAATTTTGGCTTTGTCTAAAGACACTATGGACTTATCCACCGATGAACCGAATTCATCGCGGACCGAGAATTTTGACACTAGAGCGGGGCCATTCCCAATCAGAATCGTTAAATTCTGATTGGAACGGCCCCGCTCTAGTGTCAAAATTCTCGGACCGCGATGAATTTGGTTCATCGGTGGATAAGTCCATATGCAAAGACACGAAATGTTCCAATTGGAATTCCAAATTTGCTGTCAATGTCATTCCAATCGAGCAGGCAGGGATGAGAAATGTACTGGAAAAAACGGTTACCGGCTGTACATTTGACATTTTTCCACACGAACATTACAGCCCAGCCAAACTCAAACTGTTCGAAAAATAAATGTCATAACATTTTTTTTCCTGCAGCCTTCTTCCTCGAAACGGTTTTCAAGTGCGAGAGCGCCAGTACTCGAGCACAACGACGACAGACATTTCTGTCGCTCCCATTTTCGCATTTTTCTGCATTTCAAACCGCTTCTAGACAAACTTCTTTACAAGCATCACAAAGCTGGGAGTGTGCTCCAGCTATTTGTGCAAATCGATTTCAATTATTTATTAAAACAAGTGAGTTATTAGCAGTTGAAAATATTTGACATTTTTCGCAATCACTCGCCTCAGCATGACTGCTCATAAATATTTTCGTGGGGAAGCAAAAACCATCAATCGTCTGCTTGACTGCCGTCGGTGCGGCGTCTGATGGTATTGGTGCTGCCGTTGTTTTGTTTTTATTTTACTGGCGGTATCGATGAACGGAAAAGAGAAAAAAGTATTTTTGCCATCCCTGAGCAGGAGACCTGTCAAACGCGCTTTGAAAGCATTGCTCGACAGCATCATCGTCATGATGCGACAATCATCATCAACAGCAACAATCATCAGATTTCGTGTCTTTAGCATACAGTGTCTTTAGCCTTGACACTCACATTTTTGTGTCGGTTTCTTCTTCCAAGATATTAACCATCCTGAAACTGCGCAACTCTGGTGAGTACACTAACAATATGTTTGCATCGCACATGCATATTTCAGCTTGAGTCCCTGCAAGACAGAGCTACGTGATATCTGAGAGAGAGAGAGGAGACAGCTCACTGACAGCCACGATGTTTACATGTCTTCTTCTTACTTCTTTTTACAACTTTGTGCTCCGCACAATGGTTTGAAAATATGTTATTGGTCCAAAATGATTTGCATATTGAGTACGTTGCGACGAAGCATGGAAAATGAGTGGATTCGTTGCGCTGGTCGTGGAAAACTGAACATTAATATTTTAACGTTTTTAAATACAACAAACGGCGCAAAGTTTTAATAAGATCTTTTGGATATTTGGCCACTCCACACCATCAATGTGCGATTTTCAGCTTGGTTCGCGGTGACAGTTTGTGACAGGTCCTCCTTGACATTAAGTAGCACGCAATCGATGCCAGCTGTCTCCTCTCTCTCAGCGTAATATACAGGGGAAAGCCAAAATGTTTGGGATAGGCAACTTTTGTTCTCTCACAAAAAAGTTCGACATGCTGTAACTTTTCATAGAGTGCATCAAATATTCTCAAATTTTGACTGTTTGTCAACCTATTATATGTGCATCATTGGTACAAATTTGAGCTCGATTGGCTAATCTTTCGCGAAGCTATAACCGTTCTTGTAAAACACTATTTTTAAGGCTACTAATTTTTGAGCTGTCATATCTCGGAGACCAGTGAACCGAATTGAATAAAATTTTGAACTTTTATCCACAATATATTGATGCTTGAAAATAATTTAAAACATGGGTACTTTTTAAACGTTGAGAAAAGTTATGATAGATTGACACTTTTTGGAACTTTTTCGAAAAAATGCATTTTTTTTACATCAATGTCATAAAATTTTGTTTTTGAAATCCAAAGATTTTCTACTTCTGTTCATATGATATCTATAAAAAGATAGATTAGAGCCTATTTGGATTAAAGGAAGAATATATTTAGTAATTTTTGTGCAGTATAGTAAATTTCACTCATTTTCCTCAAAATGGGTGAAAATGTCAAACCATCATAACTTTTTTCAACGTTTAAAAAGTGTCTATGTTCTGATGAATTTTCAAGCATTATTATATTGTTGATAATCGCTCAAAATTTCATTCAATTCGGTTCACTGGTCTCCGAGATATGACAGTTCATAAATTGATAGTCATAAAAATAGTGTTTTACCAGATCAGTTATAACTTCGCGAAAGATTATCCAACGGAGCTCAAAATTGTACCACTGATGCATATATAATAGGTTAATAAACAGTCAAAATTTGAGAATATTCGATGCGCTCTATGAAAAGTTACACCATGTTGAACTTTTTGTGAGAGAAAAAAAGTTGCCTATCCCAAACATTTTGGCCACCCCCTGTAAGTCTTGTGAGTTGACTACTGATATTGCTACACGCTCTACCGTCACTGCAGGCCAATATCAGTATCAATACAAGAATAACAGACAACGACTTGACTCGTACTCTAGATCACAATTGGTCGGCGTTAAGTCAGACCGGACCATCTGTTTCTCAACGATTTTGGGAAAATGTCCTGCAAGATCTTGGGTTGACAAATGCAGTGCGTTTTTATCTGAAATACTGCAGTTACTTTATGTAACGAAACATCTGCATCAAAATAATGACAAAAAGTTAAGAATTTTCGAATTCCTTCGCTTACCTTTACCCATCCAAAAATCGCGTAGTCCATTCTGATCAAATGCCGACCAATTATTGTAACTGATCTAATGTTTAGTGGTTTTAGTCGAAACTAAACCTTTCTAATGACTAACATGCAATACTTGTATTTTGTACTACATTCTAAAATAATATTCTGATAAGTCTTAATTTAGATTTTTGAACTAATTTTAAGGATGGGCTATCAGATTTTTTACATGAGAACTGGACTTACTTTGATGGTGTATGGATTCCATACACCATCAAAGTAAGTCCAGTTCTCATGTAAAAAAAAGTAACTGCGACTCCACATCAGAACGCATGCTGACTTGGATCTAGGATTCCTGGATCGCAGTCGGCCTATCAAAATCAGCAGTTTACTTCCCATTGCATTGATAGTGACAGAGAGCACCTCTGGCTGCTAGATCATTTACTCATTCCGATACACCCCCATCAACAATAAAGCGCACGCGGTTCCACCACGCGAGTTCGCGAGACCGGTGCTGCATTGTTCACGCTCACAAACACTTCCTCGTGCAACGCTCATCAGGCGTCTTTCTCTCTCAGTGCATCGATGGTGCACCATGAGAACCTTGCTCTCTCACAACGCAGCGACGTCGCGATACGTCCATTCCATACGCGTATCGCTTGCGAGCGAGTGATAGAATGACTGACTAGCACCAGACTAGCACAGCTTGCTAGTCGAGAAAAAAACCTCCTCTAGTTTGGTGCGCGCTTCGTCGGGGAGTCGTTCTGGACGAAGTTCCAAACATATTTTTTTCTTTTTCTATCCACACCACCCTCTAACTTTCGGGGCAGTCAAATTTTTGCAATTTTTCCGTAATCGAGAAATTGTTTCGTTTTTAAAAGACGCGGTGCTCGAACGCGCGGGTATTCGCGAACGCGTCGTCATAAATAGAGAAGTGCGAAAAAAGTGTTTACATATTTGTGGAAGAAAACGAGAGTGATGAGGATCAAAGAAGGCGTTCCGCGCTGTATATGAGATATATTATTCAGCAAAGCGCTGCCGATTACTGCGATCGATGAGTTTTCGTGATTGATTGATTGGCGAGGGTGGGTCGAATCGAATCGGATGAATGGATCGTTCAGATTCCGAGCATTCCCGTAGTATCCCACACAAAGAGGTGTTGTAGATTGTGGTAGCTCTCGATTGGAAGATAAACACTGAAGCAAAATTGGATTGTGCTGTGCTGTGCTGATCAAGGGGGAGCCCAGTGGCTATTTAAAGAGTGTGCTCTGCTCGTCGATAATGCAATTGTGGTGGCTTTGTTGTGGGTTTTTACAATCCACCGCAAGGTAACAACAAAGAATACGGTAGAGAGGAGAAGGAAAAGCGAGGCGATCCACCTGAATGCGATTTTAATCGGCCGAATGCGGGAAGAAAATGGAAAAATAAGCAGATATAATCGTATGTGTTGCGGCAAATGAGAGTGAGCTTCAACAGAGGAAGAAGAAACGGTGTGGAGTAATATTAAAAGGAAGTGCATAAAAAGGTGTATCAGAGGGTGAAGAATTGCCGAGGGAGGCGAGGAAGTGAAACAGGTGAGGAAGTGCACAAAGCAATCAAAAGCAGGTGGCGAATCAGGCGGCGAAAGGTGGTGCAAAGCAAAGAAAGCGAAAATATTACAATTGCAGTAGGCCGATACGCAAAAGGGGGAGTGCGCGTACGCACACGTGAGCATTGAGCAAGGCTAGTGGCTGCGAAGTGTTAGAGGTGGGTGGGTGTGTAAAGGAGTTGCAGTCCGTGACACCATCAGACTAGGGAAGGAAGGATATGGCCAGCACGCCCAACTCCATCGAGGTGCAAATCGATAACTTTCTGGAGCAGTTCAAGCGCAGCGCCTCGAAGGCAATGGAAGGCGATTGGTCCTCGTCGTCGTCGGCGACAACGGCCGTCACGACACCGCAGTCGGCCGGATCCGGTCCCAAGATACGGAACATTTTCAGCGAGCAAGAAGGTGAGTGAAGAGCGCGGCGATTGATGAGGGTTCTTTCTCTGTGAGGCGGAGAAGAGAGAGGCGGGGTGGCACAGTGGGTCAACAATTGTAAAAATGGTCTATAACTCTGTATTTTTCTAATAATTTTGGGAGACACTGAAATTAATTTAGGTGGAAAATCTTGACGAAATATAATAAATTAAACAATTGTTGAAATTTTCAGAGAAACGGGATCGATTCCTGACATACGAGTGAAAAAAAAAACAGTTTCCAGAAAAATGGGTATTTTTGGGGAAATCGTAAATACTTTTTTTCTTTTACATTGCACACTATGTCCAAAGGGAAGTATTATGAAAAGTGAATGTACCTCAAATTTTTTCCACTAAAACCTTATTTTTGGACCTCTAGATTCAGAATATGTGCGATTTAAAATCATCCATCTTGGGTTTTTTCCCATACATTTTTATATGGATGAAATTAACCTTAAAATGACTTTTTTCGACATTTGTATGGGAAAATAGGGAAAAAAAACAAAAATATCAAAAAACCCAAGATGAAATAGTTTTATCAACACTGATTCTGAAAGTATAGGTCCAAACCTACGATTCTACGGAAAAACATTTGAGGTACATTCATTTTTCATAATACTTCACTTTGGACATAGCGTGCATTGCTTGATTTTAAAAGGATTCTTTTTATTAATTCATGATTCAATACTAAATACTCAATACAAATATACAATTCTATAACCAGCATCTCTATAATGACTGCCAGAGGACTTTTTTATAGTTTTGGTGTTGAAGTTTTGAAGTTTCTCGCCACATGACTCGATTCATAGCTAGGTACTGTTAATCTACACTCGCCAGATTACCTTTGAGATGGTCAACAGACCATCCTGCTCTGTATATTCCAGGCTTTCATTTACGACCATTCGGGCTCTTTCAGAAATTTATGTGAAATGCTGAAATGCTTTCAGAAGCTTTAAGGAAGCTCTTTTAAAAGCCTCATTGAAGTTTTTTAAAAACTAATGAGAAGTTTGTTTTAGAAATTCAGCGAAGCTTCTGGGATGCTTTTCCAGAGGCTGCTGGGAAGCTCGTTTAGAAACCTCTAGCAAGCTCAGGAACTTTTGCGAAGCTCTGTGAAGATCTTCTAGAAGCTTTTAATATAGTCTTTTTGAAACTTTGGGCAAACTCTTTCAAATGCCTCTGGGAGGATATTTCAGGAGATTTTAGGTTGCTTTGTCTGTAGCTTCTGTGGAGCTCTTTCAGAAACTTCAGAAAATCCTTTCTGAAATCTCTGGGAGATTCTGGGAAGCTCTGTTGATAGCTTTTGGGAAGTTCCTTAGTTGCTTATTTAGAGGCTTTTGGGAAGCTCTTCATAAAGTTTTGTTTAAAACTGATTCATAATTTTCTGGGAAGTTCTTTTGTAAGCTGGGAAGCTTTTTGAAGCTCTTATAGAAGCCTCCTAATGGCTCTTTTAAAAATCTCGGCGCAGCACTTTTAGGAAATTCTGGAATGGTGTTTTACGAAATTATGGAAAGCTGTGTTTTTGGAAGCTCCTTTAGAGCTTCTAAAAGGATTTTCATGAAATATGAAAATCTCTTATGAAAGACGTTTCAAGAGATTTAAGGATGCTTTTACAGGAAGCTTTTTCAGAAATCTCGGCTCTGGGAAGCTATACCAGCAGCTTCTGAGGAGTTCTATTACTAGCTTCTGTGATACACTATGAGGAGCTTCCTGCGAGCACTTTTAGAAGCTCCTAAGAAGATCTTTTAGAAGCTTCTAAGAATATCATTTAGACGCTTCTGGGAAGATCTTTTAGCAGCTTCTGGGATGCACCTTCAGAAGTTTCTGGATTGCGTATGCAGAAGCTTTTGGTTATTTTAAAAGTTTCTTGAAAGCTACTTCATAAATTTCTGAGAAATTCTTTCAGAAACTGCTTGAAGCTTTTCTAGAAGCTGCTGGGAAGCTCTTTTAGAAACTTCTTAGAGGTTCTTTCAGGAGGTTTTGAAACGCTCTTTCAGTAGTTTCTGAGATTCTCTTTTAGAAGCTTCTTAGAAGCTCTTTCAAGAACCATGGCGAAGCTCTTTTAGGAATGGAATGTTGCTTAAAGAAATTATGAGCCTCTGGGAGGCTCCTTAAGAAGCTTCCTAGAGGATATTTGTTGAAATTTGGAAACTCTGTGCTGAGCTTTTAGTTGCATCTACGAAACTCTTTTTAAAACTTCGGGGAAGCTGTAAATACCATCAACTTTTGAGAAGCTCTGTCAGTAGCTTCTGGAAAGCTCTATCACGACCTACTTGAAAGCTATTTAAAAAGCTACTGGGTAGTTTATTCAAAAACTCTTGCTACGCAAGTTCAGAAGTTTCTTGAATGATTCTTAATAAATTAATTGGATGCTTTTTAAATACTTATAGAAACCATTTTCAGAAGCTACTAGGAAGCTCTTTCATAAGCGTATCAGAAGCTTTTTAAATACTTCTAGAGATCGCCTTCAGCAGCTTTTGGAAATCTCCTCCAGTAGCTTCAAGGAAGTTATTTCAGAAGCCTCTTGGAAGCTCTTTTAGAAGTCTCTTAGAAACTTTTTAGAAGCCTCTTGGAAGCTGTTCTAGGAGCCTCCCGGAAGTTTTAGATTTTTTTTTGGAAACTCTTTTAGAAGCCTCCTAAAAGCTCTTTTTAAAATCTCGGTGAAGCTCGTTTAGGAGATTCTGAAATGCTGTTTTACGAAGTTATGGAAGTTGTTTGTTTTATAAACTCCTTTAGAGCTTGGTTTGGAAGCTTCTGAAATGCTGTTTTAATAAATTATGGAAAGCTGTTTTAGGAGCTTTTGGGAAGTACTCTTAGAAACTTTCAAGAGAATCTTTGAAGCTCTGTCAGTAGCTTCCGGGAAGCTCTATCAAGAGCTTCTGGGAAGCTCTTTAATGAGCTTCTGTGTAGCTTATTCAAAGACTATTACTATAAGCTATTTTAAATGTTTCTGAATGCTTCCTCATAAGTTTAACGTAAGCTTTCTAAATACTTCTAAAGATCACTTTCAGAAGTTGTTTTCAATCTGTTTCAGAAACTACTGGGAAGCTCTTTCTGAAGAATTTGGGAAGCTCTTTTAAAAGCTTCTGGGAAACTCTTTGGGAGCTGTAAGTTGTTTTAGGAGCTTCTGGGATTCTCCAGTTGCTACTGGGGAGCTCTGTTAGGAGCTTCTCGAAATCTGCTCCAGAATCTGAGAAGCTTCATTAGAAGCATCTGGGTAGGTTATTCAGAGGCTTTTGGAAAGTTTTTTTTTTAAGTTCCTCGAAACCTTCTTTATCAGCTTCTGGAAAGATCTTCTTAGAACTTAGAAATCTGATTTAGAGACTGTTTGAGAGCTCTTTCAGAATGCTTTTTGAAGTTCTTTTAGAAGATTTTGATAGGCTCTTTTAAGAGCTTTTGGGATACTCTTACAGTAGCTTCTGAGAAGCTCTTTTGGAAGCCTTTTCAGCCTTTCAGAAGCTTTTTCAAAAGCCTCGTTGCAGCTTTGCTTATGGAATGCTGTTTCTACAGATTCCGGTAAGCTGTTTCAGGAGCTTCCATGCAAGGGAATCCTGAATACTCTTTTAGAAGCTTTTGGGAAGATATTTAAGAAGCTTTTTAGACGCTCCTTTAGAAGTTTATGGGTAGTTTATTCAGAGGCTTTTGGTAAGCTATTTTAAAAGATTCTTGAAAGCTTCCTAATGAGTTTCTGGAAATCTTTTTTCAAAACTTTTAGGTATCTGTTTTAGATACTGTTTGAAATCTCCTATCAGAAGATTTTGGGAAACTCTTTCAGGAGCTCCTGAGAACCTCTGTCAGAAGCTCCTGGAAAGTTCGTTCAGGGGCTTTTTGAATGCTCTTGAACCTCTTGGAAGTTGTTTTAAAAATCTCGGTGAAGATCTGTTAGGAGTTACTGGGAAGCAATTTCACAAGCTTTTGGGAAGCTATTTTGGAACCTTATAGAAAGAACTTTTAGAATCTTCTAAGTAGCTCTTTTAAAAGCTTCTGATTAAACTTTTGGTTACCTTTTTATGTATTTCGAAAGCTACCTAATAAGTTTCTGGGGAACTATTTTAAAAACTTTTTGAAATGTGTTTTGTTTGAAACTTCTTGAAAGCTCTTTCGAAAAAAAATTCAAGAAGATTCTGGGAGATTTTTCAGAAGCTTCTGGGAAGCTTTTTTGAAAGCCCTTTCATAAGCCTCAGTGAAGTTCTGTTAGGAAAGCAATATTTTGATTTTCTAGATAGCTGTTCCAGATGCTTTTGGGAAGCTATTTTAGAAGCTTCTGGGAAGATCTTCCAGAAGCTTCTGATTAGCTCCTTTAGAAGATCCTGGGTAGTTTATTCAGAGGCTTTTGGTAAGCTATTTTTAAAGTTTTTTGAAAGATTATCCATACGTTTCTGCCGGGGCCCGTAGCGTAGTGGTCACTTCATAAGTGGATGGTCATGAGTTCGATCCCAGCTCCGGCACTTTTTCGTCAGTTGCTCTTGCCCCCGAGAGCAGCTGACACCTGACCCTCTTCTGAGCATATGCTCCTACGGACCCGGAGACTTGGATATCGGCTAACGGCAACTCATAATGGACCCCAATTGGACTGGAAAAGGATCAAGAGCCACAAATCAGCATCCTCGTGCTCATCATTCTACCAATGGACAGGGTAGAGAATTGACAGCAGCGCAATGGCAACCAGTTCAATATAGTAGAATTATAATAGAATACATTTAGGTGCTGTACAAAGTGTAAGTACAGCTTCCAATTGGAATCGCTCAGGCATTGCCTTAGTGGACAAAAGAGCTGTAAATTAGAATAAAAAAATCCTCAAATTTCTGGGAAGTTCTTTTGAGACCTGAGGAATTTGTTTCAGAAACTGCTTGAAAACTCTTCCAGAAGATTTTGAGAAGCTCTTTATAAAGCTTCTGGAAAACTCTTTAAGGGACATTTTGGAAGTTCTTTCAAAAGCTTATGGGATGCTCTTTCAGTAGCTTGTGAGAAGCGAGAGGCTTCTAGCCTCTAAGAAGTTCTGCTTCGAGGAGGAGGGGAGCGGATTCATGATCTTTCGGGAAGCTTCTTTAGAACTTTCTAAGGTTAAGAGCTTCCAAGAAGCTTCTGAAACCTGGAAATCTTATACAGAAGCCTCTGGGAAGATCTTCCAGGAGATTTTGGGATGCTTTTCCATGAGCTTCTGGGATGCTCTTTCAGTAGCTTCTGTGAAGTATTTTCAGAAGCTCTAGCTAGGAAGTTCTTTCAAAAATTTGAGAAGCTCGTGTAGGAGTTTTTGAGAAGCTGAAGTTGAAGCTTCTGGGAAACTCTTTTATGTGGTTCGCAGGAGCTCTGTCAATAGCTGGGAAGGTCTTCCAGGAGCTTCTAAGAATTTCTTCCAAAAACTTTCATAGAAACTGTTTGAGAAGCTCCTGTAAAGCACAAGCTGTTGGAAACCTGGTTCACCAGATCGTCCTCATCTTTCTAACATTTCTCGGAATATAATTTAGCAGTGAAATATTGACAATGACTATTGGTAAAGTTTTTTAGAAGAAGTCAATGGGAGAATTTTTAAAGCATGTTCTCCATGTCTTGGAAAATTCCTGAAGGAATAATACCAATATGTATTTGTGCGCGTCCACGAGCAGGAAAACACTCCTGTTTGTGATTTTGGTCTTGATGGCTACGGAGATAATTATGTAGAACTGACGATCCCTTAACATAATTGGGAGCGACTGACGCAATCGGATGTCAACTCAGCATGCGCGCATAACCTCGAAGCATCGTTGCCAGACGAGAGCTCATCCTCGTGTGGCCTGTCTAGAAGACTGCTGAAGTACAGTTGAAGCAACCATCAACGACACAGCCAAAAGCACCATCGGGTACGTGGAACGGGGTCGACGGAACGAATGGTTCAACGAGGAGTGCAGAGCGATTTTGGAGGAGAAGAATTCAGCGCGTGCGGTAATGCTGCAGCATCAAACCCGGCAGAACGTGGTACAATAGAAACGGAAGCGTAAACAGTAAATGCGTATTTTTTGGAAGAAAAAGCGCCACTTGGAAGAAGTGAAGTTCGAGATAATGAAACTGTCGTGCCTTTCTCAAAAAACACGGAAGTTCTATCAGAAGCTCAACACATCCGCAACGGTTTCGTGCCGCGAGTCGAATTATGTAGGGATAAGGACGGACACGTGAGGTGATCGCAAGGTGGAAGCAGCACTTCGATGAACACCTGGATGGTGTGGACAGCACAGACATGGAGGTCCAAGGCAGCGAGAAAAATGACATGAGTCAGTTCAGTAGGGAGCATCAACAAGTCTACTCCCACATTAAAGGTAGTTAAGGATGTTATTCAGCGGCTCAAGAACAATATGTCAGCTAACACGCATGGTATCGGAGCTGGATCATTATCGGATGATCACCATCCGAAACGATTCCGTCCGATTTTCACAGTTTTCTCCCACTGTGCGCTGCTCGGTTGAATGACTCATGCCGCGGGGATGGAAAACTGGAAACTCGGATTGGGGGAGTCAAAGTAGAGAAAGAGAAATAGAACAACAACAACAAGAGCAATGATAGGCGACTCGGACCTGCTGGTTGGGTAGGTATGGAGGTAACGGAAAAGGGCACGGGTATCGATTTTCCCACGAACAACGACGAGTTTTGTATTGTTGTTGCTGGCTGGTGCTGCAAGGCACACTACCTACTAACGACGGCACTGGGTTGTAAACTCACACGGTCCGTATCTACTTCGCTGCTGATGGTGGTACAATTACGACCATTATCAGTATTGTTTGGAGGAGTTTTTATCTGTTTACCTAAAGATATACATACCGGTGCGAAGCGTGGTGTGGCCCCGTCGCAATGGTTCCGCAAAAAAGCTGCAAAAGCAGAAGAGGCATGTGCCCATGTGCGTGAATACGGAGATAAACACGGCCACAGTCACTGTACTCTCTGGCTGACTTGTTGTTGTTGATGTTATTGTTGCAATTTGTGAGTGAGTGAGGGAGTGACATCATCTCAGTTGGCATTGGACGAGGAAATTTTGCTTGCGGGCGTCATACCATAGCAGTCCCACGCGGACGAGGAAGAACCATCGCATCGGATGCAAAAGTGGAGCGAAAAGTATAGGCGACCATATCTGTATTAGGAGGAAGTGAAGGAAGTGTCTTTGTTTGCCAATTGAAGTAGGTAGGTGACAGAGACACTCTTGGCACCTCTTGGGTGATATGAAAATTGGATTTTATTTAGGTGGTTAGTTGGGTATCCGAGTTTTTGTGTTTCTCTGCATGACCGAGTGAGTTATCTTGAAATGTCCCACGGGTAGTAGGCTGTGTGTAGGAATGCGAAACAAGATAAATGTAATAAAATACTGGTCTAGCTAGGGGTAATCAAGTTGTCTTGGAATCTAATCTGTAGGTAATTGTAGAGAGATTTGCCTGGCAAAGTAAACGGGACTTTACAGGTAATCTGACATGTCAGTTAGAAAAATAGATCTGATTTACAGATGGATTCAATACTTCGCGTTGCGTTGTATTTTTTTGTGAGAGTCGAAACCAAGAACAAAAGTTAGTGATTCTGTGATTCAATAAAATTCTCCTACTAGACTAGACTAGACTAGACTAGACTAGACTAGACTAGACTAGACTAGACTAGACTAGACTAGACTAGACTAGACTAGACTAGACTAGACTAGACTAGACTAGACTAGACTAGACTAGACTAGACTAGACTAGACTAGACTAGACTAGACTAGACTAGACTAGACTAGACTAGACTAGACTAGACTAGACTAGACTAGACTAGACTAGACTAGACTAGACTAGACTAGACTAGACTAGACTAGACTAGACTAGACTAGACTAGACTAGACTAGACTAGACTAGACTAGACTAGACTAGACTAGACTAGACTAGACTAGACTAGACTAGACTAGACTAGACTAGACTAGACTAGACTAGACTAGACTAGACTAGACTAGACTAGACTAGACTAGACTAGACTAGACTAGACTAGACTAGACTAGACTAGACTAGACTAGACTAGACTAGACTAGACTAGACTAGACTAGACTAGACTAGACTAGACTAGACTAGACTAGACTAGACTAGACTAGACTAGACTAGACTAGACTAGACTAGACTAGACTAGACTAGACTAGACTAGACTAGACTAGACTAGACTAGACTAGACTAGACTAGACTAGACTAGACTAGACTAGACTAGACTAGACTAGACTAGACTAGACTAGACTAGACTAGACTAGACTAGACTAGACTAGACTAGACTAGACTAGACTAGACTAGACTAGACTAGACTAGACTAGACTAGACTAGACTAGACTAGACTAGACTAGACTAGACTAGACTAGACTAGACTAGACTAGACTAGACTAGACTAGACTAGACTAGACTAGACTAGACTAGACTAGACTAGACTAGACTAGACTAGACTAGACTAGACTAGACTAGACTAGACTAGACTAGACTAGACTAGACTAGACTAGACTAGACTAGACTAGACTAGACTAGACTAGACTAGACTAGACTAGACTAGACTAGACTAGACTTGAAATTCTAGCAGAAAATGTATATAGGCGTCATAAAAAGAAGAAAACAATCTTCCGGTGTGCAGCGTGCAATATCCTATCATAATTTAGCTTACTTCATCGCTTCACTATCGACTAACAAGCTCATTCCTTCGATACTAAATCATTTAGAGGGAAACCAGTGTGAAAATACCCAAAAAGCCAAACAAAAGGTAAATTACTTCTGGAATGTTAGCTTAAGGAAAACATCCCGCGTCTTCTACAAAACAAAAAACTAAACGGAAAGTCGAATCGTATGGCGGTGGTGCGACGGTGCATATTTCCCAACCCAATCCAAAACCTAGAAATTATTACCACCCATCCGATCCGACCCGTCCGGGGCATTCGAACTATGGTGGATTGCACAAAACGGTGGTGAAAACCAACAAACAACACCGGATTAATTGCCGTCTTCCACCACACGGGCGATGCGACGAAGCCACGGCTTAACAACAATGTTCATTTCAACTAAACAAGTAGGCTCAGTGTACCAGTTATGGCTATAGTACCTCAAATTCGCCATAGTTGATTTTCAACCTTTAAAGATACAAATCAACAAGAAAAAAATCGTGAACAACAGATCACGATCACAAAAGATGATTGCAAACATTCAAACTTCACAATTTGCTCAAATTATGGTAGAAATAAATCATTCTCCTTAACTTTTCGGCCTCCTTGCACCCTATTTCGCCATAGTGTACCAGTAATGGCAAATCCCATAAGGAATGCATGTAAATAGTGCGAAGTGGAACCCAAATTAACAAATGTATCCATAACTGGTACAGGGTTCCTATCATTGGCACACGCCGTAATAAATACAAAAAGTAGTTTTAGCTCCGTTTTTATATTTTTCCTGTAAAGTATGAAAACTAATCAATCATTTGACTTATTGTTTACATTCGTCGGTCTTCTTCTTATTTTTATAGAAATAGTTTTTCTTAGGTGGTGCGATAACTGGTACAGGCACCCTATTTTTTATTTGTTTTCTAACCTCCACTAAACTCGATTCAACAGGTTTTTAGTTAGCTGTTGGTACCTTTCACCTTCGTTTTATACTGCGTGGAAAAGTCGCTGTATACAAACGTTATTGTTTATTACCATATTTTCGATGAATGTCTAGCGAGCGAGAGGAGACTCTACCTATCCCACACTGAAACTACACCGAAACGATGTCAGTGTCAAGGTCGCGCCCACCGCGACTGTTTTTTTTTTGGTGTGTGCTGGTTGATTGCATTTCAGTGTTGTTGTCATGCAAATTTGTGACGAACTTGAAAGGGGTAGCCCAATCTATGCTTCCATAGAATACACGAAATTTATTTCATATATTTTCCACAGAGAGTGGTCTAAATTGATTGCTCCAGTTTACAAAATAAAACGAAAAGCGAAAAAGTAAATATTGAGGACTTCAAATCCATTTAGAGATATTCCATGAGTTTCTGAGGGATCTTTAGGGTAGTTTACAGGGTCATTTTCTAGGGTCACAGGATGTTTTTGATGCGTAAAAAGTGTTTCAGGGAGATTCAGGAAGTTTCAGAGAATTTCCAGATGTTACCGAAGGGGGGCGTTTATCGGACTTTGAGGATTTCAGGCGCAGCAGTCCCTCAATACCTCCTTGAAACTCTTGGAGATTCTCTTCCCCATTAAACCCCTAGAACGCCCGAGAACCCCTTGAAACGTCATCAAAGGTCAACCATCGTAAATTGTCCCCAAAACTCCTTGAAACACCACTGTAACCAGGCTTGTCCGCACTGAGCGCATGAAAATTCTGCTCTTTCGATTTACACCACCAAAGCCAACATATTTATGCAATCTTCCTATCTTACCTGATAGAAGGATGTCTGAATATCCTAAACTAGCTGTCCCGGCAAACTTTGTCTTGCCAAATTATGTTGGTTTGACAATCGTTAATGCCATTCCAGCACCGCACTCTAGATTGGTTTCGTTTCGATCGTGTTGATTTTCTTCCCAGCTCATGAAAAATCAGCATTTTGTCTATTTTCTTACATTTTAGTTCATTTTCCTAACTTGTTTTACATATAAACACAGCCACCATGAATACAAATCAGACCACGCAAGATTCATCCTGATCGGTTCATCCGTTTGTGGGTTTTGTTGCCTCAAAGGGACTTCAAACTCATTTTTATATATATAGATGTCATTTCGAACTGTCAAAAAATCGCACCGCAGTGCCGCACTGAGCACGCAAAGAGAAATTCACTGGGGTGAATTCAACCGGGTGAAATTCTCTTTGCGCGCACAGTGTGACACTACGGTGCGATTTTTTGACAGTTCAAAATGACATTTAGGATTTTTAAACATCATTTTATCATGTAAGATAGGAAGATTGCTTAAATATGATGGTTTTGGTGGTGTAAATCAAAAGAGCAGAATTTTCATGCGCTCAGTGCGGACAAGCCTGACTGTAACCCCACGAAACGAAGCCTTTCTGGAACCCCTGAGACCTCTGAAAATGCCCTTAAAACTCTTTGAGCCCATCAGAAAAAAAAACTTAAAACCCTCTGAAACCCCCTACAACACTTTAAAACGCCTTGTAATGCCCCAGAAAACCCATAGAATCCTATAAAATGTCTAAAAATGACCTGAAAAACTCCTAACATTTCTTCTGAAACTCCCAGAAGCATCCCTAAAGATCCTTCTGAAACCCTCTCAAATCTCTGAAATGTCCCAGAATCGCCCCTGGAACGATCCTTATAACCTTTATGTAGCTTCCTGAAACTTTTTGAAGCATTAAGATTCTCCTGAAACCCTCTTGAAAGTATCTATTTTTGGTTGGCTTATATTTATAAGAAGTTGCCAGGCTGCGCTAAGCGGACCCTACGTCAGCATCAATGCATCAATACTTCACAAATTCAGTACATTTTGTCGGATTTTTTGTAATATCTTCAGCTCATAAGGAACATTTTTCGAAAATACATTGGAAAAATCTCAATGATTACGAAAATTTCGTCTCAAAGTACTGATACTGAATATGTTTTGATGTTGTTGATGGCTGCGATGCTCCTAATTAGCCATTGATAGACCCCTTAAGGAAGTAACGGAGCTGGTCTGTCAAACAAGACAGGTGACAGCACCGACACAAGGAATAATGACACATCATATTTTGGACATCGTGCATGGTGAAAGCAGTGACGAGTGAAATAATTCTATTTTTTCCTGAAATTTATCCCTTATCGAAAATTCTACGATATTCTAATTAAACTCGTTGATCAAGTGTTAGCTAAAATGAATTTCAACTCAATTAGAACCTAGGTTTGACGAATCTATTGAAATTGTTCGAGTGCTTTCAGGAGTGTACCAGAACTTTTTAAGGGGTTTCAGGGGTTTTACAGGGTTGTCGAAGCAGGAATCTGCGAGCTGGCAACCCTACCATGCGCTGATACCAAAGCGTCGCGTTCACGGACAAAAAAATGACCATGACAGACAGCTATGATGACAAGCGAGGATGACGTCTAATTCTATGCTGATCTTTTATTGCTTGTCCAGAGAAATCATCCAACCTGGCAGAGTAAAGAAGACAAAGAAGATCTTTTCCGCAAACATCAAACCACTGCACACTTTAAAAAGTATGCACACAACCTTGCAACTAAAATAAATTGGCGAAAAATTGAATTATGTTTAGTGGCGTTTAACTGCATTCAAAAGTGCTGAAACTACACCTGATGTATGTTACATGGGTAGTCAAAAAAACAATTTCCATATTGCAGCATTAATTGCGATAACATAAACCGAAAACTTGAAAAAAAAATATTTTTGAATTATATAGCAACCACCTGACTGAATGCTTCTTAACGTGCATCGAGCATTTTGACATATGCGGTAGGACTGCGGCGGTCGGAACCACCGCAACCCCGTTGGATTTTTTCTATTTTACCGCAATATTCAGTGATAGACATGAGGCAAAGTCGGATCATAGTGAAAAGCTTGATGAAGCGACAATTTTATTAGTAGATATTCGAGGTTTGTTGAGGTTACATCTACAGTGCTAAGGCATTTCCTAAGTCCGATACTTCCGTAGTTCATTCTGTAGCCGTAATCCAAGGGCGTTGTCGCGTTCGAGACCGTAGTCCACACCAAGTCAACTGCGTCGATAGAATATCTGAAAAGAAACGTAAGAAAATAGTAAAATTACATAAAATGTGAAATAATAAAAGAATGATCAAAATAGGTTCCACGTGATAGGTTGTAATCGATTCATAGGGTACATAGACAACGACAGGCATGCCGAATTGTAAGATCCCATTTTAAATAGCTTATAATATGAACCCTTGTCCTTACGGATATATTAATTCTTTACAGTTGAAGCACTGTAATGCACAAAGCTATCAAACACGGTTTTGCCCTTTTCTTACGTCCTACACCATTGATGAAGGTGTTACAGGAGAATGCAGGGGCATTCTGCGGTGTTTCAGGGTTGTTACAGGGAGTTACATAGGCGTTCCGTGACGTTTCAGGGTCGTTTTTTTTTCTTGTAAGCATTCACAGTTATGGGTGTTCTTCTCTAATGAGTCTCAGGGGATTTCAGTGCCGTTCAAGCCTGGAACTTTTAGTGACTTTCAAGGGGTTTGGAGGCGTTCCAGGAGTGTTCCATATGGTCTCAGGGGATTTCAGAAGTGTTGAGGACATTTCAGGGGGTTCAAAGAACTTGCAGAGAGGTTCCAGTGGCGTTCCAGGTTTATCATCACTCCTTTGGTAGTTTTTAACCGTTGAAAGATGAGAACGAGATCTCTTTCTGGTATCACCCTAACTTTTTTCTTTCAAAAAGAATACCTCTAAATTCCCGGCGCCGTTATTGAGCTTACTAAAGTTGAGAGCTCTCGAACTGTGTACATTGAGAATGGTAAGCTAGTCCCAAGCCCTATTCATCGGTTCTTTGTGCAATTTCGATTGCTCTGGTCAATCACGGAGTAGCAACTAGGCTCATGCTCGTGCTCAATAATACCTCTCAATCTGTAGGAGATAAAATATGGTTTCTTTGAAAAGTTTTTAATAATTAGGTGCTTTTCTACTTAAAAGTTAATATTGGATATTTCTGAAGGGTCTTTAGGTATTTCAGGGTCGTTTTCTACGGTCTCATGTGGTTTCAGATACATTTTTAGAGCATTATATGGTGTTTCAGAGAGATTCAGGAAATCTCCAGAGGGATTCCAGAGGATACATGATGTTACAGAGGGTTCCAGGAGTGCTCCAGTGGGATTTCAGATGACTTCGGTTCAGGTTTCGGTTCGGTTCGGTTAACAGGCGCTGCAGTTCCTCACAACCTGTTTGAACCCCTTGGAGGTTTCAAACTCGTAGAAGGGCCGTGAACCCTGAGAAACCCCTTGAAACGTCTTCAAAGATCCACCATCCTTAAGGCGAAACTGGAAGCATTTCCTCATTTTTTTGGTTTTTGATTTTTTTTTTATAAAATAACGAAGCAATATTTTCAAAATCGGTTTACGTGCACATGTAGAGTATGGATCGAGGTATCTTCTGAATTTTTTTGTGGTGGAAAAAGTTTTTCGTTTTCGCAGAAACCATTTTTGAACAAAATTTCACAAAAAAATGGTTTCTGCAAAAATGGAAAACGTTTTCCACCTTAAAAAAATTCAGAACATATCTTGATCCTTACTCTACATGTGCACGAAAACCGATTTTGAAAATATTACTTCATCTATATATATAAAAATGAGTTTGAAGTTCCTTTGAGGCAACAAAACTCAAGAACGAATAAACCGATCAGCATGGCTCTTGCATGGTTCGATTCGTATTCGTGGTGTCTGTGTTTATATGTACAAAAAGTTAAGGGAATCTATTGAAAAAGTAGGAAAATTGCAAAATTACTGATTTTTCATGATTTGGGAAGAAATTTGACACGATTGAAATAAAACCAATCTAGAGTGCGGTGCTGCAATGACCTCAACAGTTGTCAAACCACCACAACCGGGCAAAACAAAGTTTGCCGGGCCAGCTAGTCATTTAATAAAAAATCAAAAACCGAAAAAATAAGAAAATGCTTCCAGTTTCGCCTTAAGTTGAAAAAACTACTTTGGCAAGTGTTCTGGCAGCACTGTATGAGCGCCGGTTACCACACGGCATTAGAGTCAGTCTAGTTAATTATAGTCTATTTTTTGAGGCTAGTCAAACGACAGAAGTACGCGCTCTGATGTTTACGTTTTCAATCATCATCCGGTTGATGATGGTTATTGACTGCGCGCAAGTCAAGCGTAGTTTTTGAAACTGGCTAAAACCATAATAAGAAATTTTAATTTAATTTTTTTTTCGCAAGTTAACGAGTGAATCGCAACGAAAAAAATACCTGATTAATTGGGGTTTTAAATTAAGAAAAAAGTATCGATTTTTTTATTTTATACGAAAGAGCACCTTTTTCTGAGCCACTATGATTTTTTTTCAGAATTTTAGAACTTTATTTTGGTACCTAAAATCAATTTCAAACAGATTTTTTGAAATCACCTTTTGACAGCTGGGTAATTGTTTGACAGCTCCACCCAGTACAAAATGCGACGAGGGGTGATTTGACAAATCGCTCCCATACAAACTTCAAATTGATTTTTAAATGGATTCCCGGTCACCAAAATTCATGAAAATTTGGATTTCGGCTCAGTTTTGCATGCAGATTCAGAATATGGAATTATCTCAACACCGCTAAAGAAGCCAATTATTGAGTTTTGTATTGCTTTCACGACAGCTTTTTAGCCTATTTTGGCTCAAATTTCTCATATCTCCAATTTATCTAACAAGTACCTTTTCAAAAATTACACGATATTCCAGCAAAACAAACGTGCGTGGAATTCTGTCAGTTGTCGCCGCTGCTGCGATCAGCTGTTCTGAAACGTCTCGTAAAATGGCTTATAGGGACTCTACACGGCATGATTCGGACGATGAGGCAGCGAGCGTAAGTGTCGGTTGACAGGTGTCAGAGTGACGAGAGAGGGGGCCCATATAGCCGAGGCGGTAAACGCACGGGTATTCAGCATGACCATGCTGAGGGTGACGGGTTCGATTCCCGGTCGGTCCAGGATCTTTTCGTAAAGGAAATTTCCTTGACTTCCTTGGGCATAGAGTATGTTCGTGCCTGCCACACGATATACGCATGCAAAATGGTCATTGGCGGAGGAAGCTCTCAGTTAATAACTGTGGAAGTGCTCATAGAACACCAAGCTGAGAAGCAGGCTTTGTCCCAATGAGGACGTTACGCCAAGAAGAGAGAGAGAGAGAGAGAGAGAGAGTGACGAGAGAGATGACAGTCTATTTTATGAGGCTAGTCAAACCAGGCCCCTGGCATGAATGAAATTTATCGTAGCCAACATCTAACTGCCTTATACTCATATTCGTGCAAATTGAAACGAGCGTGTAATCAACAAACGCAGCTTTTGTTTGATGTTGTGAGCCACACACGAAATCACATTCACAATGCGTGTTTGTTGGGTTGCTTTATTCAACTAATCGCATGCTCCTCTTACCGTACATGATTATTAAAGCGAGTTTGAAGTGTTTTGTGATCATAAGCGATGGAAAAAATGATTCCAAAAACTGATCAACAAACCAAAATAAACGTTAAACAAAAAAATGTTGATGTTTTCGCATTTGACAGTGGGCGCTATATATTAGCGCCCAGGACATCCTGTCTACCATGATTCCAATGCATTGATATAGGCCGTGTCAGGGGCCTGAGTCAAACGAAAGAGAGACGGAAAGCCGTCAAAGGAGAGTTGAAAGGAAAACATAAACAAAGGTAGTGCATAGAAGATAGGAGGTCGAGATAAGAGGAATAAAGTGGAAGAAAATTGAATTAGTTTAAAAGATACCATTTTGCGAAATTTGATGATAGGGCAGTTTAAGGAAAGTAATTTGAAATAGAATAGTTCCGCGAGTGATTTGTTGGTGAATTCTTGAATTCGGATCAGATTTGGTCAGATGATCACAAACTAATACACCGCGGAGTAAAATTTAGTGGTTGATGAGCTGGAGGCCCGACAGGAAGAGACAGATTGGACAACAGACTTGAGAAACCAGATATCGACGCACGACGAGGACGAGACTTTGCACAGTGGTCCAAATCGAAGTATTTCGAGGACAAAATTCGTGGCTACGTTGCCTGTAAGGAAGGTAGAAGGGAAGCCAATAGAGGAGAAAATCAAACTAAAATTGTAAGTGAATTCACACTAAACAAGTTGTATTATCATTGACGAAAATGTAAAATGTATTACTTACAGTTTGATCAGCCAACAATAAAAGGCCGATTTACAAAAATTGTTTGTGCCGATTTGATCCGAACAGCAAGTCTAGTTCAACTTTCAGACGCCCATTGATTCTATCTATTTTATTAATTTTGCTGGAACATTTTTTGGCATATCTAGTGAAATTTGCTGGTGCCAAATTGATTCTGTTATTTCGGTAATTTTTCTGAAACACTTTTTGCCGTATTTAAACAGAAATTTACAGTTAGGGGGTCAAGTGCCCCCCTTTGTCTCCGCCAATGTCAATAGTCCTGTTCAACGACGTAGGTTGAACTTGCTCGAAGTTGCTGCATCCTACTCTTACCCATTTGTCAACAAACGGGAAAGAGCGGGATGGAGGAAGTTCGAGCAAGTTCAACCTACGTCGTTGAACAGGACTAATAAGAAGTGTCTGAAACAACTGGTGCTCGAAGTTCACTGGGCATTTTTCTGCTACATTCTTAAATAAACTTCAGTGTATTGCACACAAATGTAACGATTGTCGCAAAAATATTTTTCCCCTTGAAAATAGCTTAACCATTGCTTCAGTATAGATAAGTAAGTAGGCGCTGCTCATTGTAGCAATCTATTTCCGTTCGCCCCGTTTGTCAAAGCCTGCTTGGATGTGGTTCAGTTTTTTTTTTCCTTTAATGACCTACACACTGCGATATGGATTATACCTACACTACAGTAGGTATCTATCCAGTTTGGGTTAGTTTTGTTGCCGAAGCAAACAGAGAAACTGATACCGACCGCTGGTTGTCGGCTTTTTGATTAGGGACGTGTCCAATCAACAACGGCGGTGGGTTATACATAGATAGAGCTCCCAATTGGCGGCGTAGTGCTTGTGCTGCCTCCAAAATGTCTGGCAAAACAGCGTACGAAAGATTCCGCAGTCAGTAGGCCAGGCAAAAAGCTCTGTATGAAAAAAAAAAATGACGACAAGAGTCGCAGCGAAAAAGAGGCGCCTTATATTTGGTTTTTGCAGTCGAATTTTGGGTCGTCTTCTATGATACCTTGTTGGACGACTTGGCAAAAAGCCATAACTCTACTTTTATCGTTTTCGTCGCTTTGGTCGGCTACTTTGATCATTGAATTCACTTGCTGAGATACTTTAAATTATCGGTGATTTTATATGGTTGGTTGTTTTTCAACTTTAATCGGACGCTGGTTAGTTTTGGAGAATGGCATCACCTTAGGGCGTTTTTTTCGTTTTCTTTTCAGGACAATAATTATCTCGCTGTTGTTTCTTTTTAGTGCAGGTTCTAACATCGACCACTAGCTGTTGCTATAATGCTGTAAAGAGCGTTGTTCGGACGACCTTCAATGTTGCTGTTGATGCTTTGACGGTGTTCTCACTGTTGGTCGTGTGCTATGGTTTGGCCACTTTTACACCTTCTATTGAGTCTTAGTGATTTGTTGTAATAACCTTTCTTTTTGTGCTTACTCAGGGTCAAATTGCGTATAGTTTTTTTTTTCTTTGTTATATGAATGCATTTTACAGTTTCATATTGTTTAGTTAATTATGTTTGAGATAAAGACATGTTTTAATCGGCATAGTAAATAATTGAATTTCCACAATAAA
The DNA here is from genome assembly GCF_035046485.1 of Aedes albopictus. Classification (NCBI taxonomy): domain Eukaryota; kingdom Metazoa; phylum Arthropoda; class Insecta; order Diptera; family Culicidae; genus Aedes; species Aedes albopictus. The sequence goes on along the minus strand of NC_085137.1, from coordinate 502,787,610 downwards.
TTGTATAATTATTTGTTTGAATTGTTTATAGTTTTTATTTGTCTTAGATAATCCGAAATTATTTGTTTGTCGATTATTTAGTTTTCGTCGACCAAAATGAAAATCCACGAAGGCACGTGTTTCTGTTTATAAGAAAGCTTATAAAAATTCTCCACACGTTTCGCTTTTAATCTGTATCAGAAGTATCAAGTTGAACACATACTGACCATTAAACGTGACGAACCAATTATCCCGATTGTTGACCAACTCCAAACCCGTCAACACAGTCTCGAGATATGGCGATAAAACAATTTCATGGCATGCCTTGCCAAGATTTCCGACATTAAACCGATCGCCCTTCCACTTGAAGAATCATGTCAAGTGAAATTGAGTGATTGCTACTTGAAAGAAATTGATTCAGCTTTCATTGATGTTCTTTCACTTGACATATAGCGTGCAAATGTCATCGTAAAACAAATCGAACCGTAGACCAGTAAGCGATAAGTGGCTCGTTGTCGTGTACGGCCTACTTGATTACAACAGAGTAGGCCTGATGTCAATGCGCTGGGATCAGAGGTGCCCATGTTAATGATTTGTTTTGATTTCATTACGAACAATGCAAGTGAACCGACCAATTAAATCAAGCATAATTGGTGAAAGGTGGGAACATGATTAATTGAGCTCGCAATCGCCGCAGTAACTTTTTTCATTGCTCTCCAGATTGTTGACGCCAATTTCACGAACAGTCGGTAACAGACCAACGACGTGTGATTTCAAACTCAATTTATGGGCGGCACACACGACGATCGCGCACTTCAAAGTGTCGAGAAACACACTGGAAAATCGCTAAATTCATTAATCCGGCCATCGTTAAATATTAAGGCCCATCACACGCCCGACCGAGTAGAAACCGAGTTTTCCATTCGATTAAGTGATCCAGTGAAAATCGTTATTTAGTCGGCCCACGGCCTACTTGATGATGTGGTTTTTCTTTGTCCACAGGAGGGGCAATCTATTTTAAACTCTAATCTAGTTTTCTCATTCCCATAACAACTATGAGGGAGCGCATTCCCTCCAGCCAGTGCAGCAGTTTTAGTTTAGCGCGCTTACTATGATTCTTTTGATGAAGTCTGACATTTCAATCGCAATAGTCTATTTTACGAAACGACAACAGTGTTGATATTGATATTAACACTCACGGGCTTGGGTGCAACCTCCTGTCAAATTTTCATTCATGAAATGAGCGATCAGCTGATCCGAAACGTCTCGTAAAATGGCTCATAAGAAGTCTGGAAATGTTTTCATTATCGACCGCTCTCGTGGGACTTAATTGAAGCGTGAAACTAGGGTGATCCAATCACTGCTGCAAATGTCATTGCTTCATATCTAGATTCAATTACCCTCAATTACCTATAGCTTATTTCATAAGCTTACTCTGAAATATGATGTATGACAAACTTGTGCGGCTAGCTCTTGCAGAACTGAGTCACGGAAAAAAAAACATTTAGGGTAAACTTCATCGACTACCTTCGAAAATGCCAATTGATATTGACCTTCCGTGACGAGTTTCCGTGACTATCTTGTAGAACTTGGCTAGCCGCACAAGTTTGTCATACATACATTATATTTTCAGGGTAAGCTTCTGAAATGAACTGTAGATAATTTAATCTGGATAAGTCGAAATGACATTTTCAGCACTGGATCCAATCACTCAATAACAAAACAAAGAATATGCATTAGGGTGGCCCACACTTATATGAAAGACAACAATTTCGAAAAATACCAAGTCTTACTTCCGGATTCAGCTGTTTTGGACTCTCAGAAGCTCCGACGGGTGTGAAAATAGTTATACCCTAAACAAAGTGAGGCGGAGTATTGATATTTCATTATTGATATTATTCCTTTACATGTAAAAACATGCAAAAAAAAACAACAATAAATTTCTGCAAAGTGACGTAAGCGACATTGACAATTGGGGATTTTTTCATTACCGCACGGGTTTGGGCCTAAGGGTCTCAGATTTTCATGAAACTTTTTCCACAGGGTAGGGTTCATAGATATATGAACCAAAAAAATTGAGAAATTTCAGGGTTGCCTATTTTCCCGGAAAACTCAGGTAGATTTTTTTTTGTATTCCCCTAATACTCTCCTCTCCCCTCTTCTTGGCGTAACGTCCTCATTGGGACAAAGCCTGCTTCTCAGCTTAGTGTTCTATGAGCACTTCCACAGTTATTAACTGAGAGCTACCTCTGCCAATGACCATTTTGCATGTGTATATCGTATGGCAGGCACGAAGATACTCTATGCCCAAGGAAGTCAAGGAAATTTCCTTTACGAAAAGATCCTGGACCGACCGGGAATCGAACCCGCGATCCTCAGTATGGTCATGCTGAATACCCGTGCGTTTACCGCCTCGGCTATATGGGCCCTATCCCCTGATACTACTAACTTAAAAAAAATCATAACTCAAGAACGAAGCATCGTAGCAGCAAATTTTTTTTAGAATAGAAAGAAAATTTTCTCAGAAATCTTAAAATAATGAACTGGACAAAGTTTTCCACAAAATTTTCCACTGTTGAGAAAATTCGTAAAAGAAACGGAAAAATTATGCCCGAACTCGCGGAAAATTTCCAAAAAAATATTTTTAAGAAGGTTATTTCATAAGCTTAGTTTGCTAAAATTTTTGGAATGTACTTCTTTTTCGTTTTTTTATTTATGGCCAATTGTGTTGAAAAATATTCAAATGTGCCATATAAGCCTTTTTTTGAAAAATCATAACTCAAGAACGAAGCATCGTAGAAACAAAGTTTTTTAATGAGAATGAAAGCAAATTTTCTCAGAAATAAAAAAATAAATAAAATATATGAAGTGGAAAAAGTTTTCCACAATATTTGTTGAAAAAATTATTTAAGAAAAGCCGGAAAAAACTAAAGACTGGACTCGAAAAAAATGAGACACTCAAAATAATTTATAACTTTTGATTGCGTTCACAAAAAATAGCAGATTTTTTAACCAGGAAAAGCATGTTATGTTTAGTTAATACCCTAAAAATTTCATCAAAATCAGATTTTGGAAATTTTGGGCTTCCATTTTGAAATTTGTTTAAGCTATAACTTGGTTGTTAGCTCATCAAAACGTCTGAAAATTTGACTGTAAGTTCTTCAAATAAGTCATAATAAGTGGTGAAAATTTCATTATAATCGGTTCAGTACTTTTTTTTAACAATTCAAACAAAAAACGGGGTTTTCAAATTTGCGGCACTTTTTAACATTTTAAAATCATTGTGTATTATTATAACTGTAGTATTGGCAACACTGTCCCGATTTTTTTTAAAACTTTGACAGTGTAAAATCGTTGTGTTAATCTGTTCTCAGTGAAAATTTCAGCCATTTTGATTGAACATTTTAAAAGTTAGAGCAGTTTGAATGTCACTATACCAAAAACCACACCTGCTTATTGTGACATAGTGCTACATATATGGCAGTATCTTTTTAAAGGTCAAATCAAATTGAATGAAATTTTGACACAATACATCTACATACATACTTTTTGTACAGAAAAATTTTCATTGAAATCGGTTCAGTATTTTTGGCTTTACAGTTTTAGGTAAAAAATGTGATATTTTTTAAAGTGTTTGTTTGGCCCAAGATTCTCAAATGGTAAGTCTCTTATTTCGACGATATCTCCGCTAACACTTAACCGATTTTGATGAAATTTTTATGGTATTAGCTAATGTACTATTCCAGGTCAAAAATTCAGCTATATTTGTGCACGCAATCAAAAGTTATACAATATTCTTTGTGTCTCATTTTTTTCGAGTCCAGTCTTTATGCCCGAATTCGTGGAAAATTTTCGAAAATATATTTTTGAGAAGGTATAAGCAAGAATTGCTAAAATTTATGGAATGCACTTTTTTTCGTTCCTGAGTAATGGCCAATTTTGTGAAAAATGACCATATAATATAGGCTTACATGGCCATTTTTCACAAAATTGGTCACAACTCAGGAAAGAAAAAAAAAGTGCATTACAAAAATTTCAGCGATCAAAGCTTATGAAATCACCTTTTCAAAACTATTTTTTTTTGAAAATTTTTCACGAATTCGGGCATAGTTTTTCCGGCTTGTCTTTATGAATTTTCTTAACGATGAAAAATTTGATGGAAAACTTTTTCCACTTCATATTTTTATTTTAGATTCCCAAAAACCATAAAAATCTGGAAAAAATGTTGATATTAATTTCTTCTATTTGACTAAATACCATTCGGTTAAATGTAGTTTGATTGAATTATGATTAAGTTGCCAACGGTGCTCACAAGAAATTAATTTAATTATTTTTCCATAACTTCTGCAAAGGTTTCTTTTAGGAGTTTTAACAAGGATTGTTTCAGGAATTCTACTATGACTTTTGTCAGAAAATCTAGCATGGGCTGCTACAGGAATTTCTTCAAAGATTCCTTCATAATCCTGTAAGTAATTAGTGCAAGGTTGTCAATAAGTATTTCTCCCAGCATTCCTTCAAATATTCTTGTAAGGATATTTTTCATGGATTTTTTTTCCGTCAACAGTACCTAAATACATTTTTTCTAGGATTCCATGAAGTATTTCTCAAAATATTTGTCTAGGAAGGAATTTCTCTAGAGATTCTTAGGGGATTAAAGAAATTCCTGTAAAAATTCATCAAATGTTTTTCACAATTCTATCAAGACGCCTTCAGGAAATTTCTTCAAATTTCACCAAGTATTTCCCCGAAGTTCAGGAATTCCTTCAAGTATTCCTTGAAGGATTTCGCTCTAGCTCCGTTAATTCAATGAAAGACTCTTTTGATAACTTTTTTTAAGACGTCGAACTAGTACGTCTAAGAATTCCTTGAGAAATTCTTCTAAGGATTCCTTAAGTCAAGGTGTGAGAGTTTCTTCAAAAACATCTTAAGAAATATTCCCAAACAAATTCAGGCACCAATTTCTCTAGGTATTTTCCCACGGATTATTGTGGGAGGGCTTGTAAAGGCTGCTCAAGAAATTATTCCAAAATTTTTATCAGAACTTTCTTCAAGGATTCCTTAAAAGCTTCTCTAAAACTTTCCTAAAGTATTCCTCAAAGGATTTTAAGTGTTCTTCCGTGGACAAGCTTCATTTTGAAGGACTCTTTCAGAATTTTTCCAAAAATCCTTCAAGAAATTCCTGCAACGATGCCATTCAGTATTTCCGAAAGAATTCCTTCAGGAGTTTTCCCATGGGTTCCTTTAATTCCAAGATTTACTTTATAATATTCTCCCAGGAGTTTCTTGAGCTATTTCTACTGGTTCTCTTCAAGGATTTGGAACTTACTTCAAGGTTTCTCATAAATTTTTATCATGGATTCTATTAGTATTTCTGCTAAGATTTTTTTTGCGAGATACTTTCAAGGATTATTTCAGACGCTATCCATAAACTACGTGGACTCATTTTTAGCAACCTCACGCCCCCTTCTCCATCGACGACTTTTGTTCATACAAAATTGTCGAAATTTGTATGGAACGTAGACTTTGACACCAGATCCCGCTGCTAAGAGTCTATGCAGTTTATGGATAGGCCCTTTCCAAAACATACTCTTGAGATTTCTCTAAAAAAAAATCCATGAAAAATTCATCAAGCATATCACTCAGTATCCCTTCAGAAATTTTCAAGCCATTTCTATAATCCTACCGAGGTTTTTTCATTAAATTTATTGCTTTAGAAAGTCTTCGTAAGATTACTTCAGGAATTATACCAAAGATTTCGGCAGCAGCTTATCCAAAGGTCCTTTTTTCAATAATCTGTACAGAATTCTCTAAAAAATAAGAAGTACTTTCAAGAATTTAATCATCTATTACTCCAAGTATTCCTACATGAATTTCTCCTATGATTTTTTGCAGGAATTCCTGGAAAACTTTACAGAATTTTTCTTAGAAATCATTTTGGAGTTCAAAAGCCAAGGTTTTTTTTAAGTCTTCCTATACAATCCTTATAAAAAACTGCTTTAATGATTCTTTCAGAATTCTTCCAGAGATTAATTTTGGTATTTCTTCAATTTCTCCGAAGATTGTTTTAGAAATACATAAAATCTATATTATATAAAAATTATGTTGGAATTATTGCTAGAACTCTTACAAAAAATGCTCTCAAAAATTCTACAGAAATTCCTTTAGGTATTCTGTCAAGGACTTCTTCGGGAATTCTTCCTTTGATTCCTTCAAAGCTTCCTTTAATGATATTACGAAAGATTCTTGCAGATTTCCTTAACGAAAATGAAACTCTAAGTAATTTCTTGATCTGCTGTTGAAGCCGTGTTTGTAACACCGTGAAAATCTAAAGGACATAAAAATTTTCGATCCTGGATGCCATTTATCCCACATAATACTGTCCAGCAGCACCATTTATCCCGCATCTTCCGCAACTCTGTTGTTGAAACCCTTGCACAATTTCCCAGAAGAATCCCTTAGAAATTCTTTCAAGGATTTCTATAGTTATATCTTTAAGCATATCTTTTGAAATCCCCCAAAATATTCTTGCAGAAATGCCTCTAAGCATACGCACCTACTATGACACGTAGGTGGGATTGGGGTGGAGATGCATCAGGTATCAGTAAATCCAAGTAATCCTTGAAGGTACTCCGGCACAAATACACGAAGGAGTTCAGCGATGAATGCTAGGAGGAATCTCTAGAGAAAGCCATAGAACAAATCTTGAAAGAATAAGGGAGGAATACCTGGAGGATTTTTGGCGGAAATTCCTGGTAAAAAATCTGGAGACATTCCGAGAGAAATCCGTGGAGGAATTACAGTAGGAGTCCCTAGATTAATTCCAGGAGAAATACCCGGAGGAATCAGAGATGTCAAATATACAGATTTTTGATCTTCTATATAGTCTTTACATACAGGGGATGGCCAAAATGTTTGGGATAGGCAATTTTTTTTCTCTCACAAAAATGTTCAACATGCTGTAACTTTTCATAGAGTGCATCAAAATTTCTCAAATTTTGACTGTTTACCTATTATATGTGCATGATTGGTAAAAATTGGAACTCGATTGGTTAATCTTTCGCGAAGTTATAATCGTTCTGGTAAAACACTATTTTTTAGACAACTATTTTTTGAACTGTCATATCTCGGAAACCAGAGAACCAAATTGAATTAATTTTTTAAAGTATATCAACAATATATTGATACTTGATACGACGCTAAAAAATGAAATATTTTCTCACCATGAATAAAGTTATACATTTCCACCCATATAGAGGAAAAAAAGTCAAATTTATAATATCATACAAAAATGATATGATACTAAATGTGTTATTCTTTTAATCCAAATAGGCTCTAATACATCTTATTAGAGGTATCTTGAGAACAGAATCAGAAATTCTTTGAATATCATAACTAAAATTTAATGACATTGATGTAAAAAATTACATTTTTTCAAGAAAGATCGAAAAAGTTTCAATCCATGATAACTTTTTTCAACGTTCAAAAAGTACCTATATTTTGATGACAGGAGAAGCATCAATGTATTCTCGATAAACGTTCAAAAGTTCATTAAATACGGTTCACTGGTTTCCGAGATATAATAGTTCAAAAATAAGTTGTCTTTAAAATAGTGTTTTACGAAAACGATTCTAGCTTTGCGAAAAATTAATCAATCGAGCTCAAAATTGTACCAATGATGCACATATAGTAGGCAAATAAACAGTCAAAATTTGAGAATTTTTGATGCACTTTATGAAAAGTTACAGCGTTTTGAACTTTTTTGTGAAAGAAAAAAAAAGTTGCCTATCCCAAACATTTTGGCCATCCCCTGTAGATAAATAGCACAGAAGCTCCAATTTTTGCTCAGTTTCTTTGCGGCCAATCTTAATTCAATATACCTACAAGCTCAGTGAGTGCAATGCTAAGGTAATGGGCAATACTAATTTATAAATAACAATGACAATATTATAGTGTTACAAAGCTCAGTGGTTCCCAAGTTACCGATCATGCTTGTTCTTGACATTGAACAAGCGATTATGGTACCGATTGATAGCCTTCTTTTTTACGTTCTTACTTCTGGGAAAAAATCAAAAAATGAGAAACAAAGCAAACAGTGCTTCAATCTTTCGTTTTGAGCAGAGTTGCATTGACACTGCATGAAATTCTCTCCTTCTCTTTTACTCTTATAGAAATTTTGTAAACAAGGCCAAGAAACGTCAAAATTCCACACAATATCAAAACAATACAGTGCCCTATGGTAGGCAAATCACACTTTCTTTTGTTCACCACGACTAGAACTGATTTTAATGACGTGTCGATATCACTGGTAGGCCATCTTTATCGCTCCTTGTGCCTTAGGGTCATTTTTGACTCAAGCCGTGAAATACGTTAGCGAGCTGCTGCCAACGTGATGCGGTAGGAAGGTTCAAATTCGTTTGAAACCCCAAATAAACAGTAATTGTGAAGTTGTTTTCATATGTGGTACAAAATATCAAGTATGCATGTTCTGTCTTGTGCAGCTTAGTTGTCCCATGTTAATAGGAATTCCCATATAACATGGGACAACTATGCTGCACACGGCAGTGTTGATCATTAAAAATTTTGAGATTTGGCTAGAATCGCCATATCAATGATTGTGATTTCGAGTGCGGGTCAGTATCGAATCGTTGCCTGTCATTGCAATGCATTGTTGGCTTGGTATTGATTGGCTTACAGTGATAGTGACGATGATGTAGAATCAGTAGTCAATTGACAAGACTGATATTGTGCAGCTCTGGTTTTGAATAGGGGGAGGTAGGGCAGTATGGACACCCTGAGGTTTTGCTTAACTTTACCTGCCAAGATGTCAAAAAAGTTTAGTTTTTTGATACATGTATTCTTTTAAAGTCTATTTCTTTTAAAGTTTATTTATAATTTATCCTCTTCAAACAATGTTTCGGAGAGTGTTAGATTTACATGACCGTCTTTAAGCACACGGGGCAGAATGGACACCACGAGACTTTTACGAACTTCGTACATTATTTACACCTATAAAGTTATTTCATTACAAAACAACTACTATGAATGAATAAAACGCCGAAGTAGTCCATTTTTTCAGTTAATTTAAATTCAGGCTGTTTTGGATAAAGCTTTGTTTTTATCGGCATGTACAGCTGTGCCTAGAACAACTTTTTTCCACTGTTGTCGTTTTTTGACGAATTTGTTTCACTCTATGTCTGCTCTAGTGAACTTTCAACTGAAAATATACTGAGAATTTGGTTGGTTTGTGATTTAGGTTAAATTTTTCCCTTACCACTTCTCTCAAAAAGATGAGTGTAGATGAGTGACCCGGTAGGAGAAGATATTTTCAAACCAGATTTTTGACATAAAAAGAAGAAAATATTAACATTTTAAACATGTAAATGCAGCAAAACTACTTGCATGTATTGTGTTCTAGAAATATCATGTTTTAATCGACCTGCAATTAATTACTCACTAAATCTTATTTTAGATGGTGTGAAAATTATAATTTCCATGCACAAAAAACGGAGGACGCTACTTTTTCGTGTAACATCAAGTATAAGGTCAATTTTGAATGTTTTTTTTTCCTGAATCTACGTTTCAGATAAATGGACTATATTCTCCATTCATTAAAAGTTCAAAAGAGTTCGCATATTTGAAAATACTGAGGGTGTCCATTCTGCCCCACCTACCCCTGGATAAAAAAAAATGGAAGCACTATTCTTAATAAGGGAACATATACTTCTTAAATTCGGCAAAAAAAAACTCCAATGAAGTAGAAAGTAGTCTTCAGTAATTTAATTTTCTCCGTAATGGCCGCGATAACGTTTCCGAACATTTAGTTTTGGGACACCCTAATCCGACACGATGTACAGGTCGGACTCGATTATCCGGAGTCAGGTTCTGACGCTTCCCAACATAATATCTCGAAAACGAAATGCTGCAAGAAGCTGAAATTTTGACTGATCACTAACCAAAGTTAGCTTACCAACATGTCAAAATTTCAGCTTTATAGAGCAATCCGTTTCCCGGATATATACCTATGTGAGAAGCAGCAGAACCCGACTCCGGATAATCGAGTCCGACCTGTAGTAGAAATCAGCGACGCGTGTAACCAAAACACCACAACGCGTCGAGTCGACGTTCTTTTCCAATCGGAACAGTTCCGGCCACACTCCGATGAGATGTGGTGCGGTACATATTTTATGTGTGCGGTTCGGTCAAGCTATTTCCAGAGTAGGTACACCTAGTATGTAGAAGCAATCATATGAGTTTCGCCACATCATGGAGTGATGAATGATGATGGAAGGAGATTGTGCGGAGGGCACTCTGTGCGCAGTATTCTAATTAAAGTATGGTTCTCCCGATTCCGCCGTTGCGTCCATGCTCTTCTTTAACACCCAGGGCCTGTTTCGTTCTGGTCGGGTGACCAAACACATTGCATCTGTCTACTTTATTCTACCGCAGTCGGCTCATTTGGTGCCGCTCGACTTATAGACTGGCCTGGCTGCATGACGACGCCGCGCTGACATAGGCCACATCAAACGTGGTTCCCCCTGGGACTCCCCGGGCCAGACCGAATCACAAAACCAGATACTCCACGCTGCGGTGGTCAAAGTCGGCCGATGCTGCTGCAGGTCTCATCTAGCTACATATATAATCTTTGGACGGCGGTCGTATGGTCGTATTATTATTATCTGAATTGGCATGCATGGCGCAGTAGGCCACAAAAGCTATACTGAAGCCCATGCCGACCATCTCTAGCAAGCCGTAGACCACGAACAACGTATTTTACTGTATTTAGTCCAGTCGCAGTCGGAGTAGCTCTTCTCTGAGAGTTAAGTTATGCATGTGATTATGGTTATTATCGTCAGGGTCGTCGTCGCCGTAAGGCTGGTGCAGTATGGTGCTGGCTGAGTCATAGTTTTGGGAGCCGCTGCAGTGGACTTTTGTGTGTTTTTTTCAGCACAAGAAACTTATTTAGGGATAATGGTTCTTTACAAATTCTTACATTCTTACGAAGTGCTCCAGCAACTAGTCTAGTAATTTCTGCATGAGTTACTCCATTTATTCCATTGGAAATTATTGCTGAAATTACTCCAAGATTTTCGTCAAGTATTCCTCCGGATATTTTTGTTGAAATTCCTCCAGAGATAATAATTTGACTAATCGCCGAAAATTGGTAACATAGTTCATTTGAGGTGTCCTGGAAACCCGTGAAACTCGATTAAATACAAAACAAACAAAAAAATACTGTTAGATATCTTGAAGAAAATTATGCATCATCTATAGTAGTAGTAGGTATATATAAAAATGAATTTCCGTCTGTCTGTCTGTCTGTCTGTCTGTCTGACCGCTATGGATTCGGAAACTACTGAACCGATCGGCTTCAAATTTTGTATGCAGGGGGGTTTGGGACCGGGGAAGGTTCTTAGCCTGGTGTAAGACCTCTCCGGTCTTAGGAACAGGGGGCTCCCATACAGATGACTTCACGGGGGACGTCCCTATGGAGCTGCATGCCAAAAAACACAGTAGGCAGGCAGTGCGACGTTTGACGGGACAGGTAGCGCCGGTAGCGTGAAAAAAAATGGTAGTGTTTGAAACCTGCATTATACATCTCGGAACCATTTAAATTGCTAGCTTTTTTGACTCCGGGTATCAGCGCAAAATCGGATTAAGGACGTAGCAATGACGACGGACAGAATCAGTCAGCGTCCTAAAGCTATCCAGGGCAATTGTGATACTAATGGTGATTGCAACAATAATTAAATGAATACATTTATCTTCTCAGGTTAGTACTTTGCAATCGAAATCATTATTTGCTTCTGTAACGGCCTTAATGTTTTCAGTAGAATACTTCACGAGATGACATCTTCAATGATGTCAGAACCCCAGAACCGAGGTCAGAACAGCATCAAATTTCGCCGTTTCTGTTCGAAGCAGCAAAGCATAGGAGGTATTAGTAAACACGAACCTGAAACCCTACGAAATTGAATGGATTCTTGAGGATCTGCCGGATTTAAGATTGGAGTAACATTGTTGGCCTCCTACTGTTGGTGCACGAGTCTTTGGAAAACGAATTTAAAACCAAAATACATTTTATAGAGGAACTTACGTATTTTCGGCAGTTCCGTTCTCTTCGTCACGGGGGGTTTTTTGAATCCTGTTGGAACTCAGAGTTGGTCTCAAATCCTTCCCAATTAAGCTGCGTTATATGTCCAAGTTTAAGGTAATTTGGTCCACAAAAACCCCCCCATGACGAAGTGAACAAACCTGCGGATAATACCCTTCGTCACCCTATTTATCATTCATCATTATCCATTATGGAAAGTCAGAACAACTCCTCCCTGCAATATTCACAAAAATGGGTGAAGTTTTACCCATTTCTTACCAACCCCGGTTTATCAAAAATGGGTGTTTTTTCTCCCATTAATGGGTTTCCGCACCGATGCGATGACCACTTTTGATAAGACTTTTGATAAGACGCCGTCCACAAATTACGTAACGCACTAGGGGAAGGGGGGGGGGGGTTTGATCTTTGGAAATCTTAAGAAGTTCCTCAAGTGATTGTTCCAGTGCCGTTTTCGCGGTTTCCTTCGTGAATTGCACCAGGTATTTCTGCAGGTATTCCTTCAAAGATGACTTTCAGAATTTCACTAGAGATTGCTCCCATTATTCCATCTGAAATTCGCAGTATTTCTACAGGAGTATCTAGCAGAAAATCTTTCAGAAAGTGTTACTAGCGATTATTCAAAATTGAATCCAGAAATTCCTCAAACAATTTGTTCAAAAAAATCCTTTAGGAGTCCATCCAATTGTTCCTTCAATTACACAGCGCAACATTTTTTTGTCTCAAGAGCAAACTTATGTGTCTCCGAAGGATTTTGGGCCGCTGAATCCGAATCCGGGCTCAGATTTGCTCCAACACGTCACAATTTTGAGCTATACCTCAATTTATAGGGCAAAATATGCGATTTTGGGTATTTTTGACTGCAAGTTATTAAGCATGGAAATATTTTTTTTAAGCGGTCAAAAGTTTAATTGATCAATTGACATCTAAATTAACGACTCATGTAAAATATATCGTTTTACCTAATCAATTTTGATAGATTTAATCATTTCATGTAAGTATGAAAACTTGCATGCAACTTTTGGAGGGTGACTTGTATGGGAAATATCGTACCTAACATAAATCGCTTAAAACTATCAAATTCGGTTTGGTAAAACGAAATATTTAGCATGAGTCGTTAATTTAGATAGTAGTTGACCAATTAACCTTTTGATTGATTAAAAAAAATATTTCCATGCTTAATAACTTGCAGTCAAAAATGCCCAAAATCGCATATTTTGCCCTATAAATTGAGGTATAGCTCAAAATTGTGACGTGTTGGAGCAAATCTGAGCCCGGATTCGGATTCAGCGGCCCAAAATCTGTCAGAGACACATAAGTTTGCTCTTGAGACAGACCAAAAGTTAATTTTTGTTACGCTGTGTTATTCATCTAGAAATTATTGCATATATGGATTTCTTCAGATTTTTTTATCCAGCGAATCCAACAGAAATTCTTCCAGAAATTCGAAAAGAAAACTCTCCTGTGATTCCCTAAGGAATTCCTCATGGGGTTTCTTCAGAAATTCACCCGGGAATTCCTTCTGTGAGTTTTTTTTTTTCAGGAACAACTTTCGGGATTATTTTAAAAATGATTCCAAGCACTCTTCTTCCAGGATTCCTCTGTGAATTCCTTCAGGGATTCGTCTAAAAATTCCTACAGTTATTCGTCCAGAAATTCCTCTATAAATTCCGCTAGAGATTCCTCTAGAAATTTCTCTAGATATACCTCAAGCAATTCCTCCAGTGATTTCACCAGGGGTTCATCCAGGAACTCCTCCAGGAATTCTTTCAGGGATTTGTCCAAGAATTCCACCAGGGATTTCTCCTGAAAGTTCTCCAGAAAATCCTCCAGAAATTTCTCTAGGGATTTTTCTAGAGATTCCTCCAGGAGTTACTTAGAAGATAGCTCAAGGAATTTCTCTAGAGATTTCTCCAGAAACTCTCTCAGGTGTGTCTACAGTAATTCCTTCAGGAGCTCCTCCAGGCATTCCTTCAGAAGTTCCTCTAGGGATTGCTCTTGAAATGTCTCAACGAATTCTTTTAGGAATTCCTCCAGGAATTCTTTTAGAAACACCTCCAGGCATTCGTCCAGGGATTTCTATAGGGATTCCCCCAGGGATACATCCAGGCAGTCCTTCAGGATTCAATTCTGGGACTCCTCCAGGAATACCATTGAAAGTTCCACCAGGAATTACCCCAGGAATTCCTGCAGAATTTACCTCAGGAATTCTAGATATTACCCAGGCATTTCCTCCAGGATTGCCACCAAGAATACCTCCAGGAATTACCCCAATAATTGATCCAGGAATTGATCCAGAAAATTCTCCAGGGATTCCTTTTTGAAATTCATTCAAGAATTTCTTTATTAATTCCTCAAGGAGTTTTTCCAGGGATTGCCCCGGGAATTCTTCCAGGGTTTCCTTGAGGATTTTTTTTCAGAAATTTCTCCTTCAGCTATTCTTCCAAGGATTCTTACAAAGATTTCTCCTGGAATTGGTTCAAGGGATCCCTACAGGAATTCCTACAGGGATTCCTCTAATGATTATTCCAGAGATTCCTCTAGGAATTCCTCTTATGATTCTTCCAATAATTCATCCAGATATTATTCCAAGATTTTTTCCTGGAATTCCTCCAGAAATTTCTCTGGGAATTCTTAATAGAAATTCATCAGGGATTCCTCCAGAAGTTCCTCTGGCGATTTCTCAAGGGTTCCTCGAGGAATTCCTCCAGTGATTCCTCCAGGTATTTCTCTAGAGATACATCATGAAATTCCTGTAGAAATTCCACTAGGGATTCCACGAGGAATTTCTCCAGAAATTCTACAAAGCCTTCCTCCAGCAATTCTATCTGAAAGTTTTCCAGCGATTCTTCAAGAAAATCTTGCAGAAATTCTTCCAGGGGTTCATCTGAAGAATTCTCAAAGAATTTTTCTAGGTATTCCTGAAGGAATTCGCACAGGCATGTCTCCAGGCATTATCCAGAGATTTCTCCAGGAATTGAACACTGTAATGAAAGGGTGGCCTTTTCTTAACAAAAATGAAACCATAGATAAAATTTGTTCGAGCAATTCAAACACAAGCTGTGTATTCCTCAGGTAAAAAGCATGTTCTGATAGAAAATCTGTTCTATTATACATACACGACGTTCTATTATATACAAAACTGGCTTTGCATACCCTTTGTAGTCGATGAAATATTAGAACGATAGGCATGATTTTTTGAACGATTCAATTGGGAAAATCAAATACATAATTTATTCTTAAAAAAACTGTGACATTACTAAAATATGCATGAGATGCGAATTTCAAAAACAACACAACAAAATAATATTAACTGCGGTAGATAATTGTTAAAAAAAAAAAAAAAAACAAATTTAAAATGGGCAATACAAGGTTTGCCGGGTCAGCTAGTCTATATATATAAAAATGAATTTCTGTCTGTCTGTCTGTCTGTCTGTCTGTCTGTCTGTCTGTCTGTCTGTCTGTCTGACCGCTATGCATTCGGAAACTACTGAACCGATCGGTGTGAAATTTTGTATGTGGGTATGTTTGAGGCCGAGGAAGGTTCTTAGCTTGGTGTGAGACCTCTCCGGTCTTGGGAACGAGGGGCTCCCATACAGATGACTTTGCGGGGACGTCCCTATGGAGCTGCATGACAAAAACACAGTAGGCATGCAGTACGACGTTTGCCGGGACAGCTAGTATATATATATAAATGAATTTCCGTCTGTCTGTCTGTCTGTCTGTCTGTCTGACCGCTATGCATTCGGAAACTATTGAACCAATCGGCGTGAAACTTTGTATGTGGGTACTTTTGGGGCCGGGGGAGGTTCTTAGCATAGTGCGAGACTTCTCCGGTCGCTGGAAAGGGTCACTGCCGATGAAATGAACCGGAAATGAGCTGAGAAAGAAGTTCAACACGGTCGCAAACAAAACCAATCTAGAGTGCGGTGCACCAGTGAGCTCAACATTTGTCAAATTGTTGGCTCGATTTCATTGACACGTGAATTTCCCGTGCTTCAGTCCAAAATGGTCGGTTTTCGACAGCCTTGTGCGGAACGAGCGGCTGAGATGGTAATGACTTTTGCCTAAGGAGAAGTACCCGGGGTGGCCGGAAGGTGGAGATCAGACCTACCTGGTGTATATCCGGACACGCGCTTTGGTCCAAAATGCCCAGCTTTCCACGACCGGATACAGGCGGGGATTCAGTCACGCGGCTTCGGTTTCGATAAACGAGGCGGCCGCGGGGGAGATAAGCACCAGCCGGGAGATGGCCAGGGAAGGCAGGACACCAGAAGGGCAAAACTAGCTCGGGATTTTGTCCCGCTCGATGGACACTGGGCACCTAATCGAAGGGTCGAAACCACCGGTCTCGAGGTCGAAATACGGCGGCAAAACGTGGAGAAACACGAAGGAGCCTTCGACTCTGATCAGTATTTCCTCTGTCTCCTTTCTCGGCTATCGCGGGGGATAAAGGCTCGGGCAAGCAGATCATGAATGAGTTGAAAATTCATGATCTGCTTGCCCGAGCCTTTTTCCCCGCAAAGGGACGCTCACTCTCTCGGGCAACTTTTCCCGTCTATACCCACTTGCACTTCAGTGCAGTCAGCCACCCATCGCACTCCGGCGGTAAATTTCCAAACGCAGGCGCATCACCCCCTACGCGCGAAAAACAAAACGACCGTTGGAGTTTGCGCCAACTTCACATTCGCTTCCATAAATACCCGCATGAAAAAATACGACAAATATTACCCAACGGTATCAACCGTGTGTTTGTCGAGATCTACCGGAAGAACTGATCCCGGGTTCAGCCGCGCCAAGTCAGATGGCTCTAAGCCCATGGTACAGAAAAGGCATTGTAAATCTAAACTAACGCTCAAATCTATATAAATCTATAAATATATAAATGAATTTCTGTCTGTCTGACCCTTATGGATTCGGACCGATTGGTATGGAAATTTGCATGCAGGGATTTTTTTGAACGGGGAAGGTTCATATGACAATTTCAGACCCCTCCCCCTCCGAAAAGGGGCCTCCTATTCAAATAAAATGGAAATGTCTGTAGGGAAACTGCGGGCATAACGCTTTCACGCAATTTCATCATATTGTGGAGGTTTTCGTTAGATGCAAGCAAACTAGAACTAAAACTGAGCAGGTTAAAACCAAGAACGGCTGATATCGAAAGAAAAGCATGGAAAACAACGATTTTCCAAATTTGGAAAGATTCCCTAATTTGCAGCGCACAAAAATTAAGACATTGCGCGCTGATTATATGGAATCAACCCATCAAACTACCACGTGCCTCCTACTCCTTCATTTGCTGCTTGGAAGAATTCGATGGAGCAAATTGGAATTTCACAACAAGTCAAAGCGGAAAATGCCAGCGGGCGTTTTGCCTCACCCAAAAAGGTGTTTTGCTTCCTACAGTTTTCCGACAGCTAAAAAGTAACACTTTTTTGAATTTGTTTATTTGAATGAAAATTTTGTGGGCACGCGGACCAAAAGTTGGAGTCTCTTTGGTAAGGGAATAAACTACTCTCCAAGGCAAAAAACACCCTTAAAAACAGTATAATTTGAGGTTTATTACCGCATATGCTTAGGTGGGGCGTTATGCCCCTCTTTTCTCTATAACTTGAGAACAAATAAAGCAAGTGGAACCAAATTTGCCATGAGGAGGATTCAGAAGGTAACAAATGTTTCTATGGTGGTGTGTAACATGAGAATCAATCAAGAAAATATAACAAAATTTGGCATGCAGAGAACTCAGAAGATGAAGAATGTTTTTACGTTTTTACGCTTTCTCCCTTCGGAAAGGGATCTCCCATATAAACGAAACATATATTTCTGCATAACTCGAGAACCAAGCATATGAAAACAAATTAGGCAAAAAGTGTACCTATGGTGTGTTAGACCCCTTCCCCTCTGAAACGGGGGACTCCCGGACAAATGTAATGGTAATATCTGCATAATTCGAGAACTAATTAAACAAATGTAACCAAATTTGTCATGCGGAGGTTTTAAAAGGCAATAAATGTTCCTATGACTATGGTAGTGTAAAATCCCTTTCCCTTTGGAAAGAAGGGCTTCAATACAAATGGAACGGAAATTTATGCACAACTCGAGAACCTATCGAGCAAATGGAACTAAATTTCGACATGTGGAGGGTTTAGAAGGTAAGGTAGGAAATGTTTCAATGGTGGCGTGATGTGTGATATCCAACACCCACCAATCCCCCCCGAAAAAAGGGGAACTTATACAAATTAAACAAAAAATTCAGCATAACTTGAGAACCAATCGATCAAATTTGCCATGTGGAGAAAGCAAAAAATATTTTCATGATGGCTTGAGAACGCTCCAACCTCAAAAAAGGGGGCTACCACAGATAACACACGTTTATGCTAACATATGAAATGTATGTAAACACTTTCAACGGTCATTTCTATGAGGAAACTTAACTTGCAATAGTTTGAGTGAGATAGTGCAACGATCGCATTCATAGCACTTGAGTGCAAATGACAAGCGCAAGCAGTCCCTGTCAGATAGCAATTTGTTGTATAGATGGAAGCAGCGACCAAGGTATACGGTTTTTACAGTTTTTAAACACGTTTTGAGACAAATTTTGTTTTAGAATAAACATCTATTATCTGTGAAGCTACCATTCAAATAAAACAAAAAATTCTGCAAAAAATGAAAACCAATCAATCAAATCGAACCAAATGTGACATATGGAGATATGAGGAACAAGGAGTCAAATTTAATCGTTTTTCAGTCAACAATAAACTCCCAAGTTGTGATTAAAGCTTAATTCAGGACAAAAGACAAACCCAGCGTTGTTAATTAAAAATATAGGTGGTAATATGGTTGCCACTGCCTTATAGAGTGTTAAAACAACCACAGCACACGGACAAATGTTAGCACAGAATGATCACCATGCCCTCATTGTCACACAGGTTTAAAATTGGCTGTTCTTTTGCATTGTTATGAAAGAGTAGGGCTTTACATAAAAAATCAACCAAAGATAAAAATAATAATAAGATACGAACCATGTGTTTCTCAGGTAAGTAGCATGTTCAAATAGAAGTATGAACTTACAGGGTGCGGCAGGAAAAAATGCGAAAAGTTCAAGGCACTATTACCCGCTAAATATGGGATATGTATGACTATTTTTTCATGACAGTGTATCAGTCAATGTCTATATTCTAGCACTGAAAAATAAAAATGAACATATTTGATGTTTAACATGTGATAATGTAGGCCTAATAAGCGGATATCAATAAACTGCGCGCCCAAAGGTCATTAAACAAAATGGCTATAACAGTAACAAAATTAGCTCAAATTCGATGAACAACCAGACCACACTGATCCAGAGCCATGTAGTTTCACATACCAGATGAAATAAGTACATATATTTGATGATATTGTAGAGAAAATCAAAAATTTTGCGAAATTTAGCGAAATTTAGCGACCTGTGCGATTTTCTGCGGTTTGAAAATTCTGGTTGTTTTCATCTTCAGGCGCGTCCCTGTAAAGGTTAGTGACCAAAATGGGAAATTTATTAATTAACTTTTCAGAAAACTAGCCTATTATAGATCATGGAACGTTGAAACATAGATTGGTTAATGTCAAATGGACGAAAATGAGGTTTGAAGTTGAAAAACACTTTCGCATTTTTTCCTGCCGCATACTGTAGTCCAGAACATTGGAGTATGCAAACGGTTGGGAATCAATGTACCAAATGGAAGATAACGTGCCTCTGGAGCCGGCCTTCCAATGTATATACAAATGAGTTTACATACACTTTGGAGCCAAACAACTAATTAATGAATGAAATGAACAACAAGATTTTTGAACAGTGCAAATTGTCCTCATGGTAGCTATGTACATATGTAGAACAAATTAAGAAAATTAACAAAAAACATTAGAAAAACTGTGTCATAGTGCAAGAGCCACAGTTAAAATGGGCAATACAAGGTTTGCCGGGTCAGCTAGTAAGAAAATAAAAACGAAATCGAAGAAAATTTGTTTCTTCAGAACACCAAAATATAACTATTAAAGAAAAATGAATAATTACAAACTTAAGCAAATTAACAATGTCGAATTGTCGTGGGGCGCCAACCTGGATGCTTGCTAAGGGCGCCATGGGACCACGCTACGACTCTGAGTCCACCTTAAAATGTGATGTTTCATCGAGCTTTAAAAGTGGCATTTTTAAAAAAGGCCTCATTTTTAAACTTTTTTAGATGATTTATTAAAAATCAACTAGTTTCTCTAGAAACTTATTTTTTTTTGACTTTTTTTTTGCTAGCAACTACGAGGATGACATCATAAACTTTTTGATTCGATATTTGCAATATTTGATGAGATATTTCAGATATCCCAATCTCGCCCCTCTGACCCATTGTCACCCCCAACGACGGTACTTCAGAATCAGATCAATAGGTGGCCTAATTTTAACAACACAGATTACATATAGTTGCATTTATCGAGGTACATTTTTCAATAAACTTTAACTTTTAGTAAGGTGCACCGAAAAAAAAAACAAGTAAGTTGTGGAGTTAGAATTATAGAATATTGAAAATTCTATAGCCCTTAGCATAGCTTACTAGATAAGTTTCCCTGTACCGATTTATTAACTTGTAAAGAAATAATTAGTTCCTCTGCTGAATTTTCGTAGGTGGCTGTCCGTTTATTGGGTAAGGGCATTCCCAACTAATAATCATTCATTTAACAAGCACTTTTATGACGAATGAATTCAGCATGATGCTGAATAACATTTGGATAATTTTTAGGTACAACCTGTGTTCGGGTTTTGTTCACACAAATTTGGAGAAATTATAAAGCATAGTGCAGTGCACCATCTGAACTGTTTGTTGTTAAAAGCGTTTTATAAATGTATATTAAAGCTGGTATTCAGCTTCAGCAAAAATGAATAAAATGCAAAAATGTAGGTATAATATTTACGAGAGTTTATGATTGGCAAATTTGCCCAAATCAAGATTCGAACTCGGGACCTGTTGATTGCCAGCTGCATTCCTTCCTATCTGCGCCATCCTAGGTACGATGAATTGAAGCACTCAAATCGAAACGAAACATAAACTTCCCGTGGTTTATAATGATCACACTTCGACTTCTATTCAGCAGTGGTGAATTAGCACAGAACATTATGGTTAACAACTTAACACGTAAGTGCAGTTGCTGTTCAGTAAAAAATAAGTGTTTTCATCCTGTGTTCTGAGTCGAAGTATAATGAAACGAAAGCGCTTATTCTACTTGTGAAAAACACATTATACAGTAACATGTGCTAATTTGTGAATAAGTATAACAAAAACAGAAATAGGTCTTGTTCAACTGTTTTGTAAGAAATTACCGCAAGTCGAATAAAAATCTTATGAAACTTTTGAAAAAAGTTCTAAATTATCATTGTTAATATCGATACGAAAGATTGAACATTGGCTAATTTTTCAATTGAAAAGGCATTTGAACAGTAATGTTACAGCATAATTTTCACTAGTGGTCACTAGTATAGCTGCCACTGTATTTCGGGCTCTCTCCATCAGTGGCCCTTCGCATCAATCGATACTTTATGAATTTAAAAACGATTGACGTCTTGCTTCAATCATCACTCATCATAAAAACAAAATATTTAACCTAGGACAGATTACACTACGTTTCATATCTGTCTTATTCAGGAGAAGAAGGTGCTCCAGTGGAAGTGCGAACCTACTTAGGTACTGGCCGTAGGTTCCATTTCTCTGTCGACCAACGGCTTTGCCCATAATCTCAAGTGGATGCTTGATTACCGTAGCGTGGTCCATCGTACTCACAAATAGAAACATACAAGAATAAAGTAGGAATGTGGGTGTCTTATGGAAGGAAGCTATTTTCTCAAGTAGGCAAATAAGTCCACATCATCATCAGCAGCAACATCATCGTGTGGTGATGAGCTTGTGCCATACGTTGATTGAGATGTCGAAGCGTGAGCATTTGCTAATTGAGAGGTTTTATGGCACACTTAAGCGGTGCTCAAAACGGAACATTTCAGTGATTCTTAATGGTACGGTTCGATGATTGATTTATGTATGAGATGCAATCTAGAGCAATTTAAGGGCGATTGTAAGTCTCTCGAGGTAATTCTGACCATTGCTGAAGGTATTGAAAATCTATTTAAAAAATCTAATGACAGCTCAAAATTAAATCCATATGTGATCTCAAATAATTTCAAGCATTGCATGCATCCCCTTCCCTATAGTAATTGTTCAGCAGATCTTGAACCACCCAATGCTACATTTGTTGCGGCAGGGATGCATCATCATTGATGCGTTGCGTCACGTTGGTTGGAACGGAACTCGAAAGCTAATTTATAACACCAGACGACGTGTACAAATGGTGTTTCTCTCTCTTGTTACGATGCGTAACGTATAAACGTGCGATCGCCGCCGCGTTCGTTTACGTCCATCGAAGACCAATTTAGGTGAATAATGAACGATATCAGGCATCATCGCTATCAAAACAGAACCGAAAGAAATGACGAATAAATGAAGAAAGGATTGAACCGCGGAAAACGTGGGAAGTGAAAAAGGTGATAAAACGTGATCGGATTAGGAGGTGAGGAGCAAGCCACCTCAAAGCGTTTCACTCTTTCTAATCAAGCATACCGAAATCCACATAACTGACTTTGGATAACAACGTCTTGAATTTTGATTTTTTGATCGAAACGTCAGTTCTTTGAAACAAACATCCATTTTGTCAGGAATCTTCTCGGAAAGATGCAGGTTCAATGAATCATTTGTATTCAACCAGCTGTCCCCTATGCATTCTAGAAAGTTTAACCCAGATTATCAAGAAGAATAAATTACCATACATCGCATCTTTTTTCAACTGTATTACCAGCCCGGTTCAAATAAGCATTCGATCCAAGCAAACGAACTGGCGATCGCCACCAAAATAGACTTCAAACGTTCATTATCACACCTTGCTCGCTCATGCCCAGCTCATGCCGGTTGATTGCTCTCGAATATCCACGCAACTCCCCAAAATCTGCACAACGAGACGTTGAGCAGGTGCGCGCGCACGCCCAGAGTTAATGAGCGGCTAATCGAAGCAATAAACGATCGTACGCGCTTCAAACAACAATCCACCGAAGATGAGAAAAAAATACCATCCGAATGACAGTCGCGAGCATACCTTTTCGGAAAGGTATCGTATGATCATGAGAAACGTGACGTGACGATCTTCATCATCCAAATAGTCGATGATGGCGTGCGACTTCAGTCAGCTGATTGTTGAGAGAGTTCGGCACGTTTCAACGGCTCAGGTTGCAACACTCTCGGAGAGAGATAGCACGGTGAAAACAAATCACTTAGCAATTATCACAAGAGCAAAACAAAAATGTTGATTTTTTCCGGATGTTAAGGGGTCATTCCGGTGAGTCACTGCACATTGGGCAAAATCAACCCCAAAGGTGGAAAAAATTAATAACTTTCTTAATACAAGACCATATGTTATCATCAATGGCTTATTCGAAAGCAAATTTTCTCAAGAATTGGTTGGTGGATGATTCATGTACGGGCAACTTCTCTGAAGCGAGTTATAGAGCCCGTTTTACCCCAGTTCCCCCTGAAATTTGTGAATTTCTGTTATTTTACCGCACTTGTTATGATTTTAATGATTATTTCGCTGGGATACCATCGCCCCACTCCCATTGAGTAACGTTACATACAAAAAGTTATTAAAATGTTGGAATTTTAGGGTGTTGTGGGGTCAATTAGGCAATGGTATATTTTCAAGATAAAAATTCATTTTTTATTTTTATTTATGATTTTTTACGTCACAATAACTAAATAAATGATCGAATACACATGGTTTATTCCTAAAGAAACCATTTTTGGCGAGTTTGATTTTAAATTATTGGTTATATTTAAGTTTTCCTGCATACAAATATGAGTAGTTCCCATCCTTATACCACCGATTCCAAACATTTCCAAACGATGAACCATTGCTTATATACTCCAAAAATATCCTAAATGTTGTTTGCGCATAGCCCCATAGACGGGAGGTGACGGCAGCATATAGTTTTAGAGCTTAGTTTACCCAAACTCCCCTATAAACTTATTTTTTATTGTTTTTAAATTAAAACAACTTTAACTTGAAACTTCTATGCATGATATGAGTTAATATTGATGAAGAGCTAACCAGTAATATCTCTGCATCCTATGAAATTTGGAAATTTAGGGTACAATGGGGTTAAATGAAAAAAAAAACATTCAAAAAGCTTGAATGACCATATAAGTTGACAAATAGCTTGTTTGACAGATAATTTCTATACGAATGATTCTTGTACTTACGACATTGCTTCAGCGGGGTGTAAAGCTTATTTCACCCCAATTTCCCTAAAAGTATTATCAAATTATTCAAATTGCTCCATTGCAGTTAATATAATATCATTTACATGATAACTTTCTGATTCCAATGAGTATACAATACATGAAAGATGTTATAAATATGACGTTTGGGGGATAATGGGGCAAAATGCATGCTTATTTCTCGGAATTTTGGTATTGAAGATGAAGAAATTTATAATAAATACGTGAAATAATATTTAAAATCCATGTCGCACACTTCCATTATTTACCATCCAGCATTTCATGATGAAGAGCTGTAGCGTGAATTTGAGAATATCCAAACTGCTGCTTGCCGATAGACTTTATGGGGGTTGTAGTAACACATTGTAGTAAAAAAGTCTCCAAAATGCATTCGTTATATTTTTGTTTACGGAATAGCAACATAAACATCAAATAGGTATTTATTTTGTTTTGCTATACGCTAATAATATGGCAGTCTTATTCCACTTAGCCAAGTACACTACCCGTCATAAGTTTATACTAAAAAAAATATTTGCAGCAATATTGTATCGCAATTAATCACCTTGATATCTCCAATACCTTACAAAGATGCTGTCTTCATCAATGTTATTCAGAAGCCCAAAAGCAACAACTTTTCTGAAAGTGGCATTTTTGTAGGTGTTCTGGTTTTAGAGATATCGAGGTAAGTTAGGGTGATTCAATATTATTGCAATACTTTTTGTGAGTCTCTACTTATGACGGATAGTGTATGTCTTTTAGTAATAGATACTAGATTTCCTAAGCACATATCCTTGCACATCTGATCATAATCGAAGTCACCTTCATCTGGCGTTGCGTTCATTGAAGCAGAATCTTCCCGTTTGTGGCGGTAGTACAATTTCATCGTTTTCATAAAGACATACTGTCATTATATTTGACGAAGTTTGCTCTGGGGATGATTTTCTTGCCAGATGTTCTCGAACAAACTTATGTCGTATATGCAGTCTTTCGCCTGCTTGTTCGCTAACGAAGATCAGTGGTGGATATGGTCAATGCAAAAAAAAAAAAGTTTAGTAATTAATCAGGTTCAATTGCACAAAAAACAAAACTCTTCAGGTTAGATATAAATTCCTCAAGATGTTGGTATTGACTTGATTTTTTTTATTCGGCTAGATACTTTGCTGTACGTACTGTGCAAAATCGGTCACCCTGTCCAAAAAGTCTTGCACCATACATTACATACACTCAATTCTTTCTTTGCACGGGTTAGTTTTCGACACAACTCAATCAATTTGAATCAATCCACATTAAAATTGACGGTCAGTACTATTCGCAGACGAAAAATCATGTCAATATGTTGATACACACATCAATTCTGAGGTAATGCTGTCGTTCATTTGACATTATGGCAAGGGAATTTCAATAATGCCAAACCCCGGACCGAAAAAAAAAATCGAACCCAACTCTCTCAGTATGGTTTTGCTGAATACTCGCGCGTTTAGCGCTTCGGCTATATGTGTTCTACCTGTCCATCAATCAGTCATTAATGAACTCGTATGGATATTATCTTTCAAACAAGTTATTTGTCAACTTATATGGTCATTCAAGCTTTTTGATTGTTTTTTTTTTTCATTTAACCCCATTGTACCCTAAATTTCCAAATTTCATAGGATGCAGATATATTACTGGTTAGCTCTTCATCAATATTAACTCATATCATGCATAGAAGTTTCAAGTTGAAGTTGTTTTAATTTAAAAACAATAAAAAATAAGTTTATAGGGGAGTTTGGGTAAACTAAGCTCTAAAACTATATGCTGCCGTCACCTCCCGTCTATGGGGCTATGCGCAAACAACATTTAGGATATTTTTGGAGTATTTAAGCAATAGCTCATCGTTTGGAAATGTTTGGAATCGGTGGTATAAGGATGGAAACTACTCATATTTGTATGCGGGAAAACTTAAATATAACCAATAATTTAAAATCAAACTCGCCAAAAATGGTTTCTTTAGGAATAAACCATGTGTATTCGATCATTTATTTAGTTATTGTCAAGTAAAAAATCATAAATAAAAATAAAAAATGAATTTTTACCTTGAAAATATACCATTGCCTAATTGACCCCACAACACCCTAAAATTCCAACATTTTAATAACTTTTTGTATGTAACGTTACTCAATGGGAGTGGGGCGATGGTATCCCAGCGAAATAATCATTAAAATCATAACAAGTGCCGTAAAATAACAGAAATTCACAAATTTCAGGGGGAACTGGGGTAAAACGGGCTCTATAACTCGCTTCAGAGAAGTTGCCCGTACATGAATCATCCACCAACCAATTCTTGAGAAAATTTGCTTTCGAATAAGCCATTGATGATCACATATGGTCTTGTATTAAGAAAGTTATTAATTTTTTCCACCTTTGGGCTTGATTTTGCCCAATGTGCACTGGGTCAGATTCTTATAAAAGGTCTGTTTTTTTTGGTACATATCGTGGTATCCATTATGATTCGCAATTAAATTCACTCTATTTCCATTAAAACGTACACCTCTAGCATCGAACATAGTTTATAAACAGTTTTGGAAAATTCCTGCTGCGATTCCTCCACATAGTTCTTCAAAATTTCTTGCTCCATTCTTTTTCCTTTCTTAAATCTTACCCAGTTATTCCAACTGGAAATCCGCTTGAGATTCCTTGAAGAATTCTTGCTGGGGTTGCTTCAAGGATTCCTAAGAATAATTACTAAAGAAATCCTGTGAAAACTGGAATTTCGGATGGTAGAGTTGGATGACTGGATTTGGGGTTCGGTTCACACACTTGCATTTACACGCACAAAACGAATATTCAACTGCTCGTCGCACATACCTGTATTGTGGCAAACCAAAGTACAGAACGGATCGCAACACTCATTCTCCACCCAAAGCAGCACTCATACATCTGTCTGAGAGGGTTGAAAATAACAGCGAGAGATCACAGCGGAGCGGTGAGCTCGATACTGCGGCACTGAGACGTGGGATAGTGCAGTCCAGCATCCCGAACGGATGAAATCATTTTTGTTATAATCAATTCTGTAAAGTTGGAATTTAATAAATCAATAAAAAGGTAACACTTGTATTTTGTGTGTTACAGTATCTAAGTATTTAGTTCAATTTCAAACACCAATCATGGCTAACCCGATCTGGCTCGATATCATAAATCCTAGCAAAAATTCCTGAAGAAATCTTACTAGAAATATCTGAATGAACTCTAGCATGAAGTTCTATTATCATTTGCTCTTTATTATGGGGAAATTCAGCTCGAGGCTGGTTCATCCCCCAGGAATTTCTGTTGGTGTTGGCGCATATCCGGGGCCAACTCCGGCGGGTCCGGGTGGACTGTATCAATCGGTCGGGACGGGATTTCGGATGGCAGGCACAACACCACTTGGATCACTAATTCACTACTTTTTATTACTACTCTGCACTTATAACTAGCTTACACTACTTAACTATTTTGCACTTTTTTTTGTTTGTATTAATGTGTATTTTAACTTATGGGCCCATATAGCCGAGGCGGTAAACGCACGGGTATTCAGCATGACCATGCTGAGGGTGACGGGTTCGATTCCCGGTCGGTCCAGGATCTTTTCGTAAAGGAAATTTCCTTGACTTCCTTGGGCATAGAGTATCTTCGTGCCTGCCACACGATATACACATGCAAAAATGGTCATTGGCAGAGGAAGCTCTCAGTTAATAACTGTGGAAGTGCTCGTAGAACACTAAGCTGAGAAGCAGGCTTTGTCCCAGTGAGGACGTTACGCCAAGAAGAGGAGAGGTGTATTTTAACTTAGGAGCTAATTCTACACTTCCTATTTTGCACTTTCACTGTACTGTACACTCGAAGTATATCACGCGGCGGTTGAAACGTAACTATCTCTGCGGCGAACTATTCGCATATTTATACGTGCGCACCCGCAATCTGGAATGTTCGCGCAATATCGCGACGCTGGTATCCAGCAACGTATCTAAATACCAAGGTAAGATACTCCAACTATTATTCATGTATTAGTGAGAAAAAGAAAAAAGCAAAAAATAGTTATGAAATTTGCTCAGATTTGTATGGGTACATCACTATTTAGCAAACTTTTTTTTTGAGAATTTAAGCGCTCACATCATAGAAGCAATTATTAAAATGCATCTCACTAGGTAAAAAGTGACTTCCATGCAATAAATCAGAAAATATCGTCAATTGAAATACAATAAAAAAATAATTGGTTCTAAACATAGTTTTACAGCCTTTAGAAACATCTAAACTATTAAAACTTCACAAATTTTGCAGAAATAATGACTCTCTAAAGTAAAATTACCAACTTTTCATAACTAACGCAGGTGTGTTAGTGGGTCTCGTTATTGATATTTACGGGAATATCTTACCTTGGTATTTAGATACGTTGGGTATCCAGACGCGGTTGGAATTCTCTCGATGGCTCTCACTCTCGAGGCGCTGCTGTGGTGAGTTTTGTGTTGGTCATCACACATCGGAGGCGGCGACGATGACAGGACTTACTTGCGTTCACTGCTGATACCCACAGTGGCTGTCGGAACTCACGTAATCAAAGGCGTAGCAAGGGTGGGTCGTGTTGGGGGCGGCAAATCGGTAAGTGTTTCGCATTCGTGGGTCACGGTGGCTATGTTGGGTGATTAAATAGGAACTATTTACAGATGCTTCGTGGATTGTTTAGGTTTCCGCTCATTCCGTATGGATTGTACGGAACAGTTGGTGTTTCAAGAGAAATCCCTAAAGAAATTCTTGGAGAAATCACAAGAAAAATTTCTATACGAATCTTTGGAGGATTTGCAGGATGGATTCCTGTACATCTTTGGAGATACCTCTGGAGCATTATCGGAAAGAATTCCTAGAGAAAGTTCATCAAGCATTTGTGGTGAAATTCGTAGAGAGTTAATTCGAAGATTTCTCAATGAATTCCTGCGAGAGTTCTCTCGACATTTCTCCGTAGATTTCCACAAGAGTTCCTTCAGACATTCCTCTAGCAAATCCTGTAGAAATGGTCACTGGGATTCCTGTAGAAGCTGTTTCTTTGATTTCTACAAGAATTTCTCAAAAGATTTCTTCATAAACCTCAAGCAATTCCTGCTGAAAATATTCCAGGAATTCCTGCATGACTCCTATCAGAACTTCAAGATTTGCTTGGAGAAATCCCAGAAGGAGTTTCTGAAGAAAACTTAGCAATTAGTTAGTGGAGGTAATGCGAGAAGAATTGCTCGAATTTTTTTTGCAGAAATGGAGGAGTCCCTGTACAAATCTATGGAGGAATCCCAGTGGAAATGGGTTTCTGCCAAAAATTCAGAAATTCCTGTAGGAATTCAAAAAGGAATTCTCGAAAAAAATTGCATATATTTCTCTTAAATTAAAGCCTGTATCCGCAATAATTGGGACATAGTAGTACGGCAGTAACTCTGTACAGAATCAATAAAAATGGGCCAAAAATTAACTGAGAACTCTTTGATGTATGTTTTTTATTTGTGCAAAATTTCATAAAAATCGATACATTACTTTTAGCTGTGGATGAGAAACAAACAGACGTGGTTTTTAAGATTTTGTACAATCATCACTCATTTTCATTCGCATACTAGATGGTTCTTTTCAGCTACAATTCAAAGTTATGTGAGGATAATTATGAAATTTCGTGTGCAGTTAAGATACTTATAGAGACACTTTCTTG
This sequence comes from Aedes albopictus, assembly GCF_035046485.1. NCBI lineage: Eukaryota > Metazoa > Arthropoda > Insecta > Diptera > Culicidae > Aedes > Aedes albopictus. Next base: position 502,757,480 of record NC_085137.1, on the reverse strand, counting down.
CAAAATTTCATCAACTTTTATCATTTGGATTGAAAGTAAATGGTGTTGATAGGGGATAGTGTTAGTGAAAATGTTTCATGTGTTTCATGTGCGTTGTTTGCCCATTCATAACTTTTGAATGTCTCTTCCAATTACCATGAAATTTTCACAGAAGGTAGTTGATTTTGTGTATATAGTGCCTGCAAAATTTGATGATTATTGGTGTAGCACTTTCAACAATACAATCGATACAATAAGGGCTACTCATCAATTGTTGTCTGAGGGGCTAATATCACGGTCAGTCCCAATATATGTTTCGACTGTAAAATTGTTGATAGTGCATCGATTTTTTTTTTTAAATTTTGCCTATGCAAGTAAAGTAGATTGAGAGGTTTGTGTTCAAAATTTAAGTCATTTCCTTAATCAAATTCAAAAGTTACAGCACTGATAAGCGAAACCAGGGGCTGTACAAAATTCAATTGCTCGCGTTCTACTGTTTCACTGCTACAACAAAAGGTACTTCACCGATTCACATGAAACTTTGCAGGTTAAATGAACACATCTCAAAATATTATCAGGCAAAATTTGAGCAATTTTCATGTATCTATTGCAGAGTTACTGCCACATTTCTGTGTCCCGATTATTGCGGATACAGGCTTTACCTCTAGGGATGCCTGCAGTAGTTCCTTCGAAAATTCAAGAGAGACCTCTTGGAGTTCTTCCAAAAAGTCCTGCTATGATTTATTCAGAGATTTCTTCATGGATTTTTATAGGAATTCCTTTTGGAATACATCCAGTGATTACTTATGGAATTCCTTAAGGTATTCCTACTAGATTGTTTATTCGGAAATTGGTTTCTTTATCGCTGTTGAACAAAATCAAATCTATATGCTGAATCTGCGTACCAAACTCCAAATTTTCATGAATGTGAGTGCTCGAAAACCTATTAATAAATCAGTTTGAAGTTTGTATGAGAGCAGTCCTAGAGAAATATCAGCAGAAACTCGAGGATCCTAAAATAATCTAAAAATTTTCAAATTCAAAATTCTGGAGAAATCCATGAATAAACTACAGTGGGAATTGCTGGATAAAACCCAGTAACAATTTCTAGTAGTGATGCCAGATGTTTCTTGGACGAATCCTTGCTGTAATTTCTAGAAAAAATCCAAGAAGAATTCCTGGAGGAATCCCTGGAAAGGTCATTCAAGGAACCACAGTAGATTTTTTTTGGAGGAATCCATGGAAAAATCTCTTGAGGTGTCTCAAGAAGAATTTCTGGATGAATCTTCTTCTTCTTTCTTCTTTATGGTTCTACGTCTCCACTGTGACTTGGCCTGCCTCGCTTCAACTTAGTGTTCTTTGAGCACTTCCACAGTTATTAACTGAAGGGCTTTCTTTGCCTGCCATTGCATGAATTTGTATATTGTGAGGCAATATACAGGCAAAGTACAATGATACACTATTGCCAAGGGACTCGAGAAAATTTTCCCGACTGGGACGGAAATAGAACCCGCCCTCTCCAGATTGGAGGTCCATAACCTTAACCACTAGGCTAACTGGAGATCCCACTGAAGGAATCTTAGCTGGCATTCCAGGAAGATTTCTGAAAGTGTCCATGGATCTGAAGGCATCGTTGGAGAACTAATCAGAGAAGTTATCGCGGGAATATTAAAAAAAAATCCTTGGAGGGATTGTCAAAGAAATTCTTGGAGAAATCTCTGGACTTGAGAAACATTTCTGGAAAAATCCTTCATTCTTTTGCATCCCAGCAGGAATTTCAAAAAAAATCTTTGGAGGAACTCTGTTTAAATTCCATCACAAATGCCTGATTGGAATTCTCTTAAATTCTTGTTAGGATTGCTTTCTCCCAGCCCCAGGATTCCTATACACCAAAACCTTCATTTAGGTAATGAGTCGGGACTGCCCAAATAGAATTTTTACCTAAATGGATTCATTACCTAAATGGATTCAGTCTATTACCTAAATGGAGTACAAGGTTGAAAAGAAGTTCAAGAATGACTAGGAGATTTAAAGGGGTCATGCGAAGTTTCAAAGGACTTTCAAGGGAGTCTCAGAAAAAGAGGGGCTTTGGGGGCATTTTCGGGGGTTTTGGAGGGTCTCAGGTCAGACTTGTCATTAAAATAACTAGATGGGCACGAAACACGAAAAACCCTGCAAAATTCCGCCAGACTGAAAAAATATTCAAAGTCGGGTCAATTTTTATCGAATGTTGGGCCACTGTTGCACCAACATCGAACAACTGTTGGGTCTATATTGGGTTTGCCGGCCAAAATGAAAATAGGTCAATGATAGGTTGATGTCGGATTTGACGTCATCAATGATGGTAAACACAAATTCCATTTAGGTAACGTTACCTATATGGAGAGACCTAAATAGATTTAACCTAAATGGATCCTACCTAAATGGAGGTTTGAGTGTACATATCCTTCTTGTAATTTTACCAAGGATTTCTACAGGGATTTTGCCTAGGATTCCTATACAAATTTTCCTTGGATTTCTTTACGGCCGTTCTGCGCCCGTTTGTCCCATATTATATGGGAATCCCATAACATGGGACAATTATGCGTAGAACGGCAGTTTAGGCAATAGCATATCAGAAGATATTCCTAGTAGGATATATCCAGGAATTCTTGCTGCGATTTTTCAAAAATGTTTAGCCGGGATTTCTCCAGTAATTGCTGCTGATCATTCAGAAGGTTTCCCAGCAGGAATTGCCCGAGGAATCCCAGCTAAAATTCCTTATGTATTCTACCAGAAATTTCTGAATAAATCTCAGCAACATTCCTGGTTCCCAGCGAGAATTCCTGTAAGAACTAAAAGTGCATTTTTTTCGAATGAGTGTAATCAGTTTCGTACCTTTTAATTCCGCCCTATGTTGCTTATCCTTTGACAGATACGCGTATTTCGACTACCACTTGTAATCTTCCTCAGTGTCAGTTAGTCAGTGGATTTCTCGTTTTGACAGCAGTTTGAAACCTTCCCGAAGCTGCTGCCATGGTGCCGGCGTCGATGCGGTGGTGTGTGTTGCGGCGTCCTTGACACAATGGTCCAGTGCACGAATTTATTCTGGCCTCACAGAAAATTTGACGTTTGAGAGGTGCCGGCACCCCTTAAACGTCAAATTTTCTGTGAGAGTAAGCAGGCCAGCATAAATTCGTGCAGTGGAGCATGGATTACTGCACGAATTTATACTGGCCTGCTTACCCTCACACGAAATTTCAAATTTCGTGTTAGAGTAAGCAGGCCAGTAGAAATTCGCGCAGTAATCTATTGGGATTTGAATGAGTTGCTTTGATCGGTTGAAGACGTTGTTGACCACGTGGCTGCCGGAGCGGTTTGGGCACGAACAATAGTATTTACTCTTTTTCTGGTACTTTAGATGACAGTCAAAATGTACTTCACTTCTGTAGTAATCTGATGAAGCTATCCTTCGACATTTTTCATCTGAAAATGCCTTACGATACCAAACTTAGGCCAATAATTGACATTAATTCTTAACGAGCCATTTTTACCCGCCTGCTTATTTATTGGCATTCTGATATTCACAATCCTTCATCATCTCCTTACAACATCTACATGCGTTTTTTTACCGTGTACAAAATGTGAGAGAATCGTCATCGCGAGAGAAGAGAGCGTTGCTAACAACATGTTGCACGATCATGCATTCTCATCAGCGACGGTCACATCCACCCCCTTCAGATTGTCGCTCGCTTCGTTTTCGTATACGATCAGTCGATCAGCTGCCGGTAAACGAGGCGCAGTGCGTGCGTTTAGATAAGCCGTTGTCCGTGGTGTTAGTTTTTATTGATACCTCCCCACGTGTGTGGTTTGTCGTTGTCGTGTCCCTTGGTTTGAGGGACAACGTGCGCGGGTGCGTCAAGGGTCACTTGGGTGGTGATCGTCAAGTTTTCGTGGAATCTGAAACTGAGACCGGCGGCGGCAAGCGCTTCTAATCCCTATGTTGTCGGCGACGTGGAATTGTGTATCGGTAGTTCGGTCGTTTGCTCGTTCACGATGGGGGGGCATTGTGCGGATTGTGAAAAGTTCTGAAGTGCCTGTATAGAAAGTGTTAGGCTTCATCTATTTTTGCCTTTCTTTGACCGAACCGAAAGAAGGGAAACAAGACGTGAAGAGGTCTGGTTTTTCGGTTTCCCCCCGAAGTGGAGCGCGTCTTTGGTTGCATACTAATCTGACTTCGCTCGCAGTGTTGTCGTACAGTCAGTCAGTGTACAAAGCCATTTTTTGGTTTCGTTTTGTGTTGACTGCAAAGGTATTGAGATGTCATTCTACGCTGGCGTGTAGTCGCCGTCGTCGTGGTCGTTGTCTTCACCGCAAATGAAAACCTCTGGGGGAAAAGTGTGAAAATAGTTCACAGAGGAGTGGAAATCCATCAGCTTGTGTCGGTTGAAGAAGTTTATTTTAAAGTGGCTCCAGAGGCAATGGCTTGGTTAAGAAACCCAAACTAGGTTGATGAGAAGAAGCTGCAAGCTGTTGTTCCAAGTGTGACACAAGTTGTAAACGAAACGGAGGAGTCTGGAATCTCACCTGCTACCGCGTATCGTACAGTGCAGTGAAAGCGCGTGAAACCAGAAAAGAAGATCGATCGACTTGATCTGAAATCTTGTGAGAAGCTGTTTGCCGTGCATTAGGCCCTACTACAGGGAAAAGTGGAGAAGGTGAACGAAGAGCAACGTGATCGTGGGGCAAGAATTGCTGTTGCGGAACCGGTTCGGAAGGAAACTGGGTGGTGACACCGGCTCCCTATCACACATAGTTTATTGGTTGTTGGTTTTCTGATTAAAGTACGATCGCATCGTATAGTGAGTGCAGTGATTCAGGTTCGATCAAAGTGATCTCGAGGAGAAGGTTAAGGTCCGATGAAGTGAGCTGTAGATTGTTTGGAATCGCTAATCTAAACCGACCGTGATCAGCTGTTTGAGTGCAACCTATGATGCTGTAACAGGCGGGAATGGATCGAAGTGTGAACTTCTGTGGCTGAGTTATTCTGATAGCGGAAAAAGCGTCGCAATGGGACAAGTAGAGAGTAACGGTAATGATATGATTTTGAATAACTGCATTAGATCATACAAACTTTTCTTCTATGAAATTTTTATCTATCTGTCCAATTATTTATGATATTTTGAACTTTATACAAAGCTTGTTAACATTCTGTGCAATTGCATAAGTTGTTCAGCCGGAAATCCTGGAGAAAATGTTCGTCTAAACTCAGTAAAATGGAGAGTCAAAAACTTATTGCAGATTACATATGTATTTGCTTTACAGTTTCTGTTGAAAATTGTTGAATATATTATTAATAATTTCTCACATATCTAGGAAGGATTGCAGGAATGTCTATCGGAGTTTATGGGAGTTTTTTTTGTAGATTTTGCTTTTTTTAGTAAACCTACGACCTTTTCGCAACGACCCCAAGAACTTTTGATTTTTTTGCAGAATTTCGGGTGGTCTATTTTTAAGTGTTTTGATCCGAATTTCTTAACAAAAATATGATTGAGCTCTTGATAGATTTTATTCCTATAATGAGGATGTAATTTATGGCAAACTTGAAAAACTCTGTAGATTCCTCGAGTAAAGTTCTGCAAGCATTTTTCTGTAGAAATCGGATAAAAATTCGCCTTAGGTTTACGTCAGTTTTTTGCCTTTCTCGTACACCAAGTGTACTGGAAAGGCTATATGTTCACTCCAAAAATGACTTTTTGATAGAAAGCCCGGAGGGTCAAGTCACATATACCAATCAACTCAGCTCGACGAATTGAGGTGATGTCTGTGTGTGTGTATCTGTGTATGTGTGTGCACAAAAAAAAACACATCACTTTTTGGCAGTAAACCTCAACCGATTTTAATGACCGACGGTTCATTCGACGGGGAATCTGGTCCCACTGTTTTCTATTGAAAATGGTTTGGATCGGTCCAGCCGTTACGGAGATATGGTCATTTAGGTGTTCCGGAGCGGTTCCTCAGGATGGGGCCAGATATGAAAATGCAACAAAGCCATGCATGTGGCACATAAAACCACGGTATTTTCGATAACCTGATGAGCGGTTAGCATATAAATAGTTTCAAACCATATCCGAACCGGTAGTGTTTTGGAACCGGTTGCGGGCGCCCCGCTGGATGTGGAAAAATATAAAAGTGGATCAAACCCATGCATGCGACACATCAAACCACGGCATTTTCGATAATATGATGAGCGGTAAGCAGGAAAAATGTCTCAGACCATATCTGAACCGGTAGTGTTCCGGAACCGGCTCCGGGCGCCCAGCTGGATGTGGCCAAACATGAAAGTGAACCAAACCCATACATGTGACACATGAAACCACGGCATTTTCAATGAGCTGATAAGCGGTAAGCAGAAAAATAGTTTCAGACTATATCTGAACCGGTAGTGTTCCGGAACCGGTTCTGGGCGTCCCGCTGGAAATGGCTTAAAATAAAAATGAATCAAACCCATAAATGCGACACTTAAAACTACGGCATTTTCGATAACCTGATGAGCGATAAGCAGGAAAATATTTTCAGACCATATCTGAACCGGTAGTGTTCCAGAACCGGTTCCGGATATCCCGCCGAAGTGGTTGTTGTGACCGGAGGTTCAATACAGTTTCATCCTAGCAGTTCTTCTGATTCTTCACTTCATAAGCTTCGTTGAAAGACTGATCCGATTTGTCGAAAACGTGACAATTGATCTATAGGGCACTGCACGCCGCGGTTGCTAGGGAAAATTCTTTTAAGTCCTTGACGTTTCGTGGCCTTGTTGTTTACGATTTGAACTTAGAAAAATTTTGCTGGTTTTACTGAGGTGCACCCAGGTGGGCAGGGTGGCTTTGATTGAAATTATCAACGCGTGGTTCGTGGGTGGCGGAATGCGCGCGTTCGGGCTCCTACTTGCAAGATTATGAAACCTGACTTGACTACAGTTATGAAGTTCAGCAATTTGTAAGGCATGATTAGCTGATGTCAGGATGAATCATTGACCACATGGTCACCACTGGCCACTCCGGGAACTTCCGGGATGACCCGAAACAACCTGGAGAACCGGTGATAGGGGTCAATTACGTTTTTTTGCTAAATAAATGACGTTTTTTGCTAAATATATGATGAAAAACACCACAGCTCTTTTTTTATGATTTTTCGTCAATTCACTTGTGACTGCATAGCAATACTGGCCATGGTTCCCATGTGCCACTTCCGAAACTTCCGGGATGCCCTGAAGAACCGACATTAGAGGATAATCATATTCTAACAGAAAAATGTGTCATGCGACGGATCTTCCTTCATGAATTTTCATAGATATGTTTGAGGTTGTATCGATGCTAGACATGGCCCCCATTATTGGCCACTTCTGGAACATCCAGGTACCCCGACGGAAACGACAACAAAAGCTAATTACGATCATACAACAAAACATGTAATGTGACCATCATGATTTTTAATTCCTATGTATGTGGTCGTATCAAAAGTGGCCACACTCTTGGTTGACCATTTCTGAAACTTTCTGGGGCGGCCTGAGGGAACCGATGGCCAGAATCAATTTGGTTCATTCAGCGACGGTTTCATCATGTTTTTCGAGAATATGCTTGTGGTTACTGCTAAAACTTAGAGAATGCCCTCAAGAGACTGATGGCATATTGAACAAACGCGTTCATATGACAAAATGTGGTGTGTAACGCATCTTGGCTAGGTCCAGAGAAATATCTGACAGGATAAAATAATGCCTGATGGAACTTCCGAAGGATTCCCTGGCGTAATTCCTGGAGGAATCCCTTTCAAAATGTTTGAAGGCATCTTCAACGGAATTTCTTGAGAATCGTCCATCTGGGAATTCCTCCGGGTTCTCCTCCTCCAATTCCTCCAGGAGTTTCTCTAAGAGTTCATCCTAAATTTTTTCCTTAAGTAAGTATGAGAGTTTCTTCCAAAACTTCTCCGGGAATTTCTTCTGTAATTCCGCACAAAGTCCTTCCTGGAACTCCTCTGGGAGTTTCTTCTTAAGTTCCTCTGGAATTCCCCCCGGCAGTCCCTTTTAAATTACACCAGAAGTTTCACGTAGAATTTCACTGTGAGTTTGTCATAATTTCCCCCGAGAGTTTATGCTGAAATTCTTCCACAGGCAGTTTCTCATGAAATTCCTCCGGGAATTTCCCCAGGAATTCCTACGGAAGATGCTTGTAGAATTTCTTTAGTTCATTCTAGAATATCTCTGGAAGTTCCTTCTGAAATTCCTCCGAGAGTTCATCCTGGAATTCTTCCGGGAGTTCACTCTGAAGTTCACGCGGAAACTCCAACGGTAGTTCGACCTAGAATTTATCTGTGAGTTCGCCATAGTATTCCTTCAGAGTACCATCCGGGAGTTTCCTCCTGGAATTCCTCTTGAAATTCCTCATGGAACTTCCTGGATCCCAAAAGTGCTTCAGGAGTTTATCACAGAATTGCTCGGATGTTCCTCTTGAAAAACGTCCGGGAGTTCCTTCAGGAAATCTTCCGGAAGTTCCTCTGGAAGTTCGTCCTGCAATTTCTCCTAAAGTTGTTTCTGGAATTCTTTCTGGAAATTCTTCTGGAATCCTTCTAGGAGTATCTCTGGAGTTAATCTGAGAATTCCTCCCAAAATTCCTCCTTTCTTACCGAAATTTCTCTGAAGGGTCACTTTGAAACACCTTCTGAAATTCCCACAGGAGTTGCTCGTGAAATTTCTCATTAAATTTCACAGGGGACTCTACTTTTATTTCTTAGGGGGGTTTGCCTTAGAATATCTCTAGGAGTTTCTCCTAAAACTCTGGGACTTCCTATTGAAATTCCTTCTGGAGTTCCTCCTCCTCTGAGAGTTCACGCTGGAGCCCCTACGAGAGTTCATCCTGAAATCCTCCGGGAGTAAGTCATAGTATTACTTCGGATTCTCCACTTGAATACTCTCCACAAGTATCCTCCTGGTACCTCTATGAGAGTTCCTCGAAGATCCTGGAATTCCTCTATGAGTTCGTTATATTATGTCTTCGGATGTTCCTCTTGAATACCCTCCTGGAATTCCTTCGAGAGTTCCTCATGAAATGTTACCAGGAGTCCCTTCTGAAATTTCTCTAGGAATTCCTTCTGGCAGATCCTCCTGGAAATCATCAGATAGTTCCTCCTAGAATTCCTGCGGAAATCCTTTCGGTAGTTCCTCCTGAAACTACTTCGTGAGTTCATCCTAGAATTTCACAGGGAGTTTCTCATGATATTCCTGCGAGAGTTTATGCTGGAATTTCTTCGGGAGTTCCTTCTTGAGTTTCTTAGGTTATCCTTTTGAAATTCCTTCATTCCTTTGAAATGCCTGATGGAACTTCCGGAGGATTCCCTGGCGTAATTACTGGAGGAATCCCTTTCAAAATGTTTGAAGGCATCCTCAACGGAATTTCTTGAGAAACGTCTGGCAAAATGTTTGAGGAATCTCTGACTAATATATTGAGGAAATCTCTGTTGGAATTGTTGAATAAATATCTGGCAGAGATAATCCAGATGCAGTGCATTGCCCTTGCGGAACTCCTAGATGAATCTCTTTAAAAAAAACCCAGATGGAATTCAAGAGCAGTAATTTGCGTAAATTTTAGAGGAGTCCTTAGCGGAGTTCCTGTATGAATTTCTTAGCGGAGTTCCTGTATGGCGGAATTTCTAAAGAAATTCTGAGAGGAATTGCAGCAGTAATCACCTGCAGTACTCTTTTTTTTACCCCCGCTGTTGGGGGAATGAAGCAGCACTCTAAGAGCAACCCCTGATGGATTTCCAGGAAAAATCCCTGATAAACACCACGAAGAATACCCTCCGGAACTGTTGGAGAAATTTCTGGAAGAACTTCTAGCTGAACGTCTGGAGCAGTCAGTGGTGGAATTCAAGATAAATTACTAGTGAATTTTCAGAAAAATCCCTGGTGAAACACTACGCACCATCCTTTACGAAACTCATGGAATGATACATGGTGGAGCTTCTGGAAAAATAACTGGCACAGCATCTGTCAGAAATCACTAGCGCCACAAATTATTTTTAACGACTTTTGATAGGGATTTCTCCAGGAACAAGACCAGGGAATCTCCCAGAAGTTCCTTAACTTTGGTGTAGCTAGAGCGGCCACCAGGATCCGAACAATCAGAGAAACATTTGAAGAAATACTCTTACGAACTCTCGATGGTATTACAGGAAGGACTACCGAAGGAATTCTAGGAGAAATCGCCATAGGAATTTTGGGAGGAAATCCCAGGGGAACTTCTACGGAAATTCCAGGTCAAACTCCCGTGGGAATTTCAGGAGAAACTTCCGTTGACTTTCTAGGAGAAATTCCACGAGCAGCTCCCGCAGGAATTCCTCGAGGAAATCCTGAAGGAATTTCAAAAAAATAACCTAAGAAACTCAAGAAGGAACTTCCGAAGAAATTCCAGCATGAACTCTCGCAGGAATATCATGAGAAACTCCCTGTAAAATTCTAGGATGAACTCACGAAGTAGTTTCAGGAGGAACTACCGAAAGGATTTCCGCAGGAATTCTAGGAGGGAGGACCCAAGTAACAATTCAAAATCATTAATAAGCATGTCAGTTGATTAAATGTGCTACAAAGGCGCCAGTTGTACAAGAGTATATGTTGAACAAAATGGCGATTAAATGTTTCATGCAGTGGAAACTGCACGTTTGTTAAACATATTTCTGCTCATTGAATAACCAATGGTATAAAAGTTTAAAGACAGTTGCTTAGGTATTCACATCATCTGTCCAATAGTGCTCTAATAATGATAGAATACAAGCTGCTTCCGACGTATTAGATGCCGTTATTCCACATAAGGTCTTCAATGGAACAAGTAGCTTATTTAAAGTTTAACAACTTTTGCTTGATCATTTTATTCAACTACACTGATATAGCTTAACAACAAGATGTTACTACGTTTCTTTAATACAAATGTTACACTTTTATTCAAGCAATGTTGATTAGCAGTGGTACTGTGACACTTAATTATCGTTGTTCGCCATGCCCCTTTGTGTAAACACGATTGCTGATTAGGAGCCTAAACAGAGCAACCGCGGCTACAAGCTTGAAGACCAAACAAACTTCTTGCAGCAGCTCTAAATATCACACTTTTCACACTTTTAAAAACATTCTGACTCACCTTTTACATTACACGCTCCAACGACAGCAAAATCGGCAACAAAAACACCAGAAAATGCAGCTTAAGTGGAACCCGGGCGGCTCCTCTTTTTGGTATTCACAATCTACTCTATCCACTTTGGTGCCACCGGTCAAACCGGGCTCAGCTTCCTTATGTTCATATCTTATAGCTGCCTGGAGATATACACAAGTTTTACACATTATCCTCCCGGCACAAAACAGGAGCAGTGAAAATAAATAAAGTTCACTTGTTTGTACGTTAGAATAAAAAAAAGTTCGAAGCGATACCAATCTCACAACACAACACCGTGAATTTCTGACAGACAAACAAAATAATTAGCGTGCATGCCTTATGATTAAACGTTGCGGTCACAATTATTCAAACATTGATCAACTTCAATGTTTATGAAAATAATCAGTTGAATAAAATATTTAAGCAATGTTTAAGCAACATATGTACGGTAATGTATTCGACTCAGGAATTGAATATTCATATACTGCTTTAAATCTGCCGATTCATGTAATTCGGATTTGAAGCAGAGCGGATGCAGACGAGTGTAAACCCAAAGGTCCAGAGTTCGAGTCTTTCCATTGATGTGATTTGTCCCATAAAATGTAATAAAATAAAAAGATTGGGGGTACATAATCAGAGAGAGATATTCCAGACACAAATGCAAAAATATAGAAAGTTAAATCATTTTCTCATTTTATTGTTACAATGATATTGAAGAAACGTTGAAGAATCGTTTTTGTAGCAATTATTAAACCATTTCTATAAATAGAAATAAATTTCGTAAGTTGTATCACGGCTCCAGCATGTTTTGATTGTATTATGGTGGAATAAATATTGATGAAAGCTTGCTAATATGCACTATGCTGCTACTGCATAATAATGGTTTCTAAACCCATTCTTAAATGATTGAACAAATAGCGTCATACAACATTGTTTAATAAACGTTGAAGAAAAGTTTATGATGTTTGTGTAAATTGCTGATGGTTCTAACGTTGAACAAGAGTTTCACAACCGAGGTACGATCATTCGATAAACATTTATTTCATCGTGCTTATAGAACGGTTGATGTTGAATAGATTCTCATTTTTGGGCGAACAAGAGTTGAAGAACAGTTTTATCACCGACGTCGGTGGTTTTATTTCAAAATTATTCAAATATAATACGACTTCCAGTTTAACAACGTTGCTTTGAGAAACATTTCTTAAAGCAAAAATTGTTTCTTGGGGAACTATCTGATGATTTCCAGGAGGATCTGCCAGAAGGAATTCCTAGAGAAATTTCAGAAGGGACTCCTGGTAACATTTCATGAGGAACTCTCGAAGGAATTCCAGGAGGATATTCAAGAGGAACATCCGAAGACATAATATAACGAACTCATAGAGGAATTCCAGGATCTTCGAGGAACTCTCATAGAGGTACCAGGAGGATACTCGTGGAGAGTATTCAAGTGGAGAATCCGAAGTAATACTATGACTTACTCCCGGAGGATTTCAGGATGAACTCTCGTAGGGGCTCCAGCGTGAACTCTCAGAGGAGGAGGAACTCCAGAAGGAATTTCAATAGGAAGTCCCAGAGTTTTAGGAGAAACTCCTAGAGATATTCTAAGGCAAACCCCCCTAAGAAATAAGAGTAGAGTCCCCTGTGAAATTTAATGAGAAATTTCACGAGCAACTCCTGTGGGAATTTCAGAAGGTGTTTCAAAGTGACCCTTCAGAGAAATTTCGGTAAGAAAGGAGGAATTTTGGGAGGAATTCTCAGATTAACTCCAGAGATACTCCTAGAAGGATTCCAGAAGAATTTCCAGAAAGAATTCCAGAAACAACTTTAGGAGAAATTGCAGGACGAACTTCCAGAGGAACTTCCGGAAGATTTCCTGAAGGAACTCCCGGACGTTTTTCAAGAGGAACATCCGAGCAATTCTGTGATAAACTCCTGAAGCACTTTTGGGATCCAGGAAGTTCCATGAGGAATTTCAAGAGGAATTCTAGGAGGAAACTCCCGGATGGTACTCTGAAGGAATACTATGGCGAACTCACAGATAAATTCTAGGTCGAACTACCGTTGGAGTTTCCGCGTGAACTTCAGAGTGAACTCCCGGAAGAATTCCAGGATGAACTCTCGGAGGAATTTCAGAAGGAACTTCCAGAGATATTCTAGAATGAACTAAAGAAATTCTACAAGCATCTTCCGTAGGAATTCCTGGGGAAATTCCCGGAGGAATTTCATGAGAAACTGCCTGTGGAAGAATTTCAGCATAAACTCTCGGGGGAAATTATGACAAACTCACAGTGAAATTCTACGTGAAACTTCTGGTGTAATTTAAAAGGGACTGCCGGGGGGAATTCCAGAGGAACTTAAGAAGAAACTCCCAGAGGAGTTCCAGGAAGGACTTTGTGCGGAATTACAGAAGAAATTCCCGGAGAAGTTTTGGAAGAAACTCTCATACTTACTTAAGGAAAAAATTTAGGATGAACTCTTAGAGAAACTCCTGGAGGAATTGGAGGAGGAGAACCCGGAGGAATTCCCAGATGGACGATTCTCAAGAAATTCCGTTGAAGATGCCTTCAAACATTTTGAAAGGGATTCCTCCAGGAATTACGCCAGGGAATCCTTCGGAAGTTCCATCAGGCATTATTTTATCCTGTCAGATATTTCTCTGGACCTAGCCAAGATGCGTTACACACCACATTTTGTCATATGAACGCGTTTGTTCAATATGCCATCAGTCTCTTGAGGGCATTCTCTAAGTTTTAGCAGTAACCACAAGCATATTCTCGAAAAACATGATGAAACCGTCGCTGAATGAACCAAATTGATTCTGGCCATCGGTTCCCTCAGGCCGCCCCAGAAAGTTTCAGAAATGGTCAACCAAGAGTGTGGCCACTTTTGATACGACCACATACATAGGAATTAAAAATCATGATGGTCACATTACATGTTTTGTTGTATGATCGTAATTAGCTTTTGTTGTCGTTTCCGTCGGGGTACCTGGATGTTCCAGAAGTGGCCAATAATGGGGGCCATGTCTAGCATCGATACAACCTCAAACATATCTATGAAAATTCATGAAGGAAGATCCGTCGCATGACACATTTTTCTGTTAGAATATGATTATCCTCTAATGTCGGTTCTTCAGGGCATCCCGGAAGTTTCGGAAGTGGCACATGGGAACCATGGCCAGTATTGCTATGCAGTCACAAGTGAATTGACGAAAAATCATAAAAAAAGAGCTGTGGTGTTTTTCATCATTTATTTAGCAAAAAAACGTCATTTATTTAGCAAAAAACGTAATTGACCCCTATCACCGGTTCTCCAGGTTGTTTCGGGTCATCCCGGAAGTTCCCGGAGTGGCCAGTGGTGACCATGTGGTCAATGATTCATCCTGACATCAGCTAATCATGCCTTACAAATTGCTGAACTTCATAACTGTAGTCAAGTCAGGTTTCATAATCTTGCAAGTAGGAGCCCGAACGCGCGCATTCCGCCACCCACGAACCACGCGTTGATAATTTCAATCAAAGCCACCCTGCCCACCTGGGTGCACCTCAGTAAAACCAGCAAAATTTTTCTAAGTTCAAATCGTAAACAACAAGGCCACGAAACGTCAAGGACTTAAAAGAATTTTCCCTAGCAACCGCGGTGTGCAGTGCCCTATAAGACTTGCCTACTTCGTTCTTTTTTACTTTAGTGTATCTGAACTGATCTCACCGCTCTATCCTTCACAACATTACTTCCCTCCTCTACTCTAATTGGTTGGAAGCTGTTAAAAAAACTTCCTTTTTAACAATGAAATGAATGTATATTGAAAAATCGTTCTGTGTATTCTTTCGCTATATTTTAACAGGCTTAGACATACATCATTGAATATTACCATTCGATTTGTTTATGATCAATTCTCTTTTCAAGTGAATGCATACATTTCTGCATGATAATTTGCATCATTTATCCAACTATGCTCAAGTCCGCTTTATTTTCATTTATACTGCGATCATTTATCAAATTTTATATATTCTTTTTTTTACTTTCGTGCATTTGTTTTGCTGCACATACATTTTTGTTAAAAAATTCAATCCCTAGTCCGTTACTTTCTCACTACCTCATACCTTTCTAACTACTCTCTCCCTCTTCTGTACATGTACAACCCATGTATTCATACGTTCAAGGTCATTGCTAGCATCAAAAATCGAACGATACAAGCCGTATCCCTTCCATTTAACTTTACATCACAGTGTCCATCAATCATCTACACCTGGTAACCACGTGCCAATGTGTGAAACCTCTTTCAAAGTATGCATTTTCCTATAACACTCTGATATACGCATGAAGCAGACGCACACAACGGACTCAGCAGTCTAGAGCGGGCAAACGTTTGGAATCATCCTTCCCCTTACTCACATTGACTTGCAACCTGACGTAGCAGGCGCTATTCTTGCATAACAATAGAAGATCGTCAGCACCAATAAGGCATCACCACCATGCCTGCCATTTACAAGCAGTTATCTTATTGGTTCTTGTCTGAGTGTAGCTGATCTGGTGATACAGGAGTAACAACTACGGGGGTCAATCAAGTTCAAGTTTAGTTTAACCTTCTTCGTGCATTAGCTGGCATTCACCTCACTGCATCACGCACATTTTCGCTCAGCGTGCCTGTCATAATGGCCCCAATGCACGACCAGGGTTAAGATAAGAACGTTTCATTAACAAGTACCTACAAGTTTAATCGTTATCGTTTCAAATACTTTTCACGGTAATGTTCGATTATTCCTGAATCAAAAGTTATTTCAATTTACTTTGCATGGAAAAAATCTCATCATAGTAATCTTTGGTTTTGTTTTTGCGATTATCAAATGTCAAATGCACTGTTTAGATTTTGTATGGGATTTTGACGTTTCGTGGCCTTGTTGTTTACAAAGTTTCTGTAAGAGTGAAAGAGAAGGAGATAATTTCATGCACTGCCCTATACATTGATCCTGTATTTGTATCTTAAATGTTTTCATTCACCTACATGGTTTGTCCTCTGACTTTCAGGGAAGAGAAATTCCGAATACAAGGCTTTTGCTTATCCAGATAATCAATTACGTTCAAGCCACAAGATCCAGCCACAATACTTTGCCATTGTTAGACAGGATATGCCGCAACGCAACATAGATCAGTAACCTCTAGTTTCGTTTACTTATCGCATTCATTATACGAATCAATCGACCCTCGTCTGTCTGCATAGTTTAATGTGATGGATAGAATTTGTTTTGCCAAGTACAATTCCTCATTCAGACTGTGAATCCTTTGTGAGTTAAATTATATCTAGATTTATTATATTTTATATTACATTCCAACATCCCATATCTTGATGGCTTTTACTTCTCTAACAGAAATGATGCTACGCTTTTGGTACTCCGCCTTCTCTATCGGAGTCCAGTCTGGTGGGTCCTCTGCCTAATCTATCAGAGCCCATTGCGATTTATGTGACACTCCGCCTTCTCTATCGGAGTTCACGGGACCTCTGCCTTCTCTATCAGGGCCCTGTATTCGCTTTCTGGTTCTCCGCCTTCTCTATCGGAGCCAGGTCTAGTGGGTCCTCTGCCTTCTCTATCAGAGCCCTTTAGTATTTGTGGAACTCCGCCTTCTCTATCGGAGTCCACCTCAGAATAAACTGTCTCTCTTTCAGAGTACAGAATCAATTACAGTTAATTATCCTTACAGCCACAGTTTGGTCGCAGTTTAGACATAAATTCATAAAATTTACCAATTATTTAAAAGTGTTTCTCATTGCTTAATGATCCAGGAATCCAGGACTTCTTTTTTGTAACACATCTTGAGGCATAATACTTCCGATGTTGGGAGGCTCGACTACGCCATTGTTGTGACCGGAGGTTCAATACAGTTTCATCCTAGCAGTTCTTCTGATTCTTCACTTCATAAGCTTCGTTGAAAGACTGATCCGATTTGTCGAAAACGTGACAATTGATCTATAAGACTTGCCTACTTCGTTCTTTTTTACTTTAGTGTATCTGAACTGATCTCACCGCTCTATCCTTCACAACAGTGGTCAAATCTGAAAGTGAATCAAACCCGTACATGCGCGACATCAAATAGCGACATCACCTAATGAACGGCCAGCAAATGTTTCGGAATCGGTTTTGAGTGGCCGAAAGTGACCGAATGTAAAAGTGAACCAAATCCAGGCATGTGACACATCAAATCGTGGCATTTACAAAAACCTGATGAACGGTTGGCAAGAAAATAGCCAAGAACATATTAGAGACTAGCTGTTGTGTAGCAGAACCAACGTTCAAGTGATGAATCGATTCGTGGTTTTGTTTGATGGCCTGATAAACGTTGGGTATGAACAACAGTGACGGATAGGTCCAAGTTCCCATATATGAAAGAGAACAAAATATTGACAAAACAAAACCGATCTCATCAAATCGTGCCATTTCAGATTCCTTAGGTGTAAATTTATAGCAGGATGGGTCAACGTTGAATGGGAAAATGAGAATTTGATCGCGTCAACCCTGAGGCTCCAGGAGTTTTGAGCTCTAAAACTATGTAAAATAGATGTATTTGGTATGGGAATTATGTTCGGAGTCCACCAGAGTATCCAAGATAGCGAACCAAAATCCAAGATAATGGCCCAGCATTGAAGTTAGGATTCTTGCAATATGGGCATATTTTGTATGTAAACATGTCCAGAATCCAAAATTTGTAATCAGAAAATCTAAAATGACGCTTCAAAGTTTTGCGGTTTCTTGACACTTGTTTAGTTTGTCTTATATTTTCTGAATATCGGATGCCATGTTTTTATAAAATGTATGCACATTGAGTAGATTTAGTAAGCAGTTTCCATTTTGTATTTATAAAGCACGAGAAAGGCACCATCACCGCTAGGTGTATTAATTAGGGTTTTTTTTCATGAGAGTACTGGAAATTCTTTTAGAAATGAAGAATGAAATTTCATCAGGAACTCATTATGGATTTTGCTAACATTTCTTGGGCAGTTTCTGTTTCTATTATTTTTGTTTATTCTTTTTTGTTACAAATAGCACTATCAATTTCAATTGTTCCATGAAGTTTCGTGGTTTCATTAGAAACTGATTTCAGAATTTTGTAGAGTTTTTTTTGGGTGATCGCCAGAAACTTTTTATGCTTTAGTTCAACAATAAACATGATACTAGACTAGCAACTGCTCCAGATGTATTGAAGTGTAGAATTAGCGTTTAAGTTAGAATACACATAAATATAAACAAAAAAAAAAATGCTCCAGATGTTCCACCAAGGATTTTTCTAGCAATTCTCTTTGGATTTTTTGCAGCCATTGAACAAGACGAGCTTGGTGGTCTAGTGGCTACCGCTTCTGATTCATATGCAGAAAGTCCTGGGTTTATTCCCTGGCTCGTTCCTTTCCTTCTACTTTGTATCTTTCTATCTACTTTTTCCTCTCTCTCTTCTGCATATATGTACTTCTCATGTATATTCGTATATTTGTAACCATCACTAGAACCAGAAACGGATTGAAAAAGCCGTTTCTCTTTTTTTCAACTTTTATCGCAGCACAGTGCCAATCTCTATCATAAACGCCTACAAGTTATGCAATCAAGCGAACTGTGCCGCTTCACAGTAATCTTCACTCAATCTATCACTTTACGCCTAGCATCCATGCACCCTGCGTGAACCCTGTGCTAAAATAAACATTTCCCACCAACACTCCGACATCCGTATGACCTTTTGCAGGTGCAGAGGACTCAACGACGTGTTGGCAACAAGCGATTGCAATCATTATTTCCCTCCCCATTCCCACATTGACCTGCAACCTGACGCAATAGACGCCATTCTCGCCTAAACATATTCATATAAGAGAACCAACGCTCACACACTAAACATACCTGTTAGTCCCAAGCAGCTATCTCGTTGGTTCCTTATGTGAGTGTAGCTGGTCTGGCGATACTGGAGTAGCAACTGCGGGCGGTCAATCAAGCTCAAGCTCAAGCTGTAACGACCCCAGTGAGCTTCTTCTTCAAATTTATTGTGGGATTCTATAATGAGTTCCGACTACTATAGAATCTCATGTCACGAGCACACTTGGTCGGCGTTCTGTCAGAGTGGACTACGCGATTTTTCGGGCAGGTAAAGATGAGCTGAGGAATTCATTAAATTTGAACTTTTCGACGATATTTTGATACAGATGTGCCATTGCGTAAAAGAATTTCTGAAAATAATGCCACAGATTTGAAATTTCAAGTACTTGCAGGACATTTTCTCGACCATTTGTGAAAAGTTTTTTTTTCTATACTTTTATCAACGTTTTCACTCGTTTTCTGGAACTGTGTTGTGAATAACGTATTCGGCCCTACACTATTGAACTTTTTACATCAATATCGGTGAATATCAAAGTTAATATTTATTCTGCTGCTGTTCTTCGAGAGATTACTCCAGGAATTTCTTCAGGCCTTCAGGATCTCTTGTAATTTCTCTTAATATTCTTCCAATGTTTTGTCCAGGGATTACTACACGAATTTGAGCAATTATTGAGTTTTCGCTTGAGTTTTCTTCAGGAATTTCAAGGAATTCCAACAAGGATTATTTCTGGGATTTCTTCAGGAATTTAACAAGTGACTGCTCTAGAAATTCCGCCAGGGAGCATGCAGCAATTCCTCTAGGGATTCATCCAGAAATTCCACTACGAGTATCATGATAAGATCATCCAGGAATTCTAAATATTCAGGAGCTTATTTAGCAATTTCTTCAGGGGTTTTACTAAGGATTTCTCAATGGATTTATTTAGGAATTCTTGCAGGAACTCCACCAGAGATTTACCCTGAAATTTCTCCAGACATTTGTCCAGGAATTTCGTCTAAGAATTTCGACAGGGTTTCCCTCAGAAATTCCACTACGGATTTCACGAATGGTTCATTCAGGAATCTCACCATGGGTCCATACAGCAATGCCACAAGGAATTTACCCAAACAAATTTCTCCATTGGTTTCTCTAGGGGCTGCTCTAAGGATCTCCTCATGTATTTATTCAGGAATTTATCCAGGGATTCCAGCAGGGACTCCTCCAGCAATCTCACAAGGGATTTATCAAGGATTTTCTCTATAGATTTCTCTAGAGATTTATACCGGAATTCCACCAGGAATTGATCCAGGGTTTTATCCAGAAATTCTCACTTCTAAGAATTTTGCCAGATAAATTTCTGCATGAGATTCCATTAGAAATTGCTCCTTGAGTTTTTTCAGGAACTCTTATAGGGATTTCTCCTGAGGTTCATTCGGGAATTCCCTCGTGGATTTCTCCGAGTATTTCACCAAGGGTTTTCCAGTAATTACTCTTGAGGTTTCTACAAGATTATTCCGGGGATACTTTAAGAAACTCCTCTAGGATTTCCTTATCGATTCCTCTATAAATTCCTTGGGGAATTACTCTTAGAATCCTCCGGTAATTTTTCGAGGAATCTACAGACATTTCATTCGAGGTTCAAAGCTCAATAATAGTAGGGCAGTCGTTTCTAGGAGAATTAGAAGATGTTCCAACATAGCTTACTTCCAAAATATGTTTTTTTTACCGTCTTTCAACTTTCAGATTTATTTTTGTGCTTGAACCACCGTTTTAATCCCCTTACTCAAAACAGAAACTTCTTTTCCCACAAAAAAAAAAAACAGGATTTTCAGAAGGACTTACTTGAAAAATTCCAGAATAAATATCTGGAGGAATACCAGAAGCAATTCCTGACAACATCCCACAAACAACTACCGTAGGAATTCCAGAAGAATCTCCAGGAAAAAAATATGAAATCCTTCTGGGATTTTCTCAGGAATTCCTTCTGAAATCCCTCCAGAACTTTCTTCCGTGACCCTGGGGATTCTTCTGATATTTGTTTTGAAGAACTCATTCTGGAATCTCACCAACAAGTTCATCTGAGATTCCTCAAGGATTTCTATCTGAAATTTCTCCTGGATTTTTTTCCTAGAATTCCTCATGGAGCTCCTACTGTTTTTTTTTTCCAGAGACCCCTTCCGAAATTCTTCTTGCCAGAATACCTTCAGAAATTCTTCTGATCATAGAAGAAACTCCAGGAAAAATCTTAGTATAAAAACATCTTGAGAAATCCTTTAGGAATCTGAAATGCGCCTTCTTGAGGATTCCAATAACCAATTTTTGAGGCAATACCTGAAACAATCTCAAAGGGAACTCCAGTAGGAATAGCAGAATAACAAATGTTTATTCTGCTATTCCTGGTAAGAATAAAATAAGCGATATAACTGTTTTCAAGTATAACAATTATATCACTTAGAACTCATAGAACATTAAGCTGAGAAACCGGCTTTGTCCTAGTAGTGTCTTTACGCCAAGAAGAAGAACACTATGCCCATGAAGTCGAGGCAATTTCCCGATGTGATCTTTCAATTGCCAAAGCTTTATCCACTAGTGTCAAAATAGCTTGCGTGTCTGGATTTGTGCGGGAATTCTCCCAGGGTTTAATTCTAACACATGTCTATGTTGCCCATTTACAGGCTTGTACCAATTTGCTGGCACGTCAAAACAAGCTGGGAAAAACTTGAAAATTTGAAAGATGAAATTGTGAAAAAAAAATCGCGTTCTGGTGGGATTTGAACCCACGACTCTGTATTCTAGCGACTAGTTTGACTTTCTATTACGCAGAATTGTTACTTGTTCTGTGGCTTAGTTTGTTAAAGCGCCTTTTTAGCGAATCGTGTGTTCGAATCGCACCAGATCGCGATTTTTTTGGAACAATTTCATCTCTTAATTTGCAAATTAATCAACATGCCTTATTTTTCAAGTTTTCCCAGTTCAATTTTAACGATTTAGTAGCAATATCTCCCATGAATTTTTCTCTTAGTCTCCCGGGAACTCTCTCATTGGTATTCGTATTACTGAAAGACTTTGTTCTTGAGTATCTTTAGGATCTCAGAACTTCCAGATAATTTTAATTACTCCAGTAATGTTTCCGGGATTTCTCGATGGGCATCATTGGGATTCATCAGAGGATGTTTCCGGGATTCCTCTAAGTAATCTTGCAACGACTCTGCTTGGCTATGGTTATATCTTGAAGTATATTTAGAAGCTATGGGACTCCTCAAAGCGTTATTCATCCACATGTTTCTTCTTCAATTACTTCAAGCTTCTACCGAAATTCCTTTAGAAGTTCAATCAAGAACTTCCCCCATGATTTTTTTTTTCAATATTTCTCCAGGAATTCCATACAGGATTCCCGTTAGAGTTCCTGGTAATTTTTTAGGATTCTTTTATATTTTTTTTATAATTTGTTCAGGTAATATTTCAATTTTTTTGTGATACAGCTGATACCTAAGGTTTTCATATGCAGCTTCGTTAGAGGTTTTATATTCACTACAAAAAATATGAAAAATCTGTACATGTTCAGAGTGTCATTTGGAAATATATCATATTTTGATCAATAAAAGTGCCAAATGTTTTCAACGTTTTGAAACTCCTCTAACGTAATATTTTTATACAGGACCTACTAAACTACATATGAAGAGTAGGTCCTGTGTATTTTTTTTTCAGTCAATGCACTTTTATTGGTGGAAAACGTTTGGCAGATTATATGTGCAAAATATGGTAAATTTTTAAAAATCGTCAACTACATAAGCACATTTTTCATATTTTTTGTAGTGAATATAAAACCTCTAAAGTAGCTGCTTATGAAAGCCTTAAGTATTAGCTGTAACACAATAAAAATTGAAAAAGTTCCATCGCGTACATATTGAGATACAGTGTTTGAAAATGTGTTCAAAAATCTGATAAGTTTTTCTAAAAGTTCTATAACTTTCAAAAAACTTATTCGATCTCGCTGAAAATTTTACCAATGGAGCTTTAATATATAATTCATGATTGGTCAAAATTTCAGCGCTTTTCATTGACGCATAAAAAAGTTATAAACATTTGACTGAAAAATTATTTTGACCAAAAAAATGTTGTACGGACAATTGTTTGATACACTGTATATGGAACGAGCTCACCATAGCTGCCGTAATCTGAACAATTGAACAAAGCGCAATTGATGAGCTTGAAAGTACTTCGGCAACACGGTGCCACGCCAGGTGTTCTGTCGCTGTTTAAAAAAACTGTGATCTTTTAAGCGGAACTTTAAATTCTCCTTGTATCTTGCGTCATAAATATGTACTGAAACACGTTCTGAAATCGTTTACTGACAAAAACGAGTCACCGTCATTTATATCCTAATCTCCACAACAAAACGGGATGCTGCAAAACGTGACTTCAGCTTGCCTGTTTCTCAGATATCAATTATTGTAGGTAATGATTAACTTCGCTTTACATTCAACCCAATGATGCTGCAACAGAGCTTCCAAAGGTACCCTCGGCCTTTTCAAAACATAAACATTATTCAGACGAGGAGTGCAAAGATCTGAATTGGCATTGGAATGGTAGTACATCGGGAACTACGTGACACTATTCGTATTGTGTTGTGCTGATGAAACGAAAACGTTGTCACCCATCCAGCACACGCCCCATATTGATATTTTTCAACAATCATTTGATCCGTTTGCCGTTTAACGTAATCTGTTGCTGCTCGAACGAAAGCAAATTGGCTGGCTGTTTGTTGGTGCCCAATTTGAGGAATTTAAAGGCGAAATGTAACAATGAGAGAAAAACAGAAAACAATTTATGACATGTACCACGTTGGTGTTTGAAATGAAGTATTATTTTATAACCTTTGTTGTGTTTCATAAACACTTGACATGTCATTCTAATGCAACATACACACTGAAATACCTGAACTTATGGAATTCAAATACACACTAAACAAAACTTCAGCAAGCATAATGCGACGCAGAATCGCGGTTAAGTTTTCAAGGTGATTATTAACGTCACCTTAATTACCACTGGGTCTCCTCCATAGTGTATCATTATCAATCACCCCAGCAGAGTGCCCAGACAATTCAAACTTTTTTTCTCGTGGGAACAATAACACGTGAGTTAACATTCCTTTCCTGGTTCGCACATGTTTTACTCCCCTACGATGTGAAATCTGGATAGAATTAGGTCACCTCATCACACAACAGTCTCTGACAGTCATGGGTTTATTATTGAAAGCGGTAGCAACTGCTGTAACATAAACAACGCCAACGCGCAGTTGCACCAAACAAAAACAAACAAAACTTCTCACTGCATTTTCTGTCAACGGGAGTGGATTGGCCACCAACCGCAGCAACCGAAGAAGAGTCGCCACCAGACAACAAACAGAAAGAACGATCGATTTTGTTTACGTTTGGTGTGCCTTTTGCCTTCGCTTGCTTTGCCAACAACATTGAACATTCGGTTTGCCTGTTGCAAACAAAACATGGCCAACTGCGATAACCGCCTGCCTGTCAGGTACCGCATCGATCGATCGTTTCCCTGGTGATGGAGGACGATCGTTGCTGGTTGCATCGTTCCCCATTTGAATGCAACACATCTTTCTTTCTGTCAATAGCAGGTGGCGCTGCGCAGCGCGAGTGCGTCACAGTAATGTTTGCAAATTGTCTCGCAGTTTTTGTGTGCAAAAAAGATGATAAATCGTTGAATCATACCCGCTGACAGTTGTTTCCCCGTGCATGATATTGCACAGCAATAAAAATCATATAATTTCCACTCGGCGCCTAATGGCAGTCGAACAATTTTGTGAGTAGGCAGGAAAGAAGCGAACGCGTGATCGACGAGGCCATGAGTGATAATTCGGATATAAATGTTTGAAGGCCGAAGACCTTGGGAGCAGGATGACCAAATCAGCTGCTGTAGAATTTTGTTTGTTTTGGCTACTTCTAGTCAAACCTAGTAGAACGTATTTTTTGTTATATAGTAGACTTTCGCTCGGTGCAAACGCTTCAACTGCAAATCCGCTAAGTGCAACAATTTTGCAGTTATCGTACAGCTGTCTGTCAAAATCAAAACGTCAACAGAGCTGCGATGAGTTTCGGATGCACTGTAGCTGCATTTCGATGTTTTTGAGTGTATTTCGGCTGCGTCTAGCAACAATTGACAACCGTTTGACGTCTGTCAGTCGTTGCAGTTAGCGAATTTCATTCGGTAACTTAAACGTAAACATGTTGCACTTATCGAACGTCTACTGTATTTGTTTCGAAACTGGCAACCCTGATTTTTTGTTTGACATTAAATTCCACCAAAATGACGTGAATTATCAAATTTTGTTACTTTTAGTAGAATTCAAAATAGATTTTATGTTTTAGAACTTCGTTAGGGTCTCAAAATAACGCTTGAATTTATGAAAATAATAGACTTTAATCAGTCTTTTTGACATTAAAAACTATTCTTAGAGATGCAATGCCTCGGGATGAAATGATCAGTGTGGACCATTCCTTCAATGTTGTATTGCACTGTTCCCACCAAATCGAACTGCACAGTATGAAACTGTGACGGTTAAAATGTGTGACGATAAGTGCAACCATGCTGTCTGACAGCATTTTGACGTCGAGAAATGTCACAGATTAGCACGTGGTGTGTGCTGCGTCGGATTCTTTCTCGGTTTTGTTTTGATTCTCAGCCATCTGACAACTCTCCTATTCAATTTTCTCTCTGTTTTTCTCGCGAAAGTTGGTGCAGTGTGGCCAGTCATGCAGGTTTGTGCGTTTCTTCTAGTGTAAAAAGTTTTTGAAATGTTAAATTTATGAAAATAATGTCGGCAACCGTGCCCGAGCACAGAAATAGTGTGATAGCTGAAATGTATCGTAAATCCATCTTTGAAAGCAGCCAGCAATACCACTCAGCGAAGTGAACTACCGAAATTCATCAAAATACCTTATGAATTTTAGCGAAGACGGCTAATAACAAGACAGACATCTACCCTCTTGCTCCATATACCTTGGGAGCTACAAGCACACTAGCGCCACAAACGACTTCAGGGAACAACATCATGAATGAGTGTGCATGCGATGCTACCATTTCCGTGTATGTATTTGCATGTACACGCACACAATCATGTTTTAATGTTCCTGTGAATCGTTGAGGGCGTTTCAACCATGTCGCCTGCAACAGGGTGGGAGCTGGCTGTCTTGTTATTAGCCGTCTTCGATTTTAGCCATAACTGTAAAGTGTGGATGCCATAAGAATACCTTATGAAAATTGAACATGCTTATTACGACCTAATTACATAAGATAAACTTATGAAAAGAGCAGAAAAATCATAAAATTATGCAGACTGGAATCGATCCATGAACGTCGAGATCACTGAGCCCGTGCCCAACCCACGCGGCTATCGACGCTTGAGAATATCGTATTGCTAAATGTGTATAAAAGCCAAACTGTGAGTCGATTCTGCGTTATAAACCGACCTTATGGAATTCATTCAAGCCGTTATGAATTGTTTAAAGGCCATTTCATAAGTTAGACGTTATGATAATCTTAGGTTTATTTGCCTGAGTGTAGTTCGATATGAGTTGAAGCACTGTTTACGTAATTTGACGTTTCATGACCTTCCATCGAACGGCATGGCCTTCAAAACAATACCTGTGAGCTGTGACTGCGTCAGACGACCTCGCTGTCATGCATAATACATCAGAACAACGATGATGATGTCAGCGTCAGCACATCAGTCAACCGACAGTCACAACATGCACGTAACATATAGAAGCATCGCGTGTCTACGGGAGCTGTTTGATGGAATTGATTAGCATATATATTTAGCGACTAGAATAATTTCCCTAGACAATGTATAATGACGGCGGAGAACGCACGGAACCACCGCAGTTGACGATCGACTACACTACGGAGATGGGGAGCTAACGATGAATGGGATTGGAGGCTCTCTACACAGTCAGCTTTCATTCACTCATTATAATTTCATAGCTGTCGCGTTTGATGTCTGCTTTGGTTTTTATTGGGGCTGTGGGATGGTGCTAACTATTTCCATTTAAGTGGATTATTTATATAGGGTAAACTAGAGCAACTTACAAGACAGGTAATTGAAATAAGGATTAAAGGGACCGACCAAACCATTGAGATAGGGAAAGATATCGAGATGTAGAGCATCGACGATTCTATGAAATTTCCCGGAATATCATTTTCCGGAAAGACATTTTCCGGTAAACATTTCCCGGAATGACCCATTTTCCGGAAACCCATTTTCCGGAATAGAATATTTCCCGAAAACTGTTAACGCTATTCCCAGACTCATTAAATTTCAACCTTTTTATGAAATGCACAATAATTGACATTCAACGAATACATTTAGGCAGGGCTTTCAGCATTATTTCCAAATCTTCGACAAAACATTCAAAATAATTAGCAGTTATAATGCCAACAGTTTTATCACTACATCTTGAATGAACAGGCAATGTTTAGTGAAGGAAAATTTTCAATGACAATTCTGGCAGCTGTAATTCCAAAAGATATCATTCGAAAAAAAAACAAAAGAAAGAAATAATATCTAATAAAATGGCAGCGGTTGCATTTTACGCATAGTTTGTAACCAGTATACTCTTGGTCTAAAGTTTCTTACTAATTACGAGCTCTATAGGTGGCTTGCAGATTAGTCAATATTAGCTCAGGAAATGAAAAAGTTGGCTCATCTTTCGACAACGCTTTTGAAACATACACATCAGACGCGAACAAAAATAAACAAAAATAATGTCAAATTTTTAAAATGGGGAAGTAAATGAATGACTATATCAAAGAAGAGTATACTGTGTTAAATTTATTTGTAGCACGCACCCTCTTATATCCTTTTATTGTTTCTCTCATATGTTCTTTGCCTTTTTGATACTAAACCTTTAAAACTGTAAATAATAAGAAGCCAACTTCAAGTTTTTGTCTAACGACTGGGTGTGGCTTATTAGGCCGAAAATACATTTGACCAAATTGTCATTGGTCTAGCTTGAAACGAAAGCGACCGAAAAACACGAAAAAACAGCATATCTTTAAAGGTGCAATTGACAGTTTGGCAATTAAACAACTGTGTAACAGTCTAACTTGAAATAGTTTGGCCGCCAATCAAATACGCAACGTTGTAACTATAAGGAACAGCCTATTAAATAAAGAAAGGCAAATCTCCTATATAGAATGCAACAAGTGCCAATAAAACACATGTTGGTAACCATCATTAAATTGGGTGCGAATTAATTCTGTAATGTAACATCGTTGGAAGGATCAGACTGTAAATTGAAGAAGGGCAAATCTCCTATGCAGTTGGCAGTTCAACTATATAAATGCACCTAGAACCGCATTTGACAAAAAGGAAGAAAAATTTGTTATTGAAAAGCCAGTCAAAATATATCCATTCGGCTCAACGATGCTGGCTCTACTTTGTAAAGTGAACTGAAACAAGAATCTGAGTTCCATTCATTTATTAGGTTCTACAATCTTGAAAAAAAAAAAATAAAAAAAGTTTTAAGGCTCGATTTTCTGGAAATTGATCATCAACTGATTAAATTAATCGTAATAAGAATCAAAACACCAGATCATGTTTAAAGATTCTAAAATATCTTTTCAGGTTTTCCCAGAATTGCCTTTCCGGGAAATTGGGCATTCCGGATAATTAGGCATTCCGGGAAATGGAACGTTCCGGAAAATGGTTTTCCGGGAAATGGGTTATTCCGGAAAATGTCGTTCCGGGAAATGGGGTATACGGGAAATGATTTCCTTGACTTCCTTGGGCATAGAGTATCTTCGTGCCTGCCACACGATATACGCATGCAAAATGGTCATTGGCAGAGGAAGCTCTCAGTTAATAACTGTGGAAGTGCTCATAGAACACTAAGCTGAGAAGCAGGCTTTGTCCCAGTGAGGACGTTACGCCAAGAAGAGGAGAAGAGGAGAGGAGGGAAATGATTTCCGGGAAATGTCGTTCCGGGAAATAGTATAGAACCTACATCGACATGTGGAGAGTCGTGTGTATATGATTATCCTCGTGATTATTTTCCTCCGATTCCGACATTTTGCTTTTTGCCAAATTTCTTAACACATAAATATAAGTCTGACCGTTCGCCTCGAAATTAGACACAAGAATGACGACTTGACGTGATTTCGGGGAATTGTTCGTTCACCCTCATTCAGCTATCTTTTTTTTCCTTAAGAAAATGTGTCTTTTCTCTCTTTCTACCCGCTCCTGCTTAACCCTTCATAAGGCAGTGGCAACTATTTTGCCACCTAGGTTGTTGAGAGATTCTTTCAAACAAAAATTATTTTGTACATGTTATCATGTATATAATCATTTCCATAATAGTATGCGTTGATAACTCTTCTAGTTTTCTCGGCCTTATAGAGGATTAACTACCGGAGATTCTTTTCTAACCCTCTTTTTGTGCACTGCATTCATTTCAACCAAGATTTTACCGGCCCTTTTCGAGTTCGACCGGTTCAGCCCGCTTAACACTATTCGATTCCACTTTTTCACGCATATTTTTCCCATGGGCCGAAAAATGCCGTTATCGTTCTATTTACTTGACAACTTGAGTCACCTAGCGGCGAAATCACCTGAAGCGACTTCCTGAAGAACTTTGCCGAAGACGGCACTCTTCTAACTGATCTGGATCCCCAGATAGACTAGCGCCACCTAGCGGCGAAATCACACGATTCTTGTTGACCTACTGAACATCTTTGCCGAAGACAGGATTGTGCCAAATAAAGTAGATCTTGAAATAACGCATGTGATAACTTATGAGTGCTTCTACTGACGAGTGTTAACAGCAACCACTTCTACATAGCGTCTCTAGCGGCCAAATTGCCAACTAATGGGTTGTTACTTTGCATTGTGTGGCAGATCTATTCTAGTAGTACAACAACTTTGTCAAAGATCGTATGGCGCTATCTTGGATTATGCCTGAGCTATTCGCTCACACCCCCAAATAGGCGAAATCCCATAAGCTCTGGGATTCCTACACCAACAACAGTGTAATAGGAATCCGTGTAATAGGTGACCGTGTAGTAGGAGTCTAGGGTAATTGATCCGATCATGGAGGAGTTAAGCACTGGGTTCATGTTTAAACCACAATTGTATCGCCCCAAGCATACTTTTTACATGGATTGAATTGAAAATAATAAAATCCATCCTTAATCTACGGGAAAATAACGAAATATTGCCACTTTGATGTTGTTATGAGCATTTTCTTCGTTTTTATCTAAAAGAACATTGTGTTCCTAATGTTGCGGTATTTGTTCCTATTGTTGCGGTATTCCATTGAAATCATATGGGATACCGCAACAATAGGAACACAACAGCAAACACATTAAGGAAAATATTTTTTTATATAGGTTTTTGGGCAAATCTTAAGCAAACAAATGGTGCAATCTCATAACTTAAGCACCATACATCTATTAAAAATATCGTTTGGTAACATTTCAGTCGAAAAAGTGCTCAATTGCCATTACAGCAACATTGAGTACTACCACAACGATGGGAACAATTACCCTAGACTGTATTAGATTCGCATCAATAGTGCTCCGCTCTTCCTGTTTTAGAAGTGTGCCAAACAGTAAACAAACAAAGCGACTGTGGTAGTTTCAGTACAACATATGCGAGAATTATACATAAACTAAAGACAAAAATCAAAACAAATCATGTAAATGGGCAGACAAGTAATAATCAGGTAAACACTACTGACAATGATAATGACACCCAATAGACTTTTTAACCCACTAGATTTGCACACAACATTGGACCCACTTCTATAGAATATTTTATAGAATGACGGTTGAAAAACACTTAATAGAAAGAAGACAGATCCGTTGCCTAGTTTTTCCATTTTGTCCACTAATTTATGTAGTATTTTAAATATTGTTAGTTGTTGAATGGGTCTTTTGAAATTGATGAAAACCAAAATCTTGACGAAAATGAACAAAAACAAACCACCAGACAAAGAACGAAACTTTTCTGTAAACAAATGTAATTATCAAGTCCAATTATATTACAGAACCCTTCAGAAGGATCGAATAAACAATCGAAACGTCGGGCGTAGAAAACATGCTATAGTTTTGACCGCTCCTGACTGACTGGAAGCAAAGCAAAAGTTCCCCGGTATAAACTCCCAGCAGTCAAAAGCATCTAAGTGGACCAAAATGCTTGGGAAGAAACCCCTGGAGGAAACCCGGGAGATATTCCAGAAAGACTGTCGGGAAGATTCCCGGAAGGAACTTCCTCCCTCTTTTATCCCACTCTTTTTTTATATTTATCAGAAAGAATGAGGGAGAAAAAGCAATGCACGCTAGTGGGACTACGTCAATGAATATCGTTTGGAATACCTGAGAGAATTCCGGAAGGAATCCCGTGAAAAACCCCAGGAAAGGAGCCGAGGCAGAATTCCTCGGTAATATGGTAGTGCTTCCGGAAAGAAATCCAAAAGAAGTCTTTTTGAATATCCTCAAGGAATCCCAGAAGAAAGGAAAGAAGGAAAGAACCTAACCAAGTTATACAAAAGTTACGGCAGCGCAAGTATTGGTTGTATGGAAGTCACTGTGCCGTTCTTCTGTTCTGGCGTTGTGTGTTGGGGAGAAGTTATTGAAGGAATTCCAAGAAAAGCTAACTTAAGAATCCCGGGAGGATACCTTGAAGGATTCCACGTAATGTCGAGAGGAATCCTAGGGGAAATCCCACAAGGAATCCGGAGAAAATCCCGGAAAGAGTTTCTGAAGAAATTCAGAGAGGAATTCCCGATGGAATCGCTGGAGGAATCCTTCACGGAAAATTTGTAATTCTTTTAAAGCAATCAATGAAGGAACTCCGAAAGAAATATCTGTAGGAGTACCTGAAAATATCCAAGAGGTAAAAAATACTGGAGAAAGCATCAGGAGACATCCATGAAGGAATGATGAAAAAAAAACTCTTAAAAAAGAATCTCTAATAGAATCTTGAGAGGAATCGCTAAGGGGTGTTTCAGAGGATTTCAAGGGGTTGAAGGCCGTTCCATAGGTTCTCAGGACGGGGGGAACAGGGATATTCCAGGGGATATCTACCGAACTACTGATACTAGGATATTCCAGGGACTTTCCCAGGGTTTTCAAGTTCCAATGAGTTTCAGGGACCTTCCAGAGGTGTTCCTGGGATTTCAGGAACGTTGCATCCTGTAACTTCCAGTGGCCCATGTAGCAATGACAGCTAAAAAAGCAGCTTATTCAGCCAGAATTTTCAAAATCAAGCTTTAGAGCGACCTGTTCGTCTGTTTTACAGCGATAATGTTTGTTGGGTGGTTTTCAAGGTGTTTCTTGGGTATTGCAAGAGGCTTCGAGGCGATCCAGAGGGTCTCAAGGGGGTTTCAGGAATGTTGAGGATGTTCCAAAGAATTTCGAGGGCTTCCAGATGCGCTCCAGTGGCTTTTACAGGGGATTTCATGGGCGTTATAGGAAGTTTCAGGTGACTTCAGGGAATTTCAGAAAGTTTTAGAGGCGTTTCAGGGATTTTATAGGGGTTTCAGATGGTTTCAGATGGTACTTTACAGAGTTTTTTAAGAGCTTTAAGATGGGTTTCAGAGAATTTCGGATGTGTTTCAAAGCGTTCGGTTGTCGGGACGTTCCAGGAAATTATCAAAGACGTTCCAGATAGCTTCAAACGGTTCCAGAGACGTTCCAAGGGCCTTAGAGGGTTTCAAGAGCATTCTTATTTGTTTCAGGGGCGTTCTTAGTATTTCAACTCCCTGTAACATTTTGAAATTTTTGGTACGCTTTGAAACCCCGCTGAAAAGTCCCTGAAATCTGCGATGGATAAATGACACTGAGGAAGATTACAAGTGGTAGTCGAAATACGCGTACCTGTCGAAGAATATGCAATTAAGGGCGGAATTAAAAGGTACATAACTGATTACACTTATCCTGGCTTTGCTTACTTACGAAAAGAGGCAGTTCAATGCTTCCAGTAAGCTATTCGCTCTTTGAAGGAAGCACGACACTAGACAACGGAGTAGCATGCAAAGCCCAGGGGCACAGCTGAACAGCTAAAGCATTTCTCAAGATTGTTTTTGCTTTTCCTTTTGTTTTGGAATTGAGGATGTATCTTTAATTTTTTTCCATGTATTCTCGCAGGCATTCATCTAGGAATTCCTCCCGAAAAAAATAATTCAGAATCACTTGAGGAATTTTGTCCAGGACCTCAGAAATTGTTGTTTCTTGTGAGAACTTCCAAAGATATCATTAGAAGCTTTTTAAGGGATTCCTTCAGATAATTCTCTATGGAGATGAATATTTATACATATTTAGAAATTCCTCCAAAGATTCTTCAAATAATTCTTTCAATGAATATACAATTTCTGGAATAATTTCTGAAAAAATCCTGTAGGAATATGTGAAACAATTCCAGCAGGAACCTCTGAAGGAATTCCGGGATATATTTCTAACGGAACCACAGAAGCAATTCTTTAAAAAAACATCCTTGTTAGGATTTCTGCTTGATTCTGTGAAGGAATTTCTCAGTGAATTCTTGTAGGTACCGTTGAAAGAATTTCCGAAGGTGACTTTTCACAAATTTTCAAGAAACTTTTAGGGGAGTTTCAGTTTTGTTGAAATTCTTGAAGAAAACTTTAAAATACTGAACAAGTCGAAGAAATCATCAGTAGAATTGGTAAAGTGTCTTAAATATATAGTAATAATAATAATAATCAGTACAATCCCTGTGGAAGTACATTTGTATCAATCTCTAGAGGAAAAATTGAAGAAATCTATGGGAAATTCTGGAAATGCTTCCAACAGGAGTTTCTAAAGAACTTCTTGGATAAATAGTTTTTGAAACTCCTCGGGAAACTCTTTGTAAAATTTCTAGAAAAAATATCGAGAAATTTTTTGGAAAATAATACAATTTTGAGAAGATTTTCCGGCGGAATTTTTTGAGCAATTTGTGCACGCATTTCCGAAGAAATAATAGGTGAGCTGCTGCTGCCCAAATTCTGCAAAGTGACGTAAGCGACATTGATAGTTTTGGTCCATTTTTTGGTTATTATGCATAAAGCGCTTGCTCATCCTCTAAGTTTCTTTCCATAGATGATAGATTACGACTAGATCTTGCATTCTAATACAGCAGGCATACCACAGTGTTATTTTTACACCAGATATTATATATAATATACCAAAAAATATCGACATTTTGAATGGCGCTTACGTCACTTTGCAGAATTACGGCAGTGCTGTGAAGATTCTTAGAAAAATAAACTCTTGTTATATTTCTAAATGAATTCTTGTAGAATTTCCTAGGATATATTTTTGAATTAATTTCTTAAAGAATCCGTGGATAAATTCTTAGAGCTAAGGATAACTTAAGGAAGAGGCGCTCGATAAATTTTTAGCTTAATATATAGATAGTACAAAGTCTAGAGAAGATCCTTAAGTAAAAGATGTATGTATGAACTCCTGTAGATTTATCTGGAGGAATGCTTGTCCGAATCACTGAAAGTAATTATGTAAACATCTCTGCAGGGATTACTGGAAGATCACTGAAGAAATTCCTTAATACATGCATGTGGGAATTTTTTAATGTCATCCCTAGAGTTTGTCTCTAATGGACTTTTTGAAGAAATACGTGTACGAAATTCTGAAGAAATCTCTCGAATATTTCCTAAAGAAACCAGTGGAAGAATTTTTAAAATAATTCTTGAAAGAACTTCTAAAGAAATTTCCAGGAAAATCTCTAAATAGTTCCTGGAAGAATTTGTGGAAGAAACTTTGAAAAAATTCTGAAGAAGTCTGGAAGGTTTTCTGAAGATCCTCGGAGAAATGTTGGAAGGAATGCTTAACTTTTGATTTTTTTAAGGAATTCTAATTGTGTGAAGAATTAGCATAGTTAAAATTCTTCAATGAAAACAATAAAAAAAAGGAATCCGAATCGCTGAAAGAATTTCTGAAGGAATAAAAGTGGATAATTCCTAGAAAGAAGCCTCTTGCTGATTTCTGAAAGATATCATGGAGGAATTTCTAAGTAACAGCATGGGAGCATTTGTTGTGAATTTTTGAATAAATTTCTGGAGGATTCTCTAGTAATCCATGGAAGAAATCCTTAAAGGATTCTCATAGAAATCTGCGAGCTCATTTCTACCAATATTTCTTAGGAATCCACTGGGGGAATTTTTGAAACTGAATTTCTGAGAATATCGATGGTTTTCAAAATGAATTTTTCGATAAATTTATAAAGGAATCTCTCAAGGATTTCTGCAGAAACTCATAAAGGAATTTCTATTGTCATCAATGCAATATTTTCTAAAATAATCTGGCGGTAGAATACCGCCTATTTCAGCTCAGATGTCATAAAAAATCCAATTAAGATCCATCATCTAGGTTCTAAAACTTTCCGATTTCAGTCAGTTCCCAAGTAACAAACGTGAATAATGTTCGAAACGAACGAGTACTGTTCGATTCTGATCCGATTCTGCACGCTCACAGCCCCAGCCCCGAAATGGACGCTTCCGCTGATTGATGGTGCACGGCACCGCCTGACAGCAAACGAGTCATCAGACAGAACACTGACTGTTGTGCAGCACTTGTGCTGTTGTGAAGGTACCACAATAATTACAACATTCCCAATTATCCATCGATCGGCACCGGAACGTGACTGGCGCGCGATTCAAACGTGACCGTCCGTCCATTTGGACTGTTTATGGTTCAGCTTCTAGAGGCGAAGCAAATCTATTCAGTGTGATTTCGTCGGACACCTTGATGTGCAAGTCGTTGGTGATTTAATGCGGATATTAAGCCAGGTTCTGGAAAGACAATTTGCATAACAATAGCATATGCCTACTGTTCGGCTCCTTTACGATCTTTACGGGACTTCTTCCTGTGATTAATTGCAGTCATATTTATTTGTATTTTAAATCGTGGTCAGAATTCAAGTGCCACTGAACTTTAGCTTCTTCTTCTGCTTGACATAACGTACAAACTGAGACAAAGCCTGCACAGAAAGAAATTCCGAAAACTACACCTAATGTTAAGGGGGCATCCATAAAATACGTCACGCTCATAGGGGGGGAGGGGGGTTACCAAAAGTGTGACAACCAATGTATTACGTACACGAAAAACCCGTACGATGGAGGGAGGGGGGTAAAAAATTCCCAAATTTTGCGTGACGTACTAAATGGATGTCCCCTAATATAAGAACACTTCAATTTCCATTTCATTTCATTCGATTTTACATAGAATAATTTCTTGCACGCAATATTTCAAGCAAGCTCTATACTGCAGACAACCTTTAAAGTGAAACATCAAGAAATCCCTTTGCAATTTTGCATACAAACTTTAGAGGCACAAATCTGACGAAAGAAGCATCAAACTAAGCCGCACTTGTTAATCCTGGCTTTGCTCACTTGCAAAAAGAGGCAGCTTTTCCAAATCGAGCGCATTTGTTTACGAATTTTCATGATTGGTGCTCTTGAAAACGCGAGTAAGGGACCAAGTCGGCCATTGTGGCAGCCATGTTTATGTTCTTTGAAGTTTCTCCTTAATACAGTGATAGACATTCGTTTAGCCGAGGCCCAAAAATTTTCAAAAGTGTGTCAGGAAACTCATACAAAAGATTTTATGATAAAACTTTTTTATGGCAGTGATAGTATATCCAGTACTGTTTTATGAAAAGGTGATACATCATACTTACATATGCACTGAAACAAAAACGAGAGTAAAAACCCTTCAAGTGTCATTTTTTACCTAGACATTCGTTTAGCCGAGGTGAATGAAAAATTGGTTTTCAATAGATTGTTTGTAATTTCGTGAGTGTATTTCGAGGATATACCCCAAAGCATTTAGTTTATGACGTGACAGCAAGATAATTGACCTTAAAAGTTTTTTTATTTGTGAAATTCAAAGAAATATTACAAAAATTTATCCCGATATGGAGAAACAATGATAAATTAATTTATTCAGGGAAAATGCTTTCTGTAAACACTCTAATGTAAGCTAGATTAGTTGTTTTTAAAATATGGCACAGAATTATTGTTGGAAATGTTTAAATTATTGCATAAAATGTCGTGATAAAATAAAGTATATAGGTTTTTGGTTGGTTAAACATCAAAATGGGATTGTTAAAAGCTTAAATAAGTGTGAAGCGGACCTGGTGTGATGGTTAGAACTCTTGACCATCACGCCGAGGGCCTGGGATCGAATCCCACTCCCGACAAACTCGTAAAAATGTGGGTTCTTCCTTCGGAAGGGAAGTAAAGCGTGGGTCCCGAGATGAACTAGCCTAGGGCTAAAAATCTCGTTAATACAGATAAAAAAAAGCTTACATAAGTAGTTCTGTGTATGTATTAATAAAGACGTATCCTCATACCTAATACTGTATAACACTAGCATTACTAAATGAATCATAAGACTGCCAAGCGAAAGAACTGCAAGAAGAGTCGGAATTTTAACCCTGTTTATTTTATAGCAGATGTTCATACAAAAATGCATGACATGGTCAAAACATTGACTTATTTCATTTAATCTGAAGTCTTAGATTTGAACCAAATTTATTTTTAACATGATTTATTTGAAAAGAATGTCTAAATTATGAAACAGTAGTTGCTAGAAATGTGAATACTTTGGGTGTCATTTCTTAGAATTTGAGGCGTCCAATGTATGTTATTTCAGCCAGAATACAGTCTAGAAGATATTGGGAGCTATTAGAAGACGTAATAGTAGTAAACGCTGTGATTTATACAATGTAAACTATCATATTTCATCAAAACAATATTTAAATACGAGTTTTTTTTATGGTTTTCGGCATTTTTTTCTATTAAAAACTTGGTGTTTCATAGATTTTCAACCTGCACTCGTCGTGATACTTTTATTGCAATCCTTTAACCTTTTGGAGCCGATTTTTTTCGCCGCTGTCGACGCAACCTCGCTGGTGTCGAACACGTTTGTTATGCTCGGTTTCATCGCCGGGGACATATATGACCCCTCCGGCTCCAAAGGGTTAAAGCACTTACGATGAAAATAACTACAACAAATCTCAATTTGGAAACATTTTCAATGTAATAACTTACTTACAGTATGACCATAAAAAATGCGACAGTTTTCAAAGTCATCGTTCCCCCACTTCGAACTGATTGGCCTTGCATGTATCTATTGGATAGTATAGTAGAGCCACTAATCTTATAATGGCAAAGGAACATAGACTGATTCCATGCAAATACCTGTGGAAATATAACGTTGAACATATGGATGTCGAAATCGTCCACGCGCCAGAGGCCGTTATTTAAGGATATTTTTTTCTTTCAATTGCTTTCAATCACATTCAATCAAATTTTATTTTCAAAATAGTACTGGCTGGATAAGGTCTTCAGGAGTTCGTTGGTTCGTCGAGCAAGAACGAAAAAAAATATTAACTTATAAATTAAGAAACAATTTCTAAAAATTCAATTATTTGACAAATGATAATTTTTAGAAAATATTATGTTTTAAGCAAGAAGTTGTTTTTAAGTACTTAGTATTTATACCTATCATCTTCTTCTTCTCTGTGGCTCTACGTCCCCACTGGGACTTGGCCTGCCTCACTTCAACTTAGTGTTCTTTTGAGCACTTCACAGTTATTAATTGAAGGGCTTCCTTTGCCTGCCATTGCATGAATTTGTATATTGTGAGGCAAGGACAATGATACACTATGCCCAGGGAGTCGAGAAAATTTTCCCTACTGGAACGGGAATCGAACCCGCCGTCTCCGGATTGGCGATCCATAGCCTTAACCACTAGGCTAACTGGGAGACCCCGTGAAGGTAGGTTTATATGCCTTCATCGACGAAAATTGTTTTGAAAAATGTTCAAACAGTGTTAAGTTTTTTATTAATTTATCTTAAATACGGTTTTAAATATGTAGCACGTTTTTTAGTTTTTGTTTCCTAAACATTTGAAATTATTTTTAAAATATTTTTCAAACATGGGCGTCTTAAAGAGTACATATTTCTTCATGGTTTCCATGTGTTTAAAAGTTTTTATCTTAGTTCATTTTGCTCTAAATATTAAAGGAAAACTTGATTTTATTTAGAAATTGTTACAAATTTTGACAAAAATTTTAGAGATCCTGTACCTCCTTATTGTATCCTAATCCAAAAAAGTTCATTTCATTAGAATTATTTCATTAAAAATAATCAAATACCGCAAAAAAAAACGGAATGTCGCATTTTTTATGGGTCATACTGTATATGAGATCCAAGTAAAATTAATATGGCAACACTTCTGAAAACGATCAATAATTCATGATTCACAAGTCGATCTATAATGCAGGTCACTATACAAAATGATTGTGTTGGATATTATTCGAAACTTGATAGTATTTATTATGGAATTCTAAAAAAAAATGTACAACTCGGCTAAACGAATGTCTTGGAAAATTTTCTATTTTTCTTGTATTTTACGGCCATAAAATAAATAATATATTGTTTCATCAGTGAACTCGATGTAACAATTTTGAACTGTTTGCATCTCAGCTTGCTTCATAAACACTTCCGCAGTTATTACCTGGGTGCTTCCGCTGCCAATGACCATTTTGCATGTGTATATCGGCATTGGCGTAGCTAGGGGGGGTTCCAGGGGTGCCTGGCACCCCCTAGAATAAATTTGGCACCCCTTAGAAATTTTCCTTAACAGTCACCTAAAGTTTAAAATTTCCCACAATAAATTTCAATATTTATTAAAAGCACATTTGAATAAAACTTAAACACACCCGGAATTACTTAAACACCATTGGTAAGAACAATCAACACATTGGTAAGAACAGTCAACAGACTTCTCCTTGGATTCCTCCAGTAATACCTTTATCTATTCAAACAGTGATTTTTCTAGGCTTCCTTTATGGATTCCTCCCGATATTTCTATAACAAACTTCTCTCAGGATTCTCCAGAGAGTTCAGATGGGGTTGTGCATACTAGAAATTTCAACGGAGATTGATCCAGCAATTTCTAGTATTATTTGTTTCGAAATTCTTGCTATGGTACTTCTTAGAATTCTTCTAGGGATTCTTCTAAAAATTTATCTTGGGATTTTTTCAATAATTCCTGGTGGGGTTATTTAGCAAAACCTTCCTGGGATTCTTTTAGAAGTTTCTTCCGGTGATTTTTCCAGGAATTCCTTCAGAGATTTTATTCAGAGATTTTTCCAGAAATTTCTCATGAAATTACTCCAGGAGCTTATATTGGCCTTCCTCCGGGAACTGTGGCTAGAATTCCAGCAAGTTCTCTTAGAGCTCCTCCAATAATTCTCACTGTGAAACCTTCAGGAATTCTACTTGGGAAGTTCTTTCGGAAATTCTTAGAGAAAATCATCCTGGGATTTTTCTAAAAATCTCTTCCGTGATTCTTCCAGAGATTTCTTCAAGGATTTAACCAGGACTTCCTCCAGAGGTTATTCCAGAAATTCCGCATCGGATTTCTCCAAGTACATCTATTGGCCTTCCTCCATGAATTCCGGCTGGAATTCTTCAAGCAATTCCCATTATAACTCCTTCAGAAATACTTCTAGGGATTTCACCTGGCATATTTACATGCTGCAATACTTTCGGGAAATATTCCTAAGGTGCCTCAAAAAATTCCTCCTGCCATTCTATCAGGGATTCCTCCAGTATACTTCTACCGATTCTTTCAAGGAAAACTGTAGGTATTCCTTCGGGCACTTGATAGAGAAACTTCTTTTAGGATACCCCGGCATTCCTGATTCAAGGATTTCTCTAGAAATTACTTCTTTGATACCTCCCTGAATTCTAGGAATTCCTCCAGATCCGCGCTTCCTAAACTCCCAAGATCCGCTTCCCAATTTTGGGAAGCGCTGCTCCAGTTATCCCAGCTGGGATTCTTCTAGCAATTCCTGTGGTTCTTCCAGCTATTTTTCCTTAATACATTCTAACTATGGTAGTTTAGAAATTATGCTACGGATTCTTCTAGAGCTTTCTCTTGGCTTTTTAGCTGGAATCTTTCAAGGTAATCTTCCTGGAATACTTGCAGAAATTTCTTTGGTTGTCCTACCAGGGATTTCTCCAAGGACTCATTCAGGAATTCTTATTGAAATTCCTCATAGAATTCCTGCAGAAAC
The DNA here is from genome assembly GCF_035046485.1 of Aedes albopictus. NCBI lineage: Eukaryota > Metazoa > Arthropoda > Insecta > Diptera > Culicidae > Aedes > Aedes albopictus. The sequence goes on along the minus strand of NC_085137.1, from coordinate 502,716,365 downwards.
TCTCTTTGGCCTTCCTCCAAGAATACCTCAAACAACTCCTAAGGTTCTTCCAGCAATTCCTTCAGAAATTCTTATTATAATACGTCCAGATATTCTTCTTGTTATTCCTTTACGAATTAATCCTAGCATTATAGCTAGAATTCTTCCGAGAAATCTTCCGGATATTTATTCAGAAATTCCTCGTGATTCCTTCAGGACCTTCTCTAAAGATTCTTCCAGAATACCTCTACCGGTTCTTGAAGGGACTTCTCTTGGCATTCCAAGGATTTTTTCTTTGGATTCCGCCAGGCATTCCTGATTGGGTTTCTCTATAAATTCTTGTATATTTTCCTCCAGCAATACCTCCTAGGATTTTTACTGAGATTTCTACAATGATACACCCCAGAATCCTTTTAATAATACCTCCTGAGATTTTTCCTGTGATTTTTTCAGAAGTTCTCCGGTGATCCTCCAGGCATTTGTGTGGAAAATATTTTATCCAAGGATTCTCTCATAAATTTCTCATGAGATTTTTCCAGGAACTCCACTTGGCCTTCCTCCTGGAATTTCAGCTGGATTTCTCAAGCAGTTCCTACTGTGGTTCTTCCAGCAATTCCTCCTAGGACTCCTCCAGAATTTCTTACTGTAATATCTCCCGAATTTTCTAGGAATTATTCAAAGAATTTCTCCAGGGATTCCTCCAAAGCTTGCTGGGATTCTTCAAGGCAATCTTTCTAGGAGCATTGCAGAAGTACCTTCAGTGTTTCCTCCTGGAAATCCAAAAGGTTTTCCTGGAATTTCTCCAAATATTTCTTATTGGATTCTTCCAGGAAATCCTCTTGACTTTCATCCAGGAACTCCTCCTGGGATTCCATAAGCGATTCCTGCTTAAGTGTAGAATAAGCATGAGTTAAAATACACAATAATAAAAATGAAAAGAAAAATCTTGCTGCTTCTAATGTTTTAGGAATGCCTCCTGTAGGTCTCGTCAAGAAATTCTCACGGTGATACCTGCAGGAATCCCTCTAGGGATTTCTCCTGGCCTTCTAGCTAGGATTCTTCTAGGCAGTGTTTCTAGGATACTTCCAGAAATGCTTTTGATACTTCCAGGATTTTTCTAGAGACTCATCCAGGAATTATTCCAGAGTTTTTATTTGTGGATTATTATAGAAATTAATCACGGTATTACTCCTGGAACTCCTCTTGGGTTTCTTAAAGTAATTCCAGTAGAAATCTCCAGAGGAATCCCTAATCGAATTTCGGGAATAGTTGGAATCTCCAGAGAAATCCTAGAAGGTATTACTAGAGAAATCTCTAGTGAAATCCTATAGGAATGTACGGGAAAAAACTTGTAATTAATGGATCATTGAAGCCGACTTTTCCGCTACTCACCGCATCAAAACAAAAGCGCCTCCGTTTATGGACGGTAACACAGTGACAGCAGTCGAGCTACGTCAAACACACACGGCTACGGTGGCGCTATCTGTTCATTTCATAGCGGCCGTTTTAGTTATTTTAGTGATTCATTAGAAGGCACAGAATGTTGCTAATTGACAAATTGAGAGATGAATTTGCGAAAAAATCGCGTTTTGGTGGGATTTGAACCTACGACTCCGTATTCGCTATACCGTAGTATGATCATTTCTTTGAGGATTCCTTCGACATGGTTATTATTCTTTTTTTTTTGAAAATAGTAGTTTCATCAGAATTTCATCAGCAAATTCTTTGGATTTTTTTTTTTTGCTTAATTTCAATGGCTATTCCTCAGAAATTATATCAGCAATTTCTTTTTCAGTTATTTTGCGGATTTAATGGGCAATTTTATTGTGATTATTTTTGAAATTCTTTATGATTTAACTGTATTTATATTCATTGCTTCTGAAAGTTGCTGAACTGGAAAATCTAAAGTTCTCAACTGGTCTTGTTCCAAGAAAATCCCATGAAATTCACGAAAAACTTACTGTAAAAATTCCCAAAGAAATTGTCGGAAACAATCCATCAAAATTACATTAGAGCTTTCAAAGTAGTTGCCAAAAGAATTTATATAAGAATTACCAGAGGAATTCCTGAATAAAAACTATTAAGACTTTTCAAGGAAATTGGCCAAATCCAATCTCAAAATAAATTGCCGAAATATTCTATATATTCAGTAAAAAAAAACAAAGAAATGAATTCGAAGAAATTCTCAAAGAATTTTCCAAATCCAATCTCAAAATAAATTGCCGAAATATTCTATATATTCAGTAAAAAAAAAACAAAGAAATGAATTCGAAGAAATTCTCAAAGAATTTTCCAAAAGCATTGAAGGAATTTCTGAAGAAAATTTAAAAAGAACCCCAAAAGTAATTCCCGTAGAATCACCGTGACAGAATTTTTAGAGAATCGCCAAAGTTTTTTTTTTTTTGATAAATTCCCGAAGGAAATCACTAAGAAATTTTCCGAAACAATTTCCGAAGGAATTCCCAAAAGTAATAATCGAAGTTGCCAAAATTTTTCGAATGAATTGCTGATGAAACTCCCGAATAAATGTTTAATGTAAGTAACTTCGGAATTGCCGAAGGTATTCCGGAATCATCTGCTGCAGGAATTCCTTACATAAAAACTGAAGAAATCTAGAAGAAAGTGTCTGAAGATTTTTCAATAAAATTATAGAAGCGATTTATGAAAGATTTTCCGAAGGAGTTTTCGAAGGAATTGGCGAAGGAATACCGAAAAGTTCAAAAAATGGACGAAAATCCAAAAAAAGCAGAATGACTTACCGAAGATATTAAAAAAAATGTGTGGAAGTCATTGTCGAATGGCTTCACTAAAAGAATTTCCTAAGGAATTGCCTGAAGAATAATTGGAGAATTTTTAAAAGCAAATATCAATAGAATTGCTGACATTAACAAAACAATGCTTGATATGGTAATTATCAATCCAGTCGAAATCGGAATTTGGTGCGAACATCAGGATCCCGATGAGAAAAATCGAAGTTCGCTCGCACCAAATTCCTGGATTGATAATATGTTAGTGAAGCTTCAAAACGGAACTCAGGATAATCGAGTGGGAATTTTGTAGTTTTGAGAATCATACTCACAATTTTTCTGTAAAAGCATTTTCGTGTTCACGTGGTAATGTTCATCTAATTAAAAACACGCTTTCTAGCCACTAATTTTGTGGCCAAACCAAAAATGCGAATATGTATTCTTATTTTGAAATTTTAAGTATTTATATTTCTTAAAATTGTTCTTGAAAGCTATTTTTATAAAGGTTGTTATCATGCAATAAAACAAAGAGGATGTCACGATGAATTTGTATTCATCATGTTAAACGCAAATTTGTGGATATTTTATAGTTTCCGAGATTTACACGTCTAATAATTGCCTCCAAAATGTATTCTAATGGACCTGATTGTTTTCAATCTACAAATCTGCAAGGGCGTAGCCAGCTTTTCGGCCAGAGGGGGGCGAGCACCCTTAAACTGGAAACTACTTTGCAGTAACAAGGAGTTCAAATACTTCATCATTTAAAAAAATAAAAGTGAAGTATGAAATATGGGTGATTAACAGGAATTATTCAATGGAAGAATCATATATGATTATAATCCTGAGGAATTCCACAAGATATTGCTTCAGGAACTTCTAAACAAATGCCATCATGAATTTGAATTTATCCAGCAGTTTCTCCAGAAATTTCTTTAATATTTTTCCAGGTTATTTTAATGTAGATATTCCAGAAGAAATTACCTTCGGAAAACTTGCAGTAATTCCGTTGGGAATGCTTTCAGAAATTTCTTCAATAATTCCTCCAGAACTTTTATTATGAATTTCACCATGCATTCTTTTGAGAATTTCCCCAGTAATTCTTTACAAATATTATTCTTAATTCCACCAGAAATCCGTTTGAGAAGCTCCAGAAAATACTTTAAGAAATTCTCCCGGAATTCTTTCAAAAATTCCAATCAAACTAAGATTCCTTTCCTTGAGGAATACCCTATGAAATTTTTGGAGAAATTTCTTCGAAAAATCCTTTAATGAATTCCTTTGGAATCACGGGAAAAATTCTTTGAAAATTTCTAAAGGAATTCCTTCGGAAATTCCTGGAGGAATATCTTTGGAAGTTGCTAGAGGAATGCATTCGGAAATTTTTAAAAGAATCAATTAAAAATAATTTCAGGAATTTATTTCGAAAATCCATGAGGAATTCCACCTGAAATTCCTTGACAAATTCTTCATAAATTTCATGAGGAATTCCTTCATTTCTAAAGCTCCTTGAGAAATTCCATAAGGCATTCCTTCGAGAGTTCTTCTACGATTCCCTTTAGAAAAGATTCTTCGGGAATTCCTTGAGGAATTTCTTTGAAATAGATTTAGAATATTCCTTGAGGAACTCCTTCGGAGTTTTCGTGTGGAATTCTTCCGAAAATTCCTTGAGGAATGCCTTCAAAAATTCTTGGAGCAATTCATCCGGAAATTTCTGTGAGAATTCCTTCCCAAATTTCTGAAGCAATTCTTTCGAAAATATTGAAAAAAAATCACTAAAAGTCTCTTGAGATATCCCTTCTGAAACTCCATAAGGAATTTCTTTAAAAATCTTTCAAAACTTCCTTGAAAAAATATTTCGGAAATTCCTGAAGAAATGCTTTTTGTGATTTTTTATTTCCTAGGGGAACTCATTCGGAAATTCTTTGAAGAGTTCTTTTAAAAATGCCTTAATAAGGAAAATTCGGAAATTGTTAAAGGAGTTCGTTTGGAATTTTTTTTGACATATGTCTGAAATGTCTTATGGAATACCTACGGAAATTTTGTGAGAAATTGTTTGATAAGTTCGTTGAGGATTTTTTTCGGTTTTTTTTATAAATCTTTACGAAATTCCTCAAGGAATTCCAGCGAAAGATCCTTGAGAAGTTTCTTTGGAAATTCCTCAAGAAATTCCTTCAAAAATGTACTGCGAAACTCTTACGAAAACTTGAGAAACTTCTTCAAACATTCCTTCAGAAACACGTTTAGGGAGTGTAAATCCTAAGGAAATTTTTTGAGGACAACCGTCAACAATTTTTGGAGGAATTCATTCGGAAATTTTTGGAGGTATTTCAAAGCAAATCCATAAGAAATTTCTTTGGAAATTCGTAGAGGAATTCCTTCGGAAATTCAGGAGAAAATCCATTCAAAATTCCAGGAGAAATTCCTTTGAAAATTCCTTGAGGAATTCCTACGGAAATTCCAGGACAAGCTCCTCCGGAAACTCATGGAGGAATTCTTCGGGAAAATCCTAGAGGAATTCCTTCGGAAATTCTTGGAGGAATTCCTTCAAGAATTCGTGAAGGATTTCCTTCGGGAATTCCTGGAGGAATTTCTTCAGAAATTCCTGGAGTAATCCCTTCGAAAATACCTGGAGAAATTCCTTCCTGAAATTTCTGGAGGAATTCCTTTGGAAATTCATGGAGGAATTCCTTCAGAAAATCCTTGAGCGATTCATTCGCAAAAGTCCTGGAGGAATTCCTTCTGGAATTTATGGAGGAACTCCTTCGGAAATTCGTGAAGGAATTCTTGGAGAAATTCTTTCGAAAATTCCTGGTGGAATTCCTTCGGACATTCACGAAAGAATTCCTTCGGAAATTCCGGCAGGAACTCCTTTGAAAATTCCAGGTGAAACTCCTTTGAAAATCCCTGGAGGAATTCCACCGGAAATTACTGCAGGAATTCCCTCGGAAATTCCAGGAGGAATTCCTTCGGAAATTGCTGGAAGATTTCCTTCGGAAATTCCTGAAGGAATTCCTCCATGAATTTCCGAAGGAATTGCTTCGGAAATTCCAGGAGGAATTCCTTCGCAAATTGCAGAAGGAATTTCTTTGAAAATTCCTGGAGGATCTCCTTCGGAAATTCCTGGATGATCTTCTCGGGAAATTTCTGAAGTAATTCATCCGGAAATTCATGGAGGAATTTCTCAGGAAATTCCTGAAGGAATTCCTTTGAAAATTCGTGGAGGAATTTCTTCAGAAATTCGTGAATGAATTCTTTCGGAAAATTTCTGGAGCAATTCCTTCGGAAATTCATTTAGGAACTCCTTCGGAAAATGCTTTAGGATTTCCTTCGCAAAATTCCTGGAGAAATTCCTTCGGAAATTCATGGAGGAATCCCTTCGGTATTTCCTGGAGAAATTCCTCCGGAAATTCCTCAATGAGGGATTCCGTCGGAAAATTTCTGGAGGAATTCCTTTGAAAATTCATGTAAGAATTCCTTCGGAAAATTCTTTAGAAATTCCTTCGCAAAATTCCTGGAGGAATTAATTCGGAAATTCATGGAGGAATTCCTTCGGACATTCATGAAGGAATTCCTTCGGAAATTTCAGAAGGAAATCCTTTGAAAAATCTAAGAGGAATTCCCTTGAAAATTCCTGGAAGAATTCCTTTGGAAATTCCTGGAGGAATTCCTCCGGAAATTTCTAGAGTAATTCCTCCAGAAATTTGTGGAGGAATTTTTCCGAAATTTCCTGGAGGAATTTCTCCGGAAGTTCCTGGAGGATTTCTTTCCGAAATTCCTGGAGGAGTTGCCACGGAAATTCCTGGAGGAATTCTCTCGGAAATACATGGAGGAATTCATTCGGAAAATCCTGAAGGAATTTCTTTCGCAAAATTCCTGGTGGAATTACATCGGAAATTCATGGAGAAATTCCTTTGGAAATTTCCAAAGGAATTTCTCCAGGAATTTCCGACAGAATTTCTCCTGGAATTTCTGAAGGAATTCTTCCTGGAATTTCCAAAAAAAATCCTTCAGGAATTTCCAAAAGAGTTTCTCCAGGAATTTCCGAAGGAGTTTCCAAAGGAATTCCTCCAGGAATTTCTAATGGAATTCCTCCGGGAATTTTTAAGAAATTTCTTCAAGAATCTCTGAAGGAATCCCTCCAGGAATTTCCAATGGAATTCCTCCGGGAATTTTTAAGAAATTTCTCCAAGAATCTCTGAAGGAATCCCTCCAGGAATTTCCGAAATAATTGCTCCACAAATTTCAGAAGGAATGCATCCAAGATTCCGGAGGGATTTCTCCAGGAATTTCCGAAGAAATTCCGAAAGAATTCCTGCAGGAATTTCCATGAATCTTCAAACGAATTCGTCCATCAATTTCCGAAGGAATTCCTCCCGGAATTTCCGAAAGAATTCCTCCCGGAATTTCCGAAGGAATTTTTGAAGGAATTCCTAACGGAATTTGTAAAGAAATTCCTCCTAGAATTTTCGAGGGAATTCCTCTTGGAATTTCCAAAAATAAAATCCAAAAAGACTTTCCGAAAAAAATTCTCCAGGAATTTCCGAAGGAATTCTTCCAGTAATTTCCGAAGAAATTATTCCAGCAATTTCCGAAGCAATTCCTCCTGAAATTTCCAAAGGAATTCGTCCAGTAGTTTCCGAAGGAATTCCTCCAGGAATCATAAAAAGCATTCCTCTAAGAAATTTGGAATGATTTTTTTCCAGGAATGTCCTAAGGAATTCATCCAAGGATTTTCTCAGGAATTTCTCTATAGATTTCTGAAAGATTTCCTCCAGAAATTTCCGGAGGTATTCATTCAAGACTTTTCGAGGGAACTCCCCAAGGAATTTCCAAAGGAATTCCTCCAGAAATTTTCGAAGGAATTCGTTCAGGAATTTCCGAACGAATTCCTTCAGGAATTTCCGAAGGAATTCCTTCAGGAATTCTTCCAGGGATTTGCGAAGGGATTCCTCCAAGAATTCTGAATTTTTTAAGGAATTCTTCCAGGATTTTTTGAAGGAATTGCTTCAGGAATTTCCGAAGCAATTCCTCCCGGAATTTCCGAAAGAATTCCTCCAGGAATTCCTGAAGAAATTCATCCTGGAATATCCGAATGAATTGCTCCAGGAATCTCCAAAGGAATTCGTTCAGCAATTTCCGAAGGAATTCTTCCCGGAATTTCTGAAAGAATTCCTCCAGAAATTTCCGAAAGTATTCATCCAAGATTTTTCGAAGGACCTCGCCAAGGAATTTTCGATGGAATTCCTCCAGTAATTTCCGAACGAAGTCCTTCACGAATTTCCGATGGAATTTTTCCAGAAATTCCAGAAGGAATTCTTCCAGGATTTTGCGAAGGGATTCCTTCAAGAATTTTGGAAGGAATTCCTCCTGGAATTTCCAATGGAATTCCTCCAGCAATTTCCGATGGAATTCCTTCAGAAATTTCCGAAAGAATTCCTCCAGGAATTTCTCCTGAAATTTCCGAATGAATTCCTCCGGGAATCTCCAAAGGAATTCGTCCAGCAATTTCCGAAAGAATTCCTCCCGAAATTTCTAAGAAAACCTCCAGGAATTTTTAAAGGAATTCCTAATGGAATTTCCGAAGGAATTCCTCCCGGAATTTCCGAAAGAATTTCTTCAGGATTTTCCGAAGGAATTCTGCTAGGAATTTCCGACGGTAATTCTCCAGGAATTTCCAAAAAAAATCTAAAAATAATTTCCGAAAAAAATCCTCCAGGAATTTCTGAAGGAATTCCTCCAGCAATTTCCGAAGGAATTCATCCAGTAATTGCCGAAGAAATTATTGCAGGAATTTCCGAAGGAATTCGTCCTGGAATTCCAAAGGAATTCGTCCAGCAATTTCCGAAGGAATTCCTCCCGAAATTTCTGAAAGAATTCCTCCAGGAATTTCCGATGGAAATCCTCCTGGAATTTCCGAAGGAATTCCTCCAGGAATTCCGCTAGGAATTTCCGAAGGAATTCCTGCAAGAATTTCCGAAGGAATTCCTGCAAGAATTTCCAAAAAAAATCCAAAAAGTATTTCCGAAAAAAATCCTATACGACTTTCCGAAGGAATTCCTCCAGGACTTTCGGAAGGAATTCCTCCAGGAATTTTCAATGACATTCGTCCAGCAATTTCCGAAGGAATTTCTCCAGGAATTTCCAAAAGCATTCCTCCAGGAAGTTTGGAATTATTTTGTCCAGGAATTTCGCAAGGAATTCACCTAAGGCTTTCCTCACGAATTTCTCTATGGATTTCTGAAAGAATTCCTCCACTAATTTACGAAGGTATTCATCCAAGATTTTCCCAAGGAACTGCCCAAGGAATTTCCGAAAGAATTGCTTCAGGAATTTCCGATGTCATTCTTTCAGGAATTTGCGAAGGGATTCCTCCAGGAATTTTGGATGGAATTCCTTCAGGAATTTCTAAAGGAATTCCTCCAGGTATTTCCGAAGGAATACCCTCAGGAATTTTCGAAGGTATTCCTCCAAGAATTTCTGAAGGAATTCCTGCAAACATTAAAAAAATACGAGGATGCAGGAGAATTTTATTTTTACTAGTCAAAAACAGCTCTGATCATCTAAGTATTTCAGTTAAGTTAGAATATAGTTGATCGGTCAGGGGGGGGCCACGGCCCCCCCTGCCCCCCCCTGGCTACGCCCTTGCAAATCTGGGATTGTTGCGATCATTGTTAAATACTTAAGTTCAAACTGAAAATAAAAATTCTATTTTCCCGCGACGCAGTATATCATTATACTAAGAAATTGAGGTCGGATCGGTATTTCCTTAAAAAAAAAGCAACCACTGAAACTGGCACCCCCTAGGAAAAAATCCTAGATACGCCAATGCATATCGGGGGGCAGGAACGAAGATACTCTATGCCTGAAGAAGTCAAGGAAATTTCCATTACGAAAAGATCCTGAACCGACCGGGAATCGAACCCATCAACCCCAGCATGGCAATATTGAATGGCCGGCCGCTTACCGCATCGGCTATATGGGCCCTTACGGAACTTAAACTGTTTGGTTTGAAATTAGTGTAAAAAGCGTTTTCCCTTAAAAAAAAATATATATTTTTTCCTCCCCTGTTGGGGAAATTAAGCCACTGCGTTCAAAAATAATAATAGGTAGGTACTATTTGCCTAGAAACGGATGCAAATTGTTCAGCATTCCGGACATCCCATTGGGGAATTTTTCCCCGGTCAACAAAGCATACCACGACATTTGCCTCTACTTGAACGTGTAGACTGCAGATCTTACGCGCAAAGAAGACCTGACCAAAACGGAAACCTCCCATCAGACAAAAGCACGCTTGCTGAGGTGAACTCACCGTTCCACCCACTCTTCTAAACGAACCACAAAAAGTAAGCTGCGAAAATAAAGAAAACAACTTCTCAAAGCCAACACAGAGTGTCCAATGTGCTTATGTCTTATTTTAGTAACTTGTAGAGATCTGTAAGATCAGTAATTTGACACTTCCCGATGCCCATGTTGTAGAGCCCAAATACATAGATGATGATTCACTGACTGCCGCCAACTAGGGTTAGATCTGATTTCGGGAGCTAATGGCAACGCCTGCTGTTGCTTTCTCTGCTGTTGACTTTTTCAACGAGGCATACTTTGGTTAAATGGGACCTAATGACCATGTGAATTCGCCATTGTTTCTATCTATATCGCTATGAAACTGGGTCATTGCAGTTGATGGTTGACCTGTGGTCAAATGGTCACAGCTCTGTTTTATCCGGATTAATGTGCCTGGATGGTGCTAATATTTTCCACTGTTTCCATCGCAGTTCTGGTAAAACATGCCTTCAAAACATAATCTTCTTGTAATTGCAAATTGCAATAAATTTTCATTTGCCACGAGGGGTGAAAGGTCTTACGCGCTCTCACTTTGCCAATTGTTTTCAATTGGTGTCCGAGGGGCCTCCCACTAGGCATTCAATTGAATGAATTCATCGACTCGGAGTTGTTCGCAAAGCTGAATGTCATAAACATCCGTCGCCAATCAGCAGTGTATTGTGTGTGTGGCGAACCTTCTTTGCAAACAGGAAAAAAGATATCTCCAAAACGTTTCCACACATCAATTATGCAAAACGATGTTGGCGACGATAACGAGTAGCGGAATGTCATACGCATTCATACATACCTACAGACACAAATCCGCCAGAGGGTCTGGTTTCGCATGAAAGGAAGAAGACCTACCGTCGCCGGTCACCCGCGTCTTCTTCGGCAATACGCGGCGCTTCATGGTCAGCACCTGCCCGCCAGGGTGCGTGCAAGTACCACACCAAATCAGCCTGCTACGATGATGTTGGTTGATACCTAATCCAACCTCTCTGTCCGTCCGTGCGTTCGCTGGTAGGTATCTTTTTCCCGCTGCTCACCGGTCCGTGTAAATACCGTTTCAATGGGAGATGTGTGGCCTCTCCGGTAGGTGGTCGGTCACCCGGCATCCGCAGATCTGGTGTCTTGTGGACACTAGCAGCTAGATAGCACTGCCAAAGAGGCAATGTTTGATTTTTGTTATCGTTGCCGCCGCCTGCTTGGATGGATTTGGCACGGCTATGATGCGATGACAGGGTGCTTCGCCCCCTTTTATGACGACATTGGCATTGAGAGTGAGAGTGGTTTGTTTAGCTTTCTAAAACTTGGATCTTCGGCTTCCCGCGGTGAATTCCGAGCTCTCGGATTAGGAATGGCAATTGTTTGGATTTAGACTTCTGTTTTCACGTGTTTATTGGGATTAATCACACTGCAGGTGAAGTGATCTAGATTTAACCGAAATAGTTTGATTTACATACATATTTACAAAAAGAAATTTACCCCAAAGTACATCAAGTCCCGTGGGAAAAAAATTCAATAAGAATCTTGGGTGAATTTTTGAGGACTCCCTGGAGAAATGCCTGAATGAATCTCTAAATGAATCTCTAAATGAATGGCTGCTGGAATTACTGTCAGAATCCATCTTTTTCCTGAAGAATCTAAAATAAATCAATGGAGAAATGTATGGGGAAATCCCTAGAGAAATTCTGGAGGGAATACCTGCAGGAATGCTCGGATAAGCCCTAAAACAATTATTGGAGGAAAATCTCGAGGCACTTTTGGACGAATTCCCAAAGAAATTCTTTTAGGAATTTCAGGAGAAATCCCTGAAAGACTTCATGAAGGAACCCCTCAATGCACCAATACATGGAAAAACTCATAAAGGAATCTCCGGAGAAATTGGAATCCCTGGATGTAATCCTGAGATAATAACAGGAAGAATTCCTGAAAGAATTACTTGCTGAAACTTATTGGGGATATCCTTGAAAGAATTCATGCATTTTTGGGAAATTTCCACGATAAATACCTAATGGATTCCTTGGAGAAAATTTTGAAATGATCTACGGATGTATTCCTTTAGGAAACTCCTAGACGAATACTTGAAGAAATTTCATACGGAATTTCTGGAGGCATTCTGGAAGGAATCCATGGAGAAACTCCCGGCGAAATCCCTGAATGCATCCTTGAAGAATATATTTATATATCTTTATATCATCGAGACTTTCAGCCCGAGGCTGGTTCGTATCCTTGAAGAACTCCCTGAAAGAATTCTGTGATAAATATATGGAAGAAGTCCAGAAAAAATCACTGGAGAAATTCCTTAAAGAAATTCCTGAAGAAATTTTAGGAGGTATCCCTTGTTATTTCTATCTGATTGAGTTGCGACCCGTTTGCTAGACATTATAACTTACGATCAATACATTTCTATTGTTTAAGAATTATTACTTACGAAATACCACAGTTATAACATGTCGAAACTTAATTTTAGCATTATCAAAATGGTTTCTTTGACAAACTTGTTCCAAATAAGTTCTTCTACAATATTGTAGAATATTTTTTAGACTTATGTAAAATTATTGAAAAACAGAAGTTTGGATCAGCTAAACTAATTTCATAATGATGAGAATAAAGGTAAAAAAAAACTAAAACTAAAGGTTTAGGCACAAGCCTTTGTGTTTTCCTAAATACAGCTCTGGATTAACTTTTCGTTGAATTTAAATTTCTTCAGAAATCTTTGGAGGAATTCTTGAGAAAATTTCAGAAGGAAACCTTAGAGGAGTTCCTGAAGGTTCCCTGGCATGAACTCCTAACTGAATTATTGAAAAAATACCCTTGAAGAAATCCTAGAAAAATATGAAAGAATTCTTGGATTCTTTCCTGAAGAATCTTGGAATAAATTACTAAGGTAGTTCGGGTACGGATTCCTGATACAATAGTTGTAGGCATTAAGAAAAAGATCTTTCGAGCATTTTTTGCATACTTGCATACATTTCTAAGGGAATCCATGCAGGAATTTCTGGAGGAATCATTTTTGAAGCAATTCCTAGATAAATGTTTATTACATAAACTACTAATTCAATACAGAATCGACGAAGATATTTCTAAAGCATTCTCTCGAATAAATCGCAAAATGAATACTTGAAGGAATTTCTGAAGATATTACTGAACTATAGAATATCAGATATTACTGAACTATAGAATATCAGAAATATATTTCTGAAGGAATAGCTGCAAATTTACCTGAAGACACCCTCGAAAAAATTTTTGATGAAGTCCAACAAAGAAAGTCCCTAAAGGATTCATTGAAGAAATTTTTGAATTTCATGAAGAAATGCCTGATAAACTCTCTGGGAAAAAATTCTGGGGAAATCTTAAGTAATTTAGAAGAAATATGTGTTGTGATGTTAAAGGATTCCCGGGAAGAATTTTTAAATGAGAAATTTCTTAAGAAGATTTATTGGAGAAATTCCTAATACAATAAATGAAGATGTTCCTTAGAAATCCTTACAGTAATTTCTAAGGGAATTTTCACAACAGATCTAAAAACTCGTCGCAGCGACTTACATACCCAACAAAGAATAAAATAAATAATTTTTTGAAGGAATATTTGGTCAAATTCCTGAAGAATTCCATGGTAGGTTCCTTAGGGAATCTTTGGGGAGTCTTAAACCAATTCCTGGAATAATCTTCAAACAAATGCTTGAGGGCGTTCCTAAAAGAAACATTGGCAGAATTCTTCGAAGAATTCCTGTAAAATTTGAATTTCTTGGAAATTATCTTTCAAACAAGCTATTTGTCAACTTATATTGTCATTCAAGCTTTTTGATTGTTTTTTTTTCATTTAACCCCATTGTACCCTAAATTTCCAAATTTCATAGGATGCAGTGATATTGCTGGTTAGCTCTTCATCAATATTAACTCATATCATGCATAGAAGTTTCAAGTTAAAGTTGTTTTAATTCAAAAACAATATAAAATAAGTTTATAGGGGAGTTTGGGTAAACTAAGCTCTAAAACTGTATGCTGCCGTCACCTCCCGTCTATGGGACTATGTGCAAACCACATTTAGGATATTTTTGGAGTATATGAGCAATGGCTCATCGTTTGGAAATGTTTGGAATCGCTGGTATAAGGATGGGAACTACTCATAGTTGTATGCGAGAAAACTTAAATATGACCAATAATTTAAGATCAAACTCGCCAAAAATGGTTTCTTTAGGAATAAACAATGTGTATTCGATCATTTATTTAGTTATTGTCACGTAAAAAATCATAAATAAAAATAAAAAATGAATTGCTACCTTGAAAATATACCATTGCCTAATTGACCCCACAACACCCTAAAATTCCAACATTTTAATAACTTTTTGTATGTAACGTTACTCAATGGGAGTGAGGTGATGGTATCCCAGCGAAATAATCATTAAAATCATAACAAGTGTCGTGAAGTAACAGAAATTCACAAATTTTAGGGGGAACTGGGGTAAAACGGGCTCTTTAACTCGGAGGCTTCCAATAAGGAGGATTTGGACTATTTGGAAGACTTCCTATAGGAATTCTTCGAGGACTTCCCGTGAGAAATCCTTGGGGAATATTCTGGTCAAATTGATCTCCGGGACGAAATTGATTAGAAGTTTTTTCGTTAGGAAAAGTACATATTTATTTGCTTTCTTCCAAGTATCGTGCTGTTGGAATCAGATACTAAACGATAGTAGTAAAGAAACTGTTTCAAAAATACTTCATCTCCATGGAAACGAATTTCAACCCGGAGATCAATTTGAGTCCGGTTTACGATAACACACTTTCCACCATTTAGGAATCATCAGCTTTCTGTACAACTTTGCTGAAGATACAAAATTTATTGGTAGTCTAGATCATGATTTAAAACATATGTATCTAAAATTGTGTAGTATAGTCGGAGAAGACAAGGTCATCTCCGGAGTCAGAAATAGATAAATATTTTATGCTGTTGGTCGCGACACCTAGCGGTTGAAATCACATTTTTTATACGGAAAATTTCAACCATGTTGACACAAAAGTGCAAAGTATTTCGGAGGCAGGTAGACCAATTCAAAAACTGATTCGCAAAAAGATTGTTTTTAAATATAATGTATTTCGGGGACACAATCAAAGTTGTTTATCTCTTAAAACCGTAAATATGATACGCGATACAATAGTGGTGGGAATATGTATATTATGATATTTAAGATCAATTGATAAAACACCATTACACTGAAGTTTTTTTTTACGCGGTTTTTTTTACGCGGGACCATTACCGTCGTAAAAAAAAACTTCAGTGTATTATGCTTTCCTCTCTTCTCTTCTTGGCGTAACGTTCTCACTGGGACAAAGCCTGCTTCTCAGCTTAGTGTTCTATGAGCACTTCCACAGTTTTTAACTGAGAGCTGCCAATGACCATTTTGCATGTGTATATCGTGTGGCAGGCACGAAGATACTCTATGCCCAAGGAAGTCAAGGAAATTTCCTTTACGAAAAGATCCTATTCCTATCAATTATTATGCTTTATAACAGCCTGCAATTGCAATAAAACATGATTGGTACGTCTACCATATTATTGCAATAGTGGCCGAAACAATAATTGATATGCTCTCAAGGAAACACAATTTCGAAAAATAAGAGAATTAATCATCAACATGACGTCATCTATTAATTAATTTTGATTATACCTGAAACACTTTGAGTCATGCAGTTGTTTTGACGTTTATGCACGATGGAAACGAAATGGGCAGAAACAAAGTAAATCGAGTCGATATATCACGGCCTAAAATTTATCACTTCTCGTGTGGTGGTCGGTTTGTTCTGAGATGCCCTTCCGTGGGGTACTTCAGGGATTGCATCTGAAATTTTTCGAAGTATTCCTATTGTGGTTCCTCCACGTATCTCTCCGAGAGATTTCTATAAGATTCATATGATAACTAATAATAAAGGTAAAGATTCAGATATTTCTCTAAGAGTCTTAAATGATTCTGATGCACAAGGAGGGTTAAGAAAGTTCTCCAAGTATTCCTATATAGGAAGTCCTTCTCGAAGGCCCTCGAGGATTCCTTCATGTAACATGTAATACTTCATGGATTTCTTCAGCAATTCTTTTAAGCATTCTTTTAGAAGCTTCTCCGAGTCTTTTTTCAAAACATTTTTGAAAAATTCCGTCTCGTATTCTCTCTAGTACTATTTTAAAGAATCGATTAGGAATTCTTGCAAGGGTTGCTTCATGAATTTCCTCCGGCATTTCTTCTAGAAATTCTTCGACGGATTTCTCCAAAGGATCTATCCAAAGATAGACTAAAGGAATTCTTCAAGAATTCCTCCAATGATTCCTTCAGAAGTTCGTCCCAAGATTCCTTCAAGAAATTCAACACAAATTACACAAAAATTGCTTAAAATTTTCTTCAGAGACTCTTCCAGATAGTCATCTGGGATTTTTCCAAGAAGTTCTTATGAAATTCCCTCCAACGATTTCATCAGAAACGCTTTCAAGAATTCTATATTGAACTCATTCAAACATTCTTTCAGGTAAATTTTCAACTATTTGTTCAGGAATATCTTCGGATTTTCCTTAAAGGATTCCATTATGCAATTTATTCTACGATGCCTTCCAATTATCTGTATCCATTGAAATATTTCTCAATAATTTATCCAAGAATTTCTTCAAAAATTTCTCCAATGATTCCTCGGAAATTTCTCATTGGATTCGCTTTGGAATTTCTCCAAAGATTATCTTTAAAATTATTCAAGGATACCTTTTCTTCATGTATGCAAAAAAAGCTCTACAAAATCTTTCGGGTTACTTTCCAAGATTCTACATATGAAGAATTCCTGGAAGAACTCCATCAGGAATTTATCCCAGGATTCCTTGGAAATTCCAAGTAATCTTACGGGAATTCCTGTTCCTCCGGAAAACCTCCGAGAATTCAATGCAAGAATTTATCTAAGGTTTTTATTTAGAAATTTCTACAATGATTCTTACAGAAACTCCTCCAAGGAATATTCTCATGGATTCCTGAATTTTTAACCGTTCAGATTTGACGATCAGTTCGTGAAAATACGAACATTTAAAAATAAAACGTTTACAAATCGGTCAACTATGTAGTTTTTAAGATACCGTGATCACCGTAACGGACTTAAAAAAATCGAGATAATCGCGTTTAAAGTTTTACGCTTTTCCTTATCCCTGTAGAGGGAGCGCGGTACAAAGTGCTGTTACTTTGGTTCGAGTGCTTTAATCTTTATGAAATTTGGAATGTGTATTCTCTAGCTAGCTCTTACGTTCTTCCTGTGCAGGTTTGCAGTCAAATTAAAGCGCATTGCTTTATTAGTTTTTAATTGGAGATTTCTCCTTTGGTTTTAAAGAAAACATATCTTGTCATGCAATCGAATTAAGTGTAATGGCAAACCATTGGCAACCGTTTGATACGGTGTTTACCCGGAGAGATCTTCCCTAAGCCCAGCAGCCCTTTAATTATTCGCTTAGTGCGTGCTCATCATGCAACTGATATTGACTTTTAATTTCCCGTTTAACAATTTCCAAAACAATCGAAGATGCATTTGTGTCGCATCTTGAAGACTTGACTCAATTGAGCGGTTATGGAGAAAAAACTCTACCAGTTAATGAGATCTGCCAGGAGATTGATATTTATAGAGCAGTAGACATGATACTGGGGTAGGGTACATATCATGCAAGATCGCAGATAATGATGGAGCTCGGAAGATGAATGGTCTATTTGCTTCTTGCATGTGCAGCAGTCAGTATCGCGATATCTGCGGGTGCAAGGCTTCCCTGAAGAATTATCCAACCACCACGCTTTGATAATAACGAAAGCAGCCAGCCGCGAGCACAGACAGGCGTGCGCCGCCGTATCGCCACCGAGCTCAGTTCAGTAGGGAAGTGAGCCAATTATCTCATTTTTATTAGCAGGGGTGTGCGAGCGAGTGGCGCTATAATAACTCGTGTCTCGTGGAGGACGCGGAACGGGTATGAGAATGAGGATGAAAGGCGGTTTGTTTGTTGGATATTGGTTCTCAATGTAGATTCTATCCGGTAGGGGACGCCTTGAGGTTCTCAATCATCGATGAAGAAGGCCAACTTTTATATATTCATGTTTATTTTGACTGATAGTTTTGGTATATTGGCTGAATTAAGGCACACGATTAGGTTGGGTTGTTAGCCGTAAATAATATTGTTGCCTCTCTCCTTCCTCGGTCATGATAAATTCCAGAAGTCCCCAAGGATTTCCAGGAAGAATCGCCGAAGAATTCCAGCAGAAATTCCGAAAAGAATGCATAGATGAATCCCTGAAACATTTCCAGGAGAAATCCCCGAAGGAATTGCAAGAAGAATTATTAATGGTATCCAAGTGGGATCCGCGAATGATTTCCAGGAGGAATTTCGAAGGAATTCCAGAAGAAATCCCCGGAGAAGGAGGAAACTCTGAAGGAATTTATAGAAGAATCCCCGAATGATTTTGCGGAAATGTCCGGGAAGGAATTCCAGAAAGAATCGTCCAAAGAATTTCAGAAAGAATCCCTGGAGGAATTCCAGGAGAAATACCAGGAAGAATTTCTGCCGGAATCCCCAAAGAAATTACAGCAGAAATCCCCATAGGAATTCCAGCAGGGATCTTGAAAGGGATTACAAGAGGAATCCCCGGAAGATTTCCAGGAGTAATCCCCGAAAAAATTGCAGGAGGAATCATCGAAGGATATCCACGAGGAATTCCCGAAGTGTTTCCAGGAGAAATGTCCAAAAGATCTTTGAGAGGAATTTCCAATGTTGAAAGAGGAATACCCGTAGGAACTCCAAGAGGATTTACAAGAGCACTTCGTGTTGTGTGTAAGAGGTAGCGGTCGCGCTCCAATGAAACAAAGCAAGCTGACACCCGACTGCGGCAACGAAACGAAGGTAGTGAAAAGTGTCGAATGTTTATAAGCCTGGCCTCCACTTAAGCATCCTATTCTACATCATATACGACTTCATGTTGATTAGGTCTGAAGGAACTTCTAGGACGAATCCCTGAAGAAATTCCAGATGTAATCTTTGAAGAAACATCTGAAGCAATCCCTGAAATGCCTTGATGAATCTCTGAAGGACCTCCTGTACTAAACCCTGAAGGACCTCCTGCAGGAATTTTTGATGGAACTTGAGAAGGAACCCCTAGAGGAACTCCTAGACTAATCTCTAAAGGACCTCCTATGGAAATTCCTGACGAAACTCCTGGATGCATCCTTGATGAATCTCCTGGAGGAAGCATCCTTGAATCCGCCTGAAAGAATCTCTGACGGCACTTCTGGAGAATGTTCTGAGGAATAGCTAAGGAAACTTCTCAAGAAGCCTCTGATGGAACTCCTGGAGGCATCCTTGAATCCTCCTGGAACTACTAGAAAGATTTCCGAATGAATTCCCGGAAAGATCCCTGAAGAAAATTCTGGAGCAATCCCTGAAAGCTTTAATGTACTGCAGGACTCCTCGAAGGAACTTCCGGATTAATCCCTGGTGAAACTTCTGTATGAGTGAATACGTAAAGGAACTTCTAGATAAATGCTTAAAAGAACTCCTGAAAAATTATGTGAAAAAAAATAAGTCATGAGGCATTTAGAAGGAATTACAAGAAGAATCCCCAAAGAAATTTTAGGAGGAATCCCAGAAGAAATTCCGGGAGAAATTTCTAAAACAGTTCCTGGCGGAATCCTTGAAGGGACTCCCGCAGAAATTACTGAAGAAACTCCTGTGGTAATTCCTGAAGCAATTCCAGGAATGATCCCAGAAGGGACTCCTACGAGAATCCTTAATGGAACTCCTGGAAGTATCCCTCAATTCTCAAGGAAAAATCCCTGAAGGAACTTCTGAAGGCATCCCTTAATTCTCCTGGATTTTTTTTAAAGAACGCCAGGAGAAATCACTGATTGGAATTCTAGCTAATCTCTGAAGAAACTCCTGTCGAAATTCCTGAATGAGCTTTTGAATGAATCCCTGAAGATCCTAGGCTAATCTCTGAAAGATCTCCTTCCATCAGGGATTCCAGAAATATTCAGTGATACTTCCGGGAGATCTATCAGAGATTCCTCCAGAACACTTGTCAGGGATTCCTACAAGTTCGAGTCAGATTCAGGGAAGATCTCAGGAATCCCTGAAAAAACTTCTAAATAAACCCCTGCTGAAACTCATGGTGGCATCCCTAAATTCTTCTGAAAGTATCTCTGCAGGAACTCCCGGAGAAATCCCTGAAGAGTTTTCTGTCGGAATATTTGAGAGATCTTCTGAAGGCATCCCTGAGAGGCATCTCTCAGAATAAATCTCTGAATGAACTTCTGAAGAGATCTTCAACGGAACTTCAGGAGAAATCTCTGATTAGAATTTTAGAAAAATCTTTGAATAAACTTTTGGGAGGAATCTTTGAGGGAACTCATGTAGGAATCTCCGAAGAATCACTTGTAGGAATCCCTGACGAGTGTCCTGGAGGAATCTCTGATAGACCTCCTGGAAGTATCACTGAATATTTCTGGAAGAATCTCTGAAAAAACTTCGGAAGAAATGTGAATGAAATCAAATGAAAAATGGAAAAAAAAACATGTCCAAGAGTCTCGGCGTCGGCGTAAGACAAATAGTTTCGGCGGGGTCTAGTTATTACCTGGTTTTCACGACATACCTGGAAGAAGTACGGTGAATTGATTGATTGATTTGTCTTTATTAGAGAGACTTTCAGCCCTTGGCTGGTTCGTCTCTCAGTACGGTGAAGATCTAATCCGTTTTCAACCGGCTATCGATGGAGCCGGCTTGTTGACTTCCCACAAACTTATTCGATTTAGGTGACAGACAACGACGGAAGATGATCTGGGATAACACTTCGACATTGAAAACAGTGTTCGCTTTAAAGTTCTCAGATTCCAGTCAGAGTCGTATTTCTTGTAAATGGGGAAAATTACCCTATGCTTCAACTCCTTCGTTAGCTTTTCGGTTTCCGAGATTCCCAGATGCATATTTACAGGTGCATGCAGTTAGCCAACTTTTCTAGGCTCATCTTGATAAGTTAGTTTAGTTGCGATGTGATTTACCAGCACTGTGAAAGTTGGTTCATTTCCGTCTTCTGATGCACTGACGTAGTTGTTTCATCCATTTTCTTGGTATTTCGTGCCTACGTACTTCACGCCATTCTGGTGCTTCTTCCACGTTTCAATTATGTACCTCTTTTTCATTCCTTCTCCCGTAAGAGGCAGGTCTGTGGCTTCCGCATTTGTTGCTTTTGTTCCATATTCTACCGGGTTCCATGCTGCAGCAATACCGCCCGCGTTACGTCTAACTCTTCAAAGATCTCTCTGCACTCATCGTTAAAGTCGTTAAACAATTCGTTCCATCGACTCTGTAGCCCAGTTCAATGAAGTAGGTTGAACATTGTTGAAGTTGCTACATCCTGCTCTTACCTATGCATCAACACATGGGTTAGAGCAGGATGCAGCAACTTCAACAATGTTCAACCTACTTCATTGAACCGGACTTGTGTCTTATATCCGACGCACAGAGGTCCAGTTTTAAGAAAAGATGGCAGAAAGTCAAATTTCGAACATTCCTCCTCTCCTCTTCTTGGCGTAACGTCCTCACTGGGACAAAGCCTGCTTCTCAGCTTAGTGTTCAATGAGCACTTCCACAGTTTTTAACTGAGAGCTTCCTCTGCCAATGACCATTTTGCATGTGTATATCGTGTGGCAGGCACGAAGATACTCTATGCCCAAGGAAGTCAAGGAAATTTCCTTTACGAAAAGATCCTGGACCGACCGGGAATCGAACCCGTCACCCTCAGCATGGTCATGCTGAATACCCGTGCGTTTACCGCCTCGGCTATATGGGCCCGAACATTCCACTGCATGCAATTCTCTCCTTCTCTTTCACTCTTACAGAAATTTTGTAAACAACAAGGGCAAGAAACGTCAAAACGCCACACAAAACCAAAACAATGCAGTGCCCTATAATGAGTTAATGTATTCGACAATGATTTTTCATAAGGGCCTGGCTGACTTGATCGATTTCTCTTCGTCGACTCTCTCTTTCGATAATAACTAGATCAAAACAAACAAAATCATTATTCTTTTTGTTTCTATAGCAACATGTAGTCGTCTTCTTCGCATTTCAACCAAAAAATCTTTGGAAAAGCTCAATACACATTCTGTGATAACACAAAGAGAGGATCGAAGAAGATAACTCGAAAATGTCAGTTAGGCCCAAATGAAAAATTATTGTCGGTATGTCAAACATTCATCTACAATATCAGGGGCATTGAACAGCGTTTAAATAATTTGAAAACATTACTCTTTGTATCTTGCAACAGCTCTGAATATGTAGCTGTTAATAGAAAAAATACTGAAATTAAAAGCCAAAACATGTTCCAATATATATATTTAGGCTAAAACTAGCGGACTACTATGATTTTGTAAGTTTTGCCAGGTATTTTCAAATCTGGACCACTGTGCGACGGTGCATTTGGATGCGTCGTTTATGGCCATCACTTTTTTCATGGAACAAATACACCGGGCTCTCTATTGTAGTCGTCTAAAGCTAAGCCTCAGAGATCCCTTACGCTTTACTGCTCCTGTTCATGACGAATTCAAACACTTTAATTTTTTTATTTTTCAATCCACGGCGATCACAATTTTGCTCTACACCAAAGGCAATTATTTTACAACATCAGAAAGCAAACAATTTTGAGCGAAAAAATGACATGAGCCAAAGATATCACGTCCGCTCACTAGCGTGGCACACTTCGATTGAAATGCTTATTCGGAAATACTCTTCAACTGTTACTGAATGAGTTGAGAAACACTTTACCTGACTTATCACTATAATTCATAAAAAAAAAATCATTTCGAGTTTCGGAATGTACGCATTAACACCGTTTCATGCTTCAATCGAATGTATGTAACTTGCTTTGCTACACCTGCCAGAATCCAATTTATTCCAGCAGAACGCTATTATCGTGCTACTCGCACGAACAATCCCCCTTTCTCATAATCAGTTTTCAAGTCATGTTTGAACAAACGTGCAAGCCGCAAATTAAAAACAAATATACTTAGGTACTATGCTATACCAAGCTAGTGTGCACGAATGAAACCGGTCTCGATTTTACGATCATCTCCGGCGATGATCGCTGGGAACCACCCTCTTTCGCTCAGATCAGGGAAATTGCTTTCTTTTCCAATTAAAAAACAAAAAAATAACCTGCTCTTTTCTGGTTTTCTTTTTCTGCGCACAGAATCTCCCCCGCCATCGGCCAACAGTGGAGGCGGCGGCAGCACGGCATCTTCCTATCACTCGGCGCACGCCCATCATCACCAACAGCAGCAGCACCATCATCACCTGTTCCAGCACCAGTCGTCGGTCACGTCCGTAAGCTCGGTTCAGACGGTGCTCAGTCAGAACCTGCAGAATTCCACCAGCACCGTCAACAAACTGATCGAGAACGTGTGCCAGAATGGGAACCACCTGAATATGAACACGTTCGGCAGTTGCAGCTCGCTGATAACGACGACCACCGGACACGTGGTGCCACCGAGCGTGAACGGTGGTGGTCATACGGGGCCGGGGCAGGGACAGGGACAACAGCAGAGGAATGGTGCTATCTGTGGCGATCAGGGAATGAATTCCAGTGTCAGTTCGGCGGAAGAACCGCTGAGCGTGGCCGATGTGGCCGATTTGCTGCATCCGCAGTACGCGATCATTACAGGTGAGTTGATCGATCATTGGGGTTCAACACGCGAAGGTGATGTTTCAAGTGTTGCGTTAAACGCCAAAATGTAGGCAAGCATCAAGGGTATCGTGATACATGTTGTAAAATGTATTGTGCACGCTTGCAAACCTTATATCTAATAGTAGTTCACCTTTTGTATGTTCGGTTCGGATAGGGATTTTTCAAAACATCATCATTCTTTGTCTTCGTCATGCAACATCAAATCACCAATCAGTGCTGAATACTCGACTGTTACACGAAAATTAAACCAGAAGTTGAAAAACTAAAAGTCATCGTAGCAGTAGAAAAATCGAAATATTTTGCTGTATTGATTGTGAATACCACTTTTCAAGCGTGTATAAATGTTGCAACACAGCGAAAGCAGCATCCACTAAGCTACATTTTCTGTATCACGTTCGTGTACAACATACACTGGAATAAAAGATTCAATCAAATAATGTGAATTGTAAAAACAGTTTCATTACTTGATACCCGAGCAGAGTCTGACAGCAAATCGAAAACTAATTTTGATGTTGTGATATTGCAAATTATGATTACTCAGGTTGATGTCGTTTTGGTCGTTTTAACGGTTAAAACATCATAAATGAGAGCAGAAAAATGTTCCTGTGAGAGCATGTTGAAAACAATTCCTGCTATCAGTGATGGCAAATTGATTACTGTTTTTGCTATCAGTGCGAAAAAATGGAAAAATCGTTAAATGTAGAGTTTTTTCGAATAATATGGAAACCTAAATGCAATACGTTCATTGCACTGATGGTATATCATTAGAGGCTTTATACAAGATCGCCTAGAAGTTTTGAAATGATTTAAAAACTTAAACATTTGTAATTATTTTAAATAACAGCAAAACGATATCAAAATTTGAAATCAAAATTAATCAAATCAATCTGACATCAAAATATGATATCAATTTGCTGCTGATTACAAATCGTGTTTTCGATTTGCTATCATTTTGTTGTTAGACTTTGTTCGGGTAGTGGTCCTCGAGTTTCTGGTGAAAATGCTGCGAGGACGCAAACCAACACAGTAGAAATGGTCGGAAGACATTTTCAGATTCGAGCCCGGGAGCTAAGATACATTTGAAACAACCGCTAAGGGATCGTTAAAATATAACGTAACGCGCTTAAGAGCACACCGCCAGTGGCGTAAATATTATTTTAATGCAGCGGCGCACAATGCTGCGTCTCATAGACAGAAGTGATAAAATTGACTTCAAAATTTTGTTCAATCTAGTATGCCATGCTGTTCATACACTCCCGATCAAAAGTTTGGGGTCACCCCCTCAAAAACATGTCATTTTTTTAGGTCCATATCTTCGCCAATGGATCACTAAAATAACTTAAACGGTCGCTATGAAATGAACAGATAGCGCCACCGTAGCCTTGTGTGTTTGACGTAACTCGACTGCTGTCACTGTGTTACCGTCCATATACGGTGGCGCTTTTGTTTTGATGCGGTGAGTAGCGGAAAAGTCGGCTTCAATGATCCATTTGCGTACGATTTCAAAACCCTTGGTCTCATTCAAAAGATAATAAGTCAAAGAAACTTTGAACATGATTTAAAAGAAACTTTTTCAAAAGATTTTGTATGTAAACTTAACCAAAAGTTGTCAAATTTTCTAAAAAAATGAATATAAACTTACGGCAGTGTCGCTGGAAATTGGGTCGACCAAATTTTAAGATGAGTGCGGTAATGTAACCCAATTTCTATTAGCTTTCAACTGCTTTTTACAGAACTTAGCTAAAAAAAATCTAGAAAAAAGTTATTAAGTAAATTAACTCTTCATGTCATCGGCAAAAAGTTTGGGGTATCTATGGTAAAACATGGAAAAGTGATTTGTTGATATCTTTGTCATCTTTCATTCAATTTTAATTCTTCTTGGCTTATTTGAAACAAAATGAATGATACTTACTGCATAGACATTGAACCACACATATTTGTTGAAATTTACATACTAAAACTTAACGTAAAGTTGCCTCATTTTTTGAAGTGTGGTGAAATGTGTTAACTTTACATAACATTTTTATATACAAAAATCGTTAAATACGTTAAGTTAAAGACATCAAACGTAAATTTAGTTAATTATCTTTGAAATGAGCCAAAAACAATTAAAATTGAACTATAGATGACGAAGATATCACCAAATCACTTTTTCATGTTTTACGAAAGTGACCCCAAACTTTTGGCTGATACATCATAATGAGGGGTGACCCCAAACTTTTGGTCGATGACATGAAGAGTTTATTTACTCAATAACTTTTTTCCTAGGTTTTTTAGCTAAGTTCTCTAAAAAGCAGTTTAAAGCTAATAGAAAATGGGTCATATTACCACTCTCATCTTAAAATTTGGTCGACCCAATTTCCAGCGACACTGCCGTAAGTTTATATTCATTTTTTAGAAAATTTGGAAACTTTGGGTCAAGTTAACATACTAAATTTTTTGAAAAAGTTTTTTTTTAAATGACGTTTAAAGTTACTTTGACTTATTATCTTTTGAATTAGACCTAGGGTTTTGAAATCGGACGCAAATTGGCGAAGATATGAACCGAAAAAAATGACATGTTTTGAGGGGTGACTCCAAACTTTTGATCGGGAGTGTACATGCTTGAAGTATGTTGCTCGACCATTATAAACTTGAAAATCGTGTTTATTATACCAAAAAAACCTAGATTACCAAACAGTGTTTTCGATGTCCATAGAAAAATAATATTTCATAAAACAGATTCATCTTTGGCCTAGCTCAACATTAGAAAACATTTAAGTTTTCATAGAAAATCAAAATGGAAGGTCTAAAGCACATCAGTAGAATCTATTTCTTCGTTTAGCATGGCAACATGTTTTGATATTTGTGAAAATAAAATGTCATAATTTAAGTACTATATGGCGTAGAGGAAAAACGACCCCGAAATTCAAATTAATGAAACAAAAAATGACCACAAAAGACCTCTCTAAATTTTTCACCGTGGTATCCGCTGAATACTGAGTTCGACTCCAGCTGCTTTTATTTGCTAATTTGTTAGTAATCGAGCTTTTTCCGAGTGATGTTTTTATAGTCAAAATCGAAGATACTCGAAGATACAAGTGTTCTTTTCTGATCCATTCAAACGAAAAATGTATCAGTTTATATTGTTCCCTCGTTTTCTTATGAAACTGCTGATTTCTACTAAGAATTGGAGGGTAAACTTCAACGATTTGTCCAGATTTTAAGTATGTAACTGGACAAGAAATGGCCAAACGCACGATTTTCAAGAACCAAAATGTTCGATGAGAATAAAGTTTGGTGAATAAGTCATTCTTGGCCGGCGTCCATGGCGTAGTTGGTCACACGTTTGCATCATATGCGGATGATCATGGGTTTGATTCCCAGCCCCGGCACTTGCAATTTTTCGTCAGTAGCTCTTCACCGAGAGCGGCTGACACTGACCCTCTTCGCTGAGCCCCATGGCTCAAACGGACCCGGATACCTGGACATCGACGAATTGCTACTCATAATGGACCCCCAATCGGACTGGAAAGCAGCAACGGCCACCTATCATCATTCTACCATGTAGAGTAGAAAAGTGAAAGCAGCAGAAAGGCAACCAGTTCGATAAAGTATAATAGAATACATCTAGGCTCTGTACAATACTGTAGGTACAGCTGTCAATTGAAATCGCTCACGTAGTGCCCTAGTGGACAATAGAGCTGTAAAATTAGGTTAAGCGATTAAGTCATTCTTGCAATTACCTTTTTATTACGATTTATATGTTTATACAGTTGCCTAAACTGCATCCGAGAAAAAAAAAAAAAACATCAAGATTTAAATAAATTGCAGTTTAAGACACTTAAGCGATTATTAATTATACATAGGACATTTATGCAAATTCTAACTTTTATCAAGTTTGTTAACTTCACCAAAGACACTATTGAGAAAAAATGTATGGTACATTAGTTATGATTTTTGTCCTGCAGTTCCATACATTCGCAGCACTGTGCGGTGGCGCCTTAGTGGGCTATTTTATAACTCGAGTCGATTTAATCGATCCGCCTGCTCCAGAAATTCCTCCAGGTTTTTCCCCGGAAATTCCTCCAGGAAATCCACAGGAAATTCTTCCTGGAATTCCATAGGACATTCCTTTAGGAATTCTTCCAGAAATTCCTCCGAAAATTTCTCTAGGGATTGCTTCGGAAATTCTTCCAAGAAATCCTCCGGAAATTCCTCCAGGAATTCCTCCAGAAATGCCTCCATGGAGTCCATAGGAAATTCCTCCATGAGTTCCTCCAGAAATTCATCAAGAAGTTCCTCTGGGAATTCCTCCGGGATTTCCTCCGAGAATCATTCAGGGAGTTACTCCGCTAGTTTCTCCAGGAGTTCCTCCAAGAGTTCCTCCGGAAATTTCTCCAGGGATTCCTCCAAGGATTCCATCGGAAATTTCTCCACGAATTGCTCCAGAAATTCATCAAGGAGTTCCTCTGAGCATTCCTCCGGGATTTTCTCTGGAAATTCTTTCGAAAATCACTCATGGAGTTTCACAAAAAGTTCTTTAGGGAGGTCCTCCGAGTGTTCCTCCAGGAATTCCTCCGGAAATTCCTTTATGTTTTCATCCAGAAATTTCCCCAGGAATTCCTCAGCAAAATTCTCCACGGATTCCTCCGGGAATTCCTCTGGGAATTCCTTCTGAAACTCTTACAGAAATTCCTCCGGAAACTCCTAAAAGATCTGCTTCGGAAATTCCTCCAGGGATTCCTCCGAAAATTCCTTCCAAGAAATCCTCAGGAAATTGCTCCAGGAATTCTTCCGGAAATTCTTCGACGAATTCCTCTGAAATTTCTTCCGGAATTCCTCCAGAAATTCCTCCAGGATTTCCTCCGAAAATTCCTCCAGGATTTCCTCCGAAAATTCCTCTAGGATTTCCTCCGAGAATTACTCAAGGAGTTTCTCTGGGAGGAATCTCCTGAATGAATTCTGGAGGGATTTTTTTGGAGAAGTTGTGGAATTCCTTGAGGAATCTCCGGAGGGCATTTCTGGAAGCATTCTAAGAATGGATTCCCAATAGTAGCAGTTCTAGGTCCAAAGCATAAATATTCGGATAGCAATCATTGTTTCGTTTGCGGTTAAGACCGTTGCGACCTTTCTGGGCGTTGGTTTAAATTCTCGTATAAATTTCCTTGTTGTTTTTCTGGCGGTGTGACCTATCGGAGTGTAATTGGTTTGTTCCGACGTGATTCCTTGTTTCAGTTTCTCCTGCAGATGAAGAATCAGTTTTAGATCATCAAAACACGGGATGAACTTAAAAATAAAGAAGATCTGGCGCTCTGGCCAAAACGTCTTCGAAGCTGGCTACAGAGCATATTCCAGTGGTCACGAGTTGTATCAATGTTTCGGTTACCAAGATGATGGATGTAAAAAATCGTGAGGATTGAGCCGTCGCATGCCTAGATTAGGCGCCATGGTAAAAACGTCCTCGAAACATGTTTCTCCAGAGCACTTTCCGGTAGCCACGGGTTGGCCAGAGAGGCCATTGATTCGTTTTACGCTTACCAAGATGATGCATATGCAAAATCATCAAGATAGAGCCGTCGCATTTCTTGTTTTGGTGTCCCTGATTAAATTTCTGGGTTCCCGCGGGGGCCATTCCGACATCCGCCACAGAACCTGATCGGGTTAGCCGGTTCTACATGTCCACTACCAAACACGCATAATTTGTGCCAGACTATTTTCTATCGAAAAACTCGTTTTGTATAGTGCGGCTACTATTGAGTCACGTAAAATTCCGGTCGACTCGATTTATAACTCGTTAGCCCCTTTAATTTTTCTGCAATTATTACAGGAACACTTTTTATGAGTTCGGCAAGAATTCCTCCAAATATACCTACAGGAATTCCTTTAGAATGTCCTCCAAGATTTGTTTTTTTTTAAATTTTCCTAGATTTTTTCTAGACATGTTTACAGACCAGATATTTTTCCAACCATTCAGTCAAAAAGTCAATTCATGCAGAAATTTCAGTTCACCGATAAATATCAATAAAATAGATATATACTAGTTAACGGTGATTAAACCCAACAAGTAAAGTTTTTGAAGTTTTGTTGGGAATTCTAGATAGTTTTTCAGGAATTACTTTATACATTTCTACTTTCTGGAGTTCCCCTGAGAATCCTTTCAGGCATCTTTGAAGAAATTTCTCTAGAAAATTTTCAAGAGATTGTTCTACAAGTTCCTCCTGGGGGTTTCCCAGAAGTTTCTCAGATATTCATCCATGGATTGGATCATAAATATCTCTTGGAATTTACTGAGACATTGCTTCAGGGATTCTTATAGATTTTTTTTCTATGGGACCTTTCAGAAATCCTTCCAGAGATACCTTCAGGAATTCCTCAAGCAATCATTCCAGGATTTATTTTTTTTTTGTATTTCTCCAGCAATATTTGACACTTTGACACATTCAACACGTAACGTTTTACGCGAGAATCATACTTTTGCTTTCAAAAACCGTTATGTTGTTCAATTCATACCAATCGGCATAAAAAAGATCAAATTTGAACAGAAGATTTAATTGATGCTTTCTGTTTTCTAATTGGAAATTTGGTCCTTTTCATTTCCAAAAAATCAAGAAACACTGACTTATCGCAAAGAAAGTTGCTACTTTCTCGAAACAGCTTTCAAAGTTTTAAGGATTATTCCAAAAATATAAGTAATTATCTTCGTTTTGGTACAACAAGAATCAAAATCGACGACGAGAGCTAGTGAATATTGCCAAATAAAGTTCCAAAACCTTGATGTAGAAGTGCGTGGAATGTGTCATTTCAGACAGCTCTTCCTGGTATAACTGTAGAGCGTTCTCCAGTTTTCCAAGAATTCCTTCAGAGATTTCTTCTAAACATTGAATTTCTGTCAATTTCTTGATTTTGCTTTGACTGACTAAGCTATGTGGAAAGCATTTTCAGCAGTGTATTGAATTTCTTTTGAAACTTGTATTAATTCCTTCAAGTATTCTTACAGATTTGTTGGGTTTCCTCTACAAGTTCCTTTAGGGACAGCTTCAGAAACTGCTTCAGGGGTTTTTGTTCACTAGTACCTTTAGAAATTTTGAAATGAATTACTTTAAGATCTTCACCAGAAATATCTCCAGCAGTTCTTCCAACGTGTTTTTCAGAACATTCTAAGGAATCCCTTCAGGTTTTTCAGGAATGCATTTAAGAGCTTCCTGAACTCCTTCGTCTGCAATCTCTGCACGGATTACTGCAGATTTTTTCAGAGATCCTTTCAGAAAAATTTCTTCATAAATTTCACATTTTTTAAAAACACCACCAGAAATTTTTCCTTGAGGTCCTCTAAAAATTGAAAACTATTCTAGGAATTCCATCAGATCCATCTCAAGCCATTCCTGCAAGAACTACTCCAAATGCTAATTGAAAAAAGCTTCAATAATTTTGTTTTTTCACGTATGTCTTCAAAAATTTTCCAAAAATTTCTTCATGGAATTTCACGAGTTATCTCCAGGGATTCCTTTGACAATTGCTACAGCAAATCCTTGACAAATTTCTCCGGTTTTTTTTTTTCTGTGAAATTACATAAAGTAACTTCTGTCAAATTCCTGAAAGAATATTGCTACAGGAGCAATTCTTTTAAATTCTTGCAAAACCGCTGATAAAATTTCCCAAGTGATTCCTAAAGGAACCCTCTCCGGAAAAATTTCCGAAAGATTCACTGAAGAATTTCTCAAATTCACTGTAGATGAATTTATGGAAATTGAAATCCGTGGAAGAATTTCTTTAAAAAAAAATCCTTCCTGAGATTTGTGGAAACAACATTAAACTACTGAAGGAGTCTCTGAAGATATTTCTGAAGGAATTATTGAAGATGTGTTACAAGTAATTCATGGAGTAATTTCTAAAAAAAAAAATCCTTGGAGGACATTTTGAATAAGTCTTCTGTCTAATATCTCTGGATATCACTAGAAAAGCACCTCTCGAGAAATGTCTGAAAAAATCCCAGAGAAATTCCTGAAGGTTTGCAAGAAGGAGCTGCTGAAGAAATTTTTTGAGGAATCACTGGAAAAACTCCTTGAGAAACCCTTGGTGGAATCCTTTAAGAATTAAAAAATATTCAGAAGAATTTATAGAGAAATCCGTTATTCAAAATCCATGGAGAATTTTCCAGGAGTGGGAGAATCCACAAAGAAATTGGCGAATGAAATTTGAAAAAAAATCTTTAAAATCACGTCTGGAGAAACATTTAAATTTAAATAAAGATTACCACAAAAACCTCGTGAGAAGCTTCCAAAGATATTTGCATAGCTCTTACTAGGGATTATTGCTGGAGAAATTTCTGATTTTTTTTAAGACTCCAAGTAAAAATTTCTAAAGATATTATCAGAAGACATCCTGGAGAAAATTTCGAGGAAATATGTGGGAATACACGGAGGAGCTCTTTTATGAATTTCTACAGGATTCTCTGGAAAACCTGCTGGAATCAGTTTAAAAAACATGAATGAACTTCCCGAGTACTTCCTGGCAACATTTCTTAGAGAATTTCATTTCTGAAAGAACCCATGAAAAATTTCTAATACTAATACTTATTACTAATTACTAATAATTTCTAATAATAAAAGTATCATTTTGACACTAAAGTGTGTTTACATGAAGCGGGTTTCTGCTCGTTCACTGCTTTCATAGTGAAAAACCGAAAACTGCGCTAAGGAGATTTAAGCGATAAACTAAATGTAGTAACGTTTTTATTCCACCAAGAAGCAATTAAATTCACATATCAGGTATGTATTTTGCATTACCGAAGTAAGTTTAACAAGAAAGTACGATTACTCGTACTTTTTAATTGAAACAAAAAGGCACGGTAAATGGGTACCCTAAAAATCAATGGTCTCCATTCACCGTGCCCCATATTGTCCCATATATCTAGAAAAAATCGAAAATTTGAACATTCGTTTTTCTAATAAAATCTTGCAAGTTTTACTTGAAATGAATTTAAACGAAGAAAATTCCCTTGGCTGGATTGTTTTAATCATTTTTAAACAAAGTAGAATAAAATTTCTCATACACGGTGAATGGGTCCCTACTACCACGGTGAATGGTGACCTACCACGGAATTAGGCGACCCTACTACCATTTACTAATTGTACTATATCATTAAATTTTGTGACAAATTCTCTACTTCTGAGGATATTGCTTTAATTTTAACCTAAAATGAAGGCAATTAAAAGCGGCACCAACAATGTTTATAAGACTGGTGTCAAATGACAGCCCTTATTTGCCCCGAATCCTCTTAGATCCACGGTGAATGGTGCCTTGACGGTACATATCTTGGAATATTTTCTTGTTTCCATCGATTCCTAAAGGAATTCCGAAAAAAAAAACAAATTTGAAGAAATACTTGAACATGAGTTCAAACGAAGGCCTGAAGAAATTCATTGAAGAATCCATGAATAATTTTTGAATGAATGGATAGAGGAATTCCTGAAAGAATCCTTGGATTACTTTATATTCCTGGAGTTATTTTTGAAGGGGGAGCGTCCATAAATTTCGTTACGCTATGAGGAAGGATGATTGGTTAAAAAAATGTTGGATAAAATAAAAAGTGCCATACGGGGGAGGTGGGTTGAAGATGGACAAATTTTGCGTGACATACATTATGATCCTCCAGTCTCCAGTTAGCCTAGTGGTTAAGGCTATGGATCGCCAATCCGGAGATGGCGGGTTCGATTCCCGTTTCGGTCGGGAAAATTTTCTTGACTCCCTGAGCACAGTGTATCATTGTACTTGCCTCACAATATACAAATTCATGCAATGGCAGGCAAAGAAAACCCTTCAATTAATAACTGTGGAAGTGCTCAAAGAACACTAAGTTGAAATGAGGCAGGCCAAGTCCCAGTGGGGACGTTGAGCCATAAAGAAGAAGAAGAAGAAGAAGACATTATCATCCTTAGAAGGAATCAATGAAGTAATTTTAAAAGGAATCCATAGAAGATTGTCTATAGAAATACTTTTTGAAATTTATGGAGGGATCTCTAGAAATTATTTTTTCAAAAAATCTGCCGAGGGAATTGTAAAGAAGTTGTAAAAAATATCAACGAGTATCCTCCAACAATGTCATTCAAAAATTGCCATGAACATCTTCCAAGAGATATGCCAAGAATACGTAAAATAATGTGTTTGCAGACCTCTTCAGAAGATCGCCAAAAAGTTTGTTGATAATCCATTATTTTTAAGTGAAACGAAAATATTTTAATCGTAAATTTAAAAAATGCTCCATACTTAGAATCTATTAAAAACGCGCTAAGGAAGATAAAAATAGCTTCTTGACTTATACATATTACAATCTGCTCTTCTCATCTCCAGGTGGTCGCTCCAAAGACGGCTGTCCGCTGATAACCTTCCCGGACTACAACAACTTTCACAATCTGTCCGATCTAGATTACCAAAAATTAGTGCTATACCTCACCTCGGTTCCGTCCCTCTCGGAGGCAGACCTGGGCTTCAATCTCATCATAGACCGACGGAAAGACCGCTGGGCGGCGGTCAAAGCCGTCCTGCTGAAAATCTCCATCTATTTCCCTGCCATGGTGCACTTCGTGTACGTCCTGCGACCTTCCGGCTTCCTGCAGAAGGCCATCTCCGAGGTGAGCAACAAATTTTTCAAGGACGAGTTCCGGTTTCGGGTGGTGGTATGTGCCACCCTTGAGGACCTGCACGAGTACATCTCGCGAACCCAGCTGACCGGAGAGCTGGGGGGTGATTTGGTGTACTCCCATCACGACTGGATCCAGCAGCGAATTTCGCTGGAAAAGTTCTCCGGTTTGACCAATATGATCTCGTGCAACCTGGACGCATTTATGAAGATGATCCACGAGATGGAGTTCCCCAACTCGGTGGATGCCACCGAGAAGCTGATTGAGGAACAGGGCGGTCAGTATGAGAAGCTGAAGGTTAGTTTGGTGAGAAGGTGATCTTGGAGGAAGTGCAAACTAATGGGGAATTACTTTTAGGAGGACATTATGGCGGCCGGTCGGCACGGAGAAGTCCTGCTGGAGGAGATGCGCACCAAAAAGGAAACCGACAAGGAAACGGTCGAACGGTTCGGTAACATTAGCTCCATCGAAAGGTATGTTGGATTAGTTCCGCAGAACTGTGTTAGGCTTAGCTGTTAGGCTCGAACAAACACTAACCTCAATATGGAATGCTATCTGTTTCTGTCCCTAACTTTCGTTCCGTTACAACTACCTGAGGAGAATGAATGTTTCCTTTCTTTCGTTTTGTAACAGAAATTTTTCATCTAGATTGGTTCAAATGTGAAAGGATGACTCAAGCTGAATTCGTATATTTTGCGAGAAGATAGAAACATCAGCTTGACTCATCTGGCCTAACCTAGCATTAAGGTTTAGTTTCTAGTGTTTAATTTGCCTTGCACTGGTTTTTGTACCCAGAAAATACGACAAATCGGATGCCTTTTTGATTAACAGGACTAACAAGCTCGTGAGCTCGTTTTTGATTACCGAAATCAACGAAAAGCAGTCGCGTAACCGTGTGTTCATATCGTATTTTGCTGTAGTTTGCGTGTAAAGTTTTGCTTAGTTTTTTCCTGAAACTTTTTGATGTTGCTAATTCTTATTAGATGATATCGTTTGATGCTTGTGGCTTCGAAATTCAATGTTAGTACCGTCAGATAATCAGCTAATAATTCATGGAAAACCATACATTTTCTTTTGATATTTTAATTCACAAATATAATCATCTTGCTAAGCTACATATATTAAATCCATTGAAACGAGTGCAATGATTTTTCATTTCATCTTATTAAGCTGTTTTGATGCAGTGTGGGTAACATGTTGCGTTAGTGTCGTGCAACAAACACGCTCAAAAATTTGCTTCATCGGGACAGGTTTATTGGGTATTGTAAAATGAAGTCTTGGTGTGACGTCCCCACTGGGGCAAAGCCTGATTTTCAGCTTAACTGAGAGCTTCCTCTGTGAATGACCATTTTACATGCGTATATCGTGTGACAGGCTCGAAGATACTCTATGCCCAAGGAAGTCTAGGAAGTTCCCTTCACCAAAAGTCCTAAACCGACCGGGAATCGAACCAACTACCTCCAGCATGGTCATTACTCACGGCTTCACAGCGGTGGCTATATGGATCCGCTTGTCTCGTATAATGTGTAATGTTTCAAAAAGACCGTGTTTTGGCTTCAGGTAGAAGGTTGAAACAAGAATCTGAGAGTTAAAAGTTCGGAAGCAGAAACTGGAAGCTAGAAGTTAAGAGATAGAAGTTAGTAGCAAGAAGCTGAAAGCTAAAAATAAAGAACTAGGGTAAAAGCTCCCTTAGTGGAGGTAGTACCAATAGTGGTGGTAGTGGCAATTTAGCACTATTTCGACCAAAAAGCTTGTAAATGACATTTTTCATAGATGCATCATACCTAATTGATAACATTAATTCAGTTTTGTGTTCAGGATTTGTCGTAAAACCTATTTTAAACAATTGTTTTCCTTAATTGTTTTGCTCCTTTGCACCTATAGTGGTGGTAGTGTTCCTATAGTGGTAGTTCCCATAAGAATTCAGTGGGATGCGCCACTATAGGAACCAATGTTAAATTTTACCTCCATAATAGGAACTGTGTACCTATAGTTGGTGCAAGTGATTTATTAGCAAAAACTGAAATTAACAATGGTTTTTACATTTTTCCTAGCAAATTCAAGTGGAAAACTACCGATTAACGATTTCAGACTTTTTATTTTGTGGTATTATCAATTTTGTTAAATTATTTTACTACAAGAAGCTACTAATAGCACCACTATTGGTACATTTACCCTATAAGCTACAAGCTAGAAACAAAAGAACAGAAACTACAAACAAAAGACATGAAGATTTAAGTACACATTAAGAAGTCAGGAACTAGTAACTAAGAGTAAGGTGATGGAATCTGAAGACTAGAAACAAGATGAAAATAACTAGAAGTCTAGTATTGAGAATAAACATTAGCAAAGTTGTAAATTTTAGGGTTTCTAGCTAAAGAGAAACAAAAAGAAGCTAGACACCCGAAGGAAGTAGTTAGAGGGAAAAACACTCCAGTAGTTGGGATCTGGGAACGAAAAACAAAAAGTCAGAAGCCAGTAGCTAGAAACTAGAAGCTAAAAACTATAAACTTGAAGCTAGAAACTATAGGGCCAAAAGCAAGAATTAAAAACCCTGAAACTAGGAGCTATCAGCAAGTAGCTAAGGTATAGAAGGTAAAAGCAAGATGTTATGAGTTAGAAGTGAAAAGCTAGAACAGTGATAGGAGCCTAGACATTGAATGGTAGGAGCTAGAAGCTAGTAGCATGTGCATGCTTAAAACTAGACATAAACTAGAAGTCAGAGGAAACTAGAAGTTGAAAACTTAAAGATGGACGACAGATGATAGAAGGCAGATGCTGGAAGACGGAAGCTAGAAACTGAAAGTTGATAACTAGAAGCACAAAAGTCAGAAGCTAGAAGCCTGAAATTAGTAGCCAGAAGATAGAAATCAAATAGAATTTATAAGTTAGAGAGAACTGGAAGTGGAAAGCTATATGCTAGAAGCCAGAAAACAGATGTAAGAAGCTATAAAAGAAAAGGTATATTTTTGAAGTAAAAAAGTTGGAAGCTGAGATCTAGAAACTAGTGTAAATCTTTAGAAACTCGACGAAAGAATTTGGAATTCATAGACTGGAAGTTGGGAACCGCAA
This sequence comes from Aedes albopictus, assembly GCF_035046485.1. Classification (NCBI taxonomy): domain Eukaryota; kingdom Metazoa; phylum Arthropoda; class Insecta; order Diptera; family Culicidae; genus Aedes; species Aedes albopictus. The sequence continues at coordinate 502,678,886 of NC_085137.1, read as the reverse complement.
TTTAAAAGATAAAAGCATGCTGTAAAACGCAGAAATAGTTTTTGCCAACATTTACTACTAAAGAATGTTGCAGTGAAAATCCTGTGATAATTTCTGATTCATTTCATGGAGAAAAAGGTGATCTTTCTGTGGGAACAATTAAAAAATACAAAATTATCTCAATAATCACAATTATCGGGTCATAAATGACGTAGAGCTCCTGAGCTCCAGTGGAATTCTTTATGACAAAGTAGAATTATATAAACAGGCGATTGTTCGCAAAATATACTGAACAGAAGAGAGAAGATATCGAAGAAAGAGGACTGAAAATACAGCTAAAATAGCAGCAAACAAAGAAAATAGAGAAAATGGAAAACACATAAAAGATAGAAAAGACAGAATACTAGAAGACACACAGAATACGGAGAAGACATGACAGATAGAGAAGCATGAGAAGGCAATAAAACATAGATTGCAGAAGTAACACAGAAAATCTTGAAGACAGCGGAGACAGTAAAAATGAATAATAAAAATAACAGAAAAATAGGCGTAATTACTTCAAAGAATCGAAGGCAAAGTAACGTAACTTGTTCTATAACTTATGGTTGGTTAAACGGCAAATAAATTTATTGTCAAAACAAAGAAAGTTCAGAAGACAAGAAAGGCATAGAAGGCTCAGGAGTTATCTTCTTCGTCTTCTTTATGGCTCTACGTCCCCACTGGGACTTGGCCTGCGTCACTTCAACTTAGTGTTCTTTGAGCACTTCTACAGTTATTAATTGAAGGGCTTTCTTTGCCTGCCATTGCATGAATTTGTATATTGTGAGGCAAGTACAATGATACACTATGCCCAGGGAGTCGAGAAAAATTTCCCGACTGGAATGGGAATCGAACCCGCCGTCTCCGGATTGGCGATCCATAGCCTTAACCGCTAGGCTAATTGGAGAAACAGGAGATATAGAGAACAGAGAAAGCAGAGAATTCGGAGATGTAAAAAAAAATAAGACAGAAAAGACAAAGACAACAAAGAAGCCTGACAAGACTAACAAAACATTGATTACAGTAGAGACAAAGAAGATCATAAACACAGAGAAGACAGTGAAAATGGGGAACACAGAAAACATAGAAGGATGAGAAGATAGAGAAGGCAAAGAAAACACAGAAGACAGAGTGAACAGAGAAAACAGATAATTTAGAGATGGCAGAGAGGACTGTGGACATGGGGAACAGAAAAAAAAACAAAAAAGATAGAGAAAACAGATAATCTTTCCAGACTTCTCTGTTTTTTGTTCAAAAATAAAACAGATATTGTAAAAGAGACAACGATAAACTTGAAGTAAAAGGAGACAGTGAAAATGAAAAGCATAGAAAACAGAGAAATATGGGAAGAAAAAGAAGACAAACAAGATCCAGAAGACAGAGAGAACAGATAATAATAGAGAAGACAGAGAAAACGAAGAAGATGTTGATCCCCGCCGGGAGTAGTGGACTGTAATTTCGGTTTTCGGAAATTCCGCGTTCTTCGAGAACACACCAAACACGAGTGTACTTCACGAGTGATGGTACAATAATGACTTTATTGAACAAAGTTAAGTGTTGCCGTAGCAGAAATAAAAAACAAGAACAAAAAGAATCATTTATCGTTTTGAAATACATTCAAAGAGAAAGAAAATAGGGGTGCTCAAAAATTCAACTAACATCCACCCCGGCATTGAAATCTATTTCAATCTTCCTTGTCCATCTCCAAGGGGAGCAGACAAATCTCGCTGACTGCACGCTTATAATCTCCCTTCGAGGTCCTCAATGATACGACGCGCGTCACTCCGTCGGGACCAGGATGTATGGCTGTAATCCTCCCTAACTGCCAATGTAGTGGTGGAGCGTTTTGATCAACGATGAGAACTAGTGCGCCTAATGGAATGTCCTTTCGTTTCAGCCATTTGGATCGAATTTGAAGCTCGGGCAAACATTCGGATATCCAACGCTTCCAAAAGTGCTGCAGCATCGTCTGGATCAGCTGCCAGCGTGACAGCTTCGATTCTCGTATGTTGAGATAAGAAGGCTCGGCTACTGCTTGCATTTCTCGTCCAATTAGGAAATGGGCTGGCGTAATTGCAGAGAAGTCGTTAGGGTCGTCTGAAGAAGGTGCCAATGGCCGAGAATTTAGCACGGCCTCTATCTGCGTCAGAGTTGTGTAAAGTTCTTCATAGGTGAGCTTTCTGTCTCCGACGACTCTAGTCAGGTGATATTTAACTTGCTTCACCCCGGCCTCCCAGATGCCGCCGAAGTGGGGGCTCCGAGGTGGGATAAACGACCATTCGAAGCCCAGCTTGCAACAAAAGTCGACGATTTTCCGGCTCTCATGCTGATCCTTGAACATTTGGGCATCATTCTGCGCACCAACGAAATTAGTCGCATTATCCGAGAACATTCTGTTGGGCACTCCACGTCGACTAGTAAACCGCCGCAGGGCGGCGAGGAATGCTTCGGTCGTTAAATCCGAGACGAGCTCGATGTGTATGGCTCTTGTCAACATACACACGAACAGGCATACGTACGATTTCGTGATCAAAGGCTTTCGTCCTACGGAGGTAGATTTGACCAGGAATGGCCCTGCAAAATCTACACCGGTGTTGGAAAATGTAGGAGCTGGTCGTACGCGGTATGGGGGCAGATCGCCCATTAGTTGCACTGTTTTCATAGGATTAGCCTTGAAACAGGTAGTGCAACTTCGAATAACCTTTCGTATGGTAGTCTTGACATTTAACGGCCAAAATCGCTGTCTGATGATGGCCAGCAAGCCCTTTTGACCAATATGCAAATTGGTACGATGCTGGCTTCTGATCATCGCGTCCGTAAGGGGATGTTTTGCCGGAAGCAGCATCTGATGACGGCTGTCATATGGGATGAAAGCGTGCTTAATTCTGCCTCCGACTCGCAATACTCCATTCATCGGGTCCAGAAATGGTTTGAGGCCACACAGCCGATGCCTTGTCTTGCTATTCTTCCTGAGCGCCTGGATCTCCGGTTGGAAACACTCCTCTTGCACCAACCGTACCACCAAAATTAACGCCTGGGCTCTTTCGGTCGATGTTAGTGGTCCTTTGGTGATCGATTTGCGCTTCGATATGATGTACCTTGCGAACCGTACAACGTAGGCCATGGATTGCAGCACCGCGTCGAAATTGCTCAATCTGTCAAATATCTCCATTCTTTTCGGGGTCGTGGTCGTCGTCGCTAGGCTGATTCGCAATTCCGGCAGCTCTTCGTCAGGTAGTTCCGGTTCTTCATCGATTTCGGTCATCGTCCTCAGCATTGGCGGACCCTTCCACCAAATCTCGTTTCTCATCAGGTCTCGCGGCCGCTGGCCCCGTGAAATGTAATCAGCAGGGTTTTCGTTCGTCGGAATATGGCGCCACCGGAAGTGACCAGTAAGCCGTTGTATTTCCGCAACCCGATTGGAAACGTAAATCTGAAGAGTTTGCGGAGGTTTCTTTATCCAACAGTAGACGATTTTGGAATCTGTCCAAAGGTTTACCGATTCCACTTTCAAGTCAATGGCGTGCAACACCTTGTCTATCAGCTTGGACAGCTGCACAGCTGCTAGAAGTTCAGCTCGAGGTGTGGATATAGGTTTAGACTTACCGGTCTTCTTCGGAAGGATTCTTGATTTGCTCGAAACCAGATGCATCGTAGCTTCTGCACCGTCTCGAACTACACGGGTATATACGCATGCGCCATAAGCGTGGTCGGATGCGTCGGAAAACCCGTGCAACTCCACTGCTGTTGCGCCGTCGGTTGAAACCCACCTAGGAACCTGCAGCTCGTTCAACTGTACCAACTCGCTTCGGAATGATCGCCAAACTTGGAGCAAGTCTTGTGGAACCGGATCATCCCAGTCCGTCTGCAGCAACGAAACTTCCCGTAGTATCAACTTTGCCGATGTGATAACCGGTCCTATCATTCCTAGTGGGTCAAAGATTCTTGCTACTTCGCTGAGAATTTGCCTTCTTGTGCAGGTGTCCGGATCGCCAACAGGAACCCGGAATGAAAACCAATCCTCTCTGGGGTTCCAAATCACGCCTAGAGTTTTCACAGTTGTGTTCAGATTGTCTCCATTCACTTCGAAGTCGATTCCACGAGACTCGTCAGAAACATGGTTCATCACTGCCTTTGCGTTCGAGCACCACTTGTGGGTCCCGAAGCAGCCCTTCGAGAGAAGACTGGTAACATCTTCTTGTAACTTACAAATCTCCGGCAAAGTATTTGCTCCCGTCAGAACATCGTCCATGTACGCTCCTTTTTTGATGGCACATGCCGCTTCCGGAAAATCATCACGGTGATCATCGGCGACTTGATTGAGTGCCATTGTAGCTTGAAAAGGTGACGGAGCCAAGCCATACGTCACCGTTCGCAGTTCCCACACGGTCAACGGCTCATCGTTGTTCTTCCGCCACAGGATCAGCTGATACCTCGTATCTGGGGGTGCAACGCCAACCTGTCGAAACATCATAGGAACGTCGACAGTCAACACATATCGGAATCCTCGAAAGTTGATCAAAATCGACGTCAAATCTCGCTGAACTACCGGACCAGCTTCCAGTGTATCGTTGATTGACACGCCTGTTGAGCTCTTCGCCGATCCGTCAAACACTACTCTCAGCTTTGTAGTAGTGCTTGTAGGTTTTAGCACGCAGTGGTGCGGGAGAAAAAACATGGATGCGGGATCTGCGTTCTGGTCGACCACAATCGGCTGCATGTGGCCGAGTCTGGCATACTCATCGAGGAAGTTTGAGTACTGCGCTTTCAGCTCTGGCTGTCTGTCCAAACGCCGCTCCAGGTTCAAGAATCTGCGGGTTGCCATATCTAGAGAATCGCCCAACTGATCCTTCCGTGGGTTGAACGGGTGCCGAACGAAGTATCTGCCTTGTTCGTCTCGGTAATAAGTTTGCTTGAAATGGTCCAAACATTCTTCGTCGCTTTTGGTTGTAGTGGTCTGAAACTCGTCGCAGGACTCCAAACGATAGAAGCTCTTCAACAAGTCTTCCAGTCGCTCTTCACCGGTGGTTTGGCAAAATGAGCGGGCGATGACTGGGCCTTCCTCGTCGATAACGCCACCAACAATCCATCCGAATTCCGTATTTGTCAGCACTGGTAGGTTGGGTGCAAGCCGAATCCGATCGTTCTTCAGCAAGTCCCAAAATATCTCAGCACCTATCAACATATCGATGCGTCCTTTTTGATGGAACGTTGGGTCAGCCAGCTTGATTTCATCCGGTATTGGCCAGCCAGAGACATCCAGAGTTTTCACCGGGACGTCACCAGTGATTCGAGGAGCAATCAAGAAATCCAGCTCCGTGGCGAAACTTCCATCTAGAGATTTGACGGTTGTACGAATCCTGTGCCTCAGACGCGTGTTGCTATCGTTCAGGCCGCTGACCAAATAATCGACGTGCTCCTTTCTCTGCGATAGCAAATTCGCCAACCGTTCCGTTACGAAATGTGTCTGCGAGGCCGAATCCAGCAACGCACGACACGGATAGACGGCACTACGGCTGCCGTGGACCATAACAATGGCAGTAGATAGAAGCGTCTGCTTGGATGACGACGTGGTACTGGAACACAATGTCGTCGCTGATTCAGATGCGGTGATTTCGGGGTTCTTATTGGAAGCTGCTTTCGGCTGCGTTTCGTTGTTCGGTTTTCCCACCGGCTCCATTGTCGCAACGTTCGGGGAACCGTCACTATTATAGATAGTAGAGTAAACATAGATCTGCGGACATCACTGAGTGAAATGTTTCAAGCGTGCGAATAGTATTTTTCAGGAGTGCGACTGTTGAATATGACGTCATGCGCTCCATTGTTGTTATTGGAATCGTGACGTCATGCTCGTTTGGATACAAATTTTGACAGTTCGTTTGGATACAACGGATTCATCATCGACGGATCTATGTTTACTCTACTATCTATAGTCACTATGTAGCAATGTGTGGTGACGTTTGCCACAGTCGCGACAGTTGTGCGAGGATGGGCACACGGTCGTTCGGTGTCCCTTTTGTAGACAATTGAAGCAAGAGCCCAATTTCTTCAAAGCACTGTATTTATCACTCACACTCATTTGCTTAAACTGATCACACCTCCAGAGTTCATGATTGTTTTTACACAACGAGCACTTATTGTCTTTCTTGTGTTCATTCATGACCACCAACGAGTGGGTTTTATTCACTGTCTTCACTTTGGCACTTTCCATCGTTGATTTGGTGTTGATGTCAATCTTCTCCATAATCCTGCATTGCTCTTGCAGGAAGTCGATCGTCGCATCGTACTTCGGGAACACGCCTTTCTTCTGCCGTCCCTCCCAAGCGACTCGGGTGCTCTTGTCCAACTTCGACGTTATTTGGTGCAGCAGTATTTGCTCTCCCAAACCTGCGACCGGCAAAGCCAGATTCTTGAGTGCCTCTATATTTTTCGTGCAGGTATCGATCAATTTCCGCATGTCCTTGGAGCTCTCCTTAGCTACCTTCGGAAGATTCGTCAAGGCTTCAATGTGCTTATCCATGATAAGACGCCTGTCCTCATACCGGTCGGTGAGGAACTTCCACGCGGCATCATAATCATTATTGTTCACTATATCTTGGTCGATAATACCACTTGCCGCACCCACGAGAGCGTTTCGCAGATGGAACAACTTAATCGCTGGTTCTTCATGTTTATAGCGGTTCATAATCGTGGTGAACATTGACTTAAACGAGAACCACTTGTCGTAGGACCCGTCGAATGTCGGCAGAGGCGCTTGCAGGGGAGGCAAGTAGGTCTGAACAGAAGTAGCAATCGTTGGAGCACCTCCCGGAGCCGGTAGCTGCGTGACATCCGGCTTCGTCGCTTTTTCCAGCAGAATGTTGATGCGAATATTCAAATCAGTATGAAGCGATTCGAATTCGATGTATTTATCTTCTTGCTCCGATCTACGTTCATCAGAGAGCGGCAACGCATAGATTTTGTTTTGCAGGTCATTAAATTCACTATAACATGTCTCTACTGTACGCAGATGAGCGCGCAAGAAATGAACATTCGCAATGTTCGGATTCGGATCATCCTCACTGTGTTGCAATGCGTTTTTCACTCGGGTGAGCTTCCCCTTCACTGCCCCCCTCTGATGAACGTACACTTTCAATTGATCATCCATGATTCTGGTTTCTTCTTTCTTCTTTTGCTGGAGCTTCTGTTCCTCCACGGAGGATAATTTCTTCGGTGTGTGGATCATGCCAGCACACTCTCACATATTCACAACGAACGAGGGCGTCGGGCACACACGACGAACACCTCGTTACATTCGGCCGGTCTGCGACGGGCGAATGCTCGAATGCACCAAATCTGCTCAAGACGAACAAGCGCTGGGGGCGGTGGCAATGTTGGTCAAACCGTTTGACTGGTGTGTAGGGTGCCTTACACTCGGCCGGTCTGCGACGGACGAATGTTCGCGAATTTCACCAACTACGTTTTCACTACGAACGAGTGCGTGAAGCGCAAGATGGCTGCCACTCCTCGTTACACTCGACCGATCTGCGACGGGCGAATGCTCTTGGATTTCACTTCCGATTTAACTAATTTCGCGACGGAAACTCTTCATCACTTCGTAACACTGGTTTTTACGATAAAATCCGGATCGATGGACCACACTTGATCCCCGCCGGGAGTAGTGGACTGTAATTTCGGTTTTCGGAAATTCCGCGTTCTTCGAGAACACACCAAACACGAGTGTACTTCACGAGTGATGGTACAATAATGACTTTATTGAACAAAGTTAAGTGTTGCCGTAGCAGAAATAAAAAACAAGAACAAAAAGAATCATTTATCGTTTTGAAATACATTCAAAGAGAAAGAAAATAGGGGTGCTCAAAAATTCAACTAACAGATGTAAAATGTTGAAGGTATAGCTTCTGATGAAAAATTCCTTCCTAACATTTATTTTAATTTTTATTTCTGTGTATTTTAACTTATGATAATTCTACACTTGCCTTCCTAACAGGCAAAGATAAGTAATGTAGATACCAGAGAAGGCTAAGACAGAGAAGACGGAACAAACAGAGAAGACGGAAAACATGTAAAAGATGGAAATAACTGAAAGCAAAAAAAAAAACAGAGGGCAACCGGAAAACAGAGAAGATATGAAAACAGAAACACCTGAGAAAACATAAAAAAAGGTGGATAGAAGAGTTGACGAAGAAATTCTTGAAGACAGAAAAGACAGTTAAAATGAATAATAGAGCAGCAAACAGTGAAAGATTAGAAGACCCCGTAGGCAGAAAAAAAGAAATGTCTGATATGACTAAGAAAACAAATATTGTTGTACATAAAGACTAAGAAGATCAGAGAAAACATAGTATAAGAAGACAGGCAAGGTTGTTACATTAACTTTTGAGATTCAAGTAAATATAAAGACACTTTTTGTATGGAAATATCGTCTTTATATTTATTCGAATCTGAAAAGGTTATTTAAATATTTTTATGGATGAAGATTTATAAAACTAGCTAAAATTCTAGTTATTTTAAGGTTGCAGATAAAATTCCATTACAATCTAATCGGAACATGAAAATAATCATGGAAATCGGCTCTGTATTGATACTTATTTCTCGCACTGTACAGCAGGTAGAGGGTATAGAGAATCCTCTCAGGCTTCCCTAATAACAGATATGAGAGCTTGCACACTGACGTCGTCAGTATCTCCTTCTCCTTCTTTCATTCGGCGTCGGTCCATAAAGCCGCCCTTGCCCTCGAAAAAAAAAAGGGAAACGACGTAAGATGGAATAGGCAGATGGCAAAGAAAACAAACATAGAAAACAAAGAAGGCATGAAAACAGAAAAACCTTAGAAGACAAAGAAAACGTAGATTGCAGAAGTGACAAAGAAGATCTTAAAGACAGTGAAAATAAAAAAAAAAAAACAGAGAAAACAGATAAAGATCAGAAGACAGAGAAGGCAAAGAATAAAGATAGAGGGAATCAAGAGAACAGAGAATAAAAAGTAAACACGCAGAAGATGTGAAAGATAGAGAAGACAGACGAAAGAAAAGAAAGTTTTAACAAAGAAGCCAAGACAAAAAACATAGATTGCAGCAAAGTGTGTTTAAGGAAGATGACAGGATCTATGTAGTCAGTGATTGCAGGGAGAGGTACATGGCGAAATAGATGAAACTGCCAGCTGTTAAATTGTTTACGCTGCAGAACGCTTCGGAAGCGTCGCTGTGCTGCATCGACTATACCATTTTCAATGCAATTGCAATGGACTTAGTCAAAGTCTACTTTTCCTCTGGATTGCTTCTTATGTTTTTTCTTCTCCATCTGCGGGTAATGTCTACAAAAAATGACATATTCATTAACATCCAGCGACAGAAAGTTCACTCACCGGATCTCGCCGAATGCAAGATGTGAGTAGTGATGTTGATAAACACGACCTGCAGTTATCGTTTTATATCTTACTGTTCGTCAGCGTATGATATCATCGTGGAAAAGCTCATGGTTACTGAGGGGTTTCTAAGTAAGTAGCTAAGGTTTGTCATCATAGTTTAGAAAAATACTAAGCAGATCGACACCAACTTGATAGCTGTCATTGGGTTCTTCGATATAGTTGATCTCAAAATCTGTGACGTATTGTACTACCTCCCTTAGGGTCGATTTCTTCACCTCGGCTTAACCGGTAAGCCAGGCTTACCCATATAGTTAAACCTGGTTTAACGCTTAAGTCAGGGTAAAGAAATCGGCCCTTACTTACCATGGATTGCAGTAGAGACAAAAACGATCTTGGCGGCTAAAAAGACAGTGAAAAAGGAAAACAGAGACAGTGAAGACAAAATAGAAGAAAGCAAAGAAAAAGCAAAAGACAGTGAGAATAGAGAAGACAGAGATTTAGAGAAGGAATAGTGGACTTTGGAAATGAGGAACAGAAACATAACATATAAGATAGAGAGAACAGAGAAACCTCTGAGGCGCAGAAAGCATATAGAAGACACAGAAAACGAAGAAGGTCTAAAATATAGAAGATAGAAAAAAAGGGGAAACATAAAAGATAGAGAAACAGAGAAGCCTGAGAAGACAAACAAGAACAGATCCTCTTCTCCGATCTGTCAAAGATGGTCTTGAAGACAGAGAAGAAAGTAAAAATGGAGAACAGTGAAAACAGAGAAGAATGAGAAGTCAGGGAAGGCAAAGAAGCCACAGAAAATAGAGAGAGCAGTGTACACAGAATGTAGAGGACTTAATAAATACAAAGAATGCATAGGCGACAAAGAAAATACTGAATACAGAGAAGATAGTAGAAAGCAATAACAGAAAGGGCATAAAAGACCGATGAAACAGAGAAGATAGAAAAGACGGATAAGACAATATTGAGCCATCTTTTAAACTCCTCAAGCAAAATGAGTTTTGTAGCTTTGAATTCCGTCCTCTAATACTGATCCGTTGATAAATATTGATAATTTACACTGAGGTAGACTGTAGGTAGTAGTCGTAATACGCGTATCTGTCAAATGATATGCATTGGAGAGCGGAATAAAAAATGCACATGCACTCAGATAACAGAAAAAAAAAACAGAAAAGATAAGAAAGACTGCAAAGACAGAGATGACAGAGAAAACGCACAAACAGACAGACGCAGGGCACAGAGATGTTTAATTTAACCAGATGAGACATAGAAAAATGAAGAGGCTGAGAAGACAAACAAGACAGAAACGATAGAGGAGTCAGAAGGGATAGATAGAAGGCAAGAAAGACAGAGGATGCAGAAAAAAACCCGAAAAAAACTGAAAACAGAGAAGATCTTACAGAAGATAAAACGCTATGTAAAACAAATTTGTACAAAATTTAAAAATTCCCAAAAAAAACATCAAAAACTTATAACGGAAAAACTTTAACTTCATTACACTACAGTCTTTTGTCATGCAGAAAAAAACATGGTAAATTCAAAATTATTCAAATAAATTGTCAATTTTTTCAGGCCACAAAAATAAAACTGTTTGTAGCAAATCGAAAGTCATTTTTAAAGTGAATGCAATCCATGTTTGAAACAAACATGCATCTTGTGACAGGTTATGTTAGAAATAAATGTAAAGTTTTTTGTTTTTTTTTTGTGGCTGGTCGGCCCTACGGAAATATTTTTTTCCCATTAACCCTCTAATACCCAACCACGCCTTTAGACGGGGTATAGTTTGAGCATTTTTGTAATTTTTGTTTCGTGGACAATCAAAATTTTTATATTTTTGGCTGACATTTAGGTCTGTTCTGTATATCTCAAAATGGTTTTGGTGTCTTTTTTTACATTTTTAAAAAATCATTGAAAAATTGATGTTTTAGTCACCTTTCAGAAGTCATTGTTTATTTTGTATTGAATCGTTACAAATCACATATTTTAAATTTTTCCCAAATCATACTATCATAGTAAAATAGTTCAAGGGAGTCGAATACACTCTAAAATTATTTTCCTTAAAATTACACGGAAAATAAAATTGTCAATGAAAAAAAATTAAAATATTAATATTTCAACAATAGTCATAAAATCTTAAAATGTTTTCGTCTCAAAAAATCCGCATCCCGGAATGGAAGCCTATATAAAAATATAAAAGTGGAGGGATGTTCAAAAATAAAAATTAGAAAAATCAAAAACCGAAATTTACAAAATCGAGAATTAAAAAGAATCATCTTCCAAAACATGCTTAACTCGATTTTAGATGACGAAAAATGATATTTAGATCAAAATAAAAAAATTGGGTATTAGAGGGTTAAATTTACAACTCAGCTCCCACGTGGCTTTTTCAATGCCAACATTATGTAAATAACATACGCTCTCTAAAACAACGGGATTTCGTGGAAACCTCTGGCTCCTCAATGGGTATTGTAGAAATCAATATGTAAGGGGCTGTTCATAAACCACGTAGACCAAAATTTGGTCATCTCAGACCCACCCCCCTCCCCCCTTGTAGACTTCTGTCCATACAAAATTTTAGAAATTTGAATGGAGCGTAGACTTTGGTCAGACCCCCCTCCCCCCACAAAGTCTACATGGTTTATGAACGGCCCCTAACTGAGTTAGTTTTCAAAAAAATAAGTTTATTAGTTTTCACAATTTAACATGAATATTTTTGTTTCAAATGAACGAAATTTGTCTCCGTGTTACACGGATTCGCGAATTAACACGGTTTTTCATGTTTCTTACTACTTTCCTAAAAGGAAGAAAGGGGATTTCCGGGAAATGGTTGCTGGAGTTTTCGAAGAGTTGGAGTAGAGAAGATCATAATTTGAGGTGGATGAATGGCGGTTGAAGGGGAAGGGGAGGGGGCGTTGTATTATGTCGGCTTTTAGTGGAGTTTTAGGAGGATGAGTGGTTTTAGTGATTTCACAAGGCTATTGTGGGGTCTCCGGGGGCTTTCAAGGGAGTTTCAAGAGGGGTTCCCAAGGGTTTCAGTGGGTGACTAAAAGTTCCTGGGAGTCGCAAATGGGCTTCATCGCGTTTCAAAGGGTTTCGTGGACTTAAGGGGAGCTCCCGGGGGTTTCTGAGAAGTTGCTGGAGTTCTCAGGGGAGATTTAGGGTGGTTAAGACGCTTTAAGGCGTTTCAGGGAGTTTCATGGGGTTTCAGGGGGCTTATAGGAATAACAGGAGTGTTGGTTTTATTTGAGAGGCATTTCAAGGCCTTTGGAGGGCTTTATGAAAGCTTTGAAGTGTATCATGTGGCTCAAAAGAAAGGGGTTGGGGTGGGGGTTTGTGGTTCGGAAGTTTTTAGAGGAGTTTATAGGCGTTCTAGTAGGTTTCAGGGGTTCCAGAAGACTTCAGAAGAGTTCAGAAGAAAATTACGTGAGACTGATGGGTGTTTCGGAAGATTTTAGGAGGGGTTATAAAGCGTTTCAAGGCGTTAACCCTTTGGGGTTGGAAGGGTTAACGCCTTGAAACGACCTTTGCATAAAAATGGATGTAGAAATCAACGCATTTAATAAAAGAGAACACTGTCTTTGGCTGAGAGGTTCCAAGTTGAGTCTTCTAGTAGGGAACAATGTGAGTACTTGTGTTTGAAACATTATTGGCAACCTAGAACATCCTGAACACCACGAAGTTTGAGGAAACGAAGTGATTGACATTCCTGTTACCTTAAGGACAAACGTCTTGAAATCCCGCTTCAACAGAGCACAGAACTTCAGACGCACAAATCTCAAGAAACAAGCTTTAAACAACAGTGAATTTTATTATTCTGTTTTTGCTCACTTGAAATAAGCTTAAAATAAGAAGATCAGGTGCGCTGGTTTTGTTGCCGAAGAGATCCTGAGTAGGTACCAAAGTCGGCCATTTTGGGACTATAAGAAGTCTTGTCCTTAAATTCTGAATTTCGATATGGGTTACGTGCATGTGTATTCGTATTTTGTCAAGAATGCGAAAAGGGTGTTTTATATTCTGGGATGTTCCATCCCAAGTAACATTTTGAGAACTAATTAGTCTTGTAAAGGTTTTGAGAAGCGTCATAAAACCTAATACCTTTTATTTTGGTTTTATGATATTGCTCATAGAGGTGGGCAAAACGGCTCACTTCAGTGATCGGATCCAAACCGGATCCATCACATTAGTGAACCGGGTCTTTTGAGCAGATCAGCGGCTCAGTTATGGAATGAATGACCAAGCTTCATCGAAACAAATGGGATTGCTTGCATCCCGTTTATTCTCTCAAGGGACCCCACACGGATTGATGCTCAATTGATACTTCATCAATATCGCTACTTTTTGACGAATCATCCATCAAACCTTGAGCTTAATCCAAAGGTTTTTCAAAATGCATTGGGAAAACCACGAGTTTGACGAAAATTCCAACAAAAAGTATTGATATTGATGAAGTATTGATGCTCGTGTGGGGCCCGCTTCACACACAGCAAGCGACACTCATTCTCTTGATCTGCTAACATACACCCTAAAACGAAAGTACACAGCGAATGAGTAACTTGCGAAAAGACAAAGGATTTTTCACTCATATTTGCGAACGACTGGATCAGCACAAAAAATGTGCTGATCCGGTATTACACAAATTTGCGTGAAATTTCACACAAGTTTGCATGAAATCTTTTGTCTTTTCGATCGCTGCGTGAAAGTTACTCCTTGCTCTGTGTACATCGATCTTTCCGTGTACCCGCATTATCTCTCTCCCAGCGTCAGCACCACACAACCTACTGGATACTGCTGAAGAACCGAACGAAAGAAGTGATAATGTGTGAGTTCGTGTTCGAGTTCGGGTTGTTCGGATAAGATCTGTCCGAACTGGAGGTACTGCTCTCCCGCTTGAGCTGAGAGCGAGAGATCGTGTGCATTGTTTGCGGCTGCCTGCACGGAAAGATCGATGTACACAGAGCAAGGAGTAACTTTCACGCAGCGATCGAAAAGACAAAAGATTTCATGCAAACTTGTGTGAAATTTCACGCAAATTTGTGTAATACCGGATCAGCACATTTTTTGTGCTGATCCAGTCGTTCGCAAATATGAGTGAAAAATCCTTTGTCTTTTCGCAAGTTACTCATTCGCTGTGTACTTTCGTTTTAGGGTGTGGCCAGGGGGAGGGAACTGGACCACCGTTGCTGTTGGTTGTTGTGTGTGCTTGGCGCGTTTCGTAGAGCTGTGTTTTAAAAATGATCCAGAGCAAAACAAAGAGAACCTATCGGTTCTTTTAGGCTCTTTCTCACAGAATCATGTACACCCTTAAATGAAACAACACAGCGAACGAGTAACTTTCACGCAGTGAGCAAAAAGACAAAAGAATTTTCACGCAGATTTGTGTAACACCGGATCAGCCATTGTTTGTGTTGATCCGGTGTTACACAAATCTGCGTGAAAATTCTTTTGTCTTTTCGGTCGCTGCGTGAAAGTTACTCGTTGCGCTGTGTACATCGAGTTCTGCGTGTAAGCTACACGGAAAGATCGATGTACACAGAGCAAGGAGTAACTTTCACGCAGCGATCGAAAAGACAAAAGATTTCATGCAAACTTGTGTGAAATTTCACGCAAATTTGTGTAATACCGGATCAGCACATTTTTTGTGCTGATCCAGTCGTTCGTAAATATGAGTGAAAAATCCTTTGTCTTTTCGCAAGTTACTCAATCGCTGTGTACTTTCGTTTTAGGGTGTAGTGATCCGGCTCTCTCTGAAAAAGATCCACGGTTCACTCACTCAGTTTACTGATACGAATCTTTTGAACGGGTCCGGATCTGATTGCCCATCTCTAATTGCTCAGAATCTCTTCTAGTCTATTTGGATTTGATGTAATTGATAGCATTGCATAACCTGCAATGATTCGTGTAACTCTTGAAATTTCAAATGTCATTTTAAGACAGTATTAGGATATTCCAGGTCAGCCAAACTACTTTGGAGTTCCGAACTTCAGCTCTACACTCATAACGAACGGTAGCCATATTTGCTATACTGAGTTACGTTGCATAATCAATCATGGTTACTGTATCAACCTGAAGACTATTAACTTTTATTTTAAGCCTTTGGAACATTTAGGGTCATCCAAAATGTTCTGGAGTTTAGTTCTTAACATTTACAGTAGCTATTCTAGCTACGAACAGTTACATCACACATTCAAATAGAGCCTATAGACCCTGAAATTTCTTGTGAGATATTCCAGATCAACCAAAGCACTCCGGAAATCAGAACTTCAGGTCTACACTTGTGACCGAAGTTTTTTTCTCACTACGTTGCTAAGTAGCGCTACATAATCAACCGTGTTCATCAAGCCAATTCGAAGAACAATAAGCGTTGTTATATGTTTTGGGATACCCTGAGTCATCCTAACTGATATGAAGCTCAGTTGATAAAAAAACTACCGTTACATAAGCTGCTTTCACTAGAGATAGTAACATTACACAACCCAACAGCGTCCATGAACATCTAAACTCTCATGGGTCATTTCAAGATATTTTTGGGATTATTTTGGTCATCCAAACCATACACTGCGTCAGGAGATGTTATCAATGTAATTCAATAGGGAGATTAAGTTTTCTTGGAAAATCGTTGCATTCGTTCTTTTTTAATAGCATTCAATACTTATCACAACTTTTCAATCAATCTATTTTAAGTAGAGGAACGCACGCACCGCATTCATGGCATTCACTCTCGCAAATAACGCACGCCACATGATCTTCCACATCGATCACCAAACACACAAAGCAACACTCACAAACTACAGTAAATTCTCACATCTAACTCACTCCGCACTCACAACCGGATTCTCATATCTCACTCGCAAAACTACTCACACGTGACACGTATGGCCATACATTCCCCGTCGCTGGATGTCGTCGCACGCCTTATTAATATACCCTTCTTCACTGTTTTCTTGCCGATTGTGTAAATATAACCAGAACTTCAGTTTCAACTGTTGTACCATTATCTTAACGCATATCTTCCATTCAATCCTCACATCTCATCCTCATCCATCCCCACGCTTCTCTGTGACCGATTCGCTTCTTCCATTAACCATCTCCATCATCGGCTCATCGATCATCGCCCGCGGTTGTCGCGCGTTGTTTCAAAATTGTACAAAAATATGTACCGCCCCCCTTCTGAATCATCCCCGCGATACAAAACCTTGTAAAAAATCCAGTGCAGGGAATTATTCAAACAATACTATGCATCACCATCTTGATGACAGTCGCGATTGTCACAGACTTCTGGTGCAGCTGGAGGAGACCGAGCGGCACTTCGAGGACTTCTGGACGGTGCACCTGTCGCGGCTGAAGAAGTGCCTGGAGCTGCGGCGCTTCGAGCAGGACTTCCGGGAACTGCAGGCGAACTTCGATCGCCATCTGACCGCGGTTTCGGATATGACCGAGATCGGCGAAACGGTCGACCGGATGGATCAGCTGATCAAGGAAACCAAAGACTTTCAGGCGAGCTGTGCGGTGGATGTGGAACGGGCCGATCAGGTGATCGCCACCGGGCAGCGGTTGATCGGAACCAAGGGCTGTATTAGTTCGTGCCCGCGGGAGGTGGTGCAGCCCAAGTGCGATGAACTGGCCAGGGTTTGCGAGCTGATCAACGAGCGTATTACGAAAAGGATCGAGACGCTGATCAAGGCCCGGGAGCTGATGGAGAGGGTGGAGAAGGTAGGTTGGGCACTGAATGGAACTTAACATGAACTGAATGTGGACTGAACTTGAACTGAACTTGAACTGAACTTGAACTGAACTTGAACTGAACTTGAACTGAACTTGAACTGAACTTGAACTGAACTTGAACTGAACTTGAACTGAACTTGAACTGAACTTGAACTGAACTTGGACTGAACTTGAACTGAACTTGAACTGAACTTGAACTGAACTTGAACTGAACTTGAACTGAACTTGAACTGAACTTGAACTGAACTTGAACTAGAACTGAAATTGAACTAAACTGAAACTAAAACTCTTGCATCCCATCATCGATTGCAGGCAAACAAGTGGTGCGCCCGGGGCATCGAGCTGTTGGCCACCCAGCGGATCGAGAAGTGTTCCGTGTCGGCGGAAATCGCCGAACAGAGCCTGCAGGAGATCCAGGAGTACCTGGCCACGGCGGCCGAGTTCAAACTATCTAGTCCGAAAGAGTTCAAGAACGTGATCCAGGAGAGTACAACGCTGGAGACGAAGGCACTGGTGTCGCAGGTGAGTACCAAAAAACGTCAATTGTTACCACTTTTTAATAAATTCAGAAATCGTAGTTTCGTCGGTGGTCCGGACTTCCTCCATGTTTTCCTTCTAGGGTTTCATCAAGCAGTGCTCCCTCCAAGAATTACTTTTTACATTGGAAATTCGTTCAGAAGTTTATTTGAAAATTCGTTCCGAGTCCCTTCGAGTATTACTTCAGGCGTGCCTTCGAGTATGCCTGCAGAAGATCTTTCGGGAGTATATTCTAAAAATCTTTCAATAGCTTCTTCGGGAATTTATGCAAAAGCCTATATGAGAAATTCTTCAGGGGTATCTTTAAGATTCATTCAAAAGTTCATTTCAGATTTTAGCTTGATACTGCTTCTAGAATTTCTCCAGAAGCTCTTGCAAAACTTGTTGGAATTACTTCGGAAATTTCTACGGAATTCCTCCTGGAGTTTCTGTGAGATTTTCTCCACATATTCATACGGGAATTCATCTAAGAAATCATAAGGAATTTAAAATAATGGTTCTCTCTAGGTGTTCTTGCAAAAATAAAATAGACTAGAATATTTTCAGAAATATCTCCAAAATTCCTCTCAGGAATTAGCTACTGCTTCCTTCAGGAGTTCTATCGGGAATGTCCCCAGGAGTTCCTTTGAAAATTCTTACAAGTTTTTTTTCAGTAATATCCTTCAGGAATTTCTCCAGAAACTCCTCCAAGTGTATTTGCTAAAAATTCTTCTAAAAGTAGCATCTAAAAGTAAAATCCTTTCATGAGTTCCGTCGGATTTTTTTTTGCCAAAGGTTCTTTTGAGAACTCTAACAGTTTCTTGGGAATATCTACAGGATTTTTCAAGAATGAAGACTTTTTTTAGAGTTTTTAAAAAACTTAGTTCTAAAATTTTGTCTGATGATCCCGGAGTTCATTCGACAATTCATGCCAGAGTTCTTGTGAAAGTTCTTCAAAAAAATAGCTTTATCAATTCACCTAAGAGTTCTTTTGGGTATTTTTCAAAAATTTACTAAGAATTTTCTATTATTTTTTCGGCAATTTTCTTCAGAAAGAAATTCGTTTGTGGGTTTCTTCTGGGATTTTCAGAATATTCAGAAAATTATTCGGCATTTTTTTCAGTACTTCCTTTGAGGAATTTCCAAGCATTACACGCTAACGCCGCTCAGCACTAAAGTGCATAATTTCCAGACTACACCAAAAATGTGTAACCCTTGCACATTTACAAAATCAGCTCCAGTGACCGCAAAATTGTTAAAATCGCAAAAATTTTTGTACGCCAATCTAGGTAGGATTACTAGTGACCTTGGAAAACAAAAAAAAATCAACATTTCGCATCTAGAAGAGTGTACGAGCTGTTTTTTGAGAATGTGTAACTGCTACACATTTTTGTGTGGTCCGGAAATTATGCACTTGTGAGTAGGTCTTACACATTTTAGTGCTGAGCAGTTTTAGCGTGTATCTTAGAATAATTCTCAGTCTATTGTTAAGTTGAGAATTTTCCACTTGTTGAATTTAATTTCTGCAGAAGTTCCTTCGGGAATGTCTTAATGGATTTCTTCGAGAATTTTCCAGGACTTCTTTGTACAGAGTTTCTACTTATTTTAAAAGCATAATTTGTTTCAACAACAATATTCATTTCGTTTACACTTCACTTTATTTTAGCAAAACTTACATTTGCCTCCGTTCTAAAAACAATATTACCTATCAATCATCACCATCACAATCATCGTTTTTTCCAACCATCTTCTTAGTCACTTTTATTCCATTTTTACATATTTTTTTCTCTAATTTTGACCACAGTCATGCTAATATCACATCTCTGATCATCACCACCATCTCTTATTTCTTATCTCTTATCTCTTATCTCTTATCTCTTATCTCTTATCTCTTATCTCTTATCTCTTATCTCTTATCTCTTATCTCTTATCTCTTATCTCTTATCTCTTATCTCTTTTCTCTTTTCTCTTTTCTCTTTTCTCTTTTCTCTTATCTCTTTTCTCTTTTCTCTTATCTCTTATCTCTTATCTCTTATCTCTTATCTCTTATCTCTTATCATCAGTGATGATTTTCTTTCATCTTTCATTTCTCATCTCCCACCTTTAATTTCTCATCTCTCATCCAATATATCTTATCTATGTATTACCTCTCATTTCTCATCTCTCGTCTCTCATCTCTCATCGCTAATCTCTCACTTCTCATCTCTTATATCTCACCTCTCAGCTCTCATCTTTCATCATCATCTTTATCAGCATCATAATCATCAATATCTCTCATTATCATCATCATTATCTCTCATCCTCATTTCTCATTGCTTATGTCTCATATTTTATCTAGCACCTTTTATCTCTAACCTCTCATTTGTCACCTCTGAAATCTCATTGCTCATTACTCTTCTTTTATATCTCACCTTTCATGTCTCATCATCATCATCATCATCATCATCATCATCATCAACTCTCATCTCTTATCTCTCATCGTTCATTTCTCATTGCCCATCTCTCATTGCCCATCTCTCATCCCTCACTTTTCATCTATTATCAATTTTGATAAAATCATAGTTCGATCGCAACTCACTTTGGAAGCTGCGAACTTATATGCACTTTAACGATAAAGTACCCAAATGTAAGTAAAAGAATGTCGAAATATTCTACACCAAAAACAAGGAAATTTAAGCGCATATACATTGTTGAGATACTTTTCCATTTAATTCGTAACTGTAATGTTCATAATAAAATAAAATGAAACAGTATACAGTGAAATTAGTGCAAATAAAATTTCTAAATTGTTCAACAAGGAACACTATTTTCGTGAAAATTGCCGTTGTGTGTAAGGCGTCCCGTTGACCTGTTTGTTTACGGTTCGAGGACGTCACTATGACGACGCCGCCGTCAGTCCATTGTCTTAGCTTTGACATTAGCTTCGCATGGGATAACTTCGCAACACTCAAGCAAGCGGCGACTTCAAATTGGGGGTGCGAATATAATATAATCTCCCATCTCTCATCCCTCATCTTTCATATCTCACCTCTAATCTCTCATCGCTTATTTCTCATCTCTCATCGCTCAACACTCATCTTTTATATCTCACCTCTCATTTCTCATCATCATCATCATCATTAGCATCATCTCTTATCTCTCATCTCCCATCTCTCATCTATTATTACTCATCTTTCATCTCTCATCATCGCTATTGCTCAAATATACCTTTTCATTTCATTTCTTCTTGATCAGAGACGAACCAGCCAAGGGCTGAAAGTCTCTTAAATAAAGACAATGCCCGCTGTTAAGGCTCTATGCCCTCTTTTTCTCAGTGTCAATCCCTACAAGAGGTTCCGTCGGAAATTTCCCCTAGGGTCATTTCGAGAATTTCTTGTAAGTTGTCTTGGATTTTTTCCCCAGAAGGTCATTCGGGAATTGTTGTTTAAGCTCGGGACATTCGCCAAGACTTCCAATGAGTAACTCCTGCAGGAATTCCTGAAGAAACTCCTGGAGAAATTCCAAAAAGAACTACTAGAGCTCCTCCATGAGTTCCTTCGCGAATCTTTCCAAGAACACCATCGAGAATTCCTACAGGAGTTCTCTTAAAAATTTCTGCTGAACAGAATTTGAAAATTTCTCCACCCAAAATTTCCTAAAAATACGTCCAATTAGGAATTACTCCAAAGTTGCTTTAAAGCAAGGGTTCCCAACCTTTTTGACCTGGCGACCCCCTTTAAAAATTGTCTAAACATCTGCGGCCCAATGAAAATTTTTAGAAAAAAAATATGAATTAAATGAACGAAACCGAGTTTTTTGGGCACAGTGACCTAGCCAGAAACTGTGGGAGGGATTTTTGACGATCAATAATACGTTTTTTTATTCGACACTCACATTTTGTAAACAATAATGTACGTTCAGTTTTAGTCGTAGCTGAAAAATAGTGGCGCAGCCAAAAAGTTTTTCTTCTGAGGGCGTTTTATACTGAAAATTTGTTCCTCAAATTGTGGCTTCTGGGGGTGGCGGTGTACAAAATTAAAAATTGGTATAATTTGCATGACATAGAAAAAAAATAACAATTGTTTTGGTAACATCGTGGCCCACATGGACTGGCTTCACGGCCCCCTAGGGGGCCGCGGACCACCGGTTGGGAACCCGTGCTTTATAGATTCTTCCAGAAAGTCCTCCAAGAATTTCTCTAGGAGTTTCTTTTTAAGAATTCCTTCATGACTTGTTCTATATTATTGCCAGGTGTTCAGCATCTCCTTCATTCGGAAAATCCTCTGGAAGCTTCTTCAGGAATTTCTCTGAGATTCCCTACATTTTTTTATGGAAATCATTTCAAGATTTTTTTCTGGAATACCTTCAGGATTATCTCTGGCAGATACTCCGAGAGTTCTTCCTAGAATTCGTTGCGGAGCAAATTTTTCATTATTTTTTTTTTTTTGAATTTTTCCAGGAGTTCTTCGGAAATTCTCCAAGGAGTTGCACTAAATATTGCTACAAAGTTTGTTCTGAAATTTTTGAAGTTTTTCTTCGGAAATTCCTCATGAGTTTTTATTTTTATTTTGGAATTTCTCCAGTAGTTAAGAAATTCCTTCTACGAGATACGACATGATAAATACAAGGAGGAATCCCTAAGTTTCTTTTGAAATTCTTTATTTGTTTGAGAATTCCTTTATTCTTCTGGACCTAATTCTTCTGGAATTCCTTTTGAAGATTATACGGCAATTCATCAGTACTTCGGGAAATCCTGCAGCAATATCTTTGGGAATTCCACCAGGTGTTTTGTTGAGAATAGGACGCAATCAGTGAAGTACTAGATTGAAAGTAGTGAGCTGGATTTTTGTATGGTGAGATGATCAGTTCTCCATTTCTGCAATAAAATGTTACAAACAGCGTGGGTTATACGGTTTCTTGCCTAATTTCATGCTGTTTGAGCAAAACTTTGGGTCACTGTGTTGTTAAAGTTGCAAGAAATAACTAATACAACAACACAGTTACCCAAA
Organism: Aedes albopictus; assembly: GCF_035046485.1. Lineage (NCBI taxonomy): Eukaryota > Metazoa > Arthropoda > Insecta > Diptera > Culicidae > Aedes > Aedes albopictus. Next base: position 502,656,260 of record NC_085137.1, on the reverse strand, counting down.
CTTTTGCTCAAATGGCATCAAATTTGTCAAGAAATCATATAACCCACACTGTTTGTACCATTTCATTACAGAAATGGAGAACTGATCATCTCACCATACAAAAATCCAGCTCACTACTTTCAATGTAGTACTTCACTGATTGCTTCCTATTCTCCAGGAGTTTCTTCGGGATTTTCTTTTAGAATTTCTTTGAAATTTTGTCAGGAATTCTACTGGGAGTTTCTTCAGGAACTTCTCCAAGAGTTTTTTTTTCTGAAATTTCTCCTAAGGTCATTTCGAGAGTTACCTTTTAGCTCCCTTGGGAATTTCTGTATGAGCTTGAACTACGATGAGAGTTCTCTAGGAGTTCTTTTTGATGTTTCTTCAGAAGTTCTTTCGCCAATTCGGCAATCCAGAAGTTTTCTCAAGAATTTATGCAGTAGTTGTTTTAGATAAGAGTCTATTCAGAAATTTCTGCAGGAGTTTCTTCAGGAGAATCCCTTTGAAAGCTTCATCCGGAAGTTCGTTTGGGAATTTTTCTTGGAACTACATTGAAAATTCTTCCTGGACGTCTTCTGGCAATTGCTCCAGAACATCGTTTGAATTTTATTTCCGGAAATTCTATTACCATTTTCTCAAGATATATCTAAGGGAATTACTCCAGTAGTACTATTTGAAGTTACTCAATAGTAGCTTAAGAAATTCTTCCGGAATTTCTTCCAGCAATTCCTCCACGAGTTTTTTCGAGAATCCTAATTTAATATTATATCCATGTTTAATATTATAATTATATCCGAATTTAATATTATATCCATGAGTTCGTTCTGCATTTTCTCTAGAAGTTCGTTCGGAAAATCTTCCAGAAGCTTCCTCGGGAATCAATCTAAGATTTAAAAAAAAAAGTTATGGCAATTTTATCAGAGTATCTCTGGATACTCTGAGAATTCTTTCTGGAATTCGTCATGAAGTGATTATTTTAGAAATTTCTCCAGCAGTTCTTCGGAAATTCTTCCTACCTCCGAAAATTTGTTCGGACATTTTTGAAGTTTTTTTTGGAAATTCCTCAAGGGTATTCTTATGAAATTCTGCACAATCCCTAATAAAGTTCCTTCTGGAATTCTCCGAGGATTTTTTTCGGTTTTTTTGAGAATTCCTCCGTTTTTTACGTTGAACCTTTCTGCAAAGTTGGTTTGGGAATTTCTCCAGGCGTTCCATCAGGAATTATTCCAGCAGTATGTATCTTCAAAAAAATCAGAATTTCTCCAGAAATTCTTCCACAAGTTTCTTTGATAGTTTATCAGTGAGTTCTTTGACAAAGATATCCCAGAGTTCTTTTGATATATTTTTCAGGGGTTACTTCACGGACCTTTCCAAAAGTTTATTCCAAAAGTTTCTTCGGAGATTTCTCCTAATGTTCTGTTGAGAAACCAGGAGTTTTTTTTTATTTTTCCCAGAAGTTCTTGTTAGAATTTCTCTAACAGTATCTTTGACATATTCTCCTAGATTTCTCCCGGAAATTTACCAAAGAATATATTCGGAGTACTTACGAGTCTCTTACTAAATGAATTCCTACTAACAGAACTCTTGCTAAGTGGGATCCTATTAGACAAGGATTATGCGTTATGGAATTTCATCTTCCCCCACCCGTTTTAACTTGCCTTGGTGTACCTTACAGTAATCGATTGTCAAGCAACTATTACGCTAAGCAACAGCTCAAGACTCTGATAATTTGGTAGGATAGTGTCTTCGGAAAAGTTGTTGCGTAGGTTAAGGTCTTACAAACGACGAGCTGAAAAGTTCGTAATTCTTCCATTAGGTGTCGCTAATGAGCATGCACACTTTCAAAACCTAATATCGCAGAAACGTGATGACTTAGAAAGCTGGTGTCAAAGTTGCTTATTACACTTGTTGCGACAATCTACCGCTAGGTAGCGCTAGTAAACATGAATTCTTTCAAAAGGTTATTCCGAAAATCCCTCAGGAATTTCTTCTGAAGTTCCGTTTTTTTTGTTTATATTAACGTGTATTTTAACCTAAATTGGCTTCTTTAGCGGTGTTGAGATAATTCCATATTCAGAATCTGCATGCAAAACTGAGCCGAAATCCAAATTTTCATGAATTTTGGTTCAAAATCAGTTTGAAGTTTGTATGGGAGCGATTTGTCGAATCACCCCTCGTCGCATTTTGTACTGGGCGGAGATGTCAAGCAGTTGGCCAGCTGTCAAAAGGTGATTTCGAAAAATCTTTTCGAAAGCGATTTTAGGTACCAAAATGAAGTTCTAAAAATCTGAAAAAAATCATGGTGGTTCAGAAAAAGGTGTTCTTTCGTATAAAATCAAAAAAACAATACATTTTTCTTAATTTAAAACCCCAATTCTAATTCTACACTTGAAGTTCCGTTGAGAATCCCAGAGTTCTTGTGGGATTTTTTGCAGACATTCATGTTAGCATTTTTCCAGCACTCCAGCAGTATCTTTGCAAATTTTCTGAGAGTTGTTTCGAAATTTGTCAAGGAATATGTATATTCGAAGTAGGGATTCTCCAACAATATCTTTGCGAATTCTCCGAGAGTTCCTTCGGGAATTTATCAAGGAGTATATTGTGGGTATTCTCAGGAGTTCTTCCAGAAATTTGTTCAGGAGATTCTTCGATTTCTACAGACGTTCCTCCAAAAACTAGAATTCTACCAAAAGTTCTTGTGGGTGTTGCTCAAAGAATATCTTCATCAATTCGGTAAAGAATTATTTTGTGCATTTCTCTAGGAGTATATAATAAAATTTCTTCGGATTTTTTTAAAATTGTTTCTTCTGTTTTCTTCTGAATTCTTTCAGAAGATTATTCAGCATTTTTTTTTGGGAATTCCTTTTGGAAATCTTCCAGCAATATCTTTGAGAATTTCAACAGGTGTTTTGTTGAGAATCCTACATGAGTTCCTTAGGATTTTTTTTCAGAAGTTCTGGAATTCATTGAGTGGTTTCGTCGACAATTTTTTCCAGGAGTTCCGGGAGTTTTTACAGGAAAGGTTGTTTGGAAACTATTGAAGATTTTCTTCGGATTTTCCACAAAAATTTGTTTTCTGTTTTGGCATTTATAGGAAATTCATCCTACGAAATACGATAGGATAACTATCTGAAGGATTCCCAATAAGTAATTCTGTAATTCTTCGAGAAATACCTTCCTTTTTTTGGGAATTTCTACGGGTTTTCACAAAGTTGGTTACGGAATTTCTCCAGGAGTATTACTCCAGCTCTATCAGGAACAGTGCTGCAATTTTTCGACAGGCCTTTATGATAGCGATATTTTGCTTTTTTCATTTTCTCTGTTTTGGTTTTCCTGTCAAAGTTGCTTTCCGATCAGCAACACGGGATCGAAATGAAATAGGTACTCACACTCGCACGCAGCGTGCTGAAAGCGAGAGCTGACAGGGCTAAATTTCCATTCAATTTTCTGTAGTTGAGTGTTTTCACCCGTGCTAACGTATAGGGCACTCACTCTCACAAGCCACCGCTTGAGACGAATGGCCTTTCAGCATGAGTTGTGTGTGGATGATTGGGAATTGATCTGGTTGGGTCGCTCACGAATGGAGCTCTCGGACTCTGTCAGTTCTCACATCGAGGAACTGAAAACGACCGCCGCAGTCATTCATTTTCGGCTGAAAAACAGGCACTGAGACTGATATTTTGCAGGACTGATCAGGAATAATTCCAGAAGTATCACTTCAGAAGTTTCACCAACAATAATTCCTCCATGACTTTTTTCGGAAATTCCTAATGAGTTCTTTTACGATGCTTTTCCAGAGTTTTTTTAGATATGTTTTCGAGGAGTTGCTTTATGGATTCTTTCAAAACGTTTTTCCGGAAATTCTCCAGAAGTTCCTTCGGGAATTTCTGCTATAGTTCTGTTGAGAAGCCAAGAGTTACTTTGATAATTCTCCATTTTTTCAGCAGTAATGAGCATGAGCATAGATTGTCGTACATTTCGTAGTTGCTACTCCGTGATTGACCAGAACAATCGAAGTTGCACAAGGAACCAATAAACGAAGCTTGGGAGTAGCATACCGCTCTCAATGTGCACCTTCGAGAATTCCAGACTTTTTAATACAATCACGGCACCAGCCACGTCCTTACGGTCATGGAGGAAGGGAAGGAATGCTAATGTGACGTATTTTGCTACTAGAAACCGAGACCACCTCATCTTCTCTACGACTGTCATGAGAAGAAGTTTTTGTTAGTGGGGAGGGAGGAAGGTCCATGATCTGGATTAATTTTGATAAGTGATGTGATTCATGCAACCTTTATTGGAATCAAAACACCTATTTTCATTTTGATTGACACCGAAGGTGATAAAGCAGTCAAATTATTGAGTATTAAATTGATACTGTGTAATAATTTGGAACGACTCACCGATAACTATCCATCCTCGTGAATTCTTTTTTTTTTTTGCAGTAATTTTGACAAAGTTTTTTTCGGGAATTTTTCGAGGAAAGATATTCTCAGGATTTATTCAGTAGATCCTTCGAGAATTTTTCCAAAAGTTCCTCCAGAAGTGAACTTTTTTTATTTTGTTGCTTCTACAGAATCAAACTCAAGAATTTTGAAGGATTTCCTTAGGGTTTATGTTAGGTATTATGGTTATTTTATTAGGTTATTAGGTTATTAGGTTATGTTAGGTATTATAATAGTTATTTATGTAACAAGTTGCAAAAAGTTGATTTTTTCAGCACGAGTCGTACATTTATCCAACGAGGCTTGCCGAGTTGGATAAATACGAAGAGTGCTGAAAAAATCGAGTTTTGCAACGAGTTCCATACAAAATTTTATGCAATGATTGTTTCATAATGCAACCCATTTGAGTTGCATTATGTTCATAATGCAACTCAAATGAGTTGCATTATGAACATTATACAACTATTTTTCATTATGCAACTCATTTCAGTTGCATAATGAACCAGTTCGGAAAAATTGGCCATTATGATACCAAAATGGGTTATATAAAATATAAATTATGATACTGAATTGCATAAAATAATATTTTAAATTGAAGCAGAGTATCCAACTTCTCCTTGCAACAGGACACAATGTCATTCCGAAAGGTAAACTAATTTAACCACCGTCACTCCATTAAATCAACAATGTTGATTCCCGTGACAAACGATTTAAGCTTAGCGCATACCAAAAAGGCTGCCAATTCCCCATCCACAAACATCCATGGTCCGCTCACCTACTGTCTGTATTGTACCACAGCAGCAGCAACCAGCGGTCCCAGCCAGTCGTCTGCAGCACAAGATGCCACAAACAGAGAGAGACAGAGACCCACATTTTGCAATAGGGGTCTGACCGGCATCGGCATCAGCACATAATAGGTGACACAACTTTCTTCCTCGCCGCTTGCAGCCGCCGTCGCCACCACCACCTGCGGAACAACGGAACTGAAGAAAATGCCAACACCATTTAGCCTCGGCACACGATACCCGTTGTGCTGCTCAGACCCCAGCTGAATCTGACCGACCGACCGACTGACAGAGACAGATAAGACCGGGGCGTATAGGAGAAGAAATTGATTAAAAATGCAACTGCGAGAGGGTTCAAATAGCTAGTCGAGGGGGGCCGACCGACGGCGACTCTTAAAATTATGGCATACATATTCAATTTTGGCAGCATCATTTTGGTGACCACTGGAGACCGACCTCTGTCTGTTTTGATGATGGGTGTTACGAAATTCCGTGAGAAGTCCTAACATAACCGACTGACGGTCGAAAACGGATGTGCACTCGTGCCGTGCAAACGTTTAGGATCGTTTCAGATGAAATGTGTGCAATTTGTTGCAAAATTCGTTGCATTTCGTTGCATAAATCACTATTTTCGATCTCTCTTCAATTTTCTTACTCGAAAACCAATTCATAATGCTAAATATTTAAATCGAAGAAGGTCATGATGTCCTGATTAAAGTAGCCCTTTCAAACAATCAGTCCAGTCAGGTCCTGGTGTCACCTTTTCCCCGCCAAATCGAGATGCCCCGCGAACGAAGCAACGAAATGTCCCAGCACAATTCTTCCCAGCTGAAGCGCAAGTACGGAAACATTCTCGTATCGGAACCGCAGAAGGAGGTAACCAAGCGGACGGTGGCGGACATGGAACGGCAGGGCCGAGGGTTGAGCCCAATCCGGTCGGACGATGGTCGCAGGGTGATTGACATACTGGGAGAGCTCGTCAATGAACCACCGAAGTCACCACCGGTGCCGACGTTTCCGGGGACGGCCGGGCAGAGGCGATCCGAAGGATAGATTACTGCGGATGTAATGATATTTTTAAATGTTTGAATAAATTTTATGTATACATACATTTAGGTATTTGCATTTTTGCATAATGTACAACGTTCAAATGTCTCGACATGTACACAACAGAAACAAGGGTTTCATGGACAAATTGAGATTAAAATTGCGAAAAGAAATCCACGTGCTCCGGTGGGAATCGAACACATGAATCCCAACTCGCTATTCCTCACAATTTCTTCAGAAATCTCCAGGAATTCTACCTAGTTTCCTTAAGAAATTTCTCGAAGGGTTCCTTTAAAGAATGCTTCGTGATTTTTATAAGACTCCTCCTTTGGACAACTCAACAGGTATTTCTAGGGACAATGGAAATTCGCGATTTCGCGGAAGCCGCGAAATCCGCGAAATTGGGCAATGGTCGCGAAATTTAAGAAATCCCGCGAAATGACGGGAAATCTGATAAAATTTAGAAAATAACCTCAAAACTCCACCAACTTTAAATTTTTAAACTTAAATAAGCTGATATTTTTTAGCAGTATAAAGTAATTTACGATAACATATCCGGCAAAATAAAAGTTTAATGCTTTTTACATGTACTTCTTTTCCGATTTTTCATAAAATGTGTTACTTATTTGCAAATTTATGATTACGCCTCGTAAAATCCAAGTGAATTATTCATTACATATGCAAAAATGGTGTTTTCTTCAACGATACGGTCAGAAATATGTTGCCGCGAAATTCGCAAAGTTGGCCCGCGAAATTTAAGAAATTTTGCCGCGAATTTCCATTGTCCCTAGGTATTTCCTTAAAAATTCCTTCAGAAAGGACTCATCCAGGCAGTTGTTCTGGAGGAACTCCTGGAATAATTCATGGAGCAATTCCTAGAGGAATTCCAGGTGGAATCCCTGGAGGAATTTCTGGAAGAATTCCTGAAGAAATCCGTTGAGCAATGCCTGAAGCAATCCCTAGAATAATTTCTGAAGGAATCCCTGGAGAGATTCCTGTACAAATTCCTGAAGGAATCCCTGTACGAATCTCCTGCAGAATCCCTGAAGGAATTCCTTGAGAAATCCCTGGAGGAATTCCTTGAGAAATCCCTGGAAGAATTCTTGAAGAAATCCGTGGAGCAATGCCTGAAGGAATCCCTAGAATAATTCCTAGAGGAATCCCTGGAGGAATCCCTGGAGGAGTTCCTTGAAGGATTTCTGGAAGAATCCGTGGAGGAATTCCTGGATGAATTCCTGCAGAAACTCTTGGAGGATCCACTGGAGGGTACACTGGAGGAATTTGTAAAGAAATTCATGAATCTGGAAATGTTAATGAATTCCTGACGGAATCCGTGGAGGCATTCGTAAAGAAATCCGTGAAGGAGTTCCTGAAGCAATACCTGGGGATGTTTTTGAAGGAATTCCTGGAGGAGTTCCTGTAGAAATCCCTGGAAGAATTCTTGAAGGAACCCCTCGTGGAATTCCTGGAGGAAACCCTGGAGGAATTTCTGGAGGCATCTCTGGAGTAATTCTTGAAGGAATCCCTGGAGGGATTCTTGAAGGAACCCCCGGTAAAATTTCTGAAGGAATTCCCGAAGGAATCCCTGTAGGAACTCCTGAAGCAATCCGTTAAGCGCGCTTTGTTTCGGGTGTACAGTAATTCCTCCATGGATTCTTTTAGGGAATCTTCAAAGGGTTCCTTCAGAAATGTCTAGAGATTCTTTATGCAAATCTAAGACGGATTCCTTCAGAAATTCTTCTAAAGTTTTCTCCAGAAATTTCTCGATTGATTCTTTTAGAAAATCTCTTCTGAAATGCTTCCGAAATTCCTTTAGGGATTATTTTACAAATTCATCCAGAGATTTTTATAAAAATATTTAAGTGTTTTATTTCAAAATTTTCTCAATGGATTCCTTTAGAAGTTTCCCAAGGATTCATGGAGCTTTAGAAAGCTTTCCATGTATTCCTTACAAAATTGTTCATCATATTGCATTCATTTCTTAAATTAACCTTCAGGATTCCCTTCAGAAATTCGTCAACAGATTACTCTAGAAAATCCTTCAGAAAATTTTCCAGCAATTTTATGAAAGGATCCACGATATCTTCTTAAAATATCTCAAGATAAAATATCTACAGAAAATCTTCCTTCGGATTGTACGACATTTCCCCGAAAACCAGTTTCCCGAATGAAGTTTCCCCGAAAGTTTTTTCCCCGAATGTACCATTTCCCCGAAAAATGTTTCCCCGAATGTATCGCTTCCCCGAATGTACCGTTTCCCCGAAAAGATTATTGCATATGCCATTTAACATTGACCCAATGCACAACTAGGGGCATACGGTCTTTAGGACAAAGTGCGCTTAGCCAAAGTACGTCAGACCGAAGCACATTAAGCCGAATGGTTTGCGAAGCTGAAGTTCATAGGGTAGAATGGGTCATTAGACCGTCTTCTTAATTTTATTCATAAACGATGTTCAAATTTGTTTTCGAAGACCTAGAAGATGTTTGAGTCTCTTGAGTGTTTCACATTTCTCGAATCTAGGGAATTCTATGAATACTGGGATATATTTCCATGATTTCACAATATTCTTTTATCCTTTTTCTTTTCTCATATAGATGATTTCTTGATGTTGATGTTATACTGTTACTGATCAATTGATCACTTAAGTGATCACTTTGCCAACATTCCATCTGAAAATTTCGCCTCTTTTTATAACATGCAGTTGTTTTAGTTGTAATATTGCATAGCTTATTGACGGTAGTATTTCATCAAACCACTGACTGCCCCATGACAGATTACCCTTCTTTGAGAAGTCGGCTATTCTTTTGAGTATTGGGTTATATATGATCAAACTGTGGTTTTTCTTGGCTTTCAACTCAATCGTAATGATGCTCGTCCGGCGTAAGGATACTTTCGGCCTAATGATTGCAGCCTTACGTATTTCGGCCTGACATACTTCTGCCTAAAGATCCAGTAGCGTCTTTTTGGCTAGATTGATAACCTTTTATTTAATAAAATTTTCCTTCTTTCAAACTTAGGCTGTTCTTTCAAGTTGAACTGCTCAATCAATCATCAATAATTTGACTGCTGCTATGTTTATTTATTTTTGTGACCGACTGTTTCAGTAGGTATCTATTGGCGCTCTAGTAAAAATCTTCATCAAAGATTCTCCCTTATTTCATCATATACGTTCTTTCAAAATATTGCCGGCGGTCTAACTACTAGTATGTTCTGTGTAAATGTCAATTCCAAATGCTACTTCGGTCATGATTGATCCATTGATTAACAAAAAAACTGAAGAGTGCTTAGCTTCAAATGTGTTTGTCAAACAAATTGAATTACATTGACTTTTGTTTTAAAACCTGTTAATACACATTAAATTTGTGCTCATAGACTTCTTTCGCTAGCAAGAATACTTTAAGACTTAAAGTTGAAGTCATCTGGATCATGTGTTTTACAATGACAATGAACTTCAGCAGATTACTACCACAATCACGATGACTCGTTTTGAAGGTATTATGCGTTTAAAGGGCGTTTTCATCGATTGAAAATTCAAAAAAAAACAAAGAACAGCTTATGAATAAAAGAAGGGAAAATTATGATGAGCGTGTTCTTAGTTGAGTGCCATGTCATTTTCAATCAGTACAAAAGAAAACAACGACCCATATTTAAAAAAAAAAGCAAACCTCATTGAAGCATCATGAAGAACGTTATATCTCGAAGAATTCATGGTAAAAGGGAATGCACAATATCAATGAGATGTGAAAGTATCCATGATCTTGATATCTTTCTAACGACTACACATCGGCACACTTTGTACTCAGGCTAACTTTCCGCTACTTCGTTTCAAGGACTAGTTCAGACAATGGAATTAATCAAGAACATGATTAGAAACCAGTACATACTAAAAAAAATATTATAAATATTTCGGGGAGGCACGGTAAAGGCTGGGTATGCTGCGCAATTCAGATCCCATTGTGATCCACTAGCCTCTGCCCAGCAACTCCTATCCCTACCTCCACGCGGTACCGGCCGGAAACTATGAGCAACCTTAGGGAAGATCGAGTAACCAACACCGGTGGGACCTTTGGTCGTAGGCTGACAGGGAAGGGGGGGTTTGCTTCGGCAAACCTGAGCGTCTGTTCTCCAGGAGGAGCGGCTCACAACAGCGTCTGATCCCCATGTTAGGGGCGGCTGATCTACGTCCGAGTGCCAGGGAAGGACTCTAAGCTCAACTGTGCACTATGGTCCTCCGGAAAGTAGGGGGTTGGTGTCAGGCCCTACGAGCCAGCCGTAAAAAACCATTGTAACGGAAAATCAGCAACAGAATAATACGAACCGAGACCAACGGCAACGACCCCAGCGAACAAAAAGGACTTGCGATTGGAAACTCGGTACGTGGAACTGCCGATCTCTCAACTTCGTTGGGAGCACCCGCATACTCGCCGATCTACTGAAGGACCGCGGGTTCGGCATCGTAGCGCTGCAGGAGGTGTGTTGGACAGGATCCATGGTGCGAACGTTTAGAGGTAATCATACCATCTACCAGAGCTGCGGCAACACACGCGAGCTGGGAACAGCTTTCATCGTGATGGGTGATATGCAGAGGCGCGTGATCGGTTGGTGGCCGATCGACGAAAGAATGTGCAGGTTGAGGATCAAGGGCCGATTCTTCAACTTCAGCATAATAAACGTGCACAGCCCACACTCCGGAAGTACTGATGATAACAAGGACGCATTTTACGCGCAGCTCGAACGCGAGTACGATCGCTGCCCAAGCCACGACGTCAAGATCATCATAGGAGATTTGAACGCTCAGGTAGGCCAGGAGGAGGAATTCAGACCGACGATTGGTAAGTTCAGCGCCCACCAGCAGACGAACGAAAACGGCCTACGACTCATTGATTTCGCCGCCTCCAAAAATATGGCCATACGTAGCACCTTTTTCCAACACAGCCTCCCTTATCGTTACACCTGGAGATCACCACAGCAGACGGAATCTCAAATCGACCACGTTCTGATTGACGGACGGCACTTCTCCGACATTATCGACGTCAGGACCTATCGTGGCGCCAACATCGACTCCGACCACTATCTGGTGATGGTCAAACTGCGCCCAAAACTCTCCGTCATCAACAATGTACGGTACCGGCGACCGCCACGGTACAACCTAGAGCGACTGAAGCAACCGGATGTCGCCTCAGCATACGCGCAGAATCTCGAAGCCGCGTTGCCAGACGAGGGCGAGCTTGATGAGGCCCCTCTAGAGGACTGCTGGAGTACAGTGAAAGCAGCCATCAACGACGCAGCCGAGAGCACCATCGGGTATGTGGAACGGAATCGACGGAACGAATGGTTCGACGAAGAGTGCAGAACGGTTTTGGAGGAGAAGAACGCAGCGAGGGCGGTAATGCTGCAGCAAGGGACTCGACAGAACGTGGAACGTTACAAACAGAAGCGGAAACAGCAGACCCGCCTCTTTCGGGAGAAAAAGCGCCGCCTGGAAGAAGCGGAGTGTGAAGAAATGGAACTGCTGTGCCGTTCCCAAGAAACACGGAAGTTCTATCAGAAGCTCAACGCATCCCGCAACGGCTTCGTGCCGCGAGTCGAAATATGCAGGGATAAAGACGGAGGCCTTTTGACGGACGGACGTGAGGTGATCGAAAGGTGGAAGCAGCACTTCGATCAGCACCTGAACGGCGTGGAGAACGTAGGCACGGGAGCCCACGGCAACGGAAGGAACGACGACGCCAGTGCAGCGGAGGACGGAAATGAACCAACTCCCACGCTGAGGGAAGTTAAGGATGCCATTCACCAGCTCAAAACCAACAAAGCAGCTGGTAAGGATGGTATCGCAGCTGAACTCATCAAGATGGGCCCAGAAAAGTTGGCCACCTGTCTGCATCGGCTGATAGTCAGGATCTGGGAAACCGAACAGCTACCGGAGGAGTGGAAGGAAGGGGTAATCTGCCCCATTCACAAGAAAGGCGACCATTTGGAATGTGAGAACTTCAGGGCGATCACTATTTTGAATGCTGCCTACAAAGTGCTATCCCAGATCATCTTCCGTCGTCTGTCACCTAAAACAAATGAGTTCGTGGGAAGTTATCAAGCCGGCTTCATCGACGGCCGGTCGACAACGGACCAGATCTTTACCGTACGGCAAATCCTCCAGAAATGCCGTGAATACCAGGTCCCAACGCACCACCTGTTCATCGACTTCAAAGCGGCATACGATAGTATCGACCGCGCAGAGCTATGGAGAATCATGGACGAAAACGGCTTTCCTGGGAAGCTGACTAGACTGATTAAAGCAACGATGGACGGTGTGCAAAACTGCGTAAGGGTTTCGGGTGAACTATCCAGTTCATTCGTATCTCGCCGGGGACTGCGACAAGGTGACGGACTCTCATGTCTACTCTTCAACATCGCGCTGGAAGGTGTGATGCGACGAGCCGGGCTCAACAGCCGGGGAACGATTTTCACAAAATCCGGTCAATTTGTGTGCTTTGCGGACGACATGGACATTATTGCCAGGACATTTGGAACGGTGGCAGAGCTGTACACCCGCCTGAAACGCGAAGCAGCAAAGGTCGGACTGGTGGTGAATGCCTCAAAAACAAAGTACATGCTGGTAGGCGGAACCGAAAACGACCGGATCCGTCTGGGTAGTAATGTTACGATAGACGGGGATACTTTCGAGGTGGTGGAGGAATTCGTCTACCTCGGATCCTTACTGACGGCTGACAACAACGTGAGCCGAGAAATTCGGAGGCGCATCATCAGCGGAAGTCGGGCCTACTACGGGCTCCAGAAGAAACTGCGGTCGAAAAAGATTCACCCACGCACCAAATGCACCATGTACAAAACGCTGATAAGACCGGTGATCCTCTACGGGCACGAGACATGGACCATGCTCGAGGAGGACCTGCAAGCACTCGGAGTTTTCGAGCGACGCGTGCTAAGAACGATCTTCGGCGGTGTGCAGGAGAACGGTGTGTGGCGGAGAAGAATGAACCACGAGCTCGCTGCACTTTACGGCGAACCCAGCATCCAGAAGGTGGCTAAAGCCGGAAGGATACGTTGGGCAGGGCATGTTGCAAGAATGCCGGACAACAACCCTGCAAAGCTGGTGTTTGCAACGGATCCGGTTGGCACAAGAAGGCGTGGAGCGCAGAGAGCACGATGGGCGGACCAGGTGGAGCGTGACTTGGCGAGCATTGGGCGCGACCGAGGATGGAGAGCGGCAGCCACAAACCGAGTATTGTGGCGTACTATTGTTGATTATGTCTTGTCTTAATGATGTTGAACAAATAAATGTATGTATGTATGTAATGTATGTAAATATTTCGGGGAAACGGTTCATTCGGGGAAACGGTTCGTTCGGGGAATCGTTTTTCGGGGAAATAACTTTCTGGGAAACTTCATTCGGGGAGCTGGTTTTCGGGGAAATGTCGTACAATCCTTCCTTTGATTTCCGCTGCAATTTCCTTTGGATTCCTTAAGATATTCCTTCTGGGATTCTTTCAAGAAATCCGCCTCAGATTTGAAACAGGGATTCAAGTAGAGGTTTCGTCAGAAATTTCGTCGGGAATTCATTTTGAAATTCCTTCAGTAATTCATTCAACGAATCCACCAGGAATTCTTTTAGAAATACCTCCAGAGACTCTTTCAGTATTCTAATTCCTTTCTATTCTATTCCAGCTCAGCTGATTGAATCAAAAGCGCCCACTTCAATTCGCAGCACTGAATCCTTCCTGTGAAAGCCAAATAAACGAATTTATTTAGAAATTCGTCCCGTGATTCCTCGAAAATTTATTCAAGAATTACCTCACGTATTCTCACAGAAATTCGTCTACAAGCCCTTCAAAACAATCTATCGAAGGTTTATTAGCGTTAGCAACATCGCATGTTCAGAGTTCCTCCAGTTTCTCCTTCAGAAGTTCTTACAGATTCCTTTACAAATTTTCCTGGAAATTTCTTCAGAAATTCTTGATGTAATTTTGCCATACATTTGCTCAAATGCTGTTTCAAAATCTACTACAGTTTCTTTCAGAAACTCATCCAGCGACTTAAATAAATTCTTCAACGGGTTTGTTAAGAAATTTCTTCAGAACTTCCTTCAGATATTCCCTCAAGAGTCTCTTCAGATTTCTTTTAGGTTGATTTTCATGGATTTCTTCTGAAACCAGGGATTAGAAATTCTACTACGGGTCCGTTTAAAAATTTTCTCCAAGGATTCCATTGAAAAATCCCACAAGAATGGGTCTAGGAGTTCCATTGGAGATAATCCTGCAGGAATTTCTTCAGAGCTTCTTGCATTATTACTTTCAGTGCTTCAGGCAGGATTTCCTCCAGAGATTCCTGCAGAAGTTCATTCAGGATTATGTACCTCCAGATATTTCTTGTTATCTTTTTTCAGAAATTTCTAAGAGTTTTTCCATGAAGTTTTTTAGAAACTCCTCTACATTATATTGTTATCCTTTGGAACTTTTTCCATCGGTTCGTCCAAGAGTTCCTTGAGATATTCTTTCTAGGATCCCTCCATTCCCACAAGGTTTTTGTTTTCGTTGCTTCAGCGGTTCCGTCACAGATTCCTGCAAGAATTGTTACAAGGATTTGTCCAGAAGTTCTTCCAGAATTTGCACACTGGGAGAATCCCTGAAGGAACTTTTAAAGATGTCCTTGGAGGATCCTTTTGATGATACTTTTGGAAATTCTCAGAAGAAATTCTTTTAAATTTTCTGCGGGGATTCCTGGACAAAAATTCCCGAAGTAATGTAGGAAAACATCTCTAGAGAAATTCCGAGAATTTCTGAAGAAACGATCCCTAGATTATTTTCTGAAAAAAATCCTTTAGAAATTTCTAAAGGAAATCCTGCAGAATCAAGACAAAATCCTGAAGATTTTTTAAAGAGCAACTGAATAAATTTCTGACTTTTTTTTTAAGGATTCCTTGAAAGAGTACATGGCAGACCTGGAGAATCATCTTTAAAAAAAATCTTTCAAAACGCCAAGGAATAGATTCTAGAGTAATTTCTGCAGGAATTGCTGAAAGAACCTGTGGGGAATTCTTGGAACATTTTTTTAATTTCTACTTCAAGCTTTCTAAAAATTCTCTGAAACAAACTCTGAGCCACAGAACTCTTGCAGACAATTTCATCGAAATGGTGAAGGGATAAACAATATGAAAAATGGATTTAGCCACTGCTGAAAATGTCATTTCGACATATCTAGATTCAATCACCAACAGCTCATTTCAGAAGCTGAACCTGAAAATATGATATATGAAAAACATGAATACCAATTGCCATTTTTCGAAGATAGTTGATGACATTGATCTTAAAAATTAAAGTGAGAGCGGGTTTTTCGTGACTTTCTTGCAGAGCTGGTCTGGTTTTTCATATACCATATTTTTCAGTTGATTGCTGGTGATTTAATCTAGATATGTCGAAATGTGTCGTTTCGTTTTGTGATTATAATAGTTGAGATTTCGGTAAAAATTACAGAACGCGATTAGCTGTGAAGTTGTGATTATGGTATGATTATGGTTCAGCTTATTATGGGAGTTATAAAGAATCTTCAAACTTATTTAAGAAGTAGCTTGTGCCGTTCTGAAAAGTTCGTTCAAAGTTTCCTCCAGTGGTCTCTTCAAAGGATTCAGCAGGAGTTCATTCTTACATCCCTCCAGAATTTTCTACCGGGATTAGTTCGTTCAGGACTTCAAGCAGAAGTATTTTCTACGATTATTCCATGAATTTGCCAGGAACTAATTACCAGTATCTTCCAGGAGTTCGTTTCGGGGCTCTTCCATGAGTTCCACCCAATACTCCGGGAAATCTTTCTAATATTCGCCCTGATGTTCTATTAGAAATTCCTCAAGGAGTTCACTCTGGGATGCCTCTATAAATTCTTTCAGGGATTCCTCCATGAACTTCTTACGGGACTCATCCAGGAACTTATCCCGAGGTTTCTCCAGGAGTTCCTCTTGGAATTCCGGAAGAAGTTCAAGGAGGAATCCTAGAAAGAATTCTTGGAGAATTCCTAGAGAGAACTCCTGGAGGCATCCCAAAGGAACCCCTAAAGGAATTACTGAAGAGATCCCACAAGAAATTCTTGAAGAATTCTCGAATTCCCAGAGGAATAACAAACGAACATCTGAATCTTAGAGAGAGTTTCTGGAGAAATCATACAATCCCGGATGGAACTTCTGGAACAAGCTCAGAAGAAACTTCTGGATGAGTTCCAGAGGTCCCCAGACAACCAATTTGCACCAAGATGCAGTAAAAGTGCCTTATGCGTACAAAAGTGGAGGCGCTATACGTGCATTGACGGGAAAATAATGACGCTATATGACTTGAAGCGATATCTTATGCGATGTACAGTATGCACTATTGCGACGTAATATAGCACCTTATGCGACTTAAAATATACGAAATAAAAAAATCTTGTCACCTAAGTATCGAACTAATAACCTTTGGATTATCGAGCCACGCTTCACACTTAGCACCAAACGCTACTTATGAAACACACTGATTAAATGTCATGATATTCTAACTCACCTCAGTGCTTGTTTGAATGCACTTGGTTTCCGTGCGCTGTACGTGTTCGGCAGGCCCTTTGAAAATCAAAATGATGTAGCATGATTTCCCGCACAGTTACCACTACTCCTCTCTTGCTAGCACCATCCATTGTTAATTATAAGGTCAACAAATCAAAAATGATGACTTTGTAACTTGTTTTGTAACCATAATGATGCCTTTTCACTTTCTTTTAGCTTTTTGGCACTCCAACAGCACCTCTTTCATTGTTAGCACATATCACATTTATCAACGTTAACGATTCTAGCTTATGCGAGTTTGTATGTACATTTGAACGAGTTTATTTTCACTTTTATGCGATTTAGTTTGTACACCACTGCGAGTTAAACTAACATAATTAGAAAAGCACCAAGCGAAGTCGTATAATCATCGCAGTACGCAATTATGCGATTTCAGTTGACACTTTGCGAGTTCACTCGAACGCTTTTGCGAATAAGCAAAGTTCGTCGCAACAAAACATCGGAATATCGTCTACTACGATGTAGTCATGCATTATAAAAGTTAATTTGCACTCTTATATGATTTTACCAGATACATCGCAGTAAGTTCAAAAAATAACATCATATGCGATGAAAATTGTCCCTCAGCCGTACATATATGCGATAGTGAGCATGAGCATGAGAGCATGAGCATAGATGACCGTACTATTCGTAGTTGCTACTCCGTGATTGACCAGAACAATCGAAGTTGCACAAGGAACCAACAGACGGAGCTTGGGAGTAGCTTACCGTCCTCAATGTGCATCTTCGAGAATTCCAAACTTTATTAGGTCAATAACGGCGCCGGCCACGTCCTTACGGTCATCGAGGAAGGAAAGGAATGTTATTATGACGTGCGTTGCTTACTAAAGACCGAGATCACCTCTGCGTCTCCACGTCTGTCATGGGAAGGACTTTTTGTTAGTTGGGAGGGGAAAGGGCGCATGATATGAGTTCACTTTGGTAAGTGGAGTGATTCATGCAACCCTATTAATATCAAACCACTTATTTTCATTTGGACTAAAACAAAACACATGCCGACATCGAAGATGACGAACCATTCAGATAGTTTTCGAAGTGCGAAAATTAACGAAAATAAAGTGATTTGAACCAACGTGGCTTTGGAACTTGGGCCGACACTTGACGTGACGAACATTTCAATGTCTGTTGACTAAAATCGCAAAAAATGTTGTTTGTTGCATTTATCGTATCATAAATCGCCCCGTACGAAGATGAGCAGTCAAATAGACGACGACGACCGAATGAAAACGCGGCCTGTAAACTTTTCCTCCAAAAACTCACTAAATCATCCCGTACGAAGATGAGCAGTCAAATAGACGACGACGACGACCGAATGAAAACGCGGTCTGTACACTTTGCCTCCAAAAACTCACTCTCGCAAAAATCTAGCAAAGCGAGCGCGCGAAACTTTGCTGCTGCCGAACTACCGCACACTACTGACTGTTTGGCGTCCCGTCGTCGGAGCCCCGCAGAGGGAAGACGAAAAAAAAATCGCAAAAATCTAGCAAAGCGAGCACGCGAAACTTTGCTGCTGCCGAACTACCGCACACTACTGACTGCTTGGCGACCCGTCGTCGGAGCCCCGCAGAGGGAAGAGGAAAAGAAATCGCAAAAATCTAGCAAAGCGAGCGCGCGAAACTTTGCTGCTGCCGAACTACCGTACACTACTGACTGCTTGGCGTCCCGTCGTCGGAGCCCCGCAGAGAGAAGGGGAAAGAAAATCGCAAAAATCTAGCAAAGCGAGCGCGCGAAACTTTGCTGCTGCCCAACTACCGCACACTACTGACTGCCTGGCGTTCCGTCGTCGGAGCCCCGCAGAGGGAAGAGGAAAAGAAATCGCAAAAATCTAGCAAAGCGAGCGCGCGAAACTTTGCTGCTGCCGAACTACCGCACACTACTGACTGATTGGCGTCCCGTCGTCGGAGCCCCGCAGAGGGAAGACGAAAAAAAAAATCGCAAAAATCTAGCAAAGCGAGCACGCGAAACTTTGCTGCTGCCGAACTACCGCACACTACTGACTGTTTCAGCCGTACATATATGCGATAGTGACTTAAAATAGTACTTTATACGATGTACAGCGTGCATCCTTATGCGATTCCTGGTTGTCTGGGTCATCTCGGTTGGAGGCATATCAATTCCTGGTGGAACCTCAGAAGAAAACCCTGGAGGTAACTTTGAAGGAATTCCGGCGTTTGACACATGTTTCTTTTCAATTCATCATAAATCCTGTCATAAGCCCAATCGGAATCATGCCACAATTTGTCTTGCTTGTGCCAACTTGAATCATACCACAATTGTGCCGCTTTTCCTTCAGAGATGTCTTCCTAGAAATTCCTATCTGGACTCGTTCCATGATTCCTCAAGTAGTTCTCTTCGAGAATCGCCCAGAAGATCCTTCCGATATTCTTCTAGCAGTTTATGCTGGGTTCGTTTAAAAGATTTTCTTAAAATTATAGTTTAAATTTAAACAACAACAGAATTTTATTCTGGGCATATAATCCCAGATTGAACTATTGGAGATAACCCAGAAAAAAAAAACAAATAAATTACTTGCAAAATTATACATTTCGTCCTTTTTTTACGTCCATGCATGGCTAAGCGAAAAATAATTCTACCACCAGGACAATGAGCAAACTCAACATTTTTATATTTTTTAAAACATTTCAGTGATTAGGAGAAGTGTACAAAAATATAAAAATGTCAATTTTAATTATTATTTTGGCAGTAGAATTTTATTTCGCAAAGCCAATAGTGGACGTAAAACGAGGTTTAGGTGTAAATCCTTAAAAAATAGTTGGAGGAATTCTTCAATAGAGTAGAATTTTTCAAGGAACTCTGGAAGAATTTCATACGGAAATCCTGAGTTCTTTTGTGGATAAATCCCAGAAGAAACTTCTGAAGGAATCCTGGAAAGAACTCCAGAAGCAATTCCGGAAAACGTTTACATAAGGCATTCTTAAAGGAATTCCAAAAGAAATCCACGGACGAATCACTGATGAATCTCTTGGAGGAATCCCAGAAAATTCTCTGGATGAATCTGGATGAGAAAGAATTCCCGAAGAAATTCTAAAAGAAACTCCTTCAGGAATTTCGGATGGGATTTCTGAAAGAATTTCAGAAGGAGTTCCTGGATGAATCGTGCGAGGAATTTGGGAGGGAATCTCAGAAAAGATCCCTGAAGGAAATACTGATAGAATCTTAGAAGAAAATCCTGAAAGAATTTCATATGACATTCCAGGAGGAATCCCAGATCCCATATGGAGAAATGTCAGAAGAATTCCTGGGAAAAATGGTGGAAATACCTGGCGGAATATCCCTCTCCAGCAGGCTTTCTCTTTGGAACACCCCAGTTGTACATTAGTATCTCACAATTCAGATATTCCCTAGAATCGCACTACACTAGCAAATCAAGTCATAAATTAGCGTACTCAGTTCTGCATGAGTAAGACGAAGACGGTTTTGGTTTTCGTCCTTTTTACGCTCATGCGTCATCTGTCAAAATGATCTGAGATCTGGCAAACGATTTCGTCGTGCAATGAAATCGTAAACAACCACGAAACAAGGACTTTCACATAGCAACCTCGTCATGCAGTGCCTCCTAGGGTCCACTGCACGAATTCATGCTGGCCTGCTCACTCACAGAAAATTTGACGTTTGAGCGGTGCTGACATCTCTCAAACGTCAAATTTCGTGTGAGAGTAAGCAGCAGTATAAATTGCAGTAATCCATAATCGCGCTTTAAGAAGTGTGTAACTTATGACTTGCTCGATTCATCCAGGAGCTCCATCTAGAATTCTTCAAGGAGTAAATTTCGGAAAACCTCTGGGAATTCAGGATTACCTTCGGATGTTATCCTAGGAATTCTTCCTGGGATGCCTTTTAGGAGTTTCTTCAGGGATTCCTCCGTGAGCTCCTATGAGATTCTACAAGGGATTTCAGCAGTTTCATCTGAGATTCTCAACAGGTTCTATGTGGGATTCCTCCAGGTGTTTGTTTTCAGGATTCCTTTAGAGGTTCTTTTCGAGATTCTTCCAAGAACTGCTTCTGGTATTTCTCTAGAAAATTTGCTTAAGGCGAAACTGGAAGCATTTCCTCATTTTTTTGGTTTTTGATTTTTTATTAAATAACGAAGCAATATTTCCATAATCGGTTTTCGTGCACATGTAGAGCATGGATCAAGGTATCTTCTGAATTTTTTTGTGGTGGAAAAAGTTTTCCATTTTTGCAGAAACCATTTTTTTGTGGAATTTAATTCAAAAATGGTTTCAGCAAAAACGAAAAACATTTTCCACCACAAAAAAAAATCAGGAGATACCTTGATCCATACTCTACATGTGTACGAAAACCGATTTTGAAAATATTGCTGCGTTATTTTATAAAAAATCAAAAACCAAAAAGTGAGGAAATGGATCCAGTTTCGCTTTAAGTACAGGAGTGCCGGAAATCTTCAGAAATTCGTATCGAGCTTCCCGCAGGAATTTCTTCTGGGGATCAAGAGAAATCCTTAAAATTCTTCCTGTGATTCCACTAGGATTTAGATCCGTGTTTCTTCAGAAATTAATGCCATGTTCCTACTGGGATTCCTTAGGAAGCTCAATTTTAGAATTTTTTTAGAAGTTATCTGTGAGATTCTTCTAGGTGTATCGTCTAATGTTCCTGAAGAGGTTCCATCTTAGAGCTCTTTCCGTGTTTGCATCGGGTACTTCTTAGAAGCTTGTTCCAATTCCTTTTGAAATTTCCTCAAAAGTTTTTTCTTGGATTTTAAGAAGAAGTGCCAATGAAATCTTAGAAGGAACTATGGAGGAAACTCTTAAGGAACTTTCAGAGGAGTTCCTTACAAAAATATCCCTTTACCCTACCTTATAAAAATACTAAAGAAATTTTTAAAGAAATTGTTCGAACCTGGATGAAGAGTCTCCTTTAGAAAATCCTATGGAAACATCATGAGGTACTCATGAAAGAATTTTATACCGAATTCCCGGAGTAATTCCATAAGGACTCTCTGAAGCTCCTGAAGGATTTCCATTTGTAACATCTGAGAAACCTTCAGCAGAAGGAACTTCCGGAGTCAAGTTCAGTTGGATCTATATAGGAGTACCAGGAGGAATCCTGGAATTAGTTAATACAAGAATCCCGGAAGAAGTTCTCGGAGCAATCTCGAAAGGAAGCCATGGAGAAATTTCAGACGTAGTTCCTGATGAATCGCAGTTCGGAAGCAATCTCTGGAAGGATCTTGGATAGAACTCCTGGAGGAATTCTGGTAGGAGTCGCGGTTGAAATTCGTGCTGAAATCTAGAAATAAAAAACACCAAATGAATCTCATACAGGAATTCCAGAAAAATATTCTAGATCAATCACCAAACTGACACCAAGAGAATTTCTGAAGGAATTGCGGAAGGGTTCCCCGAAGGAACTCCTGATGGAATTTCAGATTATAAATATGGCAGAAAACCGGACGCAACTCCTTAAGAATATGTGAAGGAGCTCCTGGAAGGTTGTGTTAATCATATCATGGTACCTTCCACATGATCTACGAATGAAAAATAAGCATTTGGAAACTAAAGTTTTCAATTACTAACTGTTCACGAACCGAGAAGGAGACTGCCTCCATCGGACCACAAAAAAAGGAGAAGGTGCATCTTCTAAACTTCGTAACATAACGTACATCAAAATCATTGAATACACAGAGGCTTAAAAACAATGATGACTCTAAAATCTTCATGATACGAAAGTTCAAAAGTCCATCGACAAAATGCACCTCCACCAACGCACAAACTTATCATTTCCAAACACATTAACTTTACGACCGTCGTGACATTTGATTCCTTCCTTCCGTTTAACCGAAGACGCCACAGCAGCGATACAGTAGCCAGCCACCATACGGTATTCGTAGACGGAAGGCATCAAAGAAGACGAAGCCGCCTCATCACCACCGCGAAGAAGCTGCATGGCGCGCGCGCCTTCATCCCTTGCATAATACCAACATTATTGAGATGACCACAGCGCCAGCGGCCACGGCCTACGACGGTGGTGGCAATTATTACCTACTCTCCATCGCGCGATATGGCTTTTTTCCTCGACGGATCGGATGGTCCAAATTTTTCGGCTCCGTCGGATGATATAACAATCGCATCGGTATCAACAGGAAACGAGCATTCGGCGATCATCAAGTGGACCTTGTTTCTTTGATGGATGGTCGGTCATCACAGCCAGCGCAGTGGGATGCATTTTTCTGCGCCGCCTACTATAGGTAGACGAGTTCGGTTGAATTTTATCCATTTCACCTTTTCCCTCGACCACTTTGTTCGCGATGGTTTGGAGGTGAGTCGCGTTATCAGCGATCAGATATGTTGCAGTAGGCGATGGGTGGCCTACTGATTTTTCACTTCCGTGTACTTATGGAAATGGCTCCGACCGGAACCGGAATCTATCATCAAAAATGACTTTTATGAGGTGGAAATTCGACGTAATCTAAACAACCTCACGTTTACTACTGCGTCACGACTGAAGGTACTGATGTCATGCATTCGGTTGCGAAACACCACCTCCTTCAGTGGACAATGTAAATCCAATAAATATCCAACCGGCGTTGATGAAGCATAAATTACCGATTGCAACATCGTGGAATGTTTCATCGTTCACCGACCGAACCCCCTCAGGGTGGGAATAGTAAATCTTCTTCCTGCTTACTGCTTTGATAGGCGCAGGTTGTATTGCCATTACGCCGCTTACAGTCCCAACCTCTCCCTCGGACCACGGGTCTTGCAAACAAGCTAATTTCGTACCATTAAATCATCTTCCCTCGACTCTTACTACAAGCCAACAAACATGTTACCCATAGTGGGTCATAAAACAACACAATCCCAGGCGTAGATGATACCCACTAGCTAGCCCGCGTATCATAACTTTACCTTTCTAAACATCTACCGCAGCCAAGACCCACAGATACAGCCAAGACACAACACATAGCTTCGAGGCGTTCATTCTCTTGGGCTCCGCTCATCTCTGGACGTAAATTCCTCCCAACATAGTAGGCGCTGTTTGACATTTTTAAGACCTTCCGAAACACCATTTCCTCTGTAGTTACGTCGTCATCGTCGTTGTGGATCATCAACAGGCAGGGGTGTCGTCTTCTGCCTGCCACTGATTACCGACATCACCATTAATCGACCCCCGCGGGAATATGCATGAGGGCGGATCGCATCACCGCACCGCCAGCGAGTGAGAGCGATCAGAAATGCTAATGGGGGGCGTTGTGTTGCAGAATTATTCAATTTGAAATCCGAATAATGTGTGCAGTCCGTTTGGTTCCGATTTTTATGAACTACGACCTATTGAAAATGTTTGATCGATTTAGAAAAAGAAAAGGTATTTCAATTTGAGCCGCACAATTGAAAATGTTACGCTGATCAGATTTTACGTCAGAAATTCAACCTGACTTCGTTGTATATTTACACCACAGAAATAAAATGATCCATGTCAAATTTAGTGTAAAATTATGCACATGTAAGGAAATCATGAGCAATTATCAAGATATGTGTAGGTTCTGAGGCGCTGTCCATAAACTACGTGCCTGCTAGAAATTCTTCTTGTGACTCCACAATGGATTTCTTGACGTTTCCTCCCAAAATTCCTTTTGAAATTCTTTCTGAAATACCAATTGAGATTCTTCTGAGAGATTTTCCGTGGATCAATGCAGGAGTGAGAGATTTCTCCAAAGATTCCTTGGTTCAGATACGACTGGGATGATTTTGCTTCGGAATATTGACGTGACAGTCTTGTTGGGGTGGAGCGGACCTGGTGTGGTGGTTAGAACAAAAGACTATCACGCCGAGGACCTGGGATCGAATCCCACTCCCGACATACTCACAAAATGTGGGTTCTTCCTTCGGAAGGGAAGTAAAGCGTGGGTCCCGAGATGAACTAGCCTAGGGTTAAAAATCTCGTTAATACAGACAAAAAAAAAAGTCTTTTTGGGGAATCGAAAATACTAGTTGATTTTTTTCGACGTTTCGGTTCGAAAGGGCGTTTTTCGAGGGTATTTTTTCTATATCATTATAAACATTTATTTATTATATCATTACAGAATTAAAACATTTAGTTGTTTTTTTTTCTGTTCAAAACATAACCACTGCGACCACTATTTGATATATTGTGGAATATCCCCTGTCTTTCGTATAGCGCAGATCGTATCATCACTTTATCACTATTGATTAGTACTCACGATTCTTTTTTACACTGCTTGTTATTTTGCTGTAACTTAGTCAATTTTAAATTCGGTATTTGGTTTTGTTACAGTAGTCATTTTCAACTTAATCGCAAGAATGGATTCTGATTGAAAGGTTCCGCATAGTACGCGTTCCTTTGTCAGCTAAAATCGGATACCTTAACAAAAAGTCAAGAAATGATACTTACTGCCTCAAGCCAGTGAACAATGAAAAAAATGTTAGGAATAGGATCTTGTTCCATTTGGGCAGATACTATACGTGCCTAACTCTATACAAAAAATCAAATCAATCGATTTGAAATGGGCTTAGTTATAACAGCAAGTGCCCAAAATAGGCACACCTGCCAAAATGATACAAGACCCTACTTATCCAGTTTTCTTTGTTTCAAGATCATTTTCGGCCACAAACAAACCGAGATCTTTAAGTGATAGGTATGAAGTTATGATATGTAATAAGAACCAAAGCCTTTCCTTTAATTACTAAATAATAGTTGTTCCATAGTTGGAAGTAGTTAGGACTAGGGTTTAATTGATACATCTTTCACCGTAACGCAACACGAATAAGTGATCTACCAACGTTACGGGCTCCGTTAAAGATCAAGCATATTTAACTTCAAACCCCCTCAACTATTTATCCATTAGCTCGGGTCGGGAACAGGGGGTTCGCAGTGCTAATAGTGTAAACATTTAGTTAATTTTACATTCACCTGTTAATCTTCCTTTTAAACCAAAACTTTTGCAAACCTTGACCCTGATTGGTAAATGTAAATGTTTAAATTTTGTAATAGTAAATAATTATATTTTAGAACCCTTGTAAAAGGTGCCATACGGACCGAAACGTCGGGAAAAATCATAAACTAGTGTTCACGATTCTCCAAAAGAATTCCGATCCAAGGATTCCTTCAAAAATACTTCCAGGGAGTTCTCCAGGGGTTTCTCCAAAGATTCCTCTGGGAATTTCTCTTGGAGTACCTTTTGAAATTCTGCCCAGGTAACCAATAAGCAGTTGAAATGCCTTTTCTATCTCTCTCCCATATCACTTTTCTTCATTCTGCGCTCCAAAAAGAAGTACCCAAGTAACAATTTGATGCTGTACAAACGTTTCTCCAACAATTTTAAATCAGCCTTCATTCGATCAAAAGCTGAGCACAAGAGGCACAATCCTTTATTCAGCTCCTAAACATCTAATTTTGGTGATTTTATTCAACCTTTAGCTGATTTGAGGGTCGTTGAAAGGTGATTTAAGGCTTAATATGCGTTTAATCAGTAATCAATTAAATTTATTAGTTGTGTAAAAATAAATGAGAACTCTTTCGTGAGTCTATTTTTACCATTAGCTGCGTCTATTTCTGATTCATAGTCACTCACCATAACACCAACACCACACACAAGTGTAAACACTGTATACCTATCCTCGGAAACAAGAGCATTACTTGTTGTGTCTGAATAGTCAAGAACATAAGTTGAACTAAGTCTGTATTGAGGCTGAATAAGCAATGTGGACTTTACGAAAACCATGCTTGTGTCGGCTGTCTTAAATTATTTGATTAAAGGTTGAACAACAGAAGATTAATTCTGCTGTTATTCAGCAAATAATCTCACTGTTCAGCATTCATTATTACTTGGATAATTTGTGGGATTTCGGATGTGCTGGACAGTATTTTTTTGCTTGAACTCTCAAAAGATTGTGCATTAGAAATGCAGCGTAACAGCTGTCACATTTTCAGTAGCAGTACAGTTGCTAATTTAGGATAGTTTAGCAGTTGAACGGCTATGATAGAGCAGTAAGCAAGTGGAATGTAGATAAAATGCTAAAATACAGCTTGTTTAAATGCCTATTGGTTACCTGGGTAGCTGAGATTGTTAAAGGCATTCTTCCAGAGTTTATTTTAACTTTTCGGGCTTCCTCTAGAAATTCATAGAGTGAACCCTCCATGAATTCTTACTAAGCTTCTTCATGCTATTCCTGCCTAGAACATTGCAGGAATTTCTGCAGAACTACCAACCGCAATTACTGGTGAAAACCTAGCTTAAAGTTTTTGAGAAATTTCACCATGAATTTCTGGAGAAATCCTGATTGAAATTTCTGGAGGAATCTTACAGGAAGCCATGAAGAAATCGCTGCAGGAATCCCAAGGATAATTCCTCCTAGAGCGAACCTTGAAAAAATACCTGAATAAATCACAGCAGCAATTTATAGAAGAATCTCATCAGACATTCCTAGAAAAATTTCCCCGGGATTTCTACAGGATTTTCTCTGGGGATTTCCCCAAGAAGTCAGCTCCTTAAAGTTCCTCCAAGAATGCATGCTAGGATTCATCCACATTTTTTTTTTCTTGTGTTTACTCACAAGAAAACACTTTTTTTTTGACATTCTCCTACGGACTTCTCCATGGATATCTTTTTGAAATATTCCAGGAGGAGGAGCGGACCTGGTGTGATGGTTAGAACACTTGACTATCACGCCGAGGACCTGGGATCGAATCCCACTCCCGACAAACTCACAAAATGTGGGTTCTTCCTTCGGAAGGGCAGTAAAACGTGGGTCTCGAGATGAACGAGCCCAGGGCTAAAAATCTCGTTAATACAGATATATAAAAAAAAAAAATAAAAAAAATATATCAAAGGAGTGCCTGCTGGGGATTGCCCCAGAGATTCTTTTTTCAAGAATTCCTCCATAAGTTGTTCTTTGAATTCCTCCTGAAATTCGTCTGGAAATGCCTGCAGAAAATTCTGCTAGGATTTCTTCATGCAAAATCCTCCAGAGATTCATCTTGGTATTCTTCCAGGGATTTCTGCAAAGATTCCTCCAGGAAATCCCTCTAAAGAAGAGTCCAAGAGTTCTTGCTGCAATTATCCCAGAAATTCCAGTAATGAGCGATGGAAGCTCTCTACCAGTTCCTGAGGAGATTTTTTGAGGAATTTCTACAGGATGCCTTATAATAAAATCCACTATGCCTACCACAGAAGTCAGTAAATTTGTAAAATTTCAGTTTCTCATAATAAAAGTTTCGACCGAAATTAATTTGAAGTCGCGTTGGCGTTTCGAGAAATTCGGAAGCTGAAGATTTCTGCAGTTGTTTCCACATCCCGGTGAGCCTCAACCTGTCCAAACACTCCCAGTTTGAACGGGCACTCAAACTTGTTACGTCCGCTGCATAAATATCACAAAGCAGGCTAGTAACCTATGTAAATATACATTTTGGATGTAATCATGTGACGTCATTCTAATCGTTCTTCACATGATCAAATTGATGTGGAGTACTAGATCGCCTCTGAACGATTTGAATTACGTCATCAAAAAACTGTCACTTTTCCGGAAGATATCACCTTCTAAATGTTGTACACCGTGGTTACGTCGAAAAAACGAAACGCAGTAGGCAAACCAAAGTTTGCTGGGGACAGCTAGTTTGATAAATATGATGTTGTAGTGAAAAGTTTTACTTCAACTTTATTGCGCATTTCCCACCCCACTGAACCCCACACTGAGAATAGTAGGGGAACAAAGCCTAAAATGCAAAGATGGGGTAAAATGGCCCAACTTATAAAATCATTCCTGAATGGGACTTGATCATTACTATAGGTGAATGGTGTCAAGATATGTATGCATCGAATATTCTTCTAGAAGCTAGACCACCAAACCCACGAAAAATCTTTTGATTTCTCAATGAAAATTGGCAACTCCCGGTTTTTCGTGCTTGCAATTAAGGTTTTCTGGTGATTTTATTACCAGCCAAGTGTTTCCAACTAGATTGAGGCACACATGGAGACGCATTGTTGTTGATGTCTACGCTTTCCATGTTAGGGGTCATTCAAATATGACGATCATCGTTTTGCGGGGAGGGGGGTAACCTAGGGGGTAACACTCCATTTATAGAGCATACGAAAAAAGCGGACAGAGGGGGGAAAAAGGAGTCGGAAATGCACGAAAACTGATGGACGTAATTTTTGAATGTTTTCATGAAGTGGCATCTTACCCCATGTCAGATGGTCTTTTTGCACCACTTCCGTTTCACGAATCAGTTTTTAAAATCGCTAAAAATCGATGAAAATGCAATAGTTTAGTGAATATTTTTGTTGCAATATCGAGCAAATATTGTCTAGTTGCTGTTACCACTTTGAAAGCCTAACAAATGGGGCTAATTATCATTGAAAACGATGAAAGTTTGAAAAAATGGCATTTTACCCCACTTGACCCTAAGCTAGTCCCTAGCCCTATTCATTGGTTCCTTGTGCAATTTCGATTGCTTTGGAGTAGCAACTATTGCATGGAGTAGCAACTACGCATTGTGTGGTCATCTATGCTCATGCTCATTTCCCATCCCACTGAACCCCTTTCGCAGTTAGTATAAGTCCGGGATCGTGAATAAAACTGCTATTTTGCATCGAATCGTTTTGGTGTCTTCTGCGCACTTATTCAGCACCGTGTAATGCATAAATGCGCAGAAGACATCGACACGATTCGATGCAAAATCGCAGTTTTATTCACGATCTCGCACTTATACAAATTGCGAAAGGGGTCCAGTGGGGTGGGAAATGCGCAATAAAGTTGAAGTGATGACGGCGCGGTGGCACCCCTCCAGGAGTTCCTTCTGGGATTTCACAGGAATTTCACCTGAGATTCGTCCAAGGAATCCTTCGCGGGCTTTTTTCAAATTTGTTGCAGAACTTCTCCAGGGGTTTCTTGTGGGATTCTTATGGTGCTTTTGATGAGATTCATCCAGGGGTTTATTTAAGAATCTGTTAGAAGTTCCCTCTGGGGCTCTTCCCGGAGTTTCTTCTGATATTATTTAAGCGGTTCCGTCTGGGATGCCTTCAAGAGCTCTTGCCAGGATTTCTCCCGGGATTCTTCCAGATATTTTTTCTGGGATTTGTTAAGAAATACCCTTTAAGATTACTTCAGCTCTGCAGTTTCTGATTTCCTTCAAAATTCCTTCCGAATTTTCTCTAGAAAATACGAGAATCCTCCAGGAATTCCTTCTAGTATTTTTTCCCAAGATGCCTCCGGGGGTTTTTTTCCGTAGTTTCTCCACCAATTCCTGTAGGGTTTCCTTCTGCAATTCCTCAGGGAGCTCCATTTTAGATTGTTTTTGGGGTTCCTTTAGAAGTTCCCTCACAGCTAATCGCGTTCGGTAATTTTTACCGAAATCTCAACCGCTGAGCGTTCGGTAATGGATTTTTAACGAAATTCTGTAAAAAAATAACAAATTTCGGTAAAATGTTATCGTTTATCTGTCAAACTCTAACGAACTTCGGTAAAAGCTGCTACCTCTACCGAATATTTCCTGTAAAACAAACCTTACGGTTGAGATTTCGGTAAAACATTACCGAAGTCGGTGATTTTTTCTAACTGTGCTCTGGGATCCTTCTAAGATTCCTTAAAGGTTCCTCCAGAAAATCTTATCATGATTCCTTCAGAGATTTCTTCTGGGACTTCATGGGATTTCTCAAGTAGTTCCGGGAATCCTCACGGAATTCCATCTTGGATTCTCCTAATAGTTTCTTTTGGAATGCATTCAAAAGTGTTTTTTGCTTGCAGAAGCTATTCCTGGAAAATACGCCTGGGAATTCCAGCACTTTCACCCGGGATTTCTCTAGAGGTTCACTCAGGGATTGCTTCAGGAATTCCTTCCAAGATTCATGCAGAAGTTTCTTCCGAAATTCCATGCAAAATTCCTCCCTGAGTTCCTTCTGGATTTTTTTTCCTGAGATTGTTTGTGGCAGTAGCTCCTCTTTGGAGCCACCTACGTTGGTGTCTGCCTGCACAATATTCCAATTGATAGCACGATTGCTGTGGAGTTCCTCTTGCGGTTGGTCAAATACTTACTGAATCCAATCACGCTGTGTTCACAGCTACCACGATGATGAATCGACGATGATCAGGATGACGAAACCCACAGTCGTTTTATGATGCCGTTGCGAAGGGATACGGTATTACATTCCGTGTGTGCCAACCAACAGACTAGATGGAACGCGTTACTTCCGTACACTGATACTACTCATTCAGGGTAGGAGGTTCAAGAAGCAGAATAGGTAGTTAAAATCGATATGTCCCAATCATGTGTGATAGCATTTAGGCCTTTCTAGACTCATGCCAATGTTCTCGCATTCGGAACCTTTGCTTGCCAGAGTGAGAAAAAGTTTGATCGATCTGATGGTTTTTTATTTCCATAACTCTGAGTATCAACACTTTTGAAGGCTTGAATAATTCAATCAAGTGATCAGAATAATTTAAGCTTCGCAAGTGCTAGATTTCAGGATCAAAGGAATTTGAGTGGTAATCCAGTATGGAGTCCAAAAACAAAACTGACTGTCGTCTTTATTGATCTTCGTCTTGCATGGCCGTAAGGCCTACCAAAAATTACACATGATCTTTCCTGAAAGGTTGATGAAATAGTGGCTCTCGTTACGATCTACGCATTTAATACGTTTGGTACGTGTACTAACATGAATATATGAGCGGCAAGAATTCTAGAATGATCTTTCGCGGGTATATCAATTTACGTGTTTGCACAGGAGAAATATTTCCTGAATTTGGGCAATTTCTAGTTACATGATTCGATTGTGTTTGTACAAAATTACGTATACCATTCATATTTCACGATCCTGATGAAGATCTAAATTTATTTTCAATATCAAGTTCAATTATGGATTTTAATTTCATTTAGAATGCTACCGATCTGATAAGCAACTGGTATGGTCTCTATCGGGTGTCGCTTCAGATTGTTCATTTTATCATGCTGCTCAAAGTTAGTCTGGTCTCACTCAGCCGCATAGCCTTTGCTTCGTTGTGCTGATAAACGTTGTCGCTCTGCTCTACGTTTATAATCTGAACTTCTTTCAGTATTCCTTAAAAAAAATCTCCGGAATTCTTTTAGGAGCTTCTTCTGTGATTGTTTCAAGAATTCTTTCCGGGAGTTCTACGGTAATTTTGCCGGTAACTACTTCCAGGATTCTTTAAAAAACTACTTCCGGGACGTCTTTAGGAACTCTTTCCAGGATTCATCTAGGAACTCTTTTCATGTTTCCTCCAATAGAACAAAATAAACTTACACTTGTTTGATGTTTACATCTTGAGATTTGTGTAATTGAAGTGCTGGTGAAATGTTGAACTGGGATTACAAGTCCTTTATGACAATAATGGTTGTAAATAAAATGTCGTCCTTTCTCACAATTGTTTCCATACATTTGTTAAAATAGATTTTATTAGTGTATTATTGCGTTTCGCGTACGCATTTCATTACGAGTTTATTATCATTAACATATTCTTCTCGCCCCCTCCCCCCTTTTTCCAGGTCCTCCAGCGAATCGACGACGTCCAGTTAATGTGCGACAAACGGGTGACCGTGCTCAAGAAGCTCACCCTGAAACCACCCCGTCCAGTGCAAACCGTAACACCGGAGCCGGCAGTCCCGCTACAACCCCCCGGAGGAGCACCTCATCCCATCTTTCGAACCCGCCGCTCGTACAACAAGGTAAGTAAGTGTGTTCTTCGACATTTTCAAAATACCATTACCTCGTTCCGAAAATGTATCAGAGCCAGTAGCAACGAACGGTTGTTATGCAAGTACCTACCTACCAACCAAGTGACTGAAACGGCAAATTAAATGTGCCCCCAAAACGACGAACCCTAAATTTTGCGAAATCGACCAAAAAACCGTTGCGTGGTTGGCCTTGGCCAACGACGATTAGCTGCTCCGAAAAAAAAAAACACTTGGGTGAATGCAGAAAGTCAAGCTGTGAAAAGGTAATTTCCCTTCCAACAAACAACCAACGCCGCGCCGCGGCCGGCGTGTGGTTTTCAATTTGCGAAAATGCTTCACGACGCGCTCTGGCTGGGAATGTAAAGTGGCTAGAGTGGGGGAGTTAGGGGTCAAATGGCTTTTGCTCAGTGTTTACCTAGGTATATTCACGTCTTGAAAAGTACGCTACAGATTCATATTATTATGTCATTATCTGAGCTAGCTGGGGCTTATTTTAACCCGCCTTCCCCCCAACTCCTCGCGAGTAAAAGAAACATCTGATTGAATTGCTGTTGTTGCTTCTGCCTACTACTAGGTATAGTGCTGCCTGGACCGTTTAGTGGCCGTTGTTGATGTCAGTCAGGTTGTTCGAAAAGTGCAGAGAGGTAATTTTTTCTGCCATGCAGTTTTATCATTCCCACATTACTGTGCTGCTGCCGCAGCGACCACTGCTCCGTGACTAGCAGAAACACGTAGGATGATAGTAGATGATAATGTGCAATCTCTAGGTGGTGATGGACAATTGGGGATAAGAATTGAAGGCGAACAGCGTCGAATCTCCCACAGCCACAAGAGTCGCAGCAACGAAACAGTTGTTGTTTTAGAAAGTGGTCTGGCAATGTTACACGGTGGATCCATCCATATCACCTACATACATATTGTGGCATTTTTCTTGTATGAGAAGCGATGTTTTATTGCTCGTTGTAGGAGCATAATGACATATGAGGAGGAGTTACATAAACAGTGCTGGCTCGAACATATGTCATCTCGCGTGGGGAGAATGTCTGGATAATTTATGATGATGTATTGGGCTATACAAGTTTTTGAAAGATGGCATTTGTTTTTCAACTGGTACTTTGTTACGGATGAGATTTTATCAATTGATATTTTAACAAGGAGGTAGCTATCGTATGCAGCAACAAGAGGGGTACAGTCTCTTGGCAATTGTTGACAAAGAGTTTCATCACTTAGCTCAAACAAATTGGCCGTGGGTAGTATTGTTAGAAGTGCAATCCGAATTGGGCAAAAACTAGTATTCAAGAGGTTGATCCCAACACTTTTTAAACAATTGTTTCGGACGGACTATACTTTCACAAAGTTTTTCAGAACGAAAGCGATTAACACTTATAATTCCCTGAAGAAGGTGCAGTACACTTCGTAACGTCGGATGAAAAAAGAAATCTGATCGTTTGATTGCAATTGCGACAGCCAAACCGAAAATAATCCCAGGTATCATAACAAGTTTGTAATAACCCAAGTAACCAGTAAGCATTTAAAATATCATTCCTACAGCATTATAGTTGACCTTATGACAAGGCATTTAATGCTAATTGGCCATATATACGCCTAAAGTGCTATCCAACAGCAAGTTTTGGCAAAATAACGGGCTGTCTGAGTGCAACACCTTCAGGAACGTCGTATCAAAATGTCAAGGAGGCGTAACCCCGGTAACGCCTCAGCGAGCAAAACAAAACAAAAATAGATGCTAGGTCTGCTTCTCGCACTTTCGACAATCCCACTTCCTCCACACTCCAGCTGATTCAGGTGGTACTCTTTTGCTTATTTTGGTGTTATCGGGGTTTGAACTAATGGTCCGGTGATTATTCAATCATATTTTCTACTCAAGTTGCTGCTCCACTCTCCAGGATAGGCTACAGTTGGTCCGATGGCGTGCCCTAATTTTATCCCCAAAACAGCTTCAGTTTCGACACCCAAAACATGTTTTCAAAGATACATTTCATAGTGTGTAAAGCGTTTTCATTCCCTACTCCATCAATAACAGATATCAAATGCTTAACATATCTCCCTTTCTCCTTGCTTTTAGCATTTGTAGAGCAGTTGAAAAGCATTTTGATAGCTGCCCCTCAAGCAGTTCAATTCAAATGCTAATTTACAGCCGAATGCTTTTGAATAGCACAGCTAATTCTGATTCAAAGTAGCTATGCATTCGAACTGCTTATGTTGGGCAGCAAGCAGTTCAAATGCTCAATACGGTCTGCTGTACGGCATGTTCAAATGCTTAGTGGTTACCTGGGTAGTATTCCATCGCAAGCTGACGAATATAAAACTACCTTCTATGTCTACATCAAACCTACGTATAGATCACCTTAACGTTCATGGTCTCGAGTGTTCAATTGACGGCATCAAACTCCTACTCGACAAACAAAACTACCACTTTTTCGGATTGACGGACATCAAGATGGCGCAGTCTGCACCAGTAGGACCAGTACGCATCCCGGGGTACAATCTCATCAGTCACTGTCTTCCAACACACGCCGACTGGAAGACGCTGCGGTGAAAAGGTCCTTCGTCGAGGAGCTAGAGAACCGTGCTGCAAATATTCCAGAAGGTGGAAGCGTAGAAGATCAATGGAGCGCCATCAAGAACGCCTTCATTGCCACCGGCGAGAATAATTTGGGTGAGCTACGCACCCGAAGAAAGCAGTGGATCACAGATGATACCTAGAGGAAGATAGAGGAGCGAAGGAACGCCAAAGCCGCGATAGAGCGAGCGAAAACACGAGGAGCCAAAGCCGTAGCCCATCAGCGCTATTCGGTTCTCGAGAAGGAAGTGAAACGCTCATGTAGACGGGACAAAAGAGCGTGGGCGGACTCCCTTGCCGACGAAGGCGAGAAAGCCGCAAACATAGGCGACATCCGTCTCCTCTACGATGTCTCACGCCGCCTTAGTGGGACCAAGATGAATGCTACGATGCCCGTTAAAGACACGTCTGGACAGTTACTGACCGACCCGGCTGACCAGTTGAAACGCTGGTTCGAGTACTTTGGAAACCTTTTTCAAGTGTCGGTCACGCCATCAACACCTCAGCATGATCCGCCAAGGGTTCGACGCATTACCTGTGTCAACACCGAAGCTCCATCAGTGCAGGAGATAGAAACAGCCATCCGTAGCATGAAATCGAACAGAGCTCCAGGGGTCGATCGCATATCAGCAGAGATGCTTAAAGCTGACCCCGTAGTATCCGCACAACTACTGTATCAATTATTCTGCAACATATAGGAAACCGCGACATTTCTGGCCGACTGTGTGCAAGGCGTCTTAGTAAAGGTACCCAAAAAGGGTGACCTGACTGTATGCGATAATTGGCGGGGCATCATGTTACTGTGTATCGTACTCAAAGTCCTTTGCAAAGCAAGCAGGATTCCGTGCCGGACGATGCTGTTTGGACCATATTGTCACGTTCCGTATCAATCTGGAGCAAATCAATGAATTCCAAAAGTGTCTCTACCTGGTGTTCATTGATTACGAAAAAGCTTTCGATCGTCTCAATCACGGAAACATGTGGGAAGCCCTCAGGCGCAAGGGTGTCCCTGAGAAAATCATCGGCCTCATTGAAGCACAATACAGGGCATTTTCGTGCAGAGTACTGCGCAACGGTGTTTTGTCCGATCCCATCCGGGTTGTTGCTGGAGTGAGGCAAGGATGTATACTATCGTAATCGATGAGATCCTGGTTGGTGCGATTGACCGTGAACCAAATCGTGGATTGCTGTGGCAACCCATTACTATGGAGCACCTAAATGACTTCGAACTGGCTGGCCTAGCTCAACGGCGCTCTGATATGCAGAGCAAGCTCGATGATCTTGCCAATCGCTCCTCAGCGGCAGGTCTTACCATCAACGTCAACAAGACCAAATCATTGGATGTGAACACGGTCAACCCTTCCAGCTTTACGGTAGCTGGGCAATCAGTGGAGAATGTTGAAAGCTTCCAATATCTTGGTAGCCAAATGGCGGCCGATGGCGGCACCAAGATCGACATACAGGGGATAGACAAAATGATCGGGACAAGCAAAATTTTCACTTTTCAAAAAATGTTCAACTAGCTGTAACTTTTCGAAAAGCGCATCAAATATTCTCATATTTTTACTGTGAGTACATCAACTAGTTGTGCATCAGTGGTTCAAATTTGAAAAAGATCGGGCCACTCTCCACGAAGTGATAAAGATTCTTGAAAAAAGGAAAATTATCCGATAGCCAACTTTGAGCTGTTATATCTCCGGATTCAATGAACAGATTGAAATGAAATTTTGACCATTTATGACTTATATAATAAACTCTGGAAAACATTTGACGTAACTTAATATTTTTAACAACCCGAGCAGAGTAAAATAGCTCAATAATAGCATATTTTGATAAGAAGATCAAAAAGTGATATTTGTTTGTTTGAGATAAGAGGTAAAAGTACTGAAAATAATATCTCAATTTTACTCCTGGAACATCATCATCATAGTACATTTAGCTCTTGGTAAGGTCTAACCAATAGCAGTGAGCTATTTGCTTGATCTTCATATATCAAATTTTGCTATTGATTAGGTGGCTCCAGAACAAATTTTTGCTATTATTTTCAGTACTTTTACCTCTTATCTCAAACAAACCAATATCACATTTTGATCGTCAGTACTTGACCTCTGCTCGGGAAGAGACAAAATTATAGCGATTTTTATTTTTTCACGATTTTTTAGTAAATTGGTCCATTTTTAATATGCATTCTATAACTTATTCAATTTATTCGTTTTTTTTTTTTTTTTTTTTTTTTTTTTATTTGTGAATTTTAACTTATTGCTAATTCTTCACACTCAATTTATTCGTGGCTATGTTGTTACTTTCCTTCAAAACACAATTATATATAAGTCAATTAAAGGGCAACTAAATGAACTATAATTTGCATCTTGAATTTTAAAACGATGTTGATATTTTGGAAAATTTGGTGTTTTATTAGAAAAAATAATCTAATCGTTATAAATTTCTTCTTTGTTAAAAATATTAAGTTAAGGCAATGGTTTTTCATAGCTCATTATATAAGTCATAAATGGTCAAAATTTCATTTCAATTGGTTCATTGAATCCGAAGATAAAACAGGTCAAAGTTGGCTGTCGGATAATTTTCAAGAATCTTTATAACTTCATGGAGAATGGCCCGATTTTTTCTAATTTTGGACCACTGATACACATCTAGTTGATGAACATACAGTAAAAATTTGAGAATATTTGATGCATTTTTCGAAAAGTTACAGCTAGTTGAACACTTTTTGAAAAGTGAAAATTTTGCCTGTCCCGATCATTTTGTCTATCCCCTGTAGGTGCACGGATCAAGAAGGCGAGGGCTGCTTTTGCGAGTTTAAGAAATGTATGGGAAAACAACCAGATTAGTCGACGCACCAAAATCCGGTTTTCAACTCGAACTTGAAATCTGTGCTGCTATACTCCAGTGAAACCTGGTGTGTATCAGTGGAGTACACTCAACGGCTGCAGGTCTTCATCAATAGATGCCTGCGGTATATAAGTCGTGCATGGTGGCCTCACAATTGTATCTCCAACGTGGAGCTCTATCGCCGATGTCATCAAAAGCCGATAGCGACAGAAATTCTGGAGCGAAAGTGGAGGTGGGTCGGCCACACTCTACGCAGGGTCGGAAACGAAATCTGCAAACAAGCGTTGGACTGCACAGATAAAAATAATGATATTTACACGTCATGTAAACTTCATTTTAGTCATGTAAACTTAATGTTATGATGGTTTACTTGATATATAATGTAAATTTGTGTTGTATGTTATGTAAATACTCAGAGTCATGCTGAATTACATGACATATAATGTAAGTTTACATGATGTTTTAAGACTTTTACATGATATGTCATGTAAACTTCTGTGATCTCCCACGCTCCAATCATGTGCATTACATGTCACAGAATTTTACACTCTTTTTTCGATCTGTGTGGAACCCAGCAGGATATCGCAGCAGAGGCAGATCCAGAGGCTCATGGCGGTGCAGCCTCAATAACGAAATCAAGCAAGTCGACAGAAATTTGACCTGGCCACAGGTCAAGGCGATGGCTGGCAATCGCCCAGGATGGAAATCTTTCAATTCGGCCCTCTGCACCACCGTGGGTGCCCGTGACTGAAAGTAAGTGAGTAAGTACTGTCTTCCAACCAAGTGAGGACGAGGTAGCAGAACTTATGGCGGCGTTGGCGTGTTTGTTAAAAGTTAAAAAGGGAATTAAGACGACCCCGATCCTAAAATCATCTTTCAAAGCAGGACTGCCAATTGCGACACGGTTTGAGTATCTACCAAACCGTTCGTACCAAAATTCGGAACTTTCACAGAATAGATCCTGTGCACCTTCAAGCAGATTTCTAGGCTGAAAATTGGGAGCCTTTCTATCGTACACAAGATGTTGAAGAGAAATCACAACTTCTTATAGCCGAACTTTGGTTCCTTCTTGATCATCATGTCCCCGAAACAATCATCTCCATAAAAGACAAACGGACACCCTGGATTGCTGCTGGAACTAAAGAAGCGATCGAAATGAGAAATCTTGCATATTCTCTTTTCTTTCGCAACCCAAATAGGCGCAGAGGTGATGTACACTGGAGCGAATATACGAGATATAAGAATCACAGTACGACCACCGACCGCCTTGACGAAAGTAGTGCGCGACATCTACGCATGGTTTGACCGTAATTTGTGCACTGTGCTAGTGCTGGTCGACTTTTCTGTTGCGTAGCGTGAATCATCACAAGCTGAAAAGAAAGCGTGAACGGGAATTCGGTTTATCAGATTCAGCTTGCAGACTCCTACCAGGTATCAGCAGGTCGGCTCCAGAGGCACGTTCTTCTCCATTTGGGAAATTTGTGCCACCGCCATGAAACGAGTCTATTCATCATTTACCTGAGGGAGAAGGGAAGGAAAAAAGGATGGGACAGGGAAAAGGACAGTTAAAGGAATAGGATCTTCATACACGCATAAGCGTACCACAATGGGTTCAAACAGCGCCCTGAGAGCCTATAGCTCTTTACCACAGCGGGTCAAGAACAACAGAATGTCCTGAAGATTCAGGTTTCTGAAGTCAGTTTCAGAAACGAAATAAGTGTTTTTTTTTTGTTTATAGACGCTTTAATTAATAAGTGTTTATCGAGTATTCGGAAACGCAGTTGCGCAAAAACTTGACAGTTACATTTCAAATGATACGAAGTTCCATAATCGGATTCACAGCTATCACATACAAATGAATCAGCTTGCTGGATATTCGCCATGTGATATCTGAGTTGGCAGTGGCCAGTCAACCAGCATGCTGCAATTATGCTAAGACAGATTTGTTAGATACTTCGCCACCCGTAGAGATGGCTCAGTACAATACAATTTTGTTTGACGACATGACTCCAAACTATTCCAGTATTGTTTGTGCTGAGTGGCAGCCCAAGTGTGAATCTGAACACTTCGATACCGGAATAGCTGGCTCAGGACCAATGAAGTCATGTGATGCATCAGTGCGAGCTAGTTCATCAGCCAATTCATTTCCAGCGATGGAAGAATGGCAGGTACCCATACAAGGTTAACAGCGTTTGCTGAATTCAGCTCCTCGATTTGAGTTCGACAAGCGATAACTATCTTCGACCTGGAGTTGGCCGAAGCAAGTGCTTTAATAGCAGCCTGGCTATCTGAACAGAAGTATATAATTTTGCCCATTACGTCCTGCTGAAGCGCTGATTGCACTCCGCACATAAGAGCAAAGATTTCGGCCTGAGAAATGGTGCAGTGTCTACCAAGTGAATAAGACTGATACAGCCTTAGCTCACGAGAATAAACACCAGCACCTACTCGACCTTCGAGAAGGGAGCCATCAGTGTAACATACGATGCCGTCTGAAATACTTCTCTCCAGATAACCAGATGTCCACTCTTCCCGGGAAGGGAATTTCGTGGAAAATGTCCTATATGGAAAATGACAAGCAATTGTAAGATCTTTTGGAGCAAGGACAACTTTGTCCCAATTCACCAAAAGTGGAAATAACGAGGTGTGTGTTGAACTGCGGTTCACAGGAGTTTCCTCTAATAAACCGAGTACCCATATGCGGTAAGTGCAAGAAAGTGCTTCTTGTTTGAGATGAATGTGTAGAGGGGCAACGTCAAAGAGAACTTCGAGCGCCGCCGTCGGAGTTGAAGAGAACGCTCCAGACATCGCCAATAAGCACATCCTTTGGAAATGGCCTAACTTTGATTGGATTGTTCTCACTTCGCCCTTTTGCTACCACACAAGACATCCATAGGCCAATATTGGACGAACAACTGTTGTGTAAATCCATTTGATATACTTGAGTTTTAGACCCCAAGTTGTACCAAAGGTTCGCCGGCATTGCCCGAAGGCCATACAAGCTTTCTCAATTCTGAACTCAATGTGAGGTGTCCAGGAAAGCTTGGAATCAAGAATGACTCCAACGTACTTTACCTGTTCAGTCACATCGATTTCAGAATCAAAGAGACGTGAAGGTTGAACATCATTACGGTTTCGCTTTTCCGTGAAAAGAACAATACATGTTTTACTCAGATTTACCGAAAGGCCATATTGGCGACACCAACCCTCAACTACCTGAAGAGCGTTTTGCATCAGGTCGAAAAGGGTGCTGATGCACATACCGACTAACAATGTTAGGTAGTCGTCGGCAAAACCATAAGTAGGAAAACCGCAATTATTGAGTTGCCTCAATAGCGTATCTGCTCCGATATTCCACAAAAGTGGTGACAAGACTCCCCCTTGGGGGCATCCACAAACACTCAATTTCCTAATCGCCGCAATGTCGAGAAGAGGTGTCGGGTTTTGAGCATTTGGTGAATCCAATTGGAAATCATTGGAGATATACCAAGACTCCGTGCGGCTTTCAATATGGCATCGAATGGCACGTTGTCAAAGGCACCCTCGATATCTAAGAAAACACTCAAGCAGGATTGCTTTTGAGCGAATGCCTTCTCGATATCGTAGACAACTTTGTGTAAAAGAGTCACAGTGGACTTTCCAAATTGGTAAGCATGTTGGTTCACATGAAGAGGCACATTGGCCAGATGAACATCACGGATGTGATGATCGACAATGCGTTTTATGCATTTCAGAAGAAAAGCGGTCAAACTGATAGGTCTGAAACTCTTTGCTTCTTCATACGATGCACGACCCACTTTCGGAATAAACTTTACAGTAATATCCCGCCAGGATTTGGGAATATACCCTGTAGCAAAACTGCAAACAAGTAGTTGTTTCAAAACATGTTTGAAATAATCAAATCCCTTCTGAAGCAAAATAGGATAAATCTTATCTGCCCCAGGAGATTTGAATGGAGCAAAGCTATTTAGTGCCCACTCAATCGATTCTACAATTATGATGCTCCGGGCCGAAGCCAGAGAATTATAACTGCAAGAAAAGACATCAGGTTCATCCGAAGATGTAATATCCACACATCCGGGGAAGTGTGTACTGAATAAACATTCCAAAGCTTCCTCATCAGAGGAAGTGAAATCACCATTTGGCAAACGAAGTTCGTTCACTTGAGAATTCTTAGATTTTGCAAGGATTTTGTTCAACCGACTGACTTCACTCAAACTGGAAACATTTGTACAAAGGTTTTTCCAGCCGGATCGTTCAGCAGACCGAAGAGCTTTCCTGTAGGCCTTGCGAGCCGACCTGAAAGCCTCCGAACCAGCCGAACGTCGTCTGTTCCAACTCTTTCTACATTGTTTCCTGAGCTTCGCCAGATCAGAGTTCCACCAAGGGGTTCCTCTTGTGATCTTCACAGACCGCAGAGGGCAAGCTTCTTCAAAAGCTTCCATGATGAATGCCGTTGTAGTATCAACGGCATCATCTAACTCACTTGGAGTGTCAATGGATGGTGAGTATCCATGAAATTTGGCTGCAACCAAATCGGTAAAGAGATCCCAGTTCGTTGACCGGGGATTCCTGAAACGCAAAATTTTGCGAAGTAACATTCACATGTTCGAAAAAGATGTAGCGATGGTCAGATAAAGATTCTTCATCTGACACATGCCAATTGGTCAGATCGTGACAAATTATGGTAGAGCAAAGCGTTATGTCAAACACTTCCTCTCTAGCAGATACCATAAAGGTTGGGCGGTTGCCTATGTTAAGTAATCCAAGATCTGCACTACTTAAGTATTCCATCAAAATAGAGCTTCTCAAATTAATGTCTGAGCTGCCCCAGATGATATGGTGAGCATTAGCATCACTGCCAACAATTAGCGGAAGGCCTTCTGATGTGCAGTATGCGATGACTTGCTTGAAAGCATCCGTAGGGGATGGTTCATCATGCGGTAAATAAACCGAACAATAGACGTTTTTCCTGTTGAGGTTTCCGGCAGATACATCGATTGTGATAGCACATACATTTCTAGTGGTTAGTTCAGAGATGAGTGTAGCAACGATTGCGTTGTTGACAAGCACACATGCTCGAGGCATGACACGAGAGTTTGCCATTTCATTTTTACTGAAAGTAGCAAACACCGGATTCACAAGGTTTCCTAAATAGAAATTCCCCTTACGAAAGTAAGGTTCTTGGACTAACGCCACTTGGGCTGTACCATTTTGCATAAGTCTGCAAAGATTGATCGTTGCTGTTCTTTTATGCTGAAGATTGATCTGAGCTATCCTAACCGTAGCCACTACCCAAACTAGGCAAGATTAAACTCTTAACAATCACAGTACAAAAGAGAACAGCATCAATAAAACCAGATCAGTATCGACTTGAATGCGCCAGCGATGAGGATGCACAGAATACACTGTGTAAATCGCATAATGCGAAACCATACAGGTGAAAATTCAAACTAATTAATAACATCTTCATAATCCCGCCCTTATTCAGCCTCAAGTATGAGATTGAAGAAATGCAGCTGATTGTTTCGGAGAAACACAAGGTCCACCGCGCTATTGCTCCGGTTAGCACAGTAGATAAGGGCAAATACTGTGGAGGGTGCCCTGGTACTCAGCAGGCTCCGTTAGCGGTTAGGTTTTAATGAGACCTCCCCATCCATTCATTCCTAGGCACGGTAAGCATATAGCCGCATCACACCATGAATTAGGGGTCAGCTGTTAGTGGATTCTTACCACCGGAACAGGCGGTCCGTAGTGTTATTCTTAGCCAATT
Source organism: Aedes albopictus (assembly GCF_035046485.1). Lineage (NCBI taxonomy): Eukaryota > Metazoa > Arthropoda > Insecta > Diptera > Culicidae > Aedes > Aedes albopictus. The sequence continues at coordinate 502,612,509 of NC_085137.1, read as the reverse complement.
GAGACAATCGCTACCGACACAAAAGTCCCATAAAACAAATCTGTATCCGATATAAATATGTCCAACTCTGACAACTCGAAATTCAATTCGATTAAAACGATCACGAAAGTGACTGTCTTCAAAGCACCACGCATCCGCATTATGGTTTCGAACGATTCGTTTGTTATTCGCTTTGAACTCTAAGCCAAAGAAGCTTTTTCCCACCCATTAAGCATTGGACGAATTGCGCCTCCATGACTCGTCCACCACCGCACCATGGTTCCGAAGAGCAGGAAAAATTGACTAATTACCATAAGAAATTGCCCGCTCGACTTATGCGCCACGGCCACGATGCTTCCTCCTGTCACACCGTCACCACCGCATCCGTCAACAAACAATCGCTTGTTCATTCCTCGCACAAATAACACAGGCGGGCGGGAAGATCATTTTCAAATTTCATCCGCGATCACGATCACGATCACATCAGCCGATGCGCGACGCCTCCACCGCCACCACACCCGGATGCAAGTGGATAACAAATCAGAAAACAAAACAGGAACAATTTTTGCTAGAGTTTTTATCTAATTCCCGTCTAACTAAGCAGTAAGCACCGATCAGTAATGGTCGAGTTTATTCTTGCACTTCGCCTAATGTTTCATGGCCAATTCGGTATCAATTACTCATTTTCAAATCAGCTTCCATACCATGTTAAACATATTGTGATTGAATAATTGTCCTTCGAATTCTGTTTCCGTCTACTCCAAGTCTATTTCGGGCACAAGTTAACTTCAATTCCCGGCACACCTTCTACGTGACACTGTGGTACATAGGATGGCCAAAAATTATGATTTGACCGTAGGTGTTTATTCGAAAAATCGGTCAAATTCTTCGCAATGTGATTCAAACCATGAGTTTAAAGTACTACAGTACGGACCCGATTTTGCCGCCCCATTTTGCAATAAACTTTTTGCTCTCATTATCTAACAGTCAAATTTTGACCAATTCATCTAAGATCATCACCTAACTACTACTAAAAGGCAGAACATAGAGGAATAAAAAGTATGAATATCTGTTTAAAAATTTGTTTCGGAAAGGGGCTGACAAAATCGGGTCACTTATGTAAATATTAGAAAGTTTTAAGTTGATATGGATGTAGCTTTAGAATAACGACCAAAATATATTTTTACCCACTAGATCATAATATGCCATCACAATGCAACGAAGAAATATTTCTCTGTGGTTGTGAAATACGATGTTTTGAATTCAGAACAGATTTTACTGCATTCTGCAGCTGTGAAATTCAACCCTAAAGTGACAAAGAGCTTTTATGGGTTTTGAAAATTGAAGAACAAGTCAGCTTGCTACTGTTTTGGTACAGTTGCCTTCGTCATACGCAAAACGATTAAATTTGTGTAGTCGCAAGTAGAGTAAAATTGAAATGCAAAATTTTGCGTATTCATTCGAATTCCAGTGCTATAGGGATTGGTTATTGATAGTCTACATCTTTTTGCTTCCACCTTATGAGTCATTGGCAAAAGTAAGTTCCTTCTGATATGACGGGAATTAGTGCATATGACGAAATAAATTTCTACTCTATTACATTTGAATATGTAAAAAAAAAACTTGATCGTCATTTTCAATCCCTTGCCACTCGGGTCACACTGCGTCTAATGAAGCTTTGACCCATTGCTCGCTCGGTCTATAAAGCCGCGCGTGGTGCTATGCGGAAAAGCGCGAAGGCGAAAGTGAAAAATTCGGTCACCAGAGTGTGCAAGTTGATGACGGGGGTAGCCGCAATTTGTATCCAAAAACGAAACAAAGAAAACCTCCGATCCGAAGAAAGTGTTTTCCTCCCGCCCGCCTGTGTGTGTTTATGCTGAAACAAGCCCACCAACAGCGGCGCGGCGGCAATGCCTCCATCCAAACGATGATTAGAGACTTGCGCGTTTTGATCGCTCATTAGGGGAAAATTAGTGCCAAATCCACATTCGGCGGACCTCACTGACCAGTGCAGTCAGTTTGGGCGGAGAAAACTCTATTTGGCACCTGATCGATTGGGCGAAATTGGCGAAAAAACCGATCGTTTACGGTGGTGATTGCCGGAGTGTGGGCCCACGCGAGAGGGGCCCAACGAAAGATGCGAATGGGCGTATGCAAAATCAGGGCAAACTGCCCGACGCAAGATCACCTTTTTGTGCATCGAATGTTTTGCGTTTTCTTTGTGTTATTTTTTTTCTTGGGAAAATTGATTCCCGAAGTGCCCTGCCCACAAGACTTGTTTTTCAATCCGAGGGCTTGGTGAAATGTGTGCACTAAATAAGATGATGAACAAACAGCAATTTCAAGTTGGCAAACGCGGGGAAAAAATTTATGAACAGTAGTTGATCGGTTTTTGCTTTCGAATCAGTGGATATGGCATGGACGGAATCAACAAGTATATTTGACCATTAAAGGTCAAAAAAGTAATATGATATCTAAAATGATTACCCAATTTAGGTGCCAGTTTTTAATGTAGAAATCGTCTACATGAAAACACACTGGGGAAACTAGGAGTTCTCTCTAGCAGATACTTTAATGTTCGGGCGATTGCCTGTGTGGGTAAACCAAAATCGGTACTACTTGAATATTTCATTCATCTGAAATCTGTCAGAATAATATCCGAACATAACAGAAGAATAGACGTTTTTATTGTATGTATATCTTACAGATCCGTGAATTACAGCACAAAAACACCTAGTCATTAGCTCTTAGGCTGTAACAACGGAAGCTGCTATTGACAAGCACACATGCTCGAGGCGTGACACGCAAGACTGTCACCTGCAAGGATTAAATATTGAAGTAATGTTTTTCTACATTCCATTGCGCTGGACACGTATGACTGGAATTCAATTATTTGTAATAACTCTACTTACTTTATGGAGCTTATGTAAACTTTCAATTACTACTTGCATGATAACATTTTTATAAATGGCCTTCAAGGTTTTAGACGTTTTCTTGATAATAATTACGCCGTACATCTCAAAAGCTCATTATGAAATTTAAACGCACCTTTCAATTAGCAAAGCTGGATCAACTACGATTCGACACCATAACCCACAAATTTCGACAACCATCACAAACATTTATACTTTTGCAAACCGTATATTGCCTAAACATCGCTTTTCATTTTCGATCAGACGAACCAAATCCCACTAATTGAATTTAAAACCTCGTCATCGTGACGCCAATTTCGATCCATTAATCATTTCGTCAACAGTCTTTGGGGATCCCTTTGCTTGCTGAGGCCTTTGCTCGGTAAAATCTCACGCATAAAATAACGCAGTGAAGCAAAACAAAACAAAACGACGACGTCTGGACGAGTAAAGTGAATTTATCCGCAGCAATAATCTTCTATTGCCGCCAAGTGGCAAAACATAAATATGGCTAGTGTATCATGCTGTAATCGTCGTCGTCCACGACGGTTCGCATCTTCTAAATAATTACAGCAGCCGGCCGCCACTTGATCAGAGCACAGCGCCAGCGATGAAGATGATGGCCTCTTTCACTAAGTAGCTCTTTGGGCGTCAAGTCGTGTCATTAAAATCCAACTATCGTCTCTTTCTCGGGCTGCGGAAAATCTCCGTGTAAAATTCACTGTTAAAAACCTCTAGCTGGAAATGGGAAAAATGCTCCGGGGAGAAAAAATGAACAACTCGGAATTACCGAAAGTTATCATGGTAACCAATAAGAAGTAAAAAAATCTTCAAGGATCTCACGAAAATTTCAGCCCCCTAATCCATTCGGCCTCATGAACTTCGGCCTAACGTACTTCGGCTGATGTTTTTCAGTCTAATAGCAAATCGCTTACACACGGACCTGGTGTGATGGTTAATGCGCATGCCTTTCACGTCGGGGACCTGTGATCGAATTCCACTCCCGACGAACTCACAAAACGTGAGTTCTCCCTTCGAAAGGGAAGTGAAGCGTGGGTCCCGAGATGAGCTTGCCCAGGGATAAAAATTTCGTTAATACAGATAAAAAATTCAGGAATTTATCCGATAACGTTAAAATCGTCATTTCTTTACTTCCCTTGCCCCTCCGTAGCGCTTTTTTGATACGAAAAATGAAATGGAACACTACAAATGCACACCACATAAGCATGTAACGCATAACATAGATTGTGCCCTGTTACCAGTGAATCAAAATTCAACCATCGCGCAACAATAATGACAATGTCGCAACCTGTATTTGTTGCGACAAACAAACCCATGCGACATAAGTTTGTCCCAACTTGAAAATAATGGGATTAACATCGTAGGGATAGGCGGGGCAATATGGACACCCTAAGGTTTTTGCCAACTTTACCTGGCAAGATGTCAAAAAAGTTTAGTTTTTTTATACATGTATCCTTTTTAAGTCTATTTAGCATCTATTGCATAAGAATGCTCACGAAGAAAAATGATTTATCCACTTCAAAAAATGTTATGAAAAATGTTAGTTTTTCATGACCGTCTTCAAGCATACGGGGCAGAATGGACACCCCCATGGGGCAATATGGACACCATGAGACTTTTACGAATTTCGTACATTATTTACACCTATAGAGTCATTTCATTACAAAACAACTATTATGGATGAATAATACGCCGAAGTAGTTCATTTTTGTTCAGTTAATTTAAATTCAGGGTGTTTTGGATAAAGCTTCGTTTTTGTCGGCATGTACAGCTGTGCCTAGAACAACTATTTTCCACTGCTGTCGTTTTTTGACCAATTTGTTTCACCCTATGTCTACTATAGTGAACATTTAACCGAAAATATACTGAAATCGAAGAATTTGGTTGGTTTGTGATTTAGGTTATTTTTTTCCCTTGCCGCTTCTTCCAAAAAGGTGAGTGTCCATTTTGCCCCGGCAGCAGAAGATATTTTCAAACATGATTTTTGATATGATAAAGAAGAAAATATAAACATGTTAAGCATGTAGATACAGCAAAACTACTTGCATGTGTTCTAGAAATATCAAGTTTTAATCGACCTGCAATAAATTAATCACTAAATCTTATTTTAGATGGTGTGAAAATTATAATTTCCATGCACAAAAAACGGAGGACGCAACTTTTTCGTGTAAAATCAAGTATAATTTTAATTTCGAATGTTTCTTTCCTGAATCTACGTTTTAGACAAATGGACTATATTCTCCAATCATTGAAAGTTCAAAAAAGTTCGCATATTTCAAAATATTGAGGGTGTCCATTCTGCCCCGGGTGTCCATAATGCCCCGCCTACCCCTACACCACGAGTTTAGAGATTGCATTGCGATTTTCGAACGGTAACTTCGTGTCGGTAAACACTGCAACTCTGGTGAAGCTCTATCATCAAACAGTTTCGACTTTGGGTTAGCAATAATTGATTATTCACGAGTTGAAAAGTACGCAACAAATTCAGCTTCCGTTTTGTCTGCAACAAAAAATTTAGAGATCGTGTCATAGGGAATCGCGCTACTTGGGCGGTGGCTTCTATATTCGTCTGTTTTCCACTATAACTCAGTCAAATTTGAATCAATTGACACAACTTTTGGAATGTGGTGAGATAGGTATAGTATCTACCCGTGTACAACATTTCAAGTCAATTGGTTCCAAATTTACTGAGTTATAGTGGAAAACAGACGAATATAGAAGCCACCGCCCAAGTGGCGCGATACCCTATCTGTTACCAGTAGGAATAAAGAGTAATCGTCGCACCTTCTTTGTTGCTTGTTTTGTGCTTCTTTTGTCTGACAATTCTCTTCACTGCCTGTTACCCTACACAGCAAATAATTTTGTAATGTCCAGGCGCGTAATTTCTGGCGATGTATCCATTTTCGAAAGTAATTTCATTCGGTTACATCGTTTTCCAATATTTATCACACTCATCATGTACACCCTGGTTGGCACCGCAAAGTATCAACAAACCCATTCCAGCAGATACCTAGAAACAGTATCACATTAATCTCCCATCTTCTAAACTCGGTGAAATAGCTGAGAGACAAGGGTTAAGCGTCACAATCAACGTATCAGTGTACGAATCCATGCCAATATTTTACTTATATATGATACATCTATCATTCCGGTTCTAGTGATTGCTAGACCCACTTTCAAGCTGCGGCGGCTGATTTGCTGCGTGGAAAGAATGTAATTTGTACATCACTTTACGGCGCGACAGATGTGCAGCGAAAATGACGTGATATTACAAGAATGTTTTTGCTGTGTAATGAATAACGAACAAGGGCGTAGCCGGCTTTTCTATCAGGGGGCGAGTACGCTTAGCAAATTTTTACACATTAGTTTTTATAATTATGACGATGAAATTTTATGTAATAACAATGCTTTTATGTTCAACCCTTCAGCCACGCTTTCGGATTTTATACAGCGATTTGATAAAGCTCGCCTGTTCTACACAAATCAGCGTGGTGCTGGTAGCGGAAGTTTCTGGCCGATAAAAGATTTTTCTTTACTCGTGTCAGTTGGTCTGTGCTTATTAGTAATCTTGGAGTTGTATGGATCTGTACTGTATTCATCTAAGGATAAACCTTCAGTGGTATTGTTCCGATTGCAACCTTGCCTTAGGTTTCTTTTATGTAGTTTTATATACTCATATACTGCATATACTTACATCAAACTGCCGTAATTCTGCAAAGTGACGTAAGCGCCATTCAAAATTTCGATATTTTTTGGTATATTATATATAATATCTGGGGTAAAAATAACGCTATGGTATTCCTGCTGTATTAGAATGCAAGATCTAATCGTAATCTGTCATCTATGGAAAGAAACCTTGAGGATAAGCAAGAGTTTCATGCATAATAACCAAAAAATGAGCCAATACTGTCAATGTCGCTTACGTCACTTTGCAGAATTGCGGCAGCAAAGTATTGTCGCGCTTATCTTAGATTCTCAACAAGCTGCGTTCGAAACTCGCAGCATCAGATCGCACCAGACCGCGCCTGTATCATTTACACACGGTGTGCACCATGGCTAAAACTGTTTTTGCAGCCGCCGGGTGGGAGCTGTCATGGATAATCAGCCGCCGTATACAAATCAAACGGGGCGCAATCTTTTCGCGATAAACGACGGCTGGTTGAGATCAACAGCATCAGAGTGATTAAGTTGAGATGCACAATATAATCATAAATAATGTCAATTGAGGTATTCCCGGAAGGATCTTTGGGAAAATTATTGAAAAAAGTCTCCTAAAAGTCTTGAAACTACCTTAGGAGGAAACCCTCGAGGTATCCCTGTAAGAATTTCTGAAAGGAATCTCTAGAGAAATTCTTAAAGAATTTCCTGGAAGTATTTCCGGAGAACTGTCAAATAATGGAATCACTAGAATAAATCTTGGACTTACTTGAAGGAATTGCGAGACGAATCGCTGGAATATATTCTAAAATAAATGTCTAGTGAAATTTTAGAAGGAATTTCTAGAGAAATCCATGATGCATTCCAAATTCCAATGAAAATCCAGGAGGAATCCCTGGGAGAATTCCGAAAGAGTATTCCCTAGGTGAATTCCTGGAGAAATGTCTGGAAAATCCCTGGAGGTATTTTAGTAATAATTTCTGATGGAATCCCTGAGTAAACTCCAAAAGAAACTGCTGGAGGGATTCCCGACAAAATCCCTGGAAAGTTTTTGGGCAACTTCTTGGAGAAATCCCTAGAAAAAATTTAGAAGGAGATCCCTGTTGCAATACTGTAAGGAAAGAATTCCTAAAACAATCGTTGGAGGAAATCCTTGAGAAAATTCTGAGGTTTTTTTTGAAAAAATGCCATGACTATTTTTTGGAAGAATCCCTGAAACATCCTCAAGACATCCTTGAAAACTTATAGAGGAATCTCTGGAGGAGTTCCAAGGAAAAAGTTATGGATAACTTCTTGGAGTAAAAAAATCTCATTCTTGAAAGAATTGGAGGATGGATTCCTGAACAAATCCGTAGATGAATTTCTAAAGCATTTCTTGGATAAAATTGTGAAAGAATTCCTGGATTACTTCTTGGACTTCTTGGCTCCTGTATGCCAAGAATCCTCTAAAACTTTCTTAAAGAACTCTTATACAAATCGCTGGAGAAATTTCTCTAGAAATACTTGAAGTGATTAAAAAAAGGCTTCAGGTATTCCTGGAGGCATCTCGGCGTGATGATAGAAGGTTCCTGAACGAATCTCTGAAATTTTTTTTGAAGAGATCCCGAGAGGAATTTGAGAAAGAATCACTTAAGGAATTCCTGGAGCAATCCCTGGAAGAATACCCTGAACATTCCCTAGAGGGGTTCCTGGGAAATCCCTGAATGGGGCTTCTGGAAAAGTCCCTGAAGGATGACATGGAGGACATGAACAAATTTCTGAGGTAATTCCCGGAGAAATGCCTTGAGGTATTTCTGAAGGATTCCCTGCAGGATTTCCTGGAGGAAACACTGGAGGAATCCCTGGACGAACTCCTGGAGAAACTCCTGGAGGAATTCCTGCAGGAAATGGAGGGTTTCCTAGACGAATGCCTAAATTCTAAATATCTGGGAATTTTCCTGATTTTTCCTGAAGGAATTCCTTGATAAATTTGTGGAACAATCCCTGGAGGAATCTCTGATTAAATTCTCGAAGGATTTCAAGAAGGAATTCCAGGAGGAATTCTTGGGGGAATCTCTGGAGAATTTGCTGAAATCCTATCCCTTCAGGAATTCTTCGAGAAATTCCTACTGGAATTTCTGTAAAATCCCTGGAGAAATGCGTGGATATATTTTTGGAAAAATTGCTGAAGGAATTACAGTAGAAATTTTTGGAGGTATTCCTTAAGCAATTCCTGGAGGAATCTTTTGGAGGAATCTCCTGGAGAAACCCCTGGAGAAATTCTTGAGTAAATTTCTGGAGGAATCCCTGGTACATTTGCTGAAAGAATCTCAGGCGGAATTCCTGAAGGAATGCCCGGAGGAATTGCCGGATGAAAGTCTGGAAGAATGCCTGAAGGAATGCGTGAGGGAATTTCTACATGAATTTCTGAAGCAAATTCTGGAGGAAATTCTGGAGGGATCCTTGAAGGGATTCCTGAACGAATTCCATGAACAATTTTAGAAGGCATCCATGGAGGATTTCCTGGTGAAATTCCTGAAGGATTTTCTGTAGGAAGTATTCCAAGGATTGAACCCCCGAAGGAAGTTCTGAAGAAATCGCAGAAGGAATTATTCGAAAAATCCTGAACTGATTCCTGGAGGAGAGGATCACAGCAGGCTGCGCGCGCGGGTGGTTGAGTTTTTGGTCTGCTGTCAAGTTTTTTCCGCTTCCGTGTGATTTTAGATTCGGTCGAATATAGTGTAATGTGTAAGTGATTTCGTGAGAAAAATATGAATGCTGCATTGCGATTTGATTGCGGAACCGTATAAGAAATCTTTCGGTGAAGATTCTAGTTTGATTCGTTTGGCGGGAAAAAGTGAAAAGCAAGATAGAGTTTGAAGTTTTCTGAATTTAGTGCGACGGTTGGGATAGGAGGCTTTCACTGGAGATGCAGGAAGGCTAGTGGTCAAAGTTCAAGATCGCTGGGCAGCGAGTTATTCTAAGAAATTTGGTGAGATACTCCAGTTTGAGAATACGACTGGTGGTTCTTGTGAGGGGAATTCTTAGAGAGGGGTGGTTTTGGAGCGGATTTGTTTTGACATCGTGATGGTGATGAATAGTCACGGCGCCAAGAGAAGCAGAGCGGCGTTCGACGTCGGTTGATCACCGACCAACTTCATCACGCGACGTGGGATTCCAAAGCTGGTGAGAGAGTTCTAATCATTATTTTTTCTTTGCGTATGCCACATTTACATTGTAAGGCAGTCAGGAAGTTCATTTGAAGCATGACACATAAAATTATTTAATCTTAGTTTCCGGATCCCGAGAGGGTTTTCCTCATTTTATCCTCAAGCGGTTTCGTTGAAATGTGTTTATACGGAATGGTAAAGCGTAATGTTTTTTTTTTTTTTTTTTTTTGCGAAGGGCAGGGGGAGGTTTCATTGGAATCACATGGATACGTAAAATATCGCGCGTTTTCCTGTCTTGTTATCTGCGAACTATGCAGTTGGTTTTCATAGTGGATTCATAGTGGAGTTCATAGCTACTTATCCTGTCATTTCGCTCAATATATACTCACTAAGTGCAAACTAACCATAAAGCTGATCAACATAAGAAGATAAATAATTTCTTGATCATTTCAGGTACATTTTGTTTCACTGCTACATTGATTGTCCGTGGTTTCTTTATTGAATGCTATTTTGGAACACCATAATAATTTTCTTTTGCAGTTCTATGCCGTGTTGATTGTAGATTTCATTCCTTAAGCGGAAGAATGACGACGGTAATTTGGTGAGAACGTTTCATGCTTAGCTTTTCATGCTTACATCTATTTACACAACATCTAATCGAGTTGCATAACTTAATCATACTGAATTGAAAACCATTCCCGTACCAAAATCCTATCTCCTTTCTATTTACGAGAGCGTCGGTGAGTCGCTGGCATCTCGATAAATAGATAGCATCCCTTCCCTATTATCCCCTCCCATCCACATAACGTGTTTCTTATCGTTTCAGAGAGCGAGCAATGGCGCTTAAACCTAGGCTTGTTAGCCAGGACACATGGTCCAAATGCCTGTGCCCCATCCCTGAAGCAAAGAGGCCCATGGAGTGACGCAATTTCTTAGCTATGTCACTCCCAACGTTGGTGTTTAATATACTAAGCCACTTACACTCACGCCAACACATCTACATGACCTACTCAAATACACTTACCCAATATGAATCTTGTCGCATCACTCGCTTATAGTGATTCCCCAATCATCCCATTCCAAATATCCAACTCCTTGACACTTATGGGGGAGTCGGTGAGTCGCTGACCTCTTGTAAAGTAGGTGTCATATCATCATATCCTTTCCTATCCTCGTAACGGAGAAGATGGGCGTGGCCGGCAATGAAAGTTCTCATGTCTTTTTCACTTCAACTTCTGATTGGATAGCTGTTCCTTCCCAAATAGCATTCCATAAGCAATTAGAATAAGAGTATTAAAGATATAACATGACAACTTTCAGTATGCAATCTACGAATTACTCCGTTACCACGCAACGCAACGCAACGCAACGCAACGCAAATCCTGAACTGATTCCTGGAGGAATACCTGTAGAAATTCTTGGAGGAATTTCTGCAGAAGTCCCTAATGGCATTCCTGGATAAAATTCTGAAGAATTGCCTGGGGGAATGCTTAGAGGAATGTCTACAGAAATATCTGGAGAAATATTGGAGGATTTTTGAAGGAATTCGTGTTGAAATACCTGTAGAAATTCCTGGAGGAATCCCTGAAGCAATTTCTAGAGGAATCCCTGGAGGAATTCCAGGAGGAATTCTCAAAGACATTCTGAGAGGAACTCCTGTAGGAATCGCTGGAGAAAGCCGTGGAGGAATTCCTGGAGGAATCCTTGGAGAAATTTCTGGACGAAACCCAGCAGAAATCCTTCGAGGAATCTCTGGAGGATTTCCAGGAGGAATACCTGGAGGAATTCTAGGAGAAATCCTCAGAGAAATCCCAAGAGGATTCCCGTGAGTAATTTCTAGAGGTATCTCTGAAGGAATTCCTGTAGCAGTTCCTGAAGAAATTTCTGAAGAAACACCAGGATAAATCCCGGAAACAATCTCCTAGAAGAATCCCTGAATTAATTCCAGGAGGAAACTCCAGAGGTCTCCTGTTACCCTTATGGTTAAGGCCATGGATCGCCCATCCGGAGACGGCGGGTTCGATTCCCGTTCCGGTCGGGAAAATTTTCTGGACCCCTTGGGCATAGCGTATCTCTTGCCACACAATGTACAAATTCATGTAATGGCGGGCAGAGGAAGCCCTTAAATTAATAACTGTGGAAGTGCTCAAAGAACACTAAGTTGAAGAGAGGCAGGCCAAATTCCAAAGCGAACATCGAGCCATAAAGATGAAAAAAAAAATGGAAGTTCAGTAGGAATCCCAAGGAAAGTTCCTAAGTAAAGTTCCTTGGAGTTGTTCCTCAATCACAGAAACATTTCTCAAGTGAATCCCTAGAGGAAGTCTTGGAAAAATACCTGACGAAAGCCCACGAGGAATCTCGGAAGTATTTCCATGAGGAAATTCTTAGGAAATCCCAGGAAAGCTTTTCAAACGAATCCATGGAAGAATTTTTGATATTAGGAATACGGCGCCAGATACTAGGTTTGCTGTCAATTCCATTTTTTTTATGACGATCCTGGCAAGGTTCACTGAAATGTGGCTGAGTGTATTATGCACAACCGGGAATGCACGAAACTACTCGCACTGATCAGGAAACCGCCATTCCTGGAAGTCTTGACTGTCCACCTTGGTTCGAGCTGAATCCAGGACCTTTTTGAATTGCTCCTTGCTTAGACTGTTGACGGCACTTGAAAAAAAATATAATTCACCTGGAGGATTTCCATCAGTAACATCTATGAGAATTCCAGAATGAACTTCCGGAGGATCTGCAGCACTTCCATAAGGAACTCCTGGAGGAATCCAGAAAAGAGATTCCAGAAGAACCCTAAAAGGAGTTCCTGAAGAAGTTCAGGAAGCAGTTTCTGAAAGAATCCCGTAGGATTTCTGATAGGATTGTCTGAAAGAGTCCTGTAACAAGTTCCTTTAGGATTCTCGGAAGAAGTTTTTGGAGGAAACCCGCAAGAAATTTCTAATGATATCCCGGAAGGAATCTCTGGAGGAATTCCAGGATGATTTCCTAGAAGACTCCCAGATGGATCATGTTCAAGAACCTCAGAAGAAACATGTAACCTCCTCGCCGGAAGGGTGCATGAGGCGCAGACAAAATAACTAGAAGAGGAGTCCTGTGGTACTAGTTTCCAAGAAATCAGGCACAGCCAGTGAAGAGAATTGTCAGACAAAAGAGGCACAAAACAAGCAACAAAGAAGACGCGGCGATAACTCTCCCAGACAACCAGAACTCGCATAAAAATGCATAGATTTCATCATATTAACACTAATATACCTCACAATCACATAACTGTTAACCCTATGTGCAACCAAAGTGCGAAATTCACCGCAATACATGGTATTTTGATGTTTTTAAGCGATGAACGAAACATTATCGCATAATTACACCAGCAAACTCGCAAAACAACATTCGAAATCGCATATTGCGATTTCATCTTATTATGGCATCTCTACTTGCATTAGTATGTCGATTAACTCGTACAAATGCATTAGCGAATTTGTTTACGTGTACATTCAAACTCGTTTTAGCGAGAGTCTGTTATGCGTACATGATGCGATGTGAAATGTGATAACATGGAAAAATTTGCTCTCTGCTTGTGATTGCCGTGGGAATTCGTTGCGAAAGGGAAAAATCATTCGGTAGTGAACTATTTTTCAACATAAAATCAATCAGTGGCCGTCTATAAATCAGTGCCAGTGGTGATTCAATTTTTTATTCGGCCGTAGTAGATAAAATGCCGAACTTTACGTTCAGCTTTGAGTTGCTTGCCGAACTTACCCATATTCGGACAACACAGGTAAGTCAGTTCGATTTAGGAAAATATTAAGATGAGTTAGAGTGTCATCACAATTAATCAGCTTATTTCATAAGAATTATGTGGTGTTAACTGTAAGGTATCAGTTGTTAATCCAAAAGTGATAAGTTTGACACTGGGAGCGGCATAAGTTGTCCTTTTTTGTTTTATTAAAAACAAGTCGCATAATACGATTCATAACATCGCAATATAGCACACGTCGTCAATCGCAGATGATATCGCTTCAACTCATATAGCGCTATTCTTGCTCCGTCAATGCACGCATATCGCCTCCACTTTTGCACGCATAGAACATATTCGCCGCATTTTATGCGATGAAACTTTTACGGTTAGTTGAACGCACAACACGGTCGTAAACTTCGTTAAACGTGTAAACTGGTTGTCTGGGCTTTATCCCTACTGGTAACAGATAATAACATGATCTCAACATTTTTTGTTGCAGACAAAACGGACGCTGAATTTGTTGCGTACTTTTCAAGTCGTGAATAATCAATTATTACTAACCCAAAATCGAAACTTTTTGTTGATACATCTTCAGCAGTGTTGCAGTGTTTACCGACTCGAGGTTACCGCTCGAAAATCACAATGCAAGGCTTAAAAATCTCAAAACTCGTGGTGAACGATCTTTGTCCTATTCTGTTCAAGTTGGGACAAACCTATGTCGCATTGGGTAGAATGTCGCAACAAATTCAGGTTGCGACATTGTCGTTATTGTTGCGCGAAGGATGAATTTTGATTCACTGGGCACAGCTAAAAACAGTTCCAAACCGTGAAACCACTTACAAAAAATACACGGGCCTAACCATAATAGAATAAAAGCTCTGAGTTCCACCAACATGCAAATGATAAGACGGTTTATTTTAGTTGTTGTACCTACTTAAGTACAATATTTACAAAGATTAGGGATTGCTGGAGTGTGTGGACGTCAGAATGGTCGTGTATCCCACGGAACGTCCAAAATTTATCTTAGAAATCACGGCATACAGTTCATTCAATGCATTATACTACGAGTCGAAGGTTACTATTCTATCACCATTTCACCCCGATCTCCCATACTCATAACAAAATCGACTGAAGAAATGTGACGGCAATAAAAAAAAGGCACCGAAAACAACCAGCTTCAAGAGGACTTATCACCAATGATCCAGCTGATCTTGTTTTTGAATCTCGGTTTATTGTGTCTCTTTCACTGTGTCAGTCTGTCTATAAGTCAGTTGGTTAGCCGTTTGGCGAAATGATGTCACCCGAAACGATTTGCTTGTGGTGGCAGTAGATGATGCAACAATTGGAGCTCTATTGCCCATTGTAATAGTAGGTAGATACCCCCGTGCCAATAGGTGCCTAGTAGGTAATAATAAAATTCAATGTGGCCTACTGCGGGAAATTGTCATTTTGTTTGATGCCACAATTCCACCAGTGCTGTTGATGGCACGAACTTTGCCATCATTGCTGGCCTCTTGATTGATGATCGCGGAAGGTCTCAGCTTTTGAAGTCCGACGACGTCGATGATTGTCGGTAATTTACCATACAGCAGCACCCAACGGTTAACTTCAGGTTGTAATAACAAAGGAAGGCCCTACTTTGAAGCGTTGTTGTGATAACTTAGCCGTCATTGCAAAGAGGAGTGACAGGCTCAAATTCTTGGTTTGCCTTTTGGAAAATTAGAAATTGAAAAATTGTATTGCCTTGGTAATTTGTCTCTAATGTTTAATAATTATTATGATCAACAGTATGGCATTTTCAAAATCGATTTTGAAAACCATTAATGTGTGAATGGCGACAGCGTTTCAGCAAAAATTATTCTCTGTATTCAACATTCCTAATAAATAGTCCATTTATTTCCAACAATCAACTTATCACAGACCTCGCGTTAAACTGCTGTAATGACTACTGTGCAATCTAACGTCCAACAAACCATTGTCCAATAATTTACAAATCGATTTGTTTCTTCAAACCAAAATGTTCGATGTGTACAAATGCCAGAATTAAAAACGATGGCACCCCGCCCGGACAGACACACTAGGCCTATCATCATTTTCACCCAGATTCAAAGTGGCAAAAAATGATCCGATTAAGAAATACCGCCTCATGCTGAGTTCAGCCAAGCTGTTGATGGAATCGATAATCACCTTCGCCACCGAATCGTGATGATCATTATGCGCGGTTTATGGTTCAAAGCAGCTGCGCTTCAACAACCGAGTGATCATCAAGATAATTGAGTCCAAGAAAGATATGCTAGCCGCGCGTATGCCAAGCAATATACCCGGTCCGGCGACGCGTCACATCTGTGATCTACTTTACTTCGCTTTCGGACCGCATGCATGCGGTCAAGGGCGTAGCCAGGGTAGGCAGGGGGGGGGCCGTGGCCCCCCCCCTGACCAAGCAACTATATTCTAACTTAACCGAAAAACTCAGAGCTGTTTTTGATTTGTAAAAATAAAATTCTCCGGCATCCTCGTATTTTTTCTAATGTATGCAGGAATTCCTTCGGAAATTCTTGTAGGAATATCTTCGAAAATTCCTGAGTGTATTCCTTCGGAAATACCTGGAGGAATTCCATCCAAAGTTCCAGGAGGAATCTCTTCGCAAATTCCTGGAAGAATTCCATCGGAAATTCCTGGAGCAATTCCTTCGGAGATTCCTGGAGGAATTCTTTTAGAAATCCATAGAGAAATTCGTGAGGAAATCCTTAGGTGAATTCCTTACGAAATTCCTGGACAAAATAATTCCAAACTTCCTGGAGGAATGCTTTTGGAAATTCCTGGAGGAATTCCTTCGGACAGTCCTGGAGGAATTCCTTCAGAAAGTCGTGAAGGATTTTTTTTGGAAATACTTTTTGGAAATTCTTGCAGGAATTCCTTCGGAAATTCCTAGCGGAATTCCAGGAGGAATTCCTTCGGAAATTCCTGGAGGAATTCTTTCAAAAATTTCGGGAGGATTTTTTTCGGAAATTCTTTTTAGATTTTTTTTTGAAATTCCTGGAGGAATACCGTCGGAAATTCCTAGCAGAATTCCTTCGGAAAATCCTGAAGGAATTCTTTCGGAAATTCCTGCAATAATTTCTTCGGCAATTACTGGAGGAATTCCTTCGGAAATTGCTAGACGAATTCTTTTGGAAATTCCTGGAGGAATTCCTTCGGAAATTCCTGGAGGAATTCCTTCAGAAATTCCTGGAGGATTTTTTTTCGGAAATTCTTTTTAGATTTTTTTTTTTGAAATTCCTGGAGGAATACCGTCGGAAATTCCTAGCAGAATTCCTTCGGAAAATCCTGAAGGAATTCTTTCGGAAATTCCGGGAGGAATTCCTTCGGAAATTCCATTAGGAATTCTTTCAAAAAATTCCTGGAGGAATTCTTTCAGAAATTTCGGGAGGAATTCCTTCGGAAATTGTTGGACGAACTCTTTTGGAGATTCCCGGAGGAATTCATTCGGAAATTCCTTTAGGAATTCCTGGTGCAATTCTTTCGGAAATTCCTGAAGGAATTCCATTGGAAATCACTGGAGGAATTCCTTCAAAAATTCTTGGAGGAATCCCTTCGCAAAATCCTGGAAGAATTCCTTCGGAAATTTCTGGAGAAATTCCATCTGAAATTCCTGAAGGACTTCGTTCGGAAATTACTGGAGGAATTTCATCGAAAATTCCTTGGCGAGGTCCTTCGAAAAATCTTGGATGAATACTTTCGGAAATTTCTGGAGGAATTCTTTCAGAAATTCCGGGAGGAATTCCTTTGGAAATTGCTGCACGAATTCCTTTGAAGATTCCTGAAGGAATTCATTCGGAAATTCCAGAAGAAATTTCTTTAGGAATTCCTGGAGGAATTCTTTCGGAAATTGCGGGAGGAATTGCTTCGGATATTCCTGAAGCAATTCCTTAAAGAAATCCTGGAGGAATTCCTTAAAAAATTCCAGAAGGAAATCCATCCAAAATTCTTGGAGGAATCCCTTCGCAAATTCCTGAAAGAAAATCTTCGGAAATTCTTGAAGGAATTCGTTCGGAAACTACTGAAGGAATTTCTTCGGAAATTTCTGGAGGAATTCCTTCGAAAATTCCTTGGGAGTTCCCTCGAAAAATCTTGGATGAATACCTCCGGAAATTTCTAAAGGAATTCTTTCAGAAATCTATAGAAAAATTCCTGAGAAAATCCTTGGGTGAATTCCTTAGGACATTCCTGGAAAAATCATTCGAAACTTCTTAGAGGAATGCTTTTTATGATTCCTGGAGGAATTCCTTCGGAAATTACTGGACGAATTCCTTTGGAAATTCCAGGAGGAATTCCCTCGGCAATTGCTGAAATAATTTCTTCGGAAATTACTGGAAGTATTCCTTCATAAATATCCTGGAGGCATTCCTTCGGAAATTCCTGGAGAATTTTTTTTCGGAATTTTTTTTTGGATTTTATTTTTGGAAATTCCAAGAGGAAATCCCTCGAAAATTCATGGTGGAATTCCTTTACAAATTCCGTTAGGAATTCCTTCAAAAAATCCTGGAGGAATTCTTTCGGAAATTGGGAGGAATTCCTTCGGAAATTGATGGACGAATTCGTTTGAAGATTCATGGAGGAATTCCTTTGGAAATTCCTGCAGGAATTCTTTCGGAAATTCTCAGGGGAATTTCTTCGGAAATTCCTGGAGAAATCCCTCCGGAATCTCTTGGATGCATTCCTTCTGAAATTCGTGGAGCAATTATTTCGGAAATTCCTGGAGGAATTCCTTCGGAAATTCTTTAAAAAATCCCGGAGGAATTCCATTGGAAATTCCTGGAGAAACTCTTTTGGAAATTCTTGAAGGATTTTTTTTTTTGAAATTCCAGGAAGAATTCCTTCAGAAATTCCAGGAGAAATTCTGTCGGAAATTCCTGGAGAAATTCCTTTGGAAATTTCCATGGATATCCGATGTAATTCCACCAGGAATTTTGTGAAGGAATTCCTCCACAAATTTCTGGAGGAATTACTCTAGGAATTTCCGGAGGAATTCCTCCAGGAATTTCCGAAGGAATTCTTCCAGGAATTTTCAAGGGAATTCCTCTTGGAAATTTCAAAGGATGTCCTCTTGGAATTTCCGAAGGAATTCCTTCATGAATGTCCGAAAAATTCATCCATGAGTTTTCGACGGAATTCCTCCATGAATTGCCGAACAAATTCCTCCAGGAATTTTGCCAAGGAATTTCTAAAGGATTTTCCGAAGGAATGCCTCCATGAATTTCCGAAGGAATTCCTCCAGAAATTTTCCGACGGAATTCCTCTACGAATTTCCGAAGAAATTCCTCGAGGAATTTCCGGAGGAATTCCTCCAAGAATTTCCGAAGAAATTCTTCTAGGAATTTTCTAAGGAATTCCTCTTGGAATTTTGAAAGGATGCCCTCCTGGAATTTCCGAAGGAATTCCCCCATGAATTTCCATGAATTTCCAAAAGAAATCCTCCAGAAATTTTCCGACGGAATCCCTCCACGAATTTCCGAAGAAATTCCTCGAGGAATTTCCGAAGGAATTCCTGCAGGAAATACCGAAGGAATTCCTCCATGAATTTCAGAAGGAACTCCTCCAGGAATTTTGCGAAGGAAATCCTAAAGCATTTTCCGAAGGAGTTCCTCCATGAATTTCCGAAGGAATTGCTCCAAAAATTTTCCGAAAGAATTCATTCACGAAGTTCTGAAGAAATTCCTCCACGAATTTTCAAAGGAATTCCTCCAGAAATTTCCTGAGAAATTCCTCCATGAATTTCCGGATGAGTTGCTTCAGAAATTTCCGGAGAAAATCCTCCAGAAATTTCCGAAGGAGATCCTCCAAGAATTTTCAAAGAAATTCCTTCTGCAATTTCCGAGGGAATTCCTGCAGTAATTTCCGGTGGAATTCCTCCAGGGATTTTCAAAGGAATTTCACCTGGAATTTTCAAAGGATTTCCTGCCGGAATTTCCGAAGGAATTCTTTCATGAATGTGCGAAGGAATTCCACCAAGAATTTTCGAAAGAATTTCTCCAGGAATTCCTTCACGAATTTCCGAAGGAGTTCTTCCATAAATTTCAGAAGGAATTCCTCCAGGACTTTTGCGAAGGAATCGTTCAAGGATTTTCTGAAGGAATTCCTCCATGAATTTCCTCAGGAATTCCTCCAGGAATTTCAGGAATGAATTTCTGCAGGTATTTCCGAAGGAATTGCTCCAGGAATTTCCGAAGAAATTCCTCCAGGAATTTTCGAAGAAATTCCTCCAAGATTTTCAGAGGGAATTCCTCCAGGATTTTCCCGAAGAATTTCTCCATGAGTTTCCGGAGGAGTTTGTCCAGGAATTTCCGTAGGAATTCCTCCCGGAATTTCCAAAGAAATTTCTTATAGATTTATCTTGAAATATCTCCAATAATTTCCGAATGAATTCCTCCAAAAGTTTTTGACGGTTGTCCTCAAAAAATTTCCTTAGGATTTTCTCACATAATCCCCAAACGTGTTTCTGAAGGAAGGTTTGAAGAAGTTTCTCAAGTTTTCGTAGGAGTTCCGCAATACATTTTTGAAGGAATTTCTTGAGGAATTTCTGAAGAAACTTCTCAAGGATCTTTCGCTGGAATTCCTTGAGGAATTTCGTAAAGATTTATAAAAAAAAAAACGAAAAAATTCCTCAACGAATAAATCAAACAATTTCTCACGAAATTTCCGATGGTATTCAATAAGACATTTCAGACATATGTCAAAAAAAAAAATTCCAAACGAACTGCTTCCTTATCAAGGCATTTTTAAAGGAATTCTTCAAAGAATTTCCGAATGGGTTCCTCTAGGAAATAAAAAATCACAGAAATTTCCGAAATATTTTTTCAAGGAAGTTTTGAAAGATTTTTAAAGAAATTCCTTATGGAATTTCAGAAGGGATACCGCATGAGACATTTAGTGGAATTTTTTCAATATTTTCGAAAGAATTGCTTCAGGAATTTGGGAAGGAATTCTCACAGAAATTTCCGGATGAATTCCTCCAAGAATTTTTGAAGGTATTCCTCAAGGAATTTTCGGAGGAATTCTTCACGAAAACTGTGAAGGAGTTCCTCAAGGAATATTCTAAATCTATTTCAAAGAAATTCCTCAATGAATTCCCGAATAATCTTCTAAAGGAAATCGTAGAAGAACTCTTGAAATAATGTCTTATGGAATTTCTCAAGGAGCTTTAGAAATGAAGGAATTCGTCAAGAAATTTCTGAAGAATTTGTCAAGGAATTTCCGGTGGAAATTTCGAAATAAATTCCAGAAATTATGTTTTAATTGATTCGTTTAAAAATTTCTGAATGAATTCCTCTAGCAACTTCCAAAGATTTTCCTCCAGGAATTCCTTTAGAAATTTTCAAAGATTTTTTTTCCGGTATTTCCAAAGGATTTTTCGAAGAAATATCTCCAAAAATTTCTTAGGGTATTCCTCAAGGAAAGGAATCTTAGTTTGATTGGAATTTTTGAAAGAATTCCCGGAGAAATTCTTAAAGTATTTTCTGGAGCTTCTCAAACGGATTTCTGGTGGAATTAAGAATGATATTTGTAAAGAATTACTGGGGAAATTCTCAAAAGAATGCATGGTGAAATTCGTAATAAAACTTCTGGAGGAATTATTGAAGAAATTTCTGAAGGTATTCCCAACGGAATTACTGCAAGTTTTCCGAAGGTAATTTCTGCTGGAATATCTACATTAAAATAACCTGGTAAAATATTAAAGAAATTTCTGGTGAAACTGCTGGATTCAAATTCAGCAATATCTTGAGGAATTCCTCAGGATTATAATCATATATGATTCTTCCATTAAACCATTCCTGTTTCATACTTCACTTTTATTTTTTTAAACCCTAAAAGGGATACCTTCATGGCCTCAGTTTCGTCACCTCGCTGAGTGTGTTCCATCAAAGACGAGCTCTGAAAGGCGCCTGGGGTCCAATGAACCCCAGGTATCCCTTTTAGGGTTAAATAATGAAATATTTTAACTCCTTGTAACTGAAAAGTGGTTTTCAGTGTGAGGGTGCTCGCCCCCCCTGGTCGAAAAGCTGGCTACGCCCTTGCATGCGGTTTTATAACAACAATAACAACGCACATCAATCTAGTGGCAAGAGCGGCTACGACGGACGGCGGCGGTAATCTTCAAGAATCGCCGCATCTTTCTCGTTGGTCATGCGCCATATGGCACGAATTGGCACCCGCGCGACAAGAAAAGCTACGCTTGTCTGAGCGATCTACGTCGACTGTAGCAACTTGATGTCGTCTTTGTATACACGCAGCATTTCCAAGCTACGTTGCTGGACAAGGGATAGCTCGATGGGTCTACTCTGGAGATCAATTAGAGAACACTCAAAGTAACCAGCAGCGATGCAGTCGAGAATGAAGTCAACGTAACGATTAATTTGACAAGAATCTCAGCGTGAGCGGTAATGCTGCAGCATGGAACCTGGCAGATCGTGGAATGATAGAAACAGAAGCGGCAGCAGCAACCGGTTCGTCTCTTTTGGGAGCAGAACACCGCCTGGAAGAAGCGCTGTGTGAGGATTAGAATTAGAACTAATTAGAACTGCTGTGCCATGAAAGCTTCGTGGCGCAAACTGAAATGTGCATTGATAACGACGGGAAGTGATTGAATGGTGGCAGCAGCACTTTGACGAACGGCACGGCAATCGTAGTCAGAGACAAAACTCTGTCAGATTCTGTCCGTTTCTCGTTGCTCAGACAAAAACTCAGCAGCTCAATGTTTTGTAAGGCATTTTGTAAGATCCGCATCCAAAAATAATTCAATTTTAATCGCCCAGCATAATTGCATTATTCGCATATCACACAGGCTGGTAGCGAAACATCAACCACTACTGCACTCACAATTATTCATTTGCTACCTACTTTGTTACTCTTTCACCAATCCAAAGCTTCCTTCCCATTCATTGTTGATTGTTGGTTGCTATTAAAGCACATCTCGTGACGGTGTATGATACTTAATTTGCCTAATTTGACTGATTCCTTAACGAAGAAGATGACGACGACCGCATGGCGTACTTTCGGAAGTCGGAAACCAGGGGCGTGGAAATTGTTGCGCAACTCGCCAAACTCCACCTTCGCACGCACGCAATATCGCAACGAGCAAATCATTTAATTGCAGACAGTCAGTGGGTTGTTTGTTTTACTTAATGGATCGGAGTGTAATAGGAGGGCTTTGTGCTGGAATTGAAAGAAAAAACAAAACGGAAACTGTATGATAACGAATTTTATTTTAGTTTTAACTTTGTATAATAAATTAACTACGCACAGTGATTCAAATTTGAGGATACCTGATGAAAAATACTAAATCCTAGTAGCCAAAGATGCATTTGACGCCTTCAAATGATTTTTTTTTAGATAAATATGGTCTTCTACAAAGTTGTTCCTAATAATCAGGTCCTCTTTCCAATGTGCATGATAATTAGGGTGGTCCATATTTTCAAAGAAGTTGGGAACCAAGCTTTTTTATTTTCAAGAATAACTATATACATTCTTCGGGAAAATTGTATGTAGATTTATCAATTTTGAGCAAGTTTGCTGAAAACAGTTTTTATGTAACTTTAAAATTGACCGATCCAGACATATTGTTATGAATTAGCTTAGGGTGGTTCAAGAAAAACCGGTTTTCTGGCATTAACTTTTTCAGTTTAGATTTGTCATCAAAGTCTCCCAAAAAACACTTGTAGAGCATTTGAAGACGCGTCGTTTCGAGTACTGAGATGGTCTTTATCTCTTTTGGTTCAATAGTTACAGGCGTTTTTCTTGAAAATCATAGTTTTTTGAAAAGGTGATATTGGGGGCAAAACATAAAAAAATATCTTTTGCTCGCATTCAAAAAAATAAATGTTGTTATAAAACATATTAAAAAAAATAGAGGGGTGTTATTTGTGTAACTGAATCAAAACTACTTGAAAAGTGCCTATGTTTTCTAGAAAATCATCAATATTTTTTGAACGGAATGACGTATAAACATTCTCCGCTCATGAAAATGCACGTTTTTGGAGTGGTTCTTATATTACTTTGACGAGAAATTTGAAACAAAAAAAGTTAAAGCGATAAAACGATTTTTTCTAGCGTCACCCTATGAAAACTATGGGGAAATGCTCCATCTTGGTCAAAACAGTTTTTCTCGCTTTTTAATTTCAAAAGTTGCCAAAGAACCATTTTTAATGCTAAAAAAAACAACTACATTACTTTACTACAAAACGTCATATTACCTTTTCAAAAAACTATGATTTTTAAAGAAAAACACCTGTAACTATTGAACCAAAAGAGATAATGACCATCTCAGCGCACGAAACAACGCGTCTTCAAATGATCTACAAGTATTTTTAGGGCGACTTTGACTGCAAATCTAAACTGAAAAATTTAATGCCAGAAAACCGTTTTTTCTTGAACCACCCTAAGCTAATTCAGAACAATATGTCTAGATCGGTCAATTTTAAAGCTACATAAAAACTGTCTTCACCAAACTTGCTCAAAATTGATAGATCTACAACTTTTCCAAAGAATGTGAAAGTAAAAAAGTTTCCAATATCTTTGAAAATATGGACCACCCTAATTTTCATGAGCATTTGAAAGAGGGCCTTATTATTAGGAACAACTTTGTAGAAGACCATATTTGTCTAAAAAATCATTTGAAGGCGCTGAATGCATCTTTCCTCGTAAATCTGGTTCGTGGACCATTGTGCATTGTCCTTACTTAGTGGTTTGGTTAGTGTAATTTTATTTATCATAACTGTGGCTACCTATGTAAAGCTTTCATGGAGTGAAATTCTTGAGAATGGAATTCCCTAATCCGATTTGCAAATATTGACTCGCAATAGGGTCATTTTTTTTTCTTGGCTTGGCCACAGATGTCTCTTCCAGAAGCATTGACAAAATATTTGAGAGAACTTATAGCGAAATTCTAGGAAGATTATCTGATGAGATGAATTCCGGAGAAATTTTCTGCAATATTGCAGCTATAATTTCAAGCAAACTCCAGGTAGAATTTATACCGTTCTCGTACACCAACTGTACTGAAAGGTATATGTTCACACAAAAAACCAAATTTTCGATTAGAGGGCTAGGAGAGTCGAATCACATATATGTATCAATCAGCTTAGTTCAACGAATGGAGATGATAGTTAGTTAGTTAGTTGATTTATTTTCTACACTTTACACATTAGTGTACATTCGTGTCGGTCCTAGGGATATTCTACAATTTACAAATTCATTACATTACATGAAGTCGTTCTTCTCACAGCTTGTTATACAATCCTGTATCATGGAAAAATTTCAATATGTTTTTAATGGTTTCTTCTTCGTTGTTCAGAGATGATGTCTGTGTGTATGTGTGTATGTCTGTGCGCAAAAAAAGTTCACTCACTTTTATGCCACTACCCATTTGGTTGATTTTACGGATTATAGCTCGAATCGAACTGGAATTTTACCGCATTGTTTGCTATTGAAAATGGTGTGGATCGGCCAAGGCGTTCCGGAGTGATGTTGATCCAGACCAGCACCGGTGAACTGGTCATATATAAAACTGAACCAAATTCTATCATGCGACACATCAAAATCGCCGAATTTTGTAAACTTTAGCATGGTTGCCGAGTTTGATGCGGAAATCATCAATATGGAAACCACAAAACCACGATGTTGGTCAAAATTCATGATGGCGACCTAAAATCTAAGATGGCGGCCCACAAGTAGAAGAGGCGCCCGTTTTGAGGGGTTAAAGAATCTTAAACCATGCAATATATGTATATTTGGTATGGGGAAGATGTTAGGAGTCCAAAAATGGTATCCAGAACATTCAAGATGGCTGCCGAAAAAGAGTTTTAGGTTCTGAAACCGTGCAAGTTGGGTATATTTGGCATAGAGAAGATGTCCGGAGTCCAAAAATGGGGACCAGAATATTTAAGATGGTGGTTCAAAACCAAATATGGCGGCCTACAATTCGAGGTGGCAGCAGTTTTGAGCTCAAAAGCCATGCAGTGTGGGTTTATTTGATAGGGAAATGTGCGGAGTCCAAATATCACGACTTAAATATCTAAGATGGTGGTGAGTTATGGGTAGCTGTAGTAAAGAGTTTTCGCCTCTAAAACCATGCATTTTGTGTGTATTTGGTATGAATAAAATGTCAGGAGTCCAAGAATATTGACCAAAATATGCGAGACGATGACAGCAGTTAAACGGAGTTTTCGCCTCTGAAACCATGCAGTATAGGAAAAATTTGGTTTGATTTGTTAAAAAAAATGATGATCATAATATCCATTTTGAAATGGTGACTGTTTCAAGGAGTTTTAGGCAATGATGCAAATTATCACCTCACTAGTGCTCATCACAACTCATCAACTGTATATTTATCGCGTGCGATTGAACTGTGCACTGATCAGCGATGACCAGCAGCAAAGAGGTGGCAAAACGAACATGATGTAAATCACAAACGATTTTGCACACATCTGACTGTGCCGCCACACGCTCGCCCGAATAGCCGAACCATACCGAATAGGTTGGTTTGCGAAGCTACGGCCCGAACGCTCGACACGCACACAGAAGCAACATTCGCATGTACCGATACCATACTAATAAAGCTTCCAGCCAACGATGCTTCGCGATAAGCTGTCGAAAAGCATCGAAAGCGATGAAAAGAGATGCTTGGCTAGAACGCAACGGCTCAACGGCGAAAAGGAAGAGTCAACTATGCTGATTAGTGTTGAGTCCGTTCGTGTGCTACTCGTATGGGAGGTTGATTGAATAAAGCGAGGATGGGTGAAAACGTATTCGTTGTCGAAAGCAAATCGCATCATTTCGCGAATGTTTTCATCAAATAGCAAGCTTGGTTTTAGGCTCCAAAATCATGCAGTTTAAGGATTATTTGGTATGGGATCAGCTGTCTTTTTGTATATTTTGTTGAAGTCTAGCAAAGCAAAGATAACCATACACGTCGTAGTTGCTACTCCGTGATTGACCAGAACAATCAAAGTTGCACAGAGAACCAATGAATGTGAAAGCTTGGGACTAGCTAACCATTCTCAATGTGCACAATTCGAGAGTTCAACATTTTTAAGTCAATAACGGCGCCGGCATGATGATAATATGAATTAAGAGATGAAAGACGAGAGATGAGAGGTAAGAGTGGGTGATGATGCTGATGATGATGACGATGAGAGATGGAAGATGAGAGTTGCAAAATGAGCGATGAAAGATGAAAGATAAGAGATGCGAGGTGAGAGATGAGAGATTGAAGAAAATGATGATGAGAGATGAAATGAGAGATGAAAGATTAGAGGTGAGAGATGAATAGTGAGAGATGTGATATGAGAGATGATAGATGCGAGATAGGGCCCATATAGCCGAGGCGGTAAACGCACGGGTATTCAGCAAGACCATGCTGAGGGTGACGGGTTCGATTCCCGGTCGGTCCAGGATCTTTTCGTAAAGGAAATTTCCTTGACTTCCTTGGGCATAGAGTATCTTCGTGCCCTGCCACACGATATACACATGCAAAATGGTCATTGGCAGAGGAAGCTCTCAATTAATAACTGTGGAAGTGCTCATAGAACACTAAGCTGAGAAGCAGGCTTTGTCCCAGTGAGGACGTTACGCCAAGAAGAAGAAGAAGATGCGAGATGATGATGATGATGAGAGATGAGAAATGATGATAATTATGATGTCTCGTCATCATCACCTCTCACAGACAGATTAAAGATACGATGTGAAAGATGAGAGATGAGAGATAATAATAATGATGAGAGACGATAGATTAATGTTAACAGATGAGAGATTAGAGATGAAAAATGAGAGATGAGATATTATGATGTGAAATGCGAGATGATAATGTTGCCGATGTGGTGAGAGATGAAAGCAGAGAGATGAGAGCAGAGAGATGAGAGATGAGAAATGAGGGATATGAGATAAGAAATATGAGAAAGAATTGAGAGATGATGATGAGGAGATATGAGAGATGGTGATGATGATGAAAATAAGAGATAAGAAGAGATATGAGGAAAGAGGGATGACGATGATGATGATGATGAAGATGATGATGAGAGATGAGAAATAATGAAGATGAGAATTGAAAGATGATGATTATGATGAAATGAGACATGATGATGATTATGATAGATGAGAAGTGAGAAATGGCAGATAACAGATGAGAGATGATAGATGAAGAATGAGTATGATGATGAGAGATCTGAGATGAGAGATGAAAGATGAGAAATGAGAGAGGAGAGATGAAAAAGGAAATAAAAGTATGATAGGTTTGAGATAAGTGATGAGAAATGATGTGCAACAAGAAAAGATGATGATGATGAGATGAGCTATGAGAAATGAGATATGTAAGATGAAAGATAAGAAATAAGAGATAAGAGATGAGAGAAACGATGAGAGATGTGGGATTATAATTATAAGAAATAAGAGATGAGAGATGTTGTTGATGATAATAATGATGATGAAAATTCATTAATTCATTCATTCGTTTATTATCAGGCAGTGTAAGGAAATTACTTTTTAATTCTATACTTATTCACTATCACTGACATAACTTAGCTATCTAGAGTTCCAGAAGTCGAGGCAGCCCCTCTTCAAATTTGCTTCTAATGTAAAACGTTTGATAACAGTAGCCATGACAAAATGATGAGAGATGATGATGGTGATGGGAGTTGAGATATGAGAGGATGTAGAACCTATAAGCTCTGGTAACCGTGTTTTTTTTTATCAGCCATTCCATAGAAATTCTATATATTCCTTGAAATATTCTCAAGAAATTCCTCCAAGAATTTCTTCGAAAATTACTTCAGGGATTCATCCATAAATTCCGTCATTCCTGGACGGATTCTTACAACAAATATTTCTATGATTAATTCATAAACTTTCTTTAGAAATTTCTTCAAAAATTTCACAAGCTATTCTTAATAAATTTAGGAAATCTTGCATTGATTGCTTCAGAAATTCTTTGAGAATTCCTTAAGACATTTTTCTAGAGACATCTCCAAGAATCTCCATGGATAAGAAAAGCATCCATGAATTTCTTCACAAATTCCTCCTGCGATTCCTTCAGAAAATGTACCAACTAGGCTTTAAAATAGATTTTATAGGGATAATTTCTGCGACATTTTCAAAAACTTCTTCCAAGGATTCCTCCAGAAACTCCTCCGTCACTAGAGTTTCTACCAGAAATTTATCCAAGAACTCCTTCATAAACCCTTCCATAAATTCATTCCGAAAATGTTCAACTCTCCTTAGATGTTAGGCTAGGCGCACCTTGATAGCGTAGTGTACGTTCAGCGATCCTGTTTGGGTCATATTGACCCCAACATTCTACTAGGGTTAATGAAATTTGTTTAAAATGGATTCATTTTAGATGTTAGGATTTATAGAGAAAAATCCACTCTGCGGTAGCCGAAGAAAGGTAGTATTTCGTGGATTCCTTTTGAAACTCTGTCAGGGATAACTTCAAGAATTCTGTTCAATATTCTTTTCAAAAATCTTTCAATGATTTTTTGAAATCCGTTCCAGAAAATACTTCAAAGTTTTTTTTTATTAATGGTTTCAAGTGATTGCAGCAGGAACTTCTCCAGAGAAAAATATATTCCTCCACAAAAGAGAAGTTCACTCTTTGAGTACTTCCAGTTTTTTTTTAAATCTTAGTCCTTTACATAATTCCAGAAAATTCTCAAGTAAGTTTATTAGGATTTTTTTTAATTTCTCAATGAATGGGTTTCCCAACGAGTTTCTTCAAATATTCCTCCAGAAATTTCTTCGTGCGTTTGTCCAGGAATTCTTCCATGAATGCCTCCAGGGAATTCTAAAGGAAATAGACTAGAGATTACTTCAGAAATTGCTTTAGGGATTATTTTAGATATGCCACTTAGGATTTCTTCTGCAATTTCATCATTAATTCTTTCAAAAATATCTCCAGAGACTGTATTTGGACTGGAATTTCAGCAAGGGGTTTCTTTAACACTTGCTACATGATTTTTTTTTCATAGATTGCTCTATGAGTTCATTCAAAAAATCCTTCAGGGTTTGCTGCAGAAAATCCTACAAGGATTTATTTTTAAATTGCTCCTTTGGTTCCGTCACAGGACTACTTCATAGGTTCCTCCGGGAATTCTTCGGAAACTTCAGTACAAATTACTGAAGGAGTCTCAACATAAATTTCCAAAGTAATCCCTACACAGTTTTTGGAAGGTATCCCTGGAAGAACTTGTAGATATCCTCTGGAGATTCCTAGAAGAACGTCTTGATTTTTTTTCTGAAAGGATTCTCTGAATATCTGGAGGAATTGTTTAAGAAATCCTCGAAATATCATTGGAGGAATTCCTTGAAGAATGTCATAAAAATCTTCCGAAGGAACTTTGAAAGAGATTTCGAAAAAAAAAATCCTAGAAGCATTTTTGGTGGAATTCATAGAGAAATTTCCTGTAAAGACATTTCTAAAAGACACTCTTGAAGAAATTCCGATGGAAACCCAAAAGAAATTTATGAAGGGATCTGTGAAGGATTTCCTGAAGGAATCCCTAGAAGAACTTCTGGGGAATTCTGGACGGATTAGTACACAAAAATCCAAAAGCAATTTCTAAAGTAATGCCTGGGGGAATTTCTGAGAAGATTCTGCAGAAACTTTAGAAAATAAACGTAAGGAATTCTTGAAGTAATCATTGAAGAAATTTCTGAAGAAATAGAATTGCTTGAAGGAATCTCTTAACCATTAATACCTGAAAGAAGTGGGTAACTTTCAGAAGGTTTTCTTATAAAAATCAAGTGGGATACCGAACAATAAATCGTGGACTAATTTCTGAAGGAGTTCCTCAGAGAGTCTCGGGATACATTATTGAAGCATCAGAAGAAAGGTCTGATCAAATCCCATATGGAATATTTGAAGGATCCTGGGGAAACTTTCCGAAGAATATCTCGAGTATTTTCAAGAGGAATTTCTGGAGAAATGCCGAGGAGTAATTCTGGCACCATAACATGTTATACATGTATGAACCTCTGAAGGAATTCCAACAAGAGTGATTAGTAGAGTGGGTCAACGTTGTATGGAGAAACTTTAAATTTGACCGCATCAACCCGGAACAAAGTTTTTTTGACTCCTTTTTGCGTCCAAAACAACTGTGCAAAATTTGGAAGCGATTGGTTGCGTCCCTGTATTCCGCATTGTGATTGAAATTTGTATGGAAGTTAGTATGGGAAAACGTACTTTTGTGCATTTTACTCATAAGTTGAATTCTTCTGTCTAATACCGTATAACTAATGACGTTAAAGTATAGCCTAGGATATACCGAAAAACTTTGCCGAAGACCGCAAAGTGATCCGACGCTTGTGAAAAAAGTTATTCGCTTGGTAACTTAGGCCAAAATCTGAGATTTTATTATTGATGTTATTCCTTTACATGTTAAATGATAAGCACCACCAGGCAATCTGTGCGTTATAACTTTTTTCACAAGTGTCAGATCACTTTGCGGTCTTCGGCAAAGTTTTTCGGCATATCCTAGGCTATGCTTCAACGTCATTAGTTAGATAGTTTTAGACGAAAAATTTCAATTTATGAGAAAAATGCAAAAAAGCACGTTTTCCTATACCAAATTCCATACAAACTTCAATCGCAAAGCGGAATACGGGGACGCAACCAATCGCTCCCAAATTCTGCACAGTTGTTTTGGACGCTAAAAGGAATCGAAAAAGCATTGTTCCAAAAAATCGACTTTGTTGACCCAGTCTAGTAGTCTTCCAATAAGATCAATTAGTCTTGAAGTGGTTTCGATAACCTTAATAGAACCCAATATCTTATATTCTGGTTTTATGATAGTTTTGAGAAGCTCTTCTGGTATTTTAGACCAAAAAATATTACCTGGTTATTACAAATTAAAAAAAAGTTTTGGGTCTCCTTTGCTTATTGCTAGGATCAGCAGACGAATTTCGGTGTAATTTAAGAAAAACATTGCCTACAGATGTCAATTTCTTGATTTTGCTTTGGCTGACCAAACCATGTGGGAAATTACACTGTTGAAAATGCTTTTACATCCATATGCACAACAGACCATGTGCCCGATGAACAAATTGAGACTTAAACTATGAAAAAAATCCACGTACTCCGGTGAGACTCGAACTTACGACTCCCAATTCGCTAGACGGGCGCTTCTATTCCTTCAAGCTACGGAGTCACTCGACTATCGCCGTCGCCAGTAGGCCTAGAACTGAACTACACACCAAACGCTTTCAGCAATATATTGCTGGATTCTGCCGAGCTGGAGTTTTCAGCAAAATTTTTTGCTGAACTTTCAGCAAAGTACTGGTGATGAGTACAGAGTTTACTGCACAAATCAGCAAATTTTGCTGAATTTCAGTAAATTTTTTGGTTCTAACCTTCAGCTAGGAAAAATTCAGCAAAATTTTGTTGAAACTCTCAATCGATTTTTAGTGTGTTTGATGTTCATCTAATCCCATCCGAAGGAGATTAAGATAACCATGTGCGACTGTGGAATCGAGTTTAGTGCTAGCCCTACTGGCGACGGAGGTAGTGAAGTGACTCCGTAGCTTGAAGGAATAGAAGCGCCCGTCTAGCGAATTGGGAGTCGTGAGTTCGAGTCTCACCGGAGTACGTGGATTTCTTTTCATAATTCAAATCTCAATTAGTTCATCGAGTACATGTTCTGTTATGCACATGGGTGTCAAAGCATTTTCAACAGTATAATTGCCTACAAGTGAAGATAAAATATGTATTTTTGACATGCAGCTGAAAATTCAAGACTAGAAATGGCTTCCCATGTAACATTTTTCAGTAAAATAGACTAGAAGGGGTTCTTAAAGCCATCGTAAAACCAAAATAAAAGATTTTAGGTTTTATGACGGTTCTAAAAACCTCTACAAGACTAATTGGCCAGCAAAATATTTCTGTTAACTGTTACGGCAAACGATTTTTTTTAATACATGAGTAAATATATTTTAAATAAATAGCAATAATATTTGCTCCAATGTGTATTTGATATAATATTTGAATTAGATGCAAATTAAGATGCAAATTAAGATTAAATAATCCTAATCATCTTCATTATACCACAGTAACAAATAATTACAATTATTTGGCTTCTTCATCAATAACAACAATAATTATTTTCGTTATTTTAGATATTATTATGTCAAGTCATTTTTTTCCTCTCATCTATTCTATTTAAATGGCAAAACTGGCTTTTTCTTGTGTAATTCTTTTCCATCAGTCAGTGCAGATACGCTATTTCATTAGATTGAATCATACATCGTCGTCTTCATCATCGTCACAATCGGTGATCCAAATTGTGTGGTGATATCAATATTAGCAGCACACACGCGTGTGCTGCTCTTATCAAAACTCGACAACCAAACTTATCCGCATTATTGGTCATCGGAATATTTGCTGCTGAAAACCCGCAGAAGAAAAAAAAACCATACCGATCATCGTAGATTGCGTTACGAACGACGAGCGTCGTGTGTGCAATCGAACTTGTATTTCAAAATTCGACTACGGCGCCTAGAAAAGCCGCGGCGGCGTGCATCTCGTAACGTTTTTGCGTACATGTACGTAATTTGGATCAATTTTTGCTGGTTCGTTCGTTCGATGGTGAATCTTCACTCATGCCAAGCAGTATAGCGAAGCAGGATGCAAATTTCATTATCTTAATCCACTGACTGATAAAATTGAATGCGTTTCGGTATACCGATGCAATGGAGGCCACTGTTAGAGGGGTGGAACGCTGGCTGCCGAGAAGGTGGAACATTAAATTTTGTGCAGAGCTAATTGGAGTAGCGATCGCGATTGAAATAGTAGTATCATTATGCCGGGGAGTGCGCAGTCAGTCTGTCAGTGGAATAACGACTTCCTAGCGGCAGCGGCGGGTGTATCTACAGACACAGTGATCCAACGAGAAAAGATGTTAAGGTGAAACATCAAGAAATCCCTTTGCAATCTTGCATACAAACTTTAGAGGCACAAATCTGACGAAGCATCGAATAAAGCCACTTTTGTTTATCCTGGCTTTGCTCACTTGCAAAAAGTGGCAGCTTTTCAAAATCGAGTGCATTTGTTTACGAATTTTTAAGATTGGTGCTCTTGAAAACGTGAGTAGGGGCCCAAGTCGGTCATTGTGGCAGCCATATTTGTATTCTCTGAAGTTTCTCCTTAAACATCTTTCTTCAAATTTCCCTGAAAATGGAATTCATTCAAAAAGTTCCTTTACCCTCTTTTTTACATCTCCGCTAAGTGTTTTATAAGAACTATTACAGCCATTTAATGAAAGATCCTGGGGCTGAAAACTTCTATAATAAAGTCATGATAATAACTATCATTATTACCTAAGAGAAAGCTCTGTCAACAGGCCCCAAAAGCCTTATCTTAATTCTTGGTTTCAACGAAAAGAAATTTACCAAGAGAACTTATTGATTATTTTTTTTGTAACATATGTCAATCATTCTCTCGTATATAAAACTCATTTTAATTGTATTATTAATTTTATTATGCGGAATTTACGCCCACCGCATTCAAACAGTAACCGTTTCGCATCCACCTACGGTACGCCATCCACGTGCTCGCGTATTTCTTATTCGCCCTTTCGTCCTGTCCGTCGGAGAGAGGGGCATCCGGATGGTTGCTTTTACGCATGACTGAACAGGCGGGTCCTTATTCATCCTTGCCTTGGTACCACCTCTCCAACAAACGCGTAAACATTACTCTACTCTCCCGTGCATGCTGTTCGCCTGGTACACAAAACTCGCAGGATTTCACGCTTCGATGAGCACACATCGAATTAGATAGAGGACTGACTCCTTTGGTTTTGGTTCGTTCGGGCAATTGCATTGGGATGCGGTTAGCTCCTGCGGAAGGATGTGCTCCTGTCGGTAGAGTCATTCCTTTTACGCTTGACTGAGCGTGCACGTGTCCTGGTGGCAAATTTGATCGACAGGTAGAAGTTGTTCAAGGAGTTTAACGGTAAGCTTTCGAGTAGGTCTAGGGCAAGGTTGTGCGTCCTCGTCGACAGGTCAAGGACTTCGATTGTTTCGATGAGGACGAGTGATGAAGGCCAAGGCTGTTTGGCGGTTGTTTATACTTTGTCTGTTTATAATTTTTGGTCATGCGCAGAATGACTGATGATGAAATATTTCAAGGAGTTTTCATTTTCTACGTGCTTGCGTGCATTATAATGCATTCAATCCTTTGGTATATTTGTCATGTCTTTGCACAATTTTTGAATAGAGTGGCTTTTTTTAAGGTTTTATCAATATTAATAATGATTCCCTAATTTTATCCATTTGCACATTTTAATTCACTTGCTTTATATGCTGAAGTTTTCTTATTATACCGACCAGTCTTGTAAACATTCGACACTTTTCACTACCTTCATTTCATTGCCGCAGTCGTGTGTCAGCTTGCTTTGTTACACTCGTGCGCTACCATTACCTCTTACACACAACACGAGCGGTAGAGCGAAGATCAATAAACATAACAAAGGGTCATATCAATGTCGTTGGACACGATGACATTTCTCCAATTCTAGCTTTTCGCATAGATTTTCAGCCAATTTTGATTACGAATGTTAATATTAGTTTATTCTTGCATGTTGCGTTAAATACGACACACTTATGGCCAACACAGGTCTCATTATCAAAGAAGACAGGAATAACAAAAACCGAACCGTCTCCCGAAGACGCTATCGTGGTAAAGTGCATTCGTTTGACATTTTTGTTTCGTACGGTAGTTTGATTGCTTGTGTTGCGAATGTCGAATACGAAGGAGGCCGAATATCGACGAAAAGGTTCGGATGACTGTGATCTCTGACAAGACTGATACCGACACTTGGAGAGACACTGGATTTGGGAGATAACTTTATTTCCTCACCCAAGCAACACACATGTTATAATAGAGTTACGACAGCGCAAGTTTTGGTTGTATAGAAGTTTATTTTACGTAATTCTAACATTGTGTTGAAATAACGTAAAATAAACTTCTATACAACCAAAACTTGCGCTGTCGTAACTATTATATAACATGTGTGTTACTTGGGCATTTGCATAACAGTCCCATTTGACTTTTCATCACTTTCGAGCTAACATTATGAGTAATATTCACACCACCAAACTGACGTGTCAGATCATACATGCATATATACACAGCAAAAAAATATGAAAGTTAAACAGCACGTAAATTGAAGATCAACTGAAATTTGCGGCAAAAAATATAAATTACCAACATTTAACGTCAGTCGAGTAGCCCGCTGCTGGCCGGACGGCTTGTTTACAGATTGTAAAGCATATTCGCTTTAAATTTACATGCATCTGCTATAAATCATGCCAGCCACTCTCCGTCATCAGCTACACGAACGGCTCCTCGCAGCTGTGGTGGTTTCCCCGTTATCTCCCTCAGTACTCTCTGCAGCAGCCGGAGCATGTCGGGAATGCGTGCATTATGGTAGAAGCAGTTCAACTTCGACTGTTTGCTTTTTAACAAGCTGAGGTAGCCGAGAGAGCGCAGGCGTGCTACTCGCACCCCAAGTATCTGAGTTCAATTTTCACACGGAGCTCAGTTTTTCTTCATATTTTCTAGCAGATATCTGCAATGTAATTTTAAGATCGCACAAAAATTCCATCATATATGACGGGGTCCTTTTGTTACATTCGATCCGTCATAATTTTACAGGTTTTTTTCGAACTGTGTATATTTCCAAGTAAGTATTACCTTTTCGGAACGGACTTTGAAAGACTGATTAACTCCATTTTTCTCTTATAAACTTAACATTTTCTAGAATAAAACTACTTCGACTACTTTATCCACCTATGCATTTTTTGGGATTAAATTAGGACCAGCACAATTGGTCAAGGCGGTACGACAGATAAAACTTTATCAACTTTATTGTTAACTTTTTGTTAACCTGATTGTGGCATATTTTAAAAACAATTATAATGGAAGCTTAGGCTCAGAAATACAAGTATAAGTAATAACCCGATCATAAACATTAATTACATCTCATATTTTGAGGAAAAAACAGTTGAAAAATATGTCTAAAACTAATGCAGAAAAACAGCACAATTGTGCTGGTTCGTCCCGAAAGGGATAAAGGGTATATGTACCATTCCTTGGCCTAATTTGCAAGCCGCCTTGACAATTTTGAACATAACTCATGAATTAATAGCACTAGAAATAATATGTTGACCATATTACACATTCTAGGCAATGTATGTTTCACCAACTGGAAGTAAACTAACGCAAATATTCGAGAATTTACTTAATTAAGTTGAAAATATTCGATGCGATGGTATGCAACGTTGGTCTATGGTACACAAATTGGCCTATTAGTGGATACAACGTTGGCCTATTGCTTTCCATGCACTAGAACCACTTATTATCTCATTTTTTCAATATTTCTGCTGAAGTATTATCTCTGTTTGTTCACCAATCTTACTTTCAAATAACATTTTCGGAGCCAAATTTTTAAAAAACTATAAATAAATCACTTAAACTAAAGTTCTTTCTTAATTTAGTGTTTTCGTTACGCAACCATATTATAGTATTATATTTTTACAGTCACCGCACACAAAATCTTTCTTCCTGTTCGTACTTTCTGGTTCTTACGCAATCAATGTTGTTGACGTCACTTTACTAATGGGCCAAGATTTGGGTACATAGTGAAAAAAATGTCCTGAATATTCGGTATTGAATGGTAAAATAGTTATTTTTCATTGAAAACTAATATCCAAGTTCAAAATAGCGTCTTTTACTGTCGCATCAAATGTTCAGTTATTGAAAAGTCAATTCAAAATGTTCCAGAATCATGCCATTTATGTTCATGTGTGTAGACTACCCTCTAAGCCGAGGAATCATGGCGTCTACAAAAGCTAAACAAAGTGTCATTTTCATTCAATTTTAATGCTCAACGTGCTAAAATTGAAACGAAATGCTGTAGTTGTTTGTCGCATAGCTTTTTCGACATCCAATTATGCGTGTTTGTTTGAGTTTTTGATGATGATTTACCTGGGCTGTTAGGGGAATATCTGTAAATAAAAAGAAAATCGCGTTAAGTACTGTTCCTTTGAATTCCACTAAGAATTTGCATCCTTTGACAGATACGTATTTCGACCTCAACTGTAAGGTCGTCTTCAGTGTCTTGTACTTGACTCGACAAGTACAAGACACTGAAGACGACCATACAGTTGAGGTCGAAATACGTATCTGTCAAAGGATGCAAATTCTTAGTGGAATTCAAAGGAACAGTACTTAACGCGATTTTCTTTTGAGTTTTTGGTTTACGTTGAAGTAGGCCGAACGAGGGGATTATGCCAACGAAGCATTCCGATACCCTATACAATTTTTCCATAGAAAATTGATATAGTGCAACTCCGAATGTCGCGATACTTGTTGAGTTTTTAGAAAATAATTAGACCCGTACTTATTTTTATTTCGTCATTAGGGTGACCAATTTTACGATAGGGTATTCGAAGTAATCAAGATTTTTTTTCAAAATTAAAGGTTTTTAAAAAAATATTACTTTCGAACCAGTTTTATGATAGATTTTATGATGATTTTATGATAGAGTACACAGAATTGGTCACCCTAATGACAAGTTCTCCCCCACTACCAAGAATAACGTCTGTAGGGGAGACTGAGGAGACTTGATCCCTGGGGAGACTTTGTAGCAGCCATGAGGCGGCTTGGAGTCTGCTTGCTACTTCCGGCCAGTTTTCAAACAAGTGGCTTATGCGCCACCTCCTAGGAGGACCACTAGTCGTGTTCTACGCTCGGCTAGATACTGACCGAAGAGGTCAGCAAAAAAGGGCTACCGTTACAACTTGTTCCCCCCATATTTGCTCGGAATCAAAAACATTTTTCTTCTAGCATAATTTTTCCAAAACTTCTCCTGGACAAACGACTATGTTTTGGCTATAAGTGATTTCGATTGTACATTGCACTATTTTTTAACGGCTGATGGTTTGTTTTCATTCCTTCAGAAATCTTTTAGGCGATTCCGAAAAATCTCAATAACTATGTGAAAATTGAACCAAATCGTGTCAAAATTTCACAGCACATAGTTTGAATAAAATACTTTCAAACTTATTTATCCAACTAAGGCTGTTGTTTACACATTTTGATTAATTCAGCTTAGTATACACAACAGTGACATGGGGAGACTTGATCCCTCGAGGATTACACTCACATTATACATGTGAAAAATAAAATTCTATTCGGAAGCCTCTATTTACTTGGAATTCTAGTCTATTCAACGATAAAATATGTCAGATAATTATAACTTTAGTACAAACCAAGAAAAGGGGGATCAGGTCTCCCCATTTTAAAAATACGGCATATCCTTAAAAATTTAAGGAAATCTTACAATTTCAAACACTCCATATTCATCGAAAACACAAGAATACCCGAAAAGAAAATGAATAGGAAGTCTCTGGAATTATTTTCCCTTTAAAAAAACCATGTGCTCAAAGGGGGATCAAGTGTCACCCATTTTTGAAAAATGCATCATAAGACATGCCTTCATAAAAACACAGTTTTGAAAACTTTAACAATAATTTAAAGGCCTTCTGTTGTGTATTAACTTGCAATAGATGTTTACCTGCCATTTTGTACGGAAGTCGGATCTAATTTTGTGTTTTTCTTAAAGTTTCAGGTAAATTAAGAAAAAGGGATCAAGTCTCCCCAGTCTCCCCTATAGTTTACCGCGTGAACCCAGTTTTACTGCTTCCATTTTATATGAAGTGGTGAATTCGCGTGTCGTGCCTCGAACATGCCATGTTTTAGAATAACGTCAATATTATGTTGATCCTTTCCTTGGCAGTGTTGCTAGGATAATAATATCATCTGAAGTAGCTCAGATATTAGTTAGAGCAGCTTCAGTTAGATAGAATACTTGGATGGTACAGTTCATGGATAACTAAATATAGAATGGCACCTACCCGCTACCCTACCCGAGCAGGAACGAATAACTGACACATAACTGCAGCATACCAAAGTCAGGTATCATATCAAGAAAAGGTATTGGTCTGTTACCGAGGTATTGGAAATAACTTATTTTGATATTTTGTAGGTAGTGATAAAATACCTCAACGATTTATTGGTTTTGTGTTGAGGACTGCTTCAGGATTATTTAATTATGGAAAAATCACTATTTGTATGGAAAAATTGCCGATTATTTTTTAGGTATTGCCATACCTAATGCCATTATTCACGTGTTATGCGCATAATATACACCAGTTATTATTTTAGGTATTTTACCTCTTATGCAGGGCTTCTTAATACCTCATTCAGGTTGTAGGTATTCGGTTTTTTATTTTTTATTTATATTTTTTTTTTAGTTTGGTATTCTCCTGCTCGGGTAACTCTGCTTTAGCAGAGTGATGGTGTGATGGTCGTCTGGTTAGCATGCCTCTTCATATAAACTACCACGTAATCCATTTTGGAATGGCTCTTTTACACAAAGTTGCATACGTTTTCAAGTAAGCACTAGCTCAAATGTAGTTTTTCTGGAACGGTTTCTTGAATTTTAATGATGGTTTCGATATCGTGCCTTTCAATATCATATTTAAAGTCGCATGGTGTCACAAGATGCCTCCAATGAGCTATAGGCTCTCTTTACACTTAACTGTTTTCAGTGCACTTTTCAGGGCACTGGTTAAACCGATTGAGGAATGGACTAGGTATGAGCTCTTGTTACGCTAATGTGTTAAGGCAAAACTGGAAGCATTTCCTCATTTTTTGGTTTTTGATTTTTTATTAAAATTTTTTATTAAATAACGAAGCAATATTTTCAAAATCGGTTTTCGCGCACATGGATGGATCAGGGTATCTTCTGAATTTTTTACGCGGTAGAAAATGTTTTTCGTTTTTGCAGAAACCATTTTTGAACAAAATTTCACTAAAAAATGATTTTTGCAAAAACGAGCGTAGCGCGACTCGACTGTAAATATATTTCATATTTATAAATGTTTATAGTGGTATATGATTGTCACTTACAATTTAGTTTAACGGGTATTGCAACGTAATGAACCCTATTCCGAAAAACGATGCACTGCTGTCTGGACCCTTTTTTAGTTGATACGTTATGTTGATTTAGTTATGCGTTAACTTCGTTTTTATTTATAATTTTGGAGATCTTGATACTTACAATCTATTGAACTGGATACCAGAAGCAGGGTTTTAAATTGATTGTTCGATAGAAGTAATCTAGTGTGCCTATTCTGAACCGAACATATAATTCAGGTTATCGGTTTTTGTTGGAGCACATACGTTTATATAAATTCAAGATAATATCAAGGAAACTGTAAGAAATTACTATTATTTTGGCTGCACAATTCGTCCAGATACAGTCAACAATGATTGAGCAAAATCTTCTTCTGACAAGCGAAGCGGTGACGTTAATAGCTGTCGTTGTGACGGTAGGCTCCGATCGACGGCATACCTAAAGGGCCTATTCGTCCGTAAGGTGCGTCAACATTGGGCATAAAGTATCTTGGTGCCTGCCACACGATATACGCATGCAAAATGGTCATTGGCAGAGGAAGCTCTCAGTTAATAACTGTAGAAGTGCTCATAGAACACTAAGCTGAGATGCAGGCTTTGTCCCAATGAGGACGTTACGCTAAGAAGAGAGAGAGAGAGTATGGCGATGGCACAAATGTCCTATGTGGAGGATAACGTCCCTCTGGAGCCGGCCTTCTGATACCTGATACCTGCATTGCATTAAACGCCCAATTTGTTAAAAGTGGAAAATCCTCTTCTAATTTTTTTTTTTTGAGAAACTCTTCAAGTCATTCTTGTCCTGTAAAACAGTGATCAATTCGGTAGAAATTTTGGATAGAATTTAAATTTTAGACGGAACTTCCAGAGTACAGTTTCGAAAAATTAGTGGATCATAGAAATTTTAGAGAAACATTTGGTGAATTTTTTTCAAATTTAACTGAATCTGTTTACGAAAATCATCAGTTTTGTAGAGCGTGTGTGTTTTAGAAACACAATCTGGTTGATTTTTTGACACAGTATACCGTGATATTTTTGAAATTCCTAAGAATGATGCAGGTGAAGCGACCTGGAAATTTTTATGGTGCCACTTTTAGAGAATTCGGTGAAATTCTTGATTAAAACAGCTTTGGTAAACCTATGGATGGATTATTAATCATTGCAGTCACGGCTATTAAAGGGATTCTTGGAAGATTTCTGGGAATTTTTTTTGCAGTATTCTTGAAGAAAACGTCGAAGTTTCCGAGATCGTGAAATTGAGGATTTTTATTGAAAATATTTACCGAAATTGGTGTTTCCAAAAACTCGTACCATTATTTTGCCTCATATGTAGAACCTTTACGAAACATTTTATTTTGAAAATCTACCCCTTCTCTGGAATATTTACTGATGGAATACAATATATTAGCGATATCATCATGAAATTACTCTGCTATTGCTTCATTTGAATCTGCACCAAAAAAGTTTCTGCAGAAATTATCCGTGAACATCTAGAATGTTTCTGAAAATTTGCACGCAAATCCTTACTTACTTACTTTAGGACCTTTTTCAGGAATTTCTTCCTTTTTGAAATTGCGCTAGGGTTACTCTATTTGAATCCTAATAAAAAAATACAGGAAATGATCCACGAATATCTGAAAAGTTTCTGAAAATTTTCATGAAAATTTGTCGAAAATTTTTTGGGGATTTGCTCTGAGTTTTTTTTCAAGAAATTCCTTTTTTTAGAAATTTCTTTCGATAGAGCAGAATTTATTAGCGATTTTATCAGGAAACTGCACTAGTATTCTTCTTCTTCTTCTTTATGGCTCTACGTCCCCACTGGGACTTGGCCTGCCTCGCTTCAACTTAGTGTTCTTTGAACACTTTTACAGTTATTAATTGAAGGGCATTCTTTGCCTGTCATTGCTTGAATTTGTATATTGTGAGGCAAGCACACACAATGATACACTATGCCCAGGGAGTCGAGAAAAT
The DNA here is from genome assembly GCF_035046485.1 of Aedes albopictus. Lineage (NCBI taxonomy): Eukaryota > Metazoa > Arthropoda > Insecta > Diptera > Culicidae > Aedes > Aedes albopictus. Next base: position 502,570,053 of record NC_085137.1, on the reverse strand, counting down.
TTTCCCGACTGGAACGGGAATCGAACCCGTCATCTCTGGATTGGTGATTCATAGCCTTAACCACTAGGCTAACTGGAGACTCCGGCACTAGTATTACTTTATTTGAATCGTCATAAAAAAAGGGTTTGACATAAATTAATCCATAAATTTCGCAAAAAAATTTCTAGAAATTCGTAACTTATTTAGTTGAGAGCTAACAATAGAGACCTCTACGTCCTTTGGGCCCATATAGCCGAGGCGGTAAACGCACGGGTATTCAGCATGACCATGCTGAGGGTGACGGGTTCGATTCCCGGTCGGTCCAGGATCTTTTCGTAAAGGAAATTTCCTTGACTTCCTTGGGCATAGAGTATCTTCGTGCCTGCCACACGATATACGCATGCAAAATGGTCATTGGCAGAGGAAGCTCTCAGTTAATAACTGTGGAAGTGCTCATAGAACACTAAGCTGAGAAGCAGGCTTTGTCCCAATGAGGACGTTACGCCAAGAAGAAGAAGAAGAATACGTCCTTTCAGGTCTAAGGTGTCACAGAAATTTGGGCATTGTTAGTGGAAGGGTTAAGTCCATAGGATATGTTTGGCCAACGTTTGAGCATCACAACGATGTACAGAAACAGATTCACCAAATTATACGGATTCCAGTACTCTCGAGACGAAATAATTAACTTCCATTTGCGTGCCCCGGGTATTCAGCAGCAATATCACCAAAAACTACAGGCGAATCACGCGAAAATGAAGACAAATTCTGACACCCCGGTGGGAATAAGACTAACTCTCATAATTATTCAGAGATCAATTTACAAGCACTTTCCAAGGGAAAATTTGCAACACCAGACGTTTCCCAATTCTACCGGTTAAAACAACGCGAAGCAAAGAAAACGTGACAATTTCGAAAAGGAAGCCGCTCGCGCGCACAGTCTGCGATCCAGATCATGTCGTCATATGTTACTAGTTAAGATATCCTCGATATCCTAGGTTAAAATAAAGAGTAATCGCCGCGCCTTCTCCATTGCTTGTTTTAGACCGTCGTGTTTTGTCCGACACCAGTAAGCCAGGCTTACTCATATAGTTAACCCTGGCTTAACGCTCAAGCCAGGGTGAAGAAATCGGCGTTGTTCAACAATAATTTCTGTTCAATGTATCTGTCGATGTGGTAATGTGAAACTGGCAACAATGATCGATAGATGAAACCAGTTGTTTATAGTGAAAAGATCGAGAGCATGTTTCCTTTGAAGTGCGTGAAATGAGCACCAAACTGTAGAGGGGTTCAGGGCACAATGATCACCCGGGGCAAAATGGACACCTCTGTTTTCTTCCAAACCATGGAATTTTAAGTTGAATATACAATCCCGTTCAAAAGTTTGGGGTCACCCCCTCAAAAACATGTCATTTTTTTAGGCCCATATCTCCGCCAATTTGTGTCCGATTTCAAAACGCTAGGTTTCATTCAAAAGATAATAAGTCAAAGAAACTTTGAACATGATTTAAAAGAAACTTTTTCAAAAAATTTTGTATGTAAACTTAACCCAAAGTTGCCAAATTTTTTAAAAAATGAATATAAACTTACGGCAGTGTCGCTGGAAGTTGGGTCGACCAAATTTTAAGATGAGAGCGGTAATATGACCCATTTTCTATTAGCTTTCAACTGCTTTTTACAGAACTTAGCTAAAAAATCTAGAAAAAAAAGTTATTAAGTAAATTATTCCTTGATGTCATCGGCCAAAAGTTTGGGGTCACTTTCGTAAAACATGGAAAAGTGATTTGGTGATATCTTCGTCATCTATAGTTCAATTTTAATTATTTTTTGCTCATTTCAAAGATAATTAACTAAATTTACGTTTGATGTCTTCAACTTAACGTATTTAACGATTTTTGTATATAAAAATGTTATGTAAAGTTAGCACATTTTACCACGCTTCAAAAAATGAGGCAACTTTACGTTAAGTTTTAGTATGTAAATTTCAACAAACATGTGTGGTTCAATGTCTATGCAGTAAGTATCATTCATTTTGTTTCAAATAAGCCAAGAAGAATTAAAATTGAATGAAAGATGACAAAAATATCAACAAATCACTTTTCCATGTTTTACGATAGTGACCCCAAACTTTTGGCCGATGACATCAAGGATTAATTTACCTAATAACTTTTTTTCTAGATTTTTTAGCTAAGTTCTGTAAAAAGCAGTTGAAAGCTAATAGAAAATTGGTCATTGTTTGGGAGTAAGCTCACCCAGTCTGGCTACACCTCTGGAGCAAACTAGTACTTTCCCACCACATTATTTCTCCTCTCCCATTGAGAGATATCAATGACGTCACTATTAGGATCGTAGAACTTTAGGCCTTAAATTATCGCCAGTAGGCTCTAGCTCTTAGGAAGGACGGTTGGAGCAGAGCCAAAAACGGATTTAAATGTGGATTGTATCATTTCATGTTAGCTGTAGATAACTGTTTGTAGATAGTGTAATATATGTAAATTGACTAAGAATAAATGTGTAGTAATATGGACAAATATACTCCTTTACTGTTGGACTACGTGTTGTGTAATAACGTGATGCAAAACGGAGAAGAATTTTGAACCTAAAACGGATGGATACTCAAACTACCTGGATCTTCAATCCCCATTCGCGGCAGTGTGCCTAACAACCCCTAGTCGATGTTGGTAAGGGTCCGGTAACCCAACAGTCATATTACCGCTCTCATCTTAAAATTTGGTCGACCCAACTTCCAGCGACACTGCCGTAAGTTTATATTCATTTTTTAGAAAATTTGGCAACTTTGGGTTAAGTTTACATACAATTTTTTTTGAAAAAGTTTCTTTTAAATCATGTTCAAGGTTTCTTTGACTTATTATCTTTTGAATGAAACCTAGGGTTTTGAAATCGGACGCAAATTGGCGGAGATATGGGCCTAAAAAAATGTTTTTGAGGGGGTGACCCCAAACTTTTGAACGGGAGTGTATAATGCTGACGTCTGAAGGAACAAGTCATCGTTCTGTTTTTCAAAGGGATCAGTTATAGCCCTCCAAAACATGGAACAAGAACATCTTGTATCAACCGCTCCCTTTATAAGGAAGCACGAATGAGACTCGATGGGAAGTGACGTTGCTAAGAAGGTTAATGTCACTCCTTGGTCCTCAGCTTCCCCAGATTTTCATAGGTATTTCTCCCGTGTGTCATGGTCGTTGTGCCCAGGCTTAATCACCTTTTCTCGCTCTATACGGATAAAATGTTATTAATTTCAAAGAACTACTTACGCGTGGTAATGGTTCAATACAAAAACATGTGGGCTTCGTGGCCGTGCGGTTAGCGGTGGCAGTCATCTAGGCGTATCGTAAGCCTCGGAGTGTGGGTTCGATTCCCGCTCCAGTCGGTGAAAACTTTTCGTCAAACGAAAAATTCATCACTGGGCCACTGGGTGTTCTGTGTGTTGTCCGTTGTCTAGTGTAAGTAATGTGTTCAGTCTGTGCAGCCTCTGGCTGAAGACGGTGTGAATTGTCATTTATAACGGAACGAACTCACCTAATTATCTGGTTGCACAACATCGTCCAAAGCACGCATCATCTCCTTTACCTTGCGGGAACAAAGCAATAAAGCTTGATGTAAGTAACATGGTCCTACTCTTGCGTTCACAAGACTCTCTGCAGAATTTTGGAAAGCTTTTTCTAGATTTTTCGACCACTGTCCAGGACAAGAGCAGCTGCAGTACTTTCCGTTAGCCAACCGACTACTTTTGTGAAAAATATGCAGCAAACGCCTGACGCTGTTAACCGTTATGTGGCCGGCAAACTTTTTGCTTTTTTCTACACCGTGTATTTTAAATGGGTGCTGGGTACCCGGGTACCCTGCCGGCCACATAAGGGTTAACCGCACGGCCACGAACCCCACAATTATCAAACAAATTTTCATGAATCACGAGTAAGATTTCTAAAGGATTAAAATTTGCCAATTAGTTCAACCTTCCGACTGTCACGTGGGATATCAATATCCCAGTTGTAAGAGAAACGGAAGTCGATGTATCTACATTTGTAACATTTGTAGCATTGAAAAACATAAATCTATTTCCAGAGCGAAGATATGTATGTTTCAAGCCTATGTCCACAATTGGGTCAAGCAAATTATGTATCTACGAAAAGAGACCACTCGATCCCATTCTGGTTCAAGCAATAATGTAAGTAGTTCAACCCCCCACCGACATCGAGATTAACCTGTCAGCATGGTCATAGTCGTCGTGTTTACTTTTCCTGCAAAGAAACTCACTGGCCATTCAATTGCGTAACCAGTTTCTGGTGCGTCTTCCGTACGTTCGGCAGATTCCCCTGTAGGAAACCTAACCACACCAGAAATGGAAAAGATATGCAGTAATGACTGGTTGTTAAACATAGTACATACAAGCACGGCCTCCAGAGAGCACGCTATCGATTACCAATCCAACCTATTTAGCCAACCCATCGTCATTTGAGTTCGACCGGAGATTAGTCGCCTTTTTTTTGCCGGCTCCGAGAAACTGGGCCGAGTGTACGATTAGGGAACCATTTGGATAATATACGTGCGAAAGGGTTCCATTTTCCGAACCACGTGATGAACACCTTTGCTGCACCACCATCATCTGCGGATGGTTTCATGTACTCTAATAACGTCGGCATGGTCGATTGCGTGGTCGATTCCGTGTCGGAAAACGGTACCCAATGTCATTTTTTGTATGCCTTTAGTCTTAGGATTGACCCTGGTTATCCCATTCCGGCGCGGCGGCCGATTATCGAACACGTGCCCAATCGGTTGCATCTGGATTTGTACGTGTATCATCTCCTCTGGGATTGGGATGATCGATTACCTGCCAAAGTACTACCTACGTCTTACGATCGTGTGCTTCTCGCGTCACAAGTAGGTATTTCTCAATTAACCCAGATCTTTTGGCGGCTTGCGCGTGGTTTCGACTGAGATGATTCACTTTTAGCGCGGGGTCGATTGGGTAAACGTGCGAACACAGTTAGAACTACCGTTTCCCCTTTGTCTTTGAATTGCTTTTTTCAGTTGCATGCAAATGAGATGCTGCGGTATCGACGACCTGGCGTGTTGCGTTTGTTGTATGTCATTGGGGAACCGTTCTTCGAAATGAAGATAACTAACGTAGTGCTGCTGATGTATTCAATTGATTTCTCTGCAAAAATGATTGATTTCTTCTCAAGAAGATAAACGCGCACCGTGTTGCCTGCATTACGCGAGTGTTTTACTGCTCTACCATTCATGTAGCGGATATGTATCCCTACTTTAGAGAACATAAGGATAGTGAGCTGGTGAGCTCGTTCCATATAATGAATTGTGAAAAAATGCATAACTTGTTCAATTAAAAAAAAATATTCATGCAATAGATATTGGAACGTAAACCTTAAAGTCTAAGTCTTCTAGTCTAAGTCATTTCAGAATAGCATTCGCTAATCCGCGTTGATCGACAAACTAGGAAACGCTCAGTTTCTTCTTTCCCCACATGGTATCGGACTGGTCGTCATCGCCGCAAGAAGTCCCCATATCTCGGCATCTCCACTTTCAACCACCCAGCTAGTTAATCGGAATGTTGCCACAACGTGAATGACGCAACGCACCATCACATCGAATCAATCGAACGGTTTTGTCAATAAACTGGTCACTTGATCACTCCCCGGGGGTGGTAGGCTACCGGTGCGGTGGTCGCGGTCAGTAGTCCAGTCCGGAGAGAGGACCCGTAACGTATCTACCTATACGAACCGGACCGAAAGTGGGTTTCGATTTTTCCTTGGCCTTGATTTTTCGCATCTAGGGGGGGAATGGGCAATGGTGAATGGCGCAGTGATGACCCAATTCTGTCCCCTCCGCGTCTGGGAAAAGCTTGACGAGAAGTTAAGTGACGAACCTGTTTTTGATTTCGATTGCGACTACCAACCGGCAAGTACGGGAGGAAGATGCGACCAAACGGGTTGAGCGACGACGGCAATGACTGGGATGACAAGTGTACCAATTTGGTTTACCCGCATGTTGTTGGAGTTATGTATGTGAACATAGCTGGATAATGGGTTATGTAAACTGTTATCTAAGATTAAACGGGGTAATTAACTGACAGAACTGATTGCTTTGTCAGCTTGGCTCTATCCGTAGAAAGTTGGTATCAACACATATGTATTTGGTGTCGAGGCAGAACTGGAATGTAAGAAATGTGTTAATGGCACTTGTAATCGTTGTACATATTTCGTTTGATTTTGATCATGTTTAACGATTGTCAAGCATCAAGCATCGAGAATTTCTTCTTCTTCTTCTTCTTCTTTTCTGGCCAACTAGCACCGTTCGGCTCCAGTTGTTTTTTTACGTCGGCTGGGTCTAGGAGATCCTAGACCTAGGGGTCTCCAGTTAGCCTAATGGTTAAAGCTATGGATTGCCGATCCGGAGACGGTGGATTCGATTCCCATTCCGGTCGGGAAAATTTTCTCGACTCCCTGGGTATATTGTATCATTGTGCTTGCCTCACAATATACACATTTAACCTTTTGGAGCCGATTTGTTTCGCCGCTGTCGACGCAACCTCGCTGGCGTCGAACACGTTTGTTATGCTCGGTTTCATCGCCGGGGTCATATATGACCCCTCCGGCTCCAAAGGGTTAAGCAATGGCAGGCAAAGAAAGCCCTTCAATTAATAACTGTGGAAGTGCTCAAAGAACACTAAGTTGAAGCCAAGCAGGCCAAGTTCCAGTGGGGACCCATAAAGAAGAAGAAGAAGAAGAAGAAGAAAGGTCTAGGAGCTAAGCCTTAAATTCCGACCTCTAGGCGTCAGTTACCAAACACCTTAGACCCTACATATCGAACCCATCGACACATGGGCCGGGATCAACGACTTTATTTCCCTTCCGAAGGAAGACGTGATCACGGATTTTATGTCTCAGAAAATCACATCGGCGTCGATGGGAATTGAAGCCCGAACGTGAGAGACAACCACGCTTAACTCTGAACTTCCGACGGCGAAAAATAACAATTTTAAAACTTTTCAGTTGAAGATTCTCACCCAGAAGTGGCTCTATACGCCCAAGTAACAATTTCAATGCTTTCTGCTCTTACTAAGAGCTTCTTAGACATTATTTATTGAGGTTTTGTCATGGATTCGGTAAAACCCTTTTAGGTTCACTCAAGCAGTAAAGCAGCTTTAACAAAACAAGCAACTTTAAAACAGTTTGTAGATACCTAGATGTCCAGCGAATAAAACTTTTCTGCTTGCATTTTTGCCAAGCAAAAATGTTATTGTTAAAGCTAGATACTAAAACTACTTTCAAAGCCGCATGCATTCCATATTTTATTGATCTTAAAACCTGATGGGCTGCATAAAGTCGTAATAAAGCAATCTTTAGCCTTCTCGGAGTTTGAATTAGAGTCATTTACTCCATTCTGCCTGCATTGTCCCAGTCAACCAATGACCGTATACGATGTTGAATAAGATGTTAAAGTGGAGGCGATATGCGTACACTTTACATGCGCCTAAATGGAGGCATGCACGCATATGGTCTCCATTTTATCATCTTATTGAACAACTTATACGATTACTGGTTGTCTGGGGCAACCCCTTTGAGTGTCCTAATCGGTGCAAACCGGATGGCTGGTGTAGGGGAAATGCAACACTGCATGGATAATAGAGGAATGACAGTGTATAAAATTTCAGCTTTCGGGTGTCGAAAAAATATGTACCGTCGTGCGGGGCTTCTTTATACACTTTTTCATGGTTTTTCTATTTACTTTATGACATTATAACTCTCAGAGTAGTGAATGAGTTTCCACAATTTTTACACACAATAATCGTGAGTATATAATGTAGGATGTATGCACAATTTGAGCTAAATCCGTCAATAAACAAAAAAAAGTTGTTTATACACCAATCGGATATATCTCATATAGAACTGGATGGGGGCTACTTTGGACATTTTTAACTATAACAAAACTGCATTTAAAATTACAGGGTTATTTAGAAAACTAAATTGTACCAATACTGCAGCATACTATATCGTACATTATTTCAATAAATTTGTGCGTTTTTAGATGGTTCTGTGCTATCTTTGGTATTATGAGCAGCGTGATATTGCAAGACAAGACAGCTTTAACACTTATGTGGCCGGCAGGGTACCCGGGTACCTTTTTCAATTTCAAATCTCGACATTTTAATGGTTGTTGAAACTAGGATGTTGGAACTCTGTTAGATCTTAGAACTCGTGAATATACATCTATTAATGGGGTTGACCGAATTTTAAAATAAGGAGGGGCAGGGGGAGGGGCTCCTGCATTTTTTTATTACGTGGAAGGCCGGCAGGGTACCCGGGTACCCACGAAATTGAAATGATCATATCTCCGTCAATTTTTCATAGATTTTTGAAATTTTTAGCTCATTCAACTCAGAAACTCATCATCTATCGGGAAAATATTTGGTTAGACCGATCTAATCACCGTGGTTTTCGGAAAATCCATATTTTTGGGAGCATGTCCTTATACCATATTGAAACCCACATTGTTAAGACTAGGATATCTTGAAGTGTTTATGGTCAACCATGGCCCCACGAGAAGCGTGTTCCGAAATCACAGTTTCAAAGTCAACACGTTTTATGATTCCAGGCCAGTCAGATACAATATGCCAAAGCAGTTTTACGATGCTTGGTACCGAAATTGTTACTAACCTACCGAAAATCCCGTATATTGTATTGTATAAAAACATGGATCCGTAAATCCGGATTTTCCGGTACCCATGGTGATCGGACCGGTCCAACCAAATACGATCTCGATAGATAATGAGTTTCTGAGTTGAATGAGGCAAAAACTTTTAAAATCGGTGGAAAAATCACTGAGATATGATCATTTCCATTTCGTGGGTACCCGGGTACCCTGCCGGCCTTCTACGGGTGTTTTTTTTGCTGGCCACACTACGGTTAAAAAAGGGACCATCAATCCTTTATTTAGGTGACATGGTCATTTAGAATGTATAACGATTCAAATATTCGATTGTATTTGCTACTTTGATACTTCTTGAATGAATTGATCAACCCTTTGAAATTATGAACTGTAGAAACAATGCTTACAGAGCAAATGTTCTGATACGTCATGTACATATATTTTTATGATTTATTCGATGTTTTTCGCCTCCTAACAAGGATCACCGAGCCCGTGTTTTATCCACACGGCTACCGACGCTTGAGAATTCCATGTTGCTTAACATGAATAAAAGCCAAGCTGTGAGACGATTTTGCATCATAGAGTGACCTTATGAAATTCATCCGAATCATTATGAATTATTTAAAGGCCGTTTCATAAGTTGGGCCTTATGGAAATCTTAAGGTTATTTCGCTGAGTGTAGTTCTCGTATGCTTCTCATACTTTGAAATGCGAAATCCATAAGACTTGTCGTATGAAAAATCTCTTAAGAAGCATCGTATGAAAATCATAAGATGTGTTATGAAACACCATTGCTAAAAAACAACAAAACTTTTATTGGCTTCCAACCACTTCAACTTCCGAAGCGTCGATGGGCGTATGAGTAAAGCACGCACTCGCCAACCTTGACGTTCCTGGTTCGATTCCAAGCTGCGATTTTTTTTAATTTGTGAAAAATATTTCATAAAAATATGTATGATAGTCATACGACATAGTTTCAGTTTTTATACTTTATCGGTATGATTTTCATACGTGAGTGTTATGAAATTTGTACAGTAAATAAGTACAGTAAGTATGACAATAATAGTAGGCGCTTTGAATTCAAAATCATAGTTCGTAACTATGATTTTCGCAAGAAATTCTTGTGGCAAAAAATCATAGTTGATTCGTATGATTTTCGGAGTTGCAGTATCCTCAGTGTACTACCCGAGCAGAAACGAATAATTGCCACATAACTGCAGCATACCAAAGTCTGGTATCATACCAAAACAATCAGGAGCGATTTCTACATAATTGAATAATACCTCAAGCAGTCCTCAATACCATCAAACCAGTAACTTGTTGAGGTATTTAATCATTACCTACAAAATACCAAAATAAGTTATTTTCAATACCTGGGTAACCGGCTAATACCTTGTTTTGATATGATACCAGACTTTGGTATGCTGCAGTTATGTGGCAGTTATTCGTTCCTGCTCGGGGTGCCAACAGTTGCGTCAAATTCAGATTAGTTTCTCGGATCGGATAAGAAAATGATGTATGGCAACACTGTTCAGAACACCCAGTCAACCAGGAATCGCATAAGGATGCACGCTGTACATCGTATAAAGTACTATTTTAAGTCACTATCGCATATATGTACGGCTGAGGGACAACTCTCATCGCATATGATGTTATTTTTTGAATTTACTGCGATGTATCTGGTAAAATCATATAAGAGTGCAAATTAACCTTTATAATGTATGACTACATCGTAGTAGACGATATTCCGATGTTTTCTTACGACGAACTTTGCTTATTCGCAAAAGCGTTCGATGAACTCGCCAAGTGTCAATTGAATTCGCATAATTGCGTACTGCGATGATTATATGTCAGTGTACAAACTAAATTGCATAAAAGTGAAAATAAACTCGTTCAAATATACATACAAACTCGCATAAGCTAGAATCGTTAAAGTTGGCATATTGTGATGTGATATGTGATAACAATGAAAGAGGTGCTGTTGGAGTGCCAAAAAGCTACAAGAAAGTGAAAAGTCATCATTATGGTTACAAAACAAGTTACAAAGTCATCATTTTTGTTTTGTTGACCTGATGATTAACAATAGGTGGTGCTAGCAAGAGAAGAGTAGTGGTAACTGTGCGAAAAATCATGCTACATCATTTTGATCTCCAGATAGCCTGCCGAACACGTACAGCGCACGGAAACCAAGTACATTCCAACAAGTACTGAGGTGAGTTAGAATGTCATGACAATTAATCAGTGTGTTTCATAAGTAGTATTTGGTGTTAAGTGTGAAGTGCGGCTCGATAATCCAAAGGTTATTAGTTCGATACTTAGGAGACAAGATTTTTTTCATTTCGAATATTTCTAAATCGCATAAGATGCTATATTACATCGCAATAGTGCATACCGTGCATCGCATAAGATATCGCTTCAAGTCATATAGCATCATTATTTTTCCGTCAATGCACGTATAGCGCCTCCACTTTTGTACGCATAAGGCACTTTTACTGCATCTTATGCGATGTAACTTTACCGCATAAAAGTACGTATAACCTGAAACGTATAAACTTCATTATACGTGCAAATTGGTTGTCTGGGCAGTGTGGGGAACAATAAAATGGTTTGGTACTCATGGTTTTAATCGAAGGTTTAAATTTCATAGAACAAAAACTGTTGAAAAATGTAACTTTTTATGGTACTTGTAGGAATAAAAAACCAAATAAATATGATGAAAACATGCTCCGATCAGTACATGATGTTTGTTAAAGTTATAGAGAAAAGAAATACCGTTCATTTAATGGTTGACGCAGCATTTTATAAGGTACCCCGGGGCAAGTGGGACCTAAAAAAAGTGCTACTTTGGTTTTGTCATGCCAAAAATTTCAGAGCATATTTTTTAAATAATTAGACTTTGTTGATTAATTTCTACTTATTAACGTGCATTAAAACTGTTTCAAAATATTTTAAATCCATATATTATGCATATAATAAAGAGTGTAGCAGATCTTTATTTACTGCGTTTCACAGGGCAAGTGGGACCTATTCAGAGCTACTGTTCAATTGGCTTAATTTTGGTATAACTTGCTGCAAATACGGTAACATAAATCATAAATATTTAATAAATAATCAGTGATTAAAATTAGAATAGTTTTGTGGTATCATGCATAAATTCTGGAGCAACATTTGAAAAGGGCATACAAGCATTGGTAAACAATGACTTCACACGTCGCTCCTGAGCCCCCCCCTCAGCTTATTCACAAAAACTAAGACCGTTATCAGATAGAGCAAACATTGATCTTTCGGATAACGGTGTTCATTTGCGTGGGCGGGCTGTTGTTATGCCCTACGGAGCGTTTCAGAAAAAAGACACAAGACCTCTTGGGCCCTTTTCAAATGTTGCTCCAGAATTACTTAACACATAAAAAAACAAATCGCTGGGAAAAAAATAGTTTAACTTGCAGATGATGCAATACATTTTTTTTCAAAAGCGCCATAAAATAAAGTGACAAAAGATTTCCAAACTTGCTATTACATAGTTTATGAATCTCGACAATAGGAAATCAGGGGTTACGCGATTTTCAGTAACATCTTCTCTATTACATAATCTTACAATCATTAAATAATGTTTCATTTTTTTCAAATCGTGAATTTGAAAAATGTTTTATTTTTATTTTTTTTAGGGCGGTTTCTGAATGCTTCGATAAATTCATTATGCAGCGTAGAATGAAAAAAAAAAAATAATAATGAAAGATATTTAGAGGAAAATGTGAAAAATACATGATTTACCCAAGGTTCTACCATTTTTAACAAGAACTTTATCATCTAAATAGAAATAATCAAGTATAATTCAACAGTAGATTACTTGCTTGTATTTGCAAGAACTCCAAATATTATCCTGAAACCGAAAAAGTATTTTTATAAAAGAAAAACTATTAAAAAAAGAAAGGAAATAACGATAAATAGAAAAAAAATTGAACTTATTTTCGTTAACTCGTTTTTCGCGATTTTGTTTTATTTTTTTAGATAAATTGAGATGTTTTTTGTTGTTGTTTAACGCAATTTTTTGTTTATTTCATTAATTTTGTTATTTCTCAAGTAGTCATTTTAATTATTTTTTTCCTCGCGTTTTAAACATTTATTGCAAAGTTCCGATGACCCTGGGCGAATCACTCCGTAGTACTTATCGGAGTGTCACTGAGTCGGAGGCGTCTTATTAAGTGCTACATCATCATTTCCTTCCCCTATCCCAAGTTACGGTAAAGATGGGCGTGGCCGGGAATAATGACATTTGTGCTTTTGGTATTCTGGCATAAGATTGGAGCAAAGTTAATTCCCCGGCCTTGTTCCGAAAAGCAATCCGAGCAAGATTAGCAAAAGGTACATGAATGTTGTTAGTATCCAATCTACGAAGTATACAGTCACTACGCTAACGCTAATAGCAAATCCATTAAAAAAAATAATAATATAACTGTAGGTCTCACTCGCCCCCGATTCTCACTTGCCCCGGGGTACCTTATTGCTCCTAGCCTCGATGGGATTTTTTGAAGGTGAAAAATTACCGAAAAACACATTTCTGACTTGAGGCACCTCGACATTTTCACCAATTTAGCTGAAAATTTGACCAGAAGTGTTAGAATTATGATGTGATGGTGACCGGCTGATTTCCAGAATTTTCGTTTTTTTATGAAGAGGTCTAGAACTCTTTTTACACAAACTGATCATAACCAATGTCAAACTAAGGAGGATTTAACTTGACAGCATCCAACCCTCGAAATGACGAAGTGCTTCATTTTATTCAGAAACAATTTATTGCAATATACCGGTAACTGGACCGGTAAACTTTATTGGCAAAGAAATGTCATAACAAGATAGATTTTTCAAGATAGAGATTTTTTGTGGAATTTTGGAAATAAATATTATTGACATGGATGACCGACATAATTTTCGTTTTTTTTTCATCAATAATAAATTGCTGATGATTATAGTTTCAGATTTGTTTTTTTTTTATTTGAATCGTTCACTTAAGGCGTTTTTAGAACTATAAAACGGCTTGTTGATCTTCTTGCGACTACACAACATATATTATCTATGCCGCATAGTATACTACAAGAATATATTTTTTATCCGTATTAAAGAGATTTTTAGTCCTAGGCTAGTTCATCTCGGGACCCACGCTATACTTCCCTTCCAAAGGATGAACTCACATTATGTGAGTACGTCGGGAGTGGGATTCGATCCCAGGTCGACGGCGTGATAGTCTTGTGTTCTAATCACCACACCAGGTTCGCTTCACACTACAAGAATTATGCACAAAACCAAGTAGCATATAAAACGTTTCAGGGAATGGTTTTAATAACCTCCTGTAGCGTGGGCCCTTTCGGGTTTTATAGGGTGTTATCACGGGTTTATTAGAGCTGTTAGGATTATTAGGCTTTAAAATGAGTTTTATCGCTTTGATTGTGACAACAGATTGTAGACTGTAAGAAAATTAAAAATTTTACTTGCGTGTTAAGGAAATGTTACTTGCGTGTTTACTAATTCTTTCATTCCTTTCTCTTGTCTTTTTCATTGCAGGTAAGACATTCACTTTCGATAGTTTTGTAGCATCGGCAATACTGGTAAGTATTTACATTCAGTTGCGATTACCGTTGCGATGTAAAATCAGTACAGTATCAACAGTGACTTGGGCTTAACCTAGTCAATTAATGCTAAATTTGAAAAATCCGATTTCTTTTTCTTTAAGCTACTGTGAAAATATAAACAAATTGTTTCCTTATGATTATTTTGAAAATCGATGAAAAATAAAAATTCGAGAAAAAATAGCTAGAAGCATTTGACCATCCTGGGCAACTTGGCAAATTTAGGGACTGCTAGTCAGCTTTCTACAGAAAAAAATAGGAAAAAAACGATGGGTAAGATTTTTCGAAAATTACCCACGATCAATTTCACTCTCAGAATATTTTTGTTTTCTTTCTATAAGTCCTTTAAATATCCTCAAACATCTCCGAAAACATCATTTCAATCCAACCATATGTAGAGATGTTACGGGATGTCGAAAAAATAGCGTCGTCCAATTTCGATGTACCTAATTACTCATCGACATCTTCATCCTGATCAACGCCATATATCGACGGCGCACGCGTGGTTTAATCATCCGGACACAGACATACAGACGTAACTCTTAACGGAAACTAATCAAAAATTTTTGCCCGGCGTCTTTTTTATGAGCACACCGCCCTTGTTGGTAGAACCGCGCAAGACGTTGTCGGCCATAATGAATTTCGATTTGACGTTGGTCAAACCCGCACACTACTACACAAATCGCCTGTAATTTTCGTTTGCATCATTCAGCAACGTGTGCACTGTCAAATGTCAAAGCGATCGAACACTAGCGCCACTGGTGGAAGGATCGCGGAAATCAAATGAAATTTGAATTGATCGTTTTGAATGCATGTGTCAAACCGTTTTGAAAAGTGTTACGACTGTTTGTCTGTGATCCGGTCTTGGAAATGATAGCGATAAAATAATTTGATTTGATTATAAAACTGCACCCGCGCGAATGTAAACATTGCGCAAGTCAGTACGTATTGGCTCCTCCTGCCCATGCCCATGCAGGAAAAAGCAACTTAATTCAACTACATATTCGATTGGTTTCGCGTTAGGAAAATTTTGCCCAATTTTCATCGATTTAAAATCGATTAGGTGCGACTATGTTGGCGGCCAGCCCTCTGTCGGACCGGTGGTGGGTCCAATTGTGTTGCCCAAGGGTTTGGTCCATTTGATGCCGACCATTCATTCATTGGCCTATCGCTCTTTTTTCTCCGAATTTCTTACGCGCCATTTGGAAATCATTTTCGCCGTGTTTCTTCATATTTCACGCCCAGTGATGGCGGAGAATTACGATTATTCATGACGGGACGAGTCTCGCTCTTACTGTGGTAGAAAAATCAATCTGTGCTGCAGAGACACCTAGTCGATGTCGATAGTAAATATTTGATGATACTGTTCACCTCAACACCATCACCGACAGCGACTAATTGTTCGGTCAAAGTGCTTATAATGCAGGCAAAAAGCTGATGAGTGATCCACCTAAGGTAACATTGATTACGTTACCAAATAGATATCAACTTCCTATGTCTGACTCATAACAGAAGTAAGAAGAACACGGAAGTTGGAAAAGATAAACTAAAAACTGTTGATGAAAAAAAAACTATTAAATTAAATAATTCATAATGCGAGGTTTGATAGTTTTCTAAATGAGCTAAACTCGTTCGTTACTTACCTATCATTCCAACTAGTGAAGCAAATAAAAGTAAAAATGTAGCTAAATTTAAATTTCACCGTACTGACTTAAAGTGCTCGCCACATATGGGTGAAAGTAAATACCAGCAGCAACCGTACATTATTGCTCGCTCACCCGTTCGGAAGTTCAAAGGCTCTGCCTTTTTATTTACGTCACTTCAGCAGAGTGCGATCTGCATCATCACCGCAACGCAACGCACGCGCAATGGCAACAATATTAAAAGTAGCAGCACTAAGTACATTTTATTTTTCTTATTTTCGTGAGTGCAAAAATAACACTTTAAGCACGCTTTTGCGCTTGGCTTTCGAACCCACCGCACGGGTCGAAGTCAGCGGATATTTCACTTAGGTTAGGTGAGAGCTTTTAGATGTGGGAATTTTTAAGGAGTTTCGTTCGATTTGTCACTGGGCTACGTGCTGGTAATTCTGTTATTAACCTTCCGGCAGTCGCGCGCGGTTGACCACTACCACCACCACTGTGTGGAAAAAATCGTATACCTAAATTTTTATTTTACGCGGTTTTTTTTACGCGGTCCGTCGTAAAAAAAAAACCGCGTTACCGTCGTTTGGGGTGACATTAGGCCTAGGGGATAACATTGGTCCATCGATCCTACGGATTCAATATAAGTAAGAGAATCCAGCGAAGGATACCAATTATCTTAGAATTATGTATTCTAGTAGTTTTGCACACGATATGCATTCTCGTTGTATTCTAAATGTTTGGAATAGTGGCCCAATGTCACCCCGCTTTGGCCCAATGACACCCTGCACGACAGTATTTCAAAAACCGTCGTAAAAAAAATCCACGTTTTTTAAAAAACACGCGTAAAATAGTCAGCACCACATCTAACGTGACTTGACTTTTTTTACGACGTTTTTTGAAATAACGCGGTTTTTTTTTTTACGACGGGTCTTGAAATAACGCGGTTTTTTTTACGCGATTTTTTTTTACGCGGGACCATTACCGTCGTAAAAAAAACTTCAGTGTATTTTCATATATTGAATCAGAATTGTATAATAATATGTATATTTGTTGACAATGATTGCGTAAAATCGCATTTTATGCCAAATGAAATTATAATTTCGATTTCGTTTCATATAGTCGTCTCCGATCATTAAAGGTGCTACTATCGGTAGGATCGCACAGAATCGGATAGAATCGTTAAGAACATACGTTCTGAGTGTTGAGCTTCAAGTTCGGTAGCATCGTATATGTGATTTCTTTGAATCGTGAAAACTGTCGCTTTACATCGTATATAAATCTGCTAAATCGAGCTGTCTTTCTAGAGGTATGAGCAAAACCGGTGCAATCGTATACAACGAAAATAATATTGTATATTGATCGTTTGTGTTATACTTGCGTCGTATACGAAGTGAACGAGATCGTAGAAATCGTATATTCATTTTTACAGTCGCATATGATTGTTACTGCGCTTTTAATAGTCGAATTTCAATCTCGGATATCGTAAATGGTTTTGTTTACATATTTGTATGATGGAGGAGAGGAAAACTTTTTATTCATCGCAATTTTTTTTCTGTTGTTTACACATGCCAACTATGGTAGCAATAATTTCAACCAAATATTTAGGTTCTCATTCTCTTTACATACAGCAGCTCATTTATAATAAGTGGTGTATAGATTCCAACAGCGATGTGAATTCCGAAACTCTTGCACGGCACCACTTTTGTTGCCACTCAATGCACAACAACAACGCTCCCACCACAAGTCCCGCACCGTAACATGCTAATTTTTATTCGTTTCATCCCATTCACTTTGAACTCTCAACTTCCAACTTGGCAATATAGCCAATAGAGATAACGCGCAGTTCTCAATCAAAGGACCTAAGTTCGATTCCCATCGAACACCAATTTTTTTTTTATTTTAAAATCTTGAGTCGTATATTGGTACACTCAATCGTAATAAGATCATGCAAATCGTGTATTTAGATGGAGAAAATCGGCGAAATCGTAGAAATTTTTCGAGAGATCGTAAATCATGTTAGATAAAATCGCAGTAATTGTATATATGTTTCGATATGGCATCCACTTTAGTATGTATATGCCTGTTTCATGCATTGAATACGATTTCTTTGGTGCTATATATATGTGACTATTTCAGTTGCAATTTCGATATAGAAACCAAATTGCTGGCTGGGTTACCTTACCGGTCAGACTAAGGCCAGAGTGTCCTCTGCTGTATGTAGCAGTCGTTTCCGTTCTACTCGGTCCATGGCTGTGTGTCTCCAGTTCCGCACACTGCGAAGTGTCCGCAAATCTTCCTCCACTTAGTCGACCCACCTAGCTCGCTGCGCTCCACGTCTTCTTGTACCGGTCGGATGACTCTCGAGAACCATTTTAGTCGGGTTGCTATCCGACATCCTGATGACGTGACCCGCCCACCGTAGCCTCCCGATTTTCGCGGTATGGACGATGGTTGGTTCTCTCAGCAGCTGATGCAGCTCGTGGTTCATTCGCCTTCTCCAAGTCCCGTCTTCCATCTGCACTCCGCCGTAGATGGTACGCAACACCTTCCGTTCGAAAACTCCAAGGGCGCGTTAGTCCTCTGCACGTAGGGTCCATGTTTCATGCCTATAGAGGACGACCGGTCTAATCAGCGTTTTGTAGATGGTTAACTTCGTGTTACGGCGAACTTTATTCGATCGTAGAGTTCTGCGGAGTCCAAAGTAAGCACGATTTCCTACCACAATGCGCCTCTGAATTTCTCTGCTGGTGTCGTTGTCGGCGGTCACCAGTGAGCCCAAGTACACGAATTCTTCAACCGCCTCGATTTCATCACCGTCGATATAGATTCGGGGTGGCGGGCGCGCCGATTCCTCCCTGGAGCCCTTTGCCATCATGTACTTTGTCTTCGACACATTAATTACTAATCCGATTCGTCTGGCTTCACTCTTTAGTCGGATGTACGTTTCCGCCATCGTCTCAAATTAACGAGCAATAATATCAATATCATCGGCGAAATCAAGCAGCTGAACGGACTTTGTGAAAATCGTCCCACTCGTGTTTATCCCCGCTCTCCTTATTACACCCTCTAAAGCAATGTTGAACAGCAAGCACGAAAGACCATCACCTTGCCGTAACCCTCTGCGAGATTCGAAGGGACTCGAGAGTGTCCCTGATACTCGAACTACGCTCATCACTCGATCCATCGTCGCCTTGATCAATCGTATCAGTTTATCCGGGAATCCGTATTCGTGCATGATCTGCCATAGCTGTTCTCGATCAATTGTATCATACGCCGATTTGAAATCGATGAACAAGTGATGTGTGGGCACGTTGTATTCGCGGCATTTCTGCAACACCTGCCCCACGAACTCTCTTGCAATCGGTGATAGACGGCGGCATAAAATTTGAGAGAGTACCTTGTAGGCAGCGCTCAGTAGTGTGATCGCGCGAAAGTTCCCGCAATCCAACTTGTCGCATTTTTTGTAGATGGGACACATGATAACTTCCATCTATTCCTCCGGTAATATTTCCTCCTCCCAAGTCTTGGTAATGACCCAGTGTAGTGCTCTCACTAGTGCTTCTCCACCGTATTTAGTAGCTCGCTTAATAGTTGATCTACTCCAGCGGCTTTGTTGTTTTCAACCGGCCAACCTCCTCTTCAATCTCTTGGAGGTTAGGGGCTGGAAATCTTTCGTCCTGCACACGTACTCCTAGATCTGTTACCACGCCACCTTAGGTGCTTGCAACGTCGCCATTGAGGTGCTCATCGTAACGCTGCCGCCACCTCACGCTCGCTCGTGAGAATATTCCCGTAATTATCTCGGCACATGTCGGCTTGTGGCACAAAGCCTCTGCGCGAGCGGTTCAGCTTCTCGTAGAACTTTCGTGTGTCCTTAGCGCGGTACAGCTCTTCCATCGCTTCGCGATCTCGTTCTTCCTGCTGGCGCTCCTTCATCCGGAAGGCTGAGTTCTGTTCCGCGCCTGTCTGTAACGTGCCTCATTCGCTCTCGTACGGTGTTGCAGCATTCTCGCCCATGCTGCATTCTTCTCGTTCTTCAACTGTTCACATTCGCCGTCGTACCAGTCGTTTCTGTGATTCGGAGTCGCGAAGCCTAGTGCTGTAGCCGAGGTACTACCCATGGCGGATCGGATGTCCCTCCAGCCATCTTCAAGTGTAGCTGCGCTAAGCTGCTCTTCCGTTGGTAGGGCCACTGCTAACTGCTGCGCGTAGTCTTGAGCCACTTCTACGTTACGCAACTGCTCGATGTTCAGCCGCGGCGTTCGACTTCGAAAGTTTTGAGCGCATACATACAGCGACTAAGTAGGTAGTGATCCGAATCTATATTCGCACTGCGGTATGTGCGGACATTGGTTATATCGGAGAAGAATTAACCGTCGATTAGAACGTGGTCGATTTGGTTATCTGTTTGCTGGTCAGGTGATCTCCAGGTGACTTTGCGGGGGAAGAAGGTGCTTCGGACAACCATACCACGGGAGGCTGCAAAGTTTACGCATCGCTGGCCATTATCATTCGATACGGCGTGCAGGCTGTTTCGCCCGATTACCAGTCGGTACATTTCCTCCCTTCCTACCCATTAGGGTGCTCGGTTGCAATCGTTGATCTGTTCCGGCTCTCGGACCTTCTGGTCTTTCATCTCCATACGAGATACGATTTTTCTGGGATGCAGAGATAGGTGTGTTTTATCTCCACTATAACTTCTCTTTTCTCGTGTGGCGTCGTGGTCGTGCGGCTAGTGTCACCAAGCATTTAGTCGCATCGTGCTAGGAGTGCGGGTTCGATTCCCGCCGCAGCTGTCAGGAAAAGTTTTCAGCTGTGCCACTGGGCGTTGCATGCTAATCTCGTACTTCCTTCAAAGAGCGAATAGCTCACTGGAAGTACTAAACGTGTCCGTGTCTTTACCGCCACATTGAGAATTAAAATTTAATTTACCTCCATATGTAATAGGAATAGTGTGCCTGATGTTGGTGCAAGCAATTCATTACAGAGAAAACGATCCCGGGTAGAGGAGAATATCTGAATCATATCTCAAATCGATTTTTTTTGTTATCATAGCTCGATGTGGTTTTGATGTGTTATTCAAAAATTTAATGAATATCGCACGAATAACTCAAAGTGATATGACATCAGTTTTTTTTATCTAGTTCATTTATTTTTTCTCAATCGATGACATCAGTTTTTGTTCTTGTCGAAATATCTGAATTTTTTTCATGAAAACAAATTTAGCTCTTCTGCACGAAATGGAAAACACACCCCCAGCAAAGGCGGATAAAAAAAAATAAAACAAAAAAAAATCGATGAACTATCAACAATTTTATAGTCGAAACATATATTGGGACTGAACGTGATTTTAGCCCCTCAGACAGCAATTAGCATAAGCATCAAATTTTGCAGACATAATAAACACATAATCAACTGCCTTCTGTGAAAATTTCATGAAAATTGGCAGAGCAATTCAAAAGTTATGAATAGGCAAACATCGCGCATGAAAAACACGAAAAACTTTCAACACCAGTAGCATTCAAAACAATTGATAAAAGTTGATGAAATTTTGCAAGAGAAATTGTCTCTATAAGTATCATAAATTCTAACGAAATTTCATAATTATCATCACAGAACTTTGAACTGTAGCGTAAAAGATCTATCTACTATGCGAATGAAAATTGGTCATGATTGTACAAAATACTTAAAACCACATGTATTTGTTTTTCATCCACAGTTAAAAGTAATTCATCGATTTTTATGAAATTTGGCACAAATAATAAAAATACACCAAAGAGTTCTCAGTCAATTATTTGGCCCATTTTACCGATTAATTACAGAGCTCCAGCCGTACTTCTGTGTCCCGATTATTGCGGATACAGGCTTTATACATTTAGTTATTAAAAAGAAAAAAGACAACTGATTGATAACAGGTTTTGTTATCAATTAGTTATCATTCAGAGCTATTTTACCGACCAAAATAGTAAAAATCTAATTTATCGACATCGTCAGTAATTGTAAAAAGTTTCCAACCCATGTTTTCAAATATTGCTCCCAGTGGGTCTCGAACCCTGTTCGAGTGAGTGCCCGTCGCAGCCGATAGCCCCTATACCAACGAGACTTAGTGAGAGGGAGAGCGGTTGAAGGCTACGTTTTCGTACTCCAGTCGCATTGAAGGAGGAAAAGCAGAATCTATTTTTAAATTCGAAGTTCATCACACTTGCAGTATCGGGAAAGCTTTGGAATATGCGTTTGGAACCTGATAACATATTTTGTTATCATTTAGATTTTTATGAAGAATCCTAAGACGTGGGTTCAGGCTGAATGTTACTAATTTGTTTACAAAAAATGTTCGACAAATCTTGTCTGATATTACTTTGATCTTGTAATATCTTAACACTTCTCCATACTAGATTTTGTAAGACATGTAAGACATTATTTATTTCTAATTTTTGTCACTGCAACTTTGTGCAGTTCATTTTCTTTTTACGTCTAAGCAACTGTGTTTCCTAAGAGAATTCCTACTGTTTACTTTGTCTCACTGGCATTAGTCGATGGCGAATTATGGCAAAAACCGTGTCATTAGCTGATTACGTGACTACCGCTATCCGTTAGTCGGCATCCGTTCGGACCTCTTACGAGGTGCTATGCTAAGATTATAGGCAGGAGAAAAAAAAAGAAATTTAATTAATTCTCCCCAGACACAATCTTGCCAGTTGCTCCTCGGGGCCATTACGGGGATGGGCACCGACACCAACGATTTACGGTTTGTCGCCGTCTTGCTAATTGACTAATTGTGTGGTTGGTGCGGCCAATCAGCTACGGGAGCATTAAGAACACAGTTATCCACTCCCTGGATCGGAGGCTTCCGCATTGCCGTTCTCGATCTGGTGTCATTAAATCTTAATCAATTCATTGTGTTTTGCAGGAGGTTGTCCATTTTTGATTAGCATCAGGGTATGTTCAAGATGGAAAAAAAAGCTGCAATACTTTATAAAGTCCGATAAATCAACCTGGAAAGATAAATCAAATTATAGACTTGCGAATTGATGAACTCCTCACGCAAAGGCCATTTATCATAATCATCGAAAAGAGGCCACGTGTTATCCAACATATCTATGTGTCCGACTACTAGGGATTCGCAATTGCATCACCTTCCAACCGGGATCCATTTTACAACCATCATAATACCACTATTATACCATCTCTCCGCACATCTAGGGGGAGAGAGGTTATGATACATGTGCTGTTCTACTTCGACATTCCAACAACCGTCGCAACTACTATGTGTGTGCCAATCGTTGCTACATTCCCTGCCGGAAGATCAGATCTGACCGAGTGAAAAACTGGTTCCTTTCGCTGTTGCTGGCCGACTTATAGTCACTATCGCAGCGCAGCAGCCGGTAGGCTGCCATAAGCAGGCAACCTTGGCGCTTGAGATAAAATAGGTTACGGCGCGCGTATTGCGGCATTGATCTTGCGTAGTTCCCTGCCTCCTCCTTATATAACTGAGGTGCACTTGGGGAGCCCCGGCTTTTTTTCCCGGGCCAATTATGCGCGCGAAGGCTCATAACCTGAAGAGGCCGGCTCATGTGAGTAATAGAACTGGATTGGAGTGGTGGATACGGACGACGACCCACTTATTGGCGGAGAGTCGACTCGAGAGGCCAACACTGCCTGACTGGTGGAAGAAGGTTCTTCTAACGGCATTTGATGCGAGAGAGCAAGTGGTGCCCGGCAGTCAAGATTTATCGAGTGGTTCTTATCCAGGCAAGTGGGTCACTTTTGCCTTGAAGACTTTCGAAAGGGACCGATCGGACGCAGGAAACTGGTTCTGATTCGATTTTTGTTCTGGGAGACTTTCACTGGGATGGGTTTGAATGAAAGTAGAACTTTCCCTTGATGGTGCCTAACTGAAATACTTTCTGATAAAGCAATTAGTTTTCTGTCCTATTTGGAAGAACAACACATTATCTTCGAATTTATACCTTTGCTTTACCTAGATAAATCGGCAACTAAAAACCCAGATTAATGCACCTAGTGGTGATAGTGCCTGTCTCGTCAAATACGGAGTGTTGATGACGATCTTTCCATTTACGTAAGCCGAGCGTTCTTGAATCTTAGTAACACTTGATTTAGCAAAAAAAATAGCTTTATTCTAACTGGAATACTTTTGAACTTATCCACGGTTCTCTTTTTTCCCCGAGTTGATTCTTTTTTTTTTTGCAAGTACGGGCACTGTTCACACAAAATGACACATTCATGAACATCCAGCGACCGAAAATTTACTGGATGTTTACCGGATCTCGCTGGATGCGAGCAATGGTTTTCGTAAACAAGACCCGCAGTTACCGTTTCAGATCTTGCTGTTCGGTGGTGTATGACGTCATCGTGAACAAGTTCATTAGCCTGTGTATGCATGCGTAGAAGACAATTTGTTAAGCGATGTTATTGAGAAATATAGCAAATTGTGCAGAAGCTTTGAAAGGTCTTTTGGGGAATGTTCTAACGCATTCAAACGAAGTGCCAAATTCAAATTTCAGTGATTGGCATTTGATGTTAATACATTAAGGCAGGACATGTGTGAAAATAAAATTTGTTTATGCATCCATTCCCAAATGGCAGAGCTGCAAAGTTGTGCCCATACTTTCTGGGACACCCTATAAACTATTTATTTAGATGTTAATCAACCAATTTATTCGTTGATTGTTTCACAAAACTCATTTGCAAACGTAAAAGCTTGCAGTCATAATTGTACAACATCGCTTATTTTGCGAAACATTTACTGCCGTAATTCTGCAAAGTGACGTAAGCGCCATTCAAATTGTCGATATTTTTTGGTATATTACACTAGTTTACAGCATTTTTGAACTCGGTAAGCTGATGATCATTTTTGGTGTAGAATCATGCCCTGAGTTCGAAAACGCGAAAGAAAAAAAATACAGTAGAGCGGAAATTTTTTCGACTTTCCATACAAGGTTGATGATTTGAAATCGATTTTTGTTCTACTTTTAAGGAATGTCGCTTACTTCAAACATCTCATTCTCCGTAATGAATGCTCCGATTGAGCTGAATTTTTTACTGTAACTCGCCTACATATGATATGTCAAATAAACGTCGAGAAATAATTTTTAAGTTGGTTTTTTCTTATCGAAAAAAATACATTTCTTCAAAAAATTTTGGGAATGTTGCTAAAATTTATGGAGATCGTCCCTAAAACTCGCCAATATCTTGAATTTCATCAATCTGACGCAAAACCTGTATTCAGATGATCGAATGGTATTGTATTCAGCTTTTAATTTATGGAAAAAGATTTTAAATTGGTTGAGCAAAACGCAATATATTTGAATTTTAGTAAATTACATATTTTGAAAAGTTGCAAAACTCGATATTGAGCTGAAACTCAAAAACTGTTCTACTTAAAAATTTTTGAAGGTCGGATTCGAAATCAGCACTAAATTATGCTTCAAAAATTTTGGTCGTTGACAGAAGTTCACGACTTTCGTTTTATTTTGTAAACTTGTGTTATATATAATATCTGATGTAAAAATAACACTGTTGTATGCCTGCTGTATTAAAATGCAAGATCTAATCGTAATCTATCATCTATGGAAAGAAACTTAGAGGATGAGAAAGAGTTTTATGCATAATAACAAAAAATGGGCCAAAACGATCAATGTCGCTTACGTCACTTTGCAGAATTACGGCAGTTTAGCTATTTCTTTGAATTTTGATTGCTGCTACAAATCTGAACGTGGGGTTCCATTTAGTGGCCCAAAATTTATCACAGACACCTAAGTTTGCTTTTGAGCCAAACTTAGTTGAACAGTTAAGTATTTTGATCAATTTTCCTTCTGCACGGGTAAACATCCGAAACTGGTAAAATACCAAGGTAACCAATAAGCAAGCAGTTAAAATGGCATTAATTCGGCATTATATGCGCCGGTCATCAAATGCTCATCTGCCGTATATGCGCCATAAGTGCTAATTAAATGCAGGTTTTGGCCGAATATACGGCTGATTAAATGCTTATCCCTCCTATCCCCCCCCCCCCCCAGGTTGTCAAAAATAAAAACAAATGTTTTCTCCTGCTCATTTTACGGCATCCCTTTCTCTTCTATTTTTTCTCACTCTCCTGTGGATCTTTTGAGGCTTGGGGCGTTGTGAACTGCTGTTGATGTTTTTTTGCTGATTTCGGCCAAATTAGGATTCGATCCTTCGATCCTTGGGTTGATATTGGTGCTGAACCTCGCTACAGGGTAAGGTATAGATGATTAGGTAATGTGCGTTGAATTTTTGATCTATTTTAGGCTTACACCGGCAGTTGCTTCGTTGCTCGCATCTGCCGAGCCCATAATAAAATCGATCATTGGAAACCAACCATGGAATTTGCCACAGCATGTCTTTCCATTGATTTTCTTCGTTGTTTACGAATGGCAGTACATGCGAATGATAATATCTTGTACAGCCGTGGCACGTAAATTGAAAAGTGAAAAGGTGTTGGAGTTTTAGCATCGCTCATCCCTCAGCAGTTTTATGGAAATAAGTAGCAGTCATGATGCCTGTTACCCAAAACTTACCATGTATTTGAAATGCTACACAACTGCTGTCAGATTTTAAATAGCATTTAAATTGTTAATATAAGGCAGTTTAGCAGTTAAACAGCTATGATATGGCAGTAAGCAGGTCGAATGCAGATATGAAACAGAAATACGGCTTATTCAAATGCTTATTGGTTACCTGGGTAAGTCATGATTTTGTGATAAATGTATGTTATGGATATACACAATATCATAACTCGTTTTGCTGTGACATAACGTCGACGCTACGCTACGTTTTTTTAATATGAAATATGAAATCATAACCCTTACTTATGAAACTATTATAGGTCGCTTATGATTTCGCATTCATAGGTGAAAAGTGTAGTGTCATAGTATCATGATGCATTTATTCTAGAATCAGGGCGAAAACTTATGATATCATAAGCATTTTTCATGAAACTATTTATCATTCACAATTTCTTACAGATTTTATAAATTAATTTACGGATACAATCATGTTGATTGAACTCACTTTCTAGTGGTTCTTAAGTCTTAAGTCATTCCATCTGTGTTGAATAGACTATATCCACAAACTAGTGATTGGAATTATGCATCGTCATGGTAGATGAAGAAAAATTAAAGGATGTGTCATTTCTACATTCATAACAAACGTACTGAGCTCCTAGACTAGTCTAGTTTAGTTGATTGATTGATTGATTTGTCTTTATTAAAGAGACTTTCAGCCCTTGGCTGGTTCGTCTCTGTCTAGTTTAGTCTAGTCTACATATACACAGCCATTACTTGAAATAATCCTGGAAAATGATAGAATCTACTTCTATTATTTTCTTGTCATTGTAAATAATTGCAGCGCATCGGAGATGCATTATAAGCATTGAAGCGGCGAGGCCTGCTGTGCAGCGATGTTGATTTATTGAGATGAATGTTAATTTCTCGATTCCACAATAAAACTATAGAACTGTAAACTATATAAACTATAAGCTATAGTTTATAGTAGTAAAAGTAATCAAGTCAGTCAAGTACGCAGATTATGAACGAATCTCGGTAGCCAGTTCGTACTGCCAGATCGGTATAACACGATTAAAATAATTAGCACAAATGACGAATTACGTGGAAAAAATACACTGTAATGAACATTTTTGGTTATCCGATTGGACACACAAAAGTCAATGTTTTTCTTCGGTACTTTCAGGTGTTGGATGGTGTGATTCCACTGTGAGTCGTGAAATCATGACCATAACGACGATTATCATAAGTACATATTTCTTATCCATTTTCATAAAAAATAATACCTGCCAAAGGCGTTACGATAAACCAATTCTTTGTTTTCAGAATTGGCTTATCGTAACGCCTTTGTCAACTATAACTTTTTTATGAAAAGGATAAGAAGTATTTATAATTGTCGTCGTTATCGTCATGATATCATGAATTGTTGTCATGATATCATGAAGTGTCATTTATTATGATTTCATAACTTTTCCATTCATGATGAATTCGGAAACGGATTTTACCACATGTTTCCTCATTTTTCGTGGTAATTAATAAGTTCAGCATGGTACATTATCGGTGTAGTAGGTTCACCAAACCACATTTGAACTACCTGCATCGTGCTGGTGGGGATGATACCTTAGGTATTACTAACACGAGATACAACATTTCATACTCAGCCCCTGTATGACAGATGCTGTTTGAGCCGCACCTCGACGAGAAGCTCGAAACGCACCTCTTCAATCTAGATGAAGTCAGAAGGACAGCAGTGCTCAGACTGCTAAACTAACTGAGTACAAAACATTTAGCTGGCCGTGGCTTCAATCATATTGTCTCGAGGAAGCATGATATTGGTACTAGTGACTACCAGAACTAGACTCAGAGTACCAGTTATGGCGATAGTACCTCAAATTCGCCATAGTTGATTTTCAATCTTTAATGATGCAAATCAATAAGAAAAAAAATCGTAAACAACAGATTACGTTTACAAAAGATGGAACTTCACATTCACATTCATCATTCAAACTTCACAATTTGCTCAAATTATGATAGAAATAAATCATTTTCCTTAACTTTTC
Organism: Aedes albopictus; assembly: GCF_035046485.1. Classification (NCBI taxonomy): domain Eukaryota; kingdom Metazoa; phylum Arthropoda; class Insecta; order Diptera; family Culicidae; genus Aedes; species Aedes albopictus. The sequence goes on along the minus strand of NC_085137.1, from coordinate 502,541,509 downwards.
GGCTTCCTTGCACCCTATTTCGCCATAGTGTACTAGTTATGGCTAATCCCATAAGGAATGCTTGTAAATAGTGCGATGTGGAACCTTAATTAACAAATGTGTCCATAACTGGTAGGAACCCTGTATCATTGGCACGCGCCGTAATAAATACTAAAATTAGTTAAATGGCTCCGTTTCTATAGTTTCCTGTAAAGTATGAAAACTATTTAATCAATTGTCGATCTTCTTCTTATTTTTGTAGAAATAGTTTTCTTTAGGTAGTGCCATAACTGGTACAGGCACCCTATGCTATACTATATACCTGGTGAAATAATAAACTTGTGGTATGCCCGCTATATCGCCCCTTTAATGCTAGAACTAGGTAACTGGTTTTGCGAAATTTCGAGAGTTGTGTTTATATCTGAACAAACACCAAAATAAACATAAGTTTATCTATTGAGACAACAAAAACACATAACGATTCATCTTGGACCTAAACAACAAAGTGTTTGTTTTATACCAGGATCAGTTTCACCAGCCATTTTTATCCGCACTTCCAAAAACTAGTTACCTAGTTCTAGCATTGATGGGGCGATATGAGGATGCAAGATCTAGTCGTAAATTATGGAAGAACACATAGAGAATGGCTAAGAGCTAGATGCATAATAACTAAAAATGTGACGTAATTGTTTATGTCGCTTACGTCCTTACGACGATACTGTACTTCCAAGGAAATCAAACTAATTTGCTTTTTGAAAAGCTCCTGGACCGACTGGGAATCGAACTCGTCTCCCTCAGCAACAGTGATAATATTTGAGGCTAAAAGCATCAAATTACATCCACAAAAACTCAGTTCAAATGCGTCAAATGAAATAACGCTCCAATAGATCGTCTTCACTTACGTTTCCCCGGAACATTAAAACTAAAGCTCCGTTTTACGCAAATAATGCCTGAATTAGAGAACCACTTACAAAATCACATTAGCTTTCAAATTCTTCTCCTCGTGTGTCGTCGTCGTCGTAATACCACTTTACTCGGGGTTATGCACATACGCGGCTAAGTCATCATTTTCTCGTATGTAGGTGGTGAACTACAAACATCAATCACAACGTTTTAACCCCACTTTCGCTTTTCATAAATCGCCCGTCCGTCATCTACGTCGTCGATCATCTGTGCCATCGTCTCCGCATTAGAGACTCACATTCAACAGACAGCCTACAAGCATCGAATCTACTTTGGCACCTCTGGGGAGGTGAGAAACGTCGTTGTTGTTGGGTCGACCTGTGTGCTGCTGACCCGTAGCCGTCGTCGTCGTCGATCGAAAATCAATAAGTTTGCCCCCAAAAACAAAACTAAGCCAGCCAAACCAAAAGAGCGCCCCAAGCGATCATCGCCGCCGCCCGGTTCGAGTATGATCAATCAATGGATTCGCCCTCCTCCGCCTCACTCAGGTGGGAGACCCAGTCAGTCAGTGGTATGCTCTCTGTGCACTTGCACGAGAAAAACATTCTCTTGCGCAATGCCGTCGACTCTTAATTGTTATGCAAAATCTATAGAGCGGTTTCATTTTTCTTCGCTGCTGTGCTGATTATGAACATAAGCCAACAACAGCGCAGCGCCAACGCGCCATGGCGGCATGCAGCTACAGTGGCAGCGGCGGCGGCGAGGATGATGATGATCTCGGGGCGTGTGATAAAGCACAGTGAGATATGATGATGCTGCTGATGTTACCCTCCGTCCGTGATACCATCCAATGCACCACACCGCCGGGTGCTTCAATTCTTCATCATTTCAATTATCCGACTTTTTTATTTTTCTTTTTTGAGTGCAGCCTCCTGCAGCAATGTCGACGCAACTAGGCTTGCCGCGAGCACAACCGCGCTCTACAGGTTGCAGTCTTTGGTACAGAACCAGATATACATAGAAGCTTTGATTCAGAGTTTATAACCATGGTCTTCGACATTTTTTACTTTTTTGTCATAGTATTTTCTGTTTTTTTTTTTTCAAAATGTGTTGTGTTGTTATTTTTGTAACTTCTTCTGTTCCAATTCTTATCTTAATTATGTTTTGTTTGGGAACACAATTAGATCTCTTCTTCTGTCATGATTCACATCATCCCGATACACTTCGGTGATGAGGAAGTTAACCCTCTAATACCCAATTTTTTAATTTTGATCTAAATACAGGGCATAGACAAAATTATCGGGACAGGCAAAATTTTCCCTCCTCAAAAAAATTTGAAATAGCAGTAACTTTTCGAAAAGTGCATCAAATAGTCTCCAGTTTTCACTGTAAGTTGATCAACTAGTTATGTATCAGTGGACACATTTTGGAAAAGATCGGATTATTCTGCACGAAGTTATAAAGATTCTAGAAAAAGGCATGATTATCCGATAGCCAATGTTGAGCTATATATCTCCGGATTCAATGAACCGAATGCAATGAAATTTTGACTATTTATGACTTCTATAATGAGCTTTGAAAAAATTTTGACTTAACTTAAAATTCTTAACACGCAAGAAAATGATAACGTTTAGATAATTTTTCTAATAAAACACCAAATTTTCTCAAATTTCAACATCGTTTCAAAATTCAAGATGCTAATCATAGTTCATCTAAATTTCCTCTAATTGTCATGAATACACATGCGTTTTGAAAAAAAGTAACAACATTGCCGGCAATTCATAGAAAAACTAATGAGATGCATATTAAAAATAGACCAATTTACTAAATCGTCATGAAAATAATGAAATTGCTATAACTTTTTCTCTTGGTAATAATTTCAAGTTCAGTCAAACGTTTTTCAGAGCTCATTATATAAGTCATAAATGGACAAAATTTCATTGCATTCGGTTCATTGAATCCGGAGATATAACAGCTCAACATTGGCTATCGGATAATTATGCCTTTTTCTAGAATCGAATCTTTATAACTTCGTGCAGAATAGTCCGATTTTTTCCAAATTGTGTCCACTAATACACAACTCGTTGATCAACTTACAGTGAAAATTTGAGAATATTTGATGCACTTTTCGAAAAGTAACAGCTAATTGGACATTTTTAGAAACCTGAAAATTTTGCCTGTCCCGATCATTTTGTCTTTCCCCTGTATCAGTATTCGTCATCTAAAATCGGTTTAAACATGTTTTAGAAGATGATTCTTTTTAATTCTCAATTTTGTAAATTTTAGTTATTGATTTTTATAATTTTTACTTTCGAACTTCCCTAAACTTTTATATTTTTCTTGAAAGCCTTTTCGGGATACGGATTTTTTGAGACGAAAACATTTTGAGATTTAATGATTATTGTTGAAATGTTTTTTTTTTTTTCATTGAAAATGTTATTTTCCGTGTAATTTGGGAAAAATTTAAAATCTGTTAATTGTGGCGATGCAATACAAAATAATCTATGACTTATAAAAGGTGACAAAAACATATTTTTTCAATGATTTTTAAAACATGTAAATACGCTTTAAAAGACACCAAAACCATTTTGAGATATACAGAACAGTCCTTAATATCAGTAAAAAATATAAAAATTGTCATTGTCTACGAAACAAAAATTACAAAAATGCTAAAACTATATCCCGTCTAAAGGCGGAATTGGGTATTAGAGGGTTAATGCACTAGGCTCAACAACAATAATGTTCTTGGATTATTTTTATAATAAATAGTGCATAAATCAATCTTTTCAAACTTACAATCACTTTCGAATGCTTTTTTATGTCAAGAATTTCAGTAGTATTTGGTAAGTGGACGAATGTTCTTGGCAAAATCCAAATTACTTGTCTTCCCTTTTTATTTCAATTTACCGTTGATATTCCGATTCAAACTATTTGACAGTGGCGTAGCAAGGGGGGGGGGGGTAGGGTGGGGCTAATTTTAAAAAATGTCTCCGGGATATGATTTCTTTCCCATGTGAAAAGTGATCCACTAGTCGAAATAAGTGAGCTGTACAAAAATGAGCGATTTCGGTTGACATTTAGGGGTGGTGCAAAGGGTTTAAGTAAAATTTTTACTAGAACAAACCTCCAAAAAAAATAAAAATTAATTTTCAAACATAGCATTTTTAGACTAAATCGGTAATTTAAGAACCCAATTGGGCCAAATTTGTGCTCAAAATTGCGATATCTCTACTGGTTTCTGAGATATTTGAAAAAATATGTCGAATTTTGGTATTTTTTTGGGTTAGATACCAAAATATGACATTTTTTTCAAATTTCTTGGAAACCATTGGAGATATCGCAATTTTGAGCACAAATTTGGCCCAATTGGGTTCTAAAATCACCGATTTAGTCTAGAAATGTTATGTCTGAAAATTAATTTTGAAATTTTTTTTTGAGGTTTGTTCTAGTAAAATTTTTACTTAAACCCTTTGCGCCACCCCTAAATGTCAACCGAAATCGCTCATTTTTGTACAGCGACTTGAAAAAATCGCCTAAGGAATCTTTGGACGATTTTCTACAGCAATTATTGGAGAAATTTCTGAAGATATCCCTGCAGGTATAACTAAAGAAATGCTTGAACAAATTCCCAAGAATTCCTTGAAGGAACTTTTCATAAACCGTTTGAGGCATTGCAAAAAGAACGCTTGAGGAAATTTCTAAAAGAAAAAAAATCCTCTGGGAAATTTCTGAAGGAATCATGTGGGGTAGTCCCAAAGGACTCGTTTGTGGAAATCTTTAAGAAACTCTTTATGGAATTCTTGAGAGTATTACATTAGAAACGCTTGGAGGAGCTCCCAAAGCAATCGCTGGAGCAACTTCCGAAGGAAATTTTGTAGGAATTTGTAAGGAAGTACTTAAAGAATTTCCTAGATCCAACAAAAAGTTCTTGGAGTACCTCCCTTAGAACAAATGCTTGATGAAAACATTAGACAAATTTTTTGAAGGAAATCCGGACGAAATTGGTGTTATCGTAAAATAAATCTTTGAAGGTATCAATAGAAAAAATCCTGATGGAAACCTTGGAAGAATATCTAATGGATGCTTTGAAGGAATTCCAGTTGAATTTCTTGGAAGAATTTCAGTGAGAATTCTTGAGAGAATTCTTACATTTTTAGCAAAAACTCTCAAAGTAATTCCTCTAGATTTTTTTCGGAGGAGTTCGTGTAAGAATCTTCGGATCCGTGCTGGTTGTGGGGATGCAGAGGTGATCTCAGTCTTTAGTAGCAACAACCAGCACACTCTAACATTCCTTTCCCTTCCCAACTGACTATAAGGACGTGGCCGGCGCCATTATTGATCAAATATGTATGAGCTGCTTAAATTGCAGTTTGAGAATAAGTGGAGTATCCCAGCCCTTATTGATTTAGATCTCAGTGCAATTGGTACCAGCTCAGATCAATCACGGAGGAGCAACCATTGACATGTATAGTCAGAATTGATCGTTGATCGTTTTGATCGTAAAGTCTTTGGGTGTAATGGTAACTTTTTTTATTATACAAAGCTACGATTTGTAATCTATCATGTCCAATAAGTCTTCTGAAAGGTTAATAGACAATATCAGATCAGTCAAGATATCCTACGTCATCCAAACTGTTCCTGAGTTTTAATCCTAAAGTCTACGGGTGTAACGGTAACTTCTTTTTTATACAAAGCTACGTTTTGCAATCTATAATGTCCAGTAAGTCTCCTGAAAGGTTAATCAACAATATCAGATCAGTTGGGATATCCTAGGTCATCCAAACTGTTCTTAAGTTTAGATCGTAAACCCTTTGGGTATTATAAAAAGCTACGATTTGTAATCTATCATGCCCAGTAAGTCTTCTGAAAGTAACAGTGGTTGTTTTTATAAACTAAGCATCATAACAATAAGAAAGCCTATAATATCCCTAAAATATATAACTACGCTAATTGTTCCTCTAACTACTTTGGCAATTACAGTGGATTATGTAACACTACTTTACGTAGTGGCAAAATCTATTATCACAAATGTAGACCTGAAGCTATGGTCTCCGGAGTAGTTTTGTTGATCTGGAATATCTCAGAACTATCTTGAAATAATTCATGATAAGCCACGGGGTTTACAGATTACAGTTTATAGTTCATTGTGAGAATAACTACTGTTTCTATCAAGAGCTAAACTTCAGGATAGTTTGGACGATCCTCAATGCCCCAAATGTTACTCAGTATGTCAGATATAACTGATGTTACGAGAATAGACCTGAAGTTCTGAACTCAAAGATAGTTTGGCTGACCTCGAACATTCCCATAGTGTCTCTAAATGACATTTGAGATTTCAAGAGTTTCACGGGTTTTAGCAGATTATGCAATACTATTGTATATGGCGGAAACACATAAAGTTTTTATTGTAGATTTAAAGGACTTCATAATAGAACAGTTTGGACAAACCTGAATAACCCAAAGATTAATAATAAAGAAGTATACTTCAGATTGGTCTAGTAAACACGGATAAATATGCAACGTTACTCAGTATAGCAGACATGGCTGTTGTTACGAGTGTAGACCTGAAGTCCTGAACTCAAAGGTAGTTTGGGCTGACCTGGAACATCCCTGTAATGTCTCTAAATGATATTTGAGATTTCAAGAGCTTCGCGGATCCCAGCAGATTGTGCTATACTATTATTTATGGCAAAAACACATAAAGTGGTTCTTGGAAATTTGAAGGACGTCACTATAGAAGAGCTTGGGCGAACCTGAATGTCCCGAAGGTTTATAATCAGTTTGTAGACTTCAGATTGCTCCAGTAACTGCGGTTGATTATGCAACTTTATTCAGTACAACAGATTTTGCTACTGTTACGAGTGTAGACCTGAAGTTCTGAACTCCCAGGTAGTTTGGCTGACCTGGAATATCCCTATAGTATGCCAATTTTTTAGTTTTTTTTTCAAATTTCATAGTGTTCAGGATGTTCTAGGTTATCAATGAAGTCTCAAATACAAATATTTCCATTTTTTACTAATAGAGGACTCAATTTGCAATAACTTTGACGAAGGCAGTATTCTGTTTTATCGAATGGGTAAATTTATACAGCCGTTTCTATGTTGGAGTCATAATATGGCCCCTCCGTCTCCAAAGTGTTAATTCAAAAGTTTTTTTTTTAGTTTTTATTAATGTGTATTTTAACTTAAATGCTAATTCTACACTACTATTCAAAAGTACTTTGAGCGCATGTTTTGATTTGGTTGGCAAAGAATTTGACCGATGTTTCGAATAAACACCTCGCGAGCAAAGTCTGATAGCAAATTGAAAACTAATTTTGATGTTATGATGTTGTAAATTTTGATAACTCAGGTTGTTGTCGTTTTGGTCGTTTTTTCGTTTAAAACATCCAATATGAGAGCCGAAAAATGTTCCTGGGACAGCAAATTGAAAACAATTCCTGCTAACGATGATAGCAAATATAATAGCAACTGTTTTTGTTATCAGCGCAAGAAAAAATAAAAATCGTTAAATGTAGAGTTTTTCGGTTGATATCAAATCATAAATGCAATAATATAATTGCACTCATGATATATCTCTAGAATTACTTTACATAGTTTACTAAAAGATTCAAAACTATTCTAACACTGTATATTTACATTAATTTAAAATGACTGAAAACCGAAAACTAAACCGAAATCAAATTAAGTAAAGTTAAACTGATATCAAAATGTGATATCGATTTGCTGTAATTTTGTTATTGAACTTTGCTCAGGCTACGACCAAATAAGAATTTTTGGTCACCCTATGCACTATAGTATCACGTAGAAGATGTGTCGGGAATTGAATTCAGGTTGTGCCTGAAATAGACGTGAACTAGACGGCAATAGAATTCGAAAGACAATTATTCAATATTATCATTTTAAGGATTAGTTCTTTTACATTGTTTGGAAGGTTATTTATAAATTAGTAATTGATATGAAATTGGCCATGAGGCATTAGGCGAGGTGCATGAATAAACTCGATCATTATTGGCCGGTGCTTAGTTAGACGGGAATTGGATAAAAACCCTGTCAAAACTTTGTTTCAGAGTTTATAACCTTTGCCTTCGATATTTTTACTTTTTATTATAGTATTTTCTGTTATTTTAAAAAGTTTTTTTTATGTGTTGTGTTGTTGTTTATGTAACTTCAATTCTTATCTTTTATGTTTTATTCACAAAAAATAGATCACTTGAGGGGCCCAGATGCAAAGGGGTGTAAGTGACCGATTTTAAGCTGAGCATATCAATTTTTTTTTCAAATTTCAAGCTTTCAGGAACTTTTTTAAAGTTATTTTTATGATGATTGGGAAAATTGCAATAAATCGGAGAAAATTGGGCTGATTTTGAAACTCCATACATTTTGTATGAGATGAAAAATTTACCTCGTTTACTCGAATTTGGGTTATTGTTACTTATACCCCTTTGCTTCAAACCCCCTCACTTGTATTGTTCTACATATCAATCCTGATACACTTCGATGACGATAGAGTTGATGCACTAGGCTCAAAAATGATAAGATTCTTGAATTATTTTAATATTTTTTTATGTCTGTATTAACGAGATTCTTAGTCCTAGGCTAGTTCTTCTCGGGACCCGCGCTTTACTTCCCTTCCGAAAGAAGAACTCACATTTTTTGTGAGTTTGTCGGGAGTGGGATTCGATCCCAGGTCCTCGGCGTGATAGTCAAGTGATAGTCCATCACACCAGGTCCGCTCCTCAGATTTTGATAATAATTAGTGGAAAGTTGAAACTCGGCGAACTTACAATCAAGCTTTCACAAACAGTTTCGAATGCTTCTTTATGTCAAGTGCTGCTGTGCTAGAAGTAGATACACCATAAGATATTTTGGAACGAATATAGTTCTTTACCCGTAAAATTTGGTAAGTGAACCAATGCTGTTGGCGAAATTTCAATTACTTGTCTCCCCCTTAGATTTCAATTGAGTATTGACATTTCGATGCAAACGATTCAAACAACTCACACAAAAATGTTCTCAATTGTAAGTCTCTTCAGTGCAAAAATCATGCAACCGCAATCAGCGTGCTGCGAACTTTGGCGCCAAGCCAATTTGAGGTCACTAACTTTTCGCAAAGCTCTCATATAGATCCATCATAGTAATCGCGGCACCTCAGCACCTTGATGGGAGGATGATTGCAAAATCTGCTTAGTAGCGGCTCTGCCGCGAGAAACCTACTTAGCTTGCTGATAATAGCTTAGGCGGCGTGGTAAAGCTCGAGCCATTATTGATGCAACCTCTGTACTTCTTCGCCGGTCGTCGGTCGATCACCGCCCGCGAGAGCGGTGTCTTCTCTTCAGTTCAGTAGTTCATCCAGCAAACGAATCTGCGAAGCAAACAACACTCTTCAGTCTTATGTTATTGTTTGATTTTGAAATTGCTTTCAACTTCAACCTGTCTGCGCGGCCGGGGCACCAGATCGGTCGATTTTCCCACCCGCCAACGTCGTCGTAGTTCAGCGTTGCTCGCAGTCGCAGCAGCCAAATCTATAATTCACACCTACGGTTTATGGTGCTGCTGACGGTATCTAATAAGCCACTTCGAAAAAGTAAGTGTTGTTGGTCTGCGAAAGCCCATTGCGTTTTCGAGGGAGATAAACACAGACGCGCCAATTCGTTTGCGAAATGTGCGGGAAAATTTGAGATCACGGTGCCAATTACACGTTTGTTGGTGGGATATTGACCTATTGCGTTGTTGGCTAATCTATGCTAATTCTACGTTTTGGAGTTTAACATCTTTTAGTGTGCGATGTTGAAGGTTGCCTCTCTAAATGGGCAACAGTTTTTGCACAATCAAGTCAGAAAGGGAAAACACTGTCATTTGTAAAACTTTAACGAAACATTGGTATAGCTATATCATCCGGCATCGATTCATAAAATGAAATGGAGATTGATGCCTATCTAACATCCTGTCCTGTGTAATCTTTGTTTGACCTAACTCCAGGTCTCATCTGACGGTGTGCCACGATGTAATTGGTCATAAATCACCAAACTGAATCATGCTAAAGTATCTATATCAAATGTATCCAGTAGGGTTACCCCACCTATACATACATTTACACTGAAGTTTTTTTTTACGCGGTTTTTTTACGCGGTTTTTTTACGCGGTTTTTTTTACGCGGTCCGTCCTAAAAAAACCGCGTTATTTCAAAAACCGTCGTAAAAAAATCCGCGTTTTTTTCAAAAACACGCGTGAAATACTCAGCACCACATCTAACGTGACTTGACTTTTTTTACGACGTTTTTTGAAATAACGCGGTTTTTTTTACGACGGGTCTTGAAATAACGCGGTTTTTTTTACGCGTTTTTTTTTACGCGGGACCATTACCGTCGTAAAAAAAAACTTCAGTGTATTTGTTCAACATCATTAAGACAAGACATAATCAACAATAGTACGCCACAATATTCGGTTTGTGGCTGCCGCTCTTCATCCTCGGTTGCGCCCAATGCTCGCCAAGTCACGCTCCACCTGGTCCGCCCATCGTGCTCTATGGGCTCTACGCCTTCTTGTGCCAACCGGATCAGTTGTAAACACCAGCTTTGCAGGGTTGTTGTCCGGCATTCTTGCAATATGTCCTACCCACCGTATCCTTCCGGCTTTGGCCACCTTCTGGATGCTGGGTTCGCCGTAAAGTGCAGCGAGCTCGTGGTTCATCCTTCTCCGCCACACACCGTTCTCCTGCACGCCGCCGAAGATCGTCCTTAGCACGCGTCGCTCGAAAACTCCGAGTGCTTGCAGGTCCTCCTCGAGCATTGTCCATGTCTCGTGTCCGTAGAGGACCACCGGTCTTATCAGCGTTTTGTACATGGTGCATTTGGTGCGTGGGTGAATCTTTTTCGACCGCAGTTTCTTCTGGAGCCCGTAGTAGGCCCGATTTCCGCTGATGATGCGCCTCCGAATTTCACGGTTCACGTTGTTGTCAGCCGTCAGTAAGGATCCGAGGTAGACGAATTCCTCCACCACCTCGAAAGTATCCCCGTCTATCGTAACATTACTACCCAGACGGATCCGGTCGTGTTCGGTTCCGCCTACCAACATGTACTTTGAGGCATTCACCACCAGTCCGACTTTTGCTGCTTCACGTTTCAGGCGGGTGTACTGTTCTGCCACCGTTCCAAATGTTCTACCAATAATATCCATGTCATCCGCAAAACAGACAAATTGGCTGGATTTCGTGAAGATCGTACCCCGGCTGTTGAGCCCGGCTCGTCGCATAACACCTTCCAGGGCGATGTTGAATAGTAGGCAGGAAAGTCCATCACCTTGTCGTAGTCCCCGTCGAGATTCAAATGAACTGGATAGTTCACCCGAAATCCTTACGCTGTTCTGCACACCGTCCATCGTTGCTCTTATCAGTCTAGTCAGCTTCCCAGGAAAGCTGTTCTTGTCCATAATTTTACATAGCTCTGTGCGGACGATACTGTCGTATGCCGCTTTGAAGTCGATGAACAGGTGGTGCGTTGGGACCTGGTATTCACGGCATTTCTGGAGGATTTGCCGTACGGTGAAAATCTGGTCCGTTGTCGACCGGCCGTCGATGAAACCGGCTCTTGGTTACTTCCCACGAACTCATTTACTTTAGGTGAAAGACGACGGAAGATGATCTGGGATAGCACTTTGTAGGCGGCATTCAAAATAGTGATCGCTCGAAAGTTCTCACACATTAACTTGTCGCCTTTCTTGTGGGTGGGACAGATTATCCCTTCCTTCCACTCCTCCGGTAGCTGTTCGGTTTCCCAGATCTTGACTACTAACTGGTGCAGACAGGTGGCCAACTTTTCCGGGCCCATCTTGATGAGTTCTGCTGCGATATCGTCCTTACCAGCCGCTTTGTTGTTTTTGAGCTGGTGGATAGCATACTTAACTTCCCTCAGCGTGGGAAATGGTTCGTTCCCGTCCTCTGCTACACCAACATAGTCATTTCCTCCGCTGCCTTGGTCTTTCGTGCCTACATTCTCTTCGCCATTCAGGTGCTCGTCGAAGGGCTGCTTCCACATTTCGATCACCTCACGTTTGTCCGTCAGGAGGCTCCCGTCCTTATCCCTGCAGATTTCGGCTTGCGGCACGTAGCCTTTGCGGGATGCGTTGAGCTTCTGGTAGAACTTGCGTGTTTCCTGTGAACGGCACAGCAGTTCCATTTCCTCGCACTCCGCTTCTTCCAGGCGGCGCCTTTTCTCCCGGAAGAGACGGGTCTGCTGCTTCCGCTTCTGTCTGTATCGCTCCACATTCTGTCGGGTTCCATGCTGCAGCATTACCACCCGCGCTGCATCCTTCTCCTCCAGAACCGCTCTGCACTCCTCGTCGAACGAACCGTTTCGTCGACTCCGTTCTACGTACCCGACGGTGCTCTCGGCTGCGTTGTTGATGGCTGCTTTGACTGTACTCCAGCAGTCCTCTAGAGGGGCCACATCAAGCACACCCTCGTCCGGCAACGCTGCCTCGAGATTCTGCGCGTATGCGGTGGCGACATCCGGTTGCTTCAGTCGCTCTAGATCGTACCGGGGCGGCCGCCGGTAATGTACGTTGTTAATAACGGAGAGTTTTGGGCGCAGTTTAACCATCACCAGGTAGTGATCAGAGTCGATATTAGCGCCACGATAGCTCCTGACGTCGATAATGTCGGAGAAGTGCCGTCCATCAATCAGAACGTGGTCGATTTGCGATTCCGTTTGTTGTGGTGATCTCCAGGTGTAACGATACGGGAGGTAGTGTTGGAAGAAGGTACTACGAATGGCCATGTTCTTGGAGGCGGCGAAATCGATGAGGCGTTGGCCATTTTCGTTCGTCAGCTGGTGTGCGCTGAACTTTCCAATCGTCGGTCTGAATTCCTCCTCCTGGCCTACCTGAGCATTTAGATCCCCTATGATGATCTTGACGTCGTGGTTTGGGCAGCGGTCGTACTCGCGTTCGAGCTGCGCGTAAAATGCGTCTTTGTCATCATCAGTGCTTCCGGAGTGAGGGCTGTGCACGTTTATTATGCTAATGTTGAAGAATCGGCCCTTGATCCTCAACCTGCACATTCTTTCGTCGATCGGCCACCAATCGATCACGCGCCTCTGCATGTCGCCCATCACTAGAAAAGCTGTTCCCAGCTCACGTGTATTGCCGCAACTCTGGTAGATGGTAAGAATATGTCTAAAAGTTCGCACCATAGATCCTGTCCAACACACCTCCTGCAGCGCTATGATTCCGAACCCGCGGTCCTTCAGTATATCGGTGAGTATGCGGGTGCTCCCGATGAAGTTGAGAAATCTGCAGTTCCACGTACCGAGCTTCCAATCGCAAATCCCTTTTCGTCGCTGTGGTCGTCGCCATTGGTATCGGTTCGCATTCTTCTCTTGTTGATTTTCCGGTGCTAGTCTTTTTTACGGCTGGCTCGCAGGGCCTGACACCAACCCACTAACCCAGGGAGCTGGGCTTACCTTCCCAGAAGCTACGGGTTCTGCATTGGCATTTCCTCCAACTACAGTGCTAAATAGTTAGGCTCAAGCGCCAGTCTTCGCGGGGGGTGGTGTTTGTAATGAGCACCCAGGAGATAATATTTTACCTGAGCTTCCACCCCCAAGAAACATTTGTAGAGCATTTGAAAACGCGTCGTTTCGTGCGCTGAGACGATCCTTATCTCTTTTGGTTCAAAAGTTATGAGCGTTTTCTTCAAAAATCATAGTTTATTCAAAAGGCGATATTACGGGTTGGGGCAACGATAAAAATATATTTTTCAAGCATTCAAAAGAAAAAATATTGTTATAAAACATGTCTTAGAGAGGTGTTATTTTTGAAACTCAAGAAAAAAATAGTGGAAAAGTACCTATTTTTCTAGAAAATAATCAATATATTTTGAACGGAATGACGAAAATGTGCGTTTTTAAAAGCACTAAAAGTGATGAGAAAATTGAAACAAAAAAGTTGGAGCGACAAAACGATTTGTTCTAGAGTCACCCTATGAAAACTATGGGAAAATGCTCAATTTGGGGAAAACAGGGGCTACCATACAAATGACGGGATACGTCCCTTTGAAGCTACATGTGAACAAAAAAACACAGTAGGCAAGCAGTATGATATTTGCCGGGACAGCTAATACTTGATATTTCATACGGTATCGCAGCAAGCAGTGCGCGCGAGTGCCTGCTTTTGTATTTGCTGTCAGGTTTTTTTTTTTTTAATACATATCACGAATTTTGTCGGGAAAAGTTGTGTGATTGGGACTTGGAGCGAGTGTTTGTGATTTGCTTTAGTGCATTCGGGCAAGGAATGTTTTGTGTTACCTTGAGGAAGGGAGCTACCGAAGATCGTTGAATTTACAAAAGTTGTGTTACGTTGCTGGCCTCTTCAGAACAAACGACCTAATTTGAATTTGAAAGACCGGGATTTTTTGGTTGGTGCCAAAAGTAATCAGAGGGCGTGTGCGTTGCTTGTTAGAAAGTTATTGTTTCGGGGCAGAGAGTAAACATTGAACGAAAAGTCAAGAAAATGTGTCGTTTGACGAGATGGACCTTGGTGATATCCTCCTCCTCTTCTTGGCGTAACGTCCTCACTGGGACAAAGCCTGCTTCTCAGCTTAGTGTTCTATGAGCACTTCCACAGTTATTAACTGAGAGCTTCCTCTGCCAATGACCATTTTGCATGTGTATATCGTGGCACGAAGATACTCTATGCCCAAGGAAGTCAAGGAAATTTCCTTTACGAAAAGATCCTGGACCGACCGGGAATCGAACCCGTCACCCTCAGCATGGTCATGCTGAATACCCGTGCGTTTACCGCCTCGGCTATATGGGCCCTAACTTGGTGATATCTTTCCAATTATTTCATTGTATACTAAAGTACTATATTGCCATACATCTCTTAGATAGTTTCTATTTTTAACCATCCTATCATGTACTGAAAGCTGATTAAGTTCTGGACTTTTTATAAGTTGATGATAGGATCTAATAAAAATGCTTGAAAGGACTTTGCCAGGTGTGTGGAGATGAGTGGGTCTATGTTTTTGTAGATAATAGCGACAGATGCAATGGCGATATATACACTCATCTTTGCAACTCCATCCACAATTTATGCAAGTGTTCATGCCATGCTATGCTATGCCAGCTTTATAGAAAACACATTCCTAGATCCGATTTCAGCACATAATGGCAGGTAAACATCTTCTGCAAGTTTATATACAACAGAAGAACTTCAAATTATTGTTAAAGTTTTTAAAACTGGATTTTTATGGAGGCATCTTCAGCTGAGCTGGACTGAACGATCACCTGACGTGGGTGATCAGTTGTTTGCTTCTCATATGAAATGAACAATAGTGCGTCAGCTTGCATGTTTGGTCGTGTCATTTGCAGTTAGGGTATCGCGCCACTTGGGCGGTGGCTTCTATATTCGTCTGTTTTCCACTATTACTCAGTCAATTTTGAACCAACTGACTTGAAATGTTGTACACGGGTAGAGACTATACCTATCTCACCACATTCCAAAAGTTGTGTCAATTTTTTCAAATTTGACGGAGTTATAGTAGAAAACAGACGAATATAGAAGCCACCGCCCAAGTGGCGCGATTCCCTAAATATTTGTCGACTAGCTTTCGCGGTTCGATTCGAAATATTAAGTGACCACCTGACGTGGGTGATCGATTGTTTGCTTTTCGAGTGAAGCGAATAATAGCGTGTTAGATTGCATATTTTGTCGCGTCGTTTGCAGTAAATAATAAGCGACCACCTAATGCGGGTGGTCGATTGTTTGCTTTCCGCGTAAAGTAAACAATAGCGCAATAACCAGCATGACACGAAGGTCATATTACTTATCAAATTGAATCCAGACCCAACGATACCTTTCCTACTAACAAACACTCCTTCCTGCAGCCTTTGATGGAGTCGCAGCGGTAAACGCGGGCCTTCACTTAACAAAGGTTGTTACTAATATTCCTTCCCTCTTCCAACCTGACTGCAAGGACGTGGCCGGCGCCACGCTGTTAAAGAGAGTCTCTGAAGTGTGCACAGTGAGAATATTGACCACTCCCAGTCAATTATTCAGTTGATTCATTGCGCAACTGTCATTGGTTCGGGTCAATCACGGAATAGCAACCATAGATGTGTGCAGTCAGTCTAAGCTAAGCTAAGCTAAGTTAAGCTAAGCTAAGCTAAGCCATCTTCAGCTGAGCTGAAAAAAGTTGAATATTCTCCAATTTTGGAGAGCTTTGCGGCCCCAACTACGTCACAAAAAAAAAGTTTGCCGCTCACCAAGAAAATATGGCCTCAAATGCAAAAAATCACTTGACCCAAATAGCTTCTGGTTTTGCAACAAAAAATAAGTCATTCTTTAAATTGAATTCATTCATTCATATACGTCACCCTCCAATTCCTGCAACGACAAAATTTGGCATCGCCCCAAGCTATAAATAAATTTGTTATGCTGCATGTTTATTTTCAACACGCTGTATACAATGTTACTCAGCTCACTCATCCATCTAATCCACTTCGATGCGGATCACAGTCTCAACAGCTTTGTTTGCCAAATCACCCTGTCTTGTCTGCCTGGCCTGGCCTCACTTGGCCTAGTGTTCGTTCATCTTCTCCATTATTGGCGTGACTGGCGCGAGCCCACCATCTCATATTATGGCCATACAATATGATTTATTAATTTTTAATAACGCGACCTAACAACCGCGCGCTACTGCGATTACCGCCGGTTGCCATTTTTCGCACTGTCTCTGGTACCTACCAATGAATCGGGGCTTTGTTTTGCGAGCGAGGCTCACTCACTACTAGTGCGAGTCAGTGATTCGCGAAATTTGAGCAAAAGATCACGTATGTCAGATAATCATAACAACGCGAATCGTTTGATGTTTGAAGGAAAACTTACTACTAACTGATGGCACCTACTCGAGTGGGGTCTGATTTGCGCAATTGGCAGGGCTGGTAACAGAGGAAGTCACTAAATCATAATTAATCGTCTGAATCACTTTAAATATCAATTGACAAAAATAAAATTTGCAAAAGTTTGTAAAACATATTAAAAAATTAAAAAAATCAATTGGCATTCGTTCATTCTACCATGGACAAGGTAGAAAAGTGACAGCAGCGCAAAGGCATCAGTTCGATATAGTAGAATAAGAAAAGAATACATTTAGGCGCTGTACAAAATGCAAGTGCAGTCGCCAATTGGAATCGCTCACGCAGTGCCCTAGTGGACAAAAGAGCTGTAAATTAGGTTAAGTGATTAAAGAATATGAAAATAAATCGGAATTTGAAATTCAAGAACCAACGGAGTTTTTGTTTTTCGAATAAGTGTAATCAGTTTTGTACCTTTTAATTCCACCCTCTTTTGCTAATTCTTTGACAGATACGTGTATTTCGACTACCACTTGTAATCTTTCTCAGTGTTAGTTATCCACATCTGTACAATTTATGTCTGTCTGTATGTATGTGTAATTATTGTGTATGTGTATGTGCAGAACTTTTCTACTAAGAAGAACTATTTCCATTGTTTTCCTAGTTGACGGTTTCTTTTCTATTCTGATGTCCGTAACCAGCCCTGCAGCAGACTTTGTAGCAGTAGTGTCGAACCAACGGTAATGAAGGGAAAAATTGCACCAAACTGCGCATAACAGGCAAACAATTTGCAATCGTCGCCATTCAATTGCTCCAAAACAAACACCTTCGCCTATCTGCGAGTCCGCTTATTGCAGTGATTGCGGAGTATGTAGTTGGTCGCTTTTGTTTCAAACCATGTGCGTGCATGCCTGGTGGCAGATGTTGCATTACCCACTAATGTAGGGTTCCCCATTATTCGGATTTGGATTATATTGTGGTGTCGTCAATCCATCCATTCTCATGTGCGCAAAATCTTCGTCAGTAGGTACCTAATTGTAATGGCTTGCAGGCGCGAAGCAATTTCTGTGCTCGACCAATTTGAATGTGATGGATAGATGATGGAATGTATGGAAACTGAGACGAGGCATTTGTAAAACAATAGGCTTTTTTTTGCACTGTTTATCTGCTACATGCCATGAATGGGCTTTCAAATGCAAATATGTGCAGTTATGACCGTGTTCAAAGTTCCGTGCTCGGATGAACTGTTGTCATTGGAAGAAAATGAAACATTTTTCTGGAGAATTTACCATACCAGTTGTGGGTTTGCTACCGTAAAGAAGGGTTCCGGATCATTTGGCCGAACGCCGTTTGGTCGAATGCAATTTGGCCGAAAAAGGAATGAAGAACTTAAATGATCATGCGACTGTTCTCCACATCAGTACAACTCTAAAGAACAGCCTATGATTTAAAGAAGAAGAAATCTGATAAAATATTGTCAGTTTCAGCGCCAACCAGTGGTGTCATCGAGGTTACTCCAAGTTACTCATTGAGTAACCAGTTCTTCAGATCAAAAAAAAAATGTTTATCTCCCATTATTGCAAATAGGAAAAAATGTATATTTTCGGCAGTTTTGGTCTCTTGGTCATTTTTTTTTTTTTTTTAAACACGTCGAACTCAGAGTTGACCTCAAACCCTTCCCAACCAAGCTGAATTATATGACCAAGCATCAGGCAATTTGGCCGACATAACCCTTCATGACGAAGAGAACATACCTGCCGATAATAACCAAAGCCAATTTTTTATATGTATTTTGTATTTTTTAATATTTTGCACTTTTATATAGAGGTGTGCGCCGATTTGAAATCTGTCGACGGCGGCGTTTTGCACATTTTTGGCCGGCGGCGGCGGCGCGATCGGCCTGACGCCGAATGAATTTTCGGCGGCGGCGGCGGCGGCGTGAAACGGCGTGGTCATAATTTTTAAATTTTTGTTAATTCCGTTGATCAATATCAGTGTTTTATTTTGAGTAACTCATCATTTTGAAGATGCTATGACATGTTTATAGCTACGTTTTAGTTATTTTTTTTATTTTCATAAGTTTTTTTTTTTATTTATTGAAATAATTGTTATGGTGAATCAGCT
The DNA here is from genome assembly GCF_035046485.1 of Aedes albopictus. NCBI lineage: Eukaryota > Metazoa > Arthropoda > Insecta > Diptera > Culicidae > Aedes > Aedes albopictus. The sequence goes on along the minus strand of NC_085137.1, from coordinate 502,522,650 downwards.
GCCCAATAAACTATCCAGAATGACCTTTTGAAGGAATTCGCAGAAGAAATTCTAGAGGAATTCCCGGTGGAATTTCTAGAGGAATTTCCGAATAAACTCTTTAAAGAATTCCCGGAGGAATTCGTAATGGCATTCCTCTAGGTACACCTAGAGGAATTCCCGGATGAACTTCTAAACGAAATTCCAAAAGAGCATCTAAAAGAATTCACTGATGAACTCTTAGAGGAACGTTTGTGGAAACTCCTGGAAGAGTTCCAGAAACAAATCTTAGAAGAATTCTTAGAGAAATTGCCAGATGAATTCTTAAGGGAATTTGGAACTCATAGAAGAATTCTCGGAGGAAATTCCGGGCATTCCTTGTGCAACTCCCAGAAATACAGAGCAACTAGTAAAGTAATTGCCAGAGGAACTTTCGGAGGAATTTTCGGAAGAACTCGTAGAGAAATTGCCAAAGAAAATCGAAAAGGAATTCAAGGAGAAACTCGTAGAGAAATTACCAGAAGTATTCATAGATGAGTTCTCGGATGAGCTCTTAATGAATTTACCGGAAGAATTTCTTGAGGAATTACTAGCCGGATTTCTAGAGCAACTCCCGATGGAACTCCCATAAGAATTCCCAAAAAAAATCGCGAAGAAATTCTCGGAAGAACTCGTAGAGAAATTACCAGATGAACTCAGATACTTCTAGAGAAATTCCTGGGAGAACTCCTAGATTAACGTTCAGGGAAATTCTTAAAGGACTACTCGAAGGAATCTCCTGGCATACCCAGCAAGTTCTAGAAAAAACTTATATAGCAACTCGTAGTGACATTGTCTGGGGAACTTCTTCCTGGTGAAACTCGTAAAAGTGTTCCCAAAGATATTCGAACTCCCGGAAGCACTTCTAAACGAATTCCAGGAAGAACTTCCAGAGGAATTCCCGGAAGAACTTTTAGATAAAGTCACTGTGAAACTCTTAGTGTAATTGTCGGAAAAAATGGTGAGGAATCCCCGAAGGAACTCGGAAGGGAAGGAATTCCCGGAAGAACTCCTTGAGGAAACCCTAGAGAAATTCCCACAGGAACTTCTAGAGGAATGTCCGGAGAAACTTCTGGAAGAATTTTCGGGCGAACTCTTAAAGAAACTCCTGAAAGAATTCCAGGAGGAACTGCTACAAAACATGCCGGAAGAACTTCCAGAAGAATTCCCGGAAAAACTACTAGAGGAATTACAAGAGAAACTTCTAGAGGAATTATCGGAGGAAACTTCTGGTATTTCCAGTGCAATTTCTATGCACTCTTAAAGGAATTCCCGTAGAACTTCGTTAAGGAATTCCCGGATGAACTCGTTGAAGAACTCGTGGAGAAATTCCCGGAGGTGCTTCTAGAGGAATTGTGTGTGTATTTGAAGAGGGACTTTACCTAGTCATTCGTCCCTCTGTCCTAGAGGAATTGCCGGATGATCCCCTTAAGGAATTCCCAGGAAAAACTTCAACACTTCTAGATGAATTCCTGGAGGATCTCCTAAAAGAATACTCGGAGTAACTCTTAGAGGAGTTTCTAGAGGAAGTACTACAAAAAGTCTCAGACTTCTATGGCAATGCCCGAAGAAACTCCTAGAGGATGTTTCGGAGGAAACCCTCGGATTTCCCGAAGGACCTTCAAGAGTTCCCGGAGGAACTCTTAGCGGAATGCTTGGCGAAACTGCTGGTAGAATCCTCAGAAGAGTTGCTGGAGAAATTTCATCTCTTCTGGAGATGAACACGAAAACAACTTTTTTTCAGAACCACCAGCATTTTCTTAAATCTTCGGAATCCCTAGATTCTTTTCTCAGCCATCAGTTATCTTCAGGAACCCCCGGTATCTTTGTAAACTCGTTTTAATTCGATGGTCAAACTCCTTTACTTTTTTAGAACTGTTATAAATTTGGACCAAAAAATGGACCACCGCTGAAAACGACCCTACGTATATAGATGACTCCATTGCTTGAAATATTATAATGAAATATGTAAAGAAATAATTTAATTTATCAATGCGTTTTTGGGATCGGCGTAGAAAATTGGAGTTCGGCGGCGTAAGCGGCGGCGCGCCGAAAAATAATCGGCGGCGGCGGCGTGAACCGAAAATCGGCGGCGGCGCCGGCGTGGCGCGGCGGCGCACACCTCTACTTTTATACATGTTACAAAATAGCTTCTTAGCAAAAACTGGAATTGTTGAGCTTCTTTTAGGATTGTTTGCCAAGTTTTTCAGACATCACACCAGCAATTAATTTCAGAACTTCCTCCTGGAAATACTTTCAGCAAGTCTTCCACAGATTCGTTTTTAAAATTTCAAAAGATTGCTGTAGGGAATCCTCTACAATTTCCCTCAGAATTTCCTCCAGGGTGCTCTAGAAAGTTCTCCAAGAATATTTATTGAAAATCTTCCATGGGATTCCTTAGAAATTGGTCCATAGATTTTTCCGAAATCCATACTAGAATTATTTCACGGATTTTTACAGAAATGCTTTCTTCCATACATTTCTTATGAAGTTCTTCAAGGGACTCCTTCAGAAATTCTGTATGAAATTCCTACAAAAATTCGTTCAAGAATTATTCTAAGAAATATTTGATTGATTCCTTAAAAAATTGTTGCATTGATACCTCTAAAAATTACTCCAAGAATTCGGTCTTAAATCTAACAGGGTTTCCTTGAGAAAATCCTTTAGCAGTTTCTTTAGATCCTTCTTCCAGGGATTCCAGAACTTCTCCAAGAATTATTTTATGTAGATTTCCATGGGTTCCTTCAAAACTGTTTTAAAAATTCTTCCAGGGATTCGTTAAAAAAGTCCTTTGGATTTTCTACAGAAATTCCATCAGAAACTATTTTGAAGATTATTTCAAAAATTCATCCAATGTTTTTTTCCGAAAAAAATCTAACAGATCTTTCTTCAAGAAGTTCACCAGGCAAATGCTGAGGAATTGCTCTAGGCATTCCATTGAAAATTCCCGCATGAATGTGTATCGAAATTTCTTCTGAGATACATCCAGAACATCCAGAGTTCATACAAAGATTTCTTCAGGATTTCCTCCAGAAATTTCTCGAGCACTTCTTGTAAGGAAAATTCTAAGAATTTCTTAACGGATGCTTTAAGTAATTTATTCTGCAAATTTCCCGTGGTTTTATATGTACAGGAGCACCTTACGGCAATCTCAAGAGTTTTTTTTTAATCTTCAGATCTAGAAGTTTCTCCATGTATTCACAAAGGAATTCCTTCAGAAATACGCTCTCATCTTTCATTAGAAATACTTCCAGAAAACCCTCCATGAACTTTATGAGAGGATGTCTCTAGGAATTATGGGTCACTTCATTAAATGGTTTCCCGATGTTTTCAGGAAGTTCATAAGATGCCTCCAGAGACTTCATTATATTTTCTTTAGGAGGATTCCTTCTGGATATAACAGTAGGGATTTCAGCAAGAGCCTGTTCAAAAGCTCTTCCATGGAATTTTCAAAAATTCCTTTGTTAGTTTTTTCAAAAACCCTTCAGAGATTTCTTTGAAAATTCCATCAACCGTTCCTCCAACAATTATTTGAGAAATTTCTTCAGATTCCTGTATAAACTCATACAAGTTTTTTGTTTTAGAGATTGCTCCTGCAGTTCCGTCAAATATTTTTTTTAACTTATTCGTTTATCGGGCCCCACATGGGCATAACTGAGCCGAAATTTTCCGTCAGATATATCTCCTAGATTTCCGAAAGAGATTCTTGCAGGATTTTTAGCAGATATTCCTCCAGGGATTTTTCAGAACTTCATTCAAAAATTGAAAAAAATGAGCGAATTATAAAAAAAAACATGTAGGAATTTCTAATCAAATCTATGGAATCTGAAAGAGATTCCTCGATGAAATTCTTGACAATTTTCTGAAGACATTCCTGGAGAAAAATCCTGAAGCAATTACTGAAATTATCCCTAGAGGAATTCCTGGAAACAAGTAAAAAAACTGAAAATCATCTAGTAATCTAGAGGGTCTCTGAAAGTAAGTCAAAAAAAAATGCTTGAAAATGTCTGCAGAAATCACTGCTGAACTTGCAGACAAATGTTCTCTAGGAATTCTTTAATAAATTTCTGAGGGATCCCTGGAGCAGCTTCTGAAGAAGGCCTTGCGAGAACTCCTAGAGATCCGTGAGGAATGGAGTAATTCCAAAAAGAATTTCATATATTTTTTTTAAAAGAAAATCCCTGAAACACTATCCGGAGAAATTTCTGAAGGAAATCCTGCAGAAAAAAAAAATATCTTCAGGAACTCTGTTTTTTTTATGTAAGAAATCTTCCTGCAAGATATGTTAGGTATGAATAACACCTAAGCAATCTCTGGAGGAATACCTGGTGGAGCTTCTGGAGAAACTCCTGGATGAGTTTCCAGAAAAATCTCTTAAGGGTTTTCTAGATGAATTTCTAAATAAATACCTAAGAGAATCCCTGAACAGGGATGGCAAGCTCCTCATTTTTTAGTGCAAAATGCCATCCCTGTCCCTGAGTATATGCAGTAACAATATTTTCTGAAAGAGTTCCTGGAAAATTTTCTGATTTGTAAAGGAAACCCCTGGAGGAATTTCTGGAAGAATCTTCGAATTACTGAGAAGAAAATCTCCTGAAGACATTTTTGAAGAAATTTCTGGAGAAACCTCTTGAGAAATTGCTAGACGATTTTTTGAGTCTGTCTCTAGATGAATTTCAGGAGAAATCACAAAAAAAATCCTGTAAGGAGTTCTGATAATATTCCTAGATAAATTCCTTCTGCAATGTTTAAATAAATGCATAAAAAGAATTTTAATTACGAACTTCGGTAGAAATCTTTCAGGAAATTTGCGAAAGAATCCCTGAAGGAATTTCTGAAATAACCCGTGGACTAGTTTCAAGACGAATCTCTGGAGGAAACTATAGCAATTTTCAAACTTTTTTTTTAGATAGACATAAATGTCATTTAAAGGGATACCTGGAGAAATTCTTGAACGTATTCTTGCCCAAATCATTCTTGGAAATCCTGAGAAAATTTTCGGACTATGAAAATTTCGAAAAATTGTTTAATTATTGTGGAAGAATCTCTAGGGATTTTTTTTATATCAGTATTAACGAGATTTTTAGCCCTAGGCTAGTTTATCTCGGGATCACGCTTTACTTCCCTTCCGACGGAAGAACTCACATTTTGCAAGTTTGTCGGGAGTGGGATTTGATCCCAGGTCTTCGGCGTAATAGTCATGTGTTCTAACCATCACACCAGGTCCGCTCCACCTCTAGGGAAATGTTTGGCGATATCCTAGAGGGTAAACTTGGAGACAATTCTAATTCTTGCTAAGATCAAAAAGAAATTCCTGCAAGAATGCCCCTTCCGCGATAATTACAGAGAAAAAAATAGTGAAATAATAATTCGCAATATTGAAGTCGTTTTCATGCGGGCCTACCAATATATGGGCCGAAATTTGTAAACCTTGAGTAACCAGCTCTGATTTTGCCATTACAGCAATGGCGCCAACTAATCTCCGAATGGTAAAATTAGAAAGAATTGCCAATTATTAAAAGAAGAGAATAATATATTTTTAACCAATAGTGGACCCCTAATTAGCTGAAAATGGCTCTGATCGTGAAAACAGTATGATATCGTAATTAAATTGCCTTTGTCAACGATTGCGCAACAGGTTCTATTTCTTTCCTACACATTGCACATAAAAACCATACAAAAACACCCTATACTTGTCATAAAATGATCCTTCCATTTTGGAAGTTCCAAATCTGGCTCAAATTATCCAGTGGTCTCCCGGGGTCCACGATTGGGCAGATCGTTATCTCCTACCATGTTAAATCGGAGACAATAGTCTTGGACCTCCTGAGATTTAACCAATAGTGGCCCCCCAGATTTGTTTACATTTGCAAATGTGTTCAAATAATCAAATTATTGCTTTCCATCGTAATTCCATCACTTGAAACTACTTTCTATGAACATGAACCCTCGTCTCCCGGTAGAAGTTCACCGGTAAAAACCGATTTGAACAGGAAATTTGAGAAAAATTTAAGGGAGTTCACCATTGGTTAAAAATCCACTATTGGCTAAAATACCCTATTTCTGATGATCATATTGCCCGCTGAAATGTCAAAAAGTTGCTCTGAATTCATAAAACCTACCTAATACCTTTTATTTTGGTTTTATCATGGTTCTAAGAACCTCTCTGCTTGTCTATGTGGCTAAACAATGTTACTTGGATCGGCACGTTATCCTTCATTAGGGACGATTCATTTAGTTAGAACGTAGCTAATTTCATGCCAGATTTAGGTCAACCGTAGATGTCACAATCTTTACCTTAAACCAGTATTTTGTTCCAATTTGCTAAAAACATTGCATAAATCTCGTAGGAGTTGCTAAAAACAAACCGAAAAGTAAACGGCAAACCTAGTTTCCCTCCGATTATGACATCTTTTGTTGGAATCATGCACACCAAAACACTAAGTTATGGGACCAGGCAGAAAACAACTCAGTTGGCACAGTCGCTGCCATTGTAGCATAACCTGATTCAAATCTGTATCAAAGCCATAAAAATTGACACTCTTAATAATTGGAACTACCTGGCTGGTAGTCGCAGAAACCCCGCGTGATATCGCCTGCTGCGCTTTGCGCCTCGCCGCATTGCAACTGCTGCCGATGATAGTCAGTGACATAAGAATCAATTTCCACTGAACTTGACAGCAGGCTGGCGAATCGCGGCGTCGACGCGACTATTATCGCCGTCGTCGTTTTCTTTTAACGCATTATTGCCTTTGGATGCGGTGGTCACACATTTATGGGATGACTCCAATCATTCCCGCCGACGATGAACCATAAAATTGTTTCCGAATGGATCGATTTAATTGCCCACGACGACAATGACCGCCGCCCGCCACCAGAGAGGAATGCGATGCGAGCATGTCAGGGTGAATGACAGGAAGTTTCCTTTTCTGTGCTGGTTTTGTATACCAGAATCGATTGTGCATTTGGCTGACTAATTAACGATAAATCATCAGATTGATACATAGAAAACAATTGACAATTTGAAAACATTTGAAGAAAATTCGATATTTCTGAAACAGACAATTTTAATTTCGAAATCAGCAAATATAATTTTTTATTGAATGGCATATTTGGCAACACTGCTGTCAAAATAATAATTTGAATCATAAACACAGCACATCAAGTACGGCATGCTTTTCCACGAAATTTCAACGTTATTTGTGATCTATTTAAACAGAACTATATTTTAATTTCTACTGTTAGCGTAACATTTGGAAAGGGCCTATCTGCAAAATGTGAACACACTTGATTTTTATCTGTTCTTACCAATATAGAGTGGGGCTTATTAAGCCATTTTTTTTTCGGGATATAAACGACTTTGGTTGAAGTGTGTCGTAAATGGCAAAGTGTCAATTTTCAAAAACACTACCATTTTTAGACTGAATCAATGACTCTAGACAAAGCCGTAGCATGTTTGGGATAGGAAACTTTTTTTCTCTCACAAAAACTCCAACAAGCTGTATCTTTTCATAGATTGCATAAAAAAATCTCAAATATTGACTGTTTATCAACCTGTTATATCTGCATCATTGGTAAAAATTTGAGCTCGATTGGTCAATCTTTCGCAAAGCTAAAACCGTTCTCGTAAAATAATTTTTAGACAAACGTAATCACTCATTTAAAGGAAAATAAGTCAAATTTACAACACCACACCAAAATACAAAATGCGTTCTTCTTTTTACCCAAATATTCTCTAATATATCTTATTAAGAATATCTTGAAAACAGAAGTAGAAAATCTTTGGATAACACAGCTAAAATGTAATGACAGTGATGTCAAAAATATCATTTTTTTTAGAAAGATCCAAAAAGTGCCAATCCATCATAACTAAAGTGCCATCACAACTAAAAATGCCTTTTTTGAACATTCAAAATTTCATTGAATTCGGTTTACTATAGTTTCCGAACTATGACAGTTCAAAAATTGGTGGTCTAAAACAGTTTTTTACGAGAACGATTCTAGCATCGCGAAAGAATAACCAATCGAGTTAAAATTTGTAATAATGAGGCAGATTTACAAACAGTCAAAATTTGAGAATTTGGTGCACTCTATGAAAAGTTACAGCGTGTTGAACTTTTTTTGTGAGAAGAAAAAATTGGCTATGCAAAACATTTTGGCCATCCCCTGTGCACTATTTTCTAAATTTGTTGTCGAGTTCCTTTTCGGAATTTTGCAAAAGAAATCCCTAATAGAAATACACTAGAACTCCAATGGCGCTGTAGTCACATTTCTTATATAATTATTTTAATAACTTCAATTGCAATAATTTACTATTTTAAAGTGTCCATCTGATAAAGGACCTTTTGTTATTGTAAACAAAACTAACTTGACACTTCTAGTACCACTGCTGACGCTGTAAGGGCGTGGCAAACTAGATGTTAGTCACACAAACAGTCGCGACATTGGACTTCTGTGGCTAGTTATTCTACTAAATCCCTCCGCATTTTTTTAACTACCGTCAAGGCACCATTCACCGTGGATCCAAGAGGATTCGGGGCAAATAAGGGCTGTCATTTGACACCAGTCTCATAAACATTGTTGGTGCCGCTTTTAATTGCCTTCATTATAGGTTAAAATTAAAGCAATATCCACAGAAGTAGAAAATTTTTCTCAAAATTTGGTGATATAGTACAATTAGTAGGGTCGCCTAACAACCCAGCCAAGGGAATTTTCTTCGTTTAAATACATTTCAAGTAATAACTTGCAAGATTTTATTAGAAAAACGAATGTTCAAATTTTCGATTTTTTCTAGATATATAGGACAATATGGGGCACGGTGAATGGAGACCATTGATTTTTAGGGTACCCATTTACCGTGACTTTTTGTTTCAATTAAAAAGTACGAGTAATCGTACTTTCTTGTTAAACTTACTTCGGTAATGCAAAATACATACCTGATATGTGAATTAAATTGCTTCTTGGTGGAATTAAAACGTTACTACATTTAGTTTATCGCTTAAATCACCTTAGCGCAGTTTTCGTTTTTTCACTATGAATGCAGTGAACAAGCAGAAATCCGCTTCATGTAAACACACTTTAGTGTCAAAATGATACTTTTAAATCTTTCTAATGAGCGTTTTGACATGGTAACAATACATTAGTGTTGTATTGGTGAAATTGAAGGGAAATTGCCATATCATTCAATCATAATATGGAAATAATGAAAAAATATTCGAAGGCACACGGTGAATCGAGCCCCCACGGTGACGGTATTTGCTAGTGATTTCTTTCACTATTTTTTTCTTTTTAAATTTGACTTAGATTGGGGACTTTTTAATATTTTTTTTCCAAAATTTTCATGGAAACCTGTCGCATGAAATTCGATTTCTGTTAGATTTTTTTTTAATTTCGCAAGATGCTCATCCATTTATTGTTTGCTTGGAGTACCAACATTTTTTTTTTTTTGCAATTCGTCATTATAATTTCCTTCTTTAAAGAGGCAGGCCTCGTTGGCTAAAATGATGATTTCTCTCCTCATTGCATAAATAACTATTACGAATTTCACCTAAATCAGTTCAAAAGTTAAGAAAAGATATTTCAGATTTTTTACCATTTAAAGAAATGCTAAGAAGATCTAATCTTCCATTTATTTTTCTATTTTTCCATCCATAAGGGTAAGAGTAATTTTGCAGAATTTTTCAACAAGTGATACTTCATGATACCTCAATAAATCTGGAATTACATTTGAAAAGAGCCCAAGAAGTTGTGTGTCTTTTTACGAACATGCTCCGTGGAGCTAACAGCAGTCACTCACACAAATTTACTCCATTATTCGAAAGATTGATGTAAACTTTGACTGATAGTGGTATTAGTTTGTGTCCTAAAATGGGTCACTTTTATCGATAATTTAAGTAGAATTTAAAAGGGCCTATCTGAAAACGAAGCCTGAATTTAGAATCATGCAGCTCTTTAAGTATATTCTTGTTGTTTCAGTATTTTCCAATAATTTTAATCAGTTCAATCAATTAGAACCGGCTACTCAGTCTTGAACTAACAAACGATGTTTATTACTTCTTAAATTCTAGTTCCCCCTGAAGAATGCACTAACTCCGTGTCGAAACGTTGGGCAAGTAATAAACATCGTTTGTTAGTTCAAGACTGAGTAGTCGGTTTTAATTGATTGTTGAAACCATACAGTCGAACCTTCAGCAGAATTTAATTAGTTCATTAACTTTCCTTCCTTTCGATAAGAATAAATCAAAAATAATAAATATAAGATAATGGAAAATTTAAAATTTTAAAAGTCTAGTTGAAATAGCCGCCAATAAAAGCCTAACTGAAACAGGGTTCATGAGTTCTATAACTTTGTTAAACTTTTATCTGATTTTACTCAAAATACCAACAAATAACCTTCAATATTCAGGGTCACAATTTCAGCAGACTTGAATAACATATAAAAAAAGTTGTAAACATTAGAATAAAACAAAAATATGCCGAAAAATCCGCTGTACGGGTAATTGTTTGATACACTGATCTTCTCATATGATTTTCTCAATGGCTACATTTCAGATAGGCTCTTTTCGAATATTGTGTTAGGTTTTTCTCCACGATCAAAAGTCGTCGGTAATAAGAAAGATTACGCATAATCATTCACACAGGTATATGGATACTATAGAAAAGATCAAGTTTTGTGTGGTATTTAAAATCTTTGCGATTGTGTTTATTTTGAAATTATTAGTGAATCCGCTTTGAAAACCTTCAACTCTGTAAGAATTAGAAGTTGGGCTAAACTAGTTTAAAAAAAGGAATTGTTTAGTAATTTTCTTGAGCTTTGCATGAATTCAATTCACCCTCCTTCTAGCGTTCATTGAGAAATATGCTTTGAAGTTTTCCTAGCAATTTCGCCAAAATTACATTAATCTTTCAATTAATTTAGAATTCTTACAAATTATACTAGATTTTTCCCAAGGTTGCCTTTTCAAATTCTTCTTCAAAATTTCTCAATAAGACCTTAAGCTTAAGCCCATTTACTCTTTTTTTCCTTCAGAAGTATGGAATTCGACAGCAATTTGACAGAAATGGCTTCCACGTAAGCCATAGAGACATTCTTTAGAATTTATTTCAAGTTTCTAAAGTTATCTTCAAAAATTTTACAACAAATTCTTTCTCTTTTCAAGAAACTTTTTTTTTGAACATGTGAGGAATAACTCTAAGACTACCTTTCCAAATTTCTAAGGAAGTTTTTAGAAATTCCATGTAAAATTCTCATGATGAAAATATATTCTTTGAAAATATACCACTAAATCTTAAGCTCTAATAAAATGTTAAATACACTCACGTAAATAAAATTTAAAAAAAAAAAAACATTTTTCTCAGAAACTCTTTTGAAAATTCTTCTTGGTCTGTTTCTGTTACTCTGGGAATGAATTTAAATATACCCATTCTTTTGTTTAAAATATCTCCAAAAATCTTTAATAAAACCATCATCCACATATTTCTCCAGATTTTTTTTGAGAATTCTTGCACAAACTCATGTTACATACAAAAATTTACAAGAATATATCGAAAAGTAGTTTACAGGAATATTTTGTACCTTCTGTTACAATAATTTATGTTAAAATTCAGTTTTCCAAAAATTCCTCAGAGATCGTTTGCAATGAAGATGTATTACATTTTCTTGAAAATTTTGCCAGGGATTTTTTTAAATGTTTTATTAGATTTTTCGTCGAGTTCTTTAAAAAATTTCCAAATAGTTTATTCAGAAATTGTCATTTTGCAACTTTTTCGTGCGGTATCTCAAAGATTCTTCAAAATTAAATCTAGCAGTGTTAGTGATTATAAACTTTTGGCTATTTGCTTCTAGAAATTTCCCCAGAAACGCCGTGGAAAATACTTCAGAAAATTGTTTTATAATCTCCATGAAAATTTATGAAGGTTCAACTTCGTCAGCTACTTCAAGAATACGTTCACTTCATCTTACTTACAAAATTCCCACGATAATTTCTTCAAACGTTTCTGTCGTGCATCTTCACAAAAACCTACAGAAGTTTATAGATTTCCAAGTTTATTCATTCAAAAAGTCCTACATACATTTCTCTAGGGAGACAGGAGAAGTATTGAAAAGTATCGCTTTATTTTTTTTTGGAACAAAAAATATTAACAATACCGCAGAGGTTTGTACATAAATTTCCTCTTGAAACTGATTTAAAGGTATTTGATGAATTTATTCTGACAATTTTATCAAAATTAGTAAAAAATTTTTTTTTTTTTCAAAATATTAAAATTTTAATAAATTTTGGATAATTTTACAGAAAGTTTTTTGAACACTTTTGTATGATATGATTCTCTATCTAGTATCTTTTTCTGAAACTATTCCTGTTTTTTTTAAATAAAACCAATTTTAAAGTTAAAATTGAAAAAAAAAACAAGAGAGTAAAGGTTCCTACAACTTTTTGGATTATTTTCTTCAGAATAGAATTCATACCTCTAAATTCCGATTTGGGAAAGTCTTCTAAAACTTATTGACTATTGAGCAACATTTCTAGAACTAACTTTAAAATGTCTCGTAATTTCCACACAAAAAATTGTGAAGAACTATCATTATTTTTAGAAAAAAAATATGAAATAAAAAAAAAATAAATAAAACAATGAGTTTTTCTAGAATTTTTGTTAAGAAACCTCTTTAGAAGGCTGTGGCTTATTTAAAAAAAAACGTTGAAACCTGGAATTCGAAAGCTCTTCTGGATCAAAAGGATATAAAAAGAGAAACCTCTGAATTTGAATCGCCTCAATGTTGGATTTTCAAGTAACAAAAAGATGTTTTCACTTCAAGTGTCATAACTTTTTCAATTTTCAACCGATTTTCATTCTTTTTTTATGAATCTCTCACAAATTAAATTTCGAATAAACGCAAAGATTTTTTTCCAAAGGCACGCAAAATATGAGTTTTTTTTTTAAGATTTAATATATTTTTTCCTCTTTTTACAAAATAAAAATAACTTCAGAGCCCGATAACTGTTTAACTGTTTTCTTCCAAATTTCTTTCGGATTTTTTTTTAAATTACTCTGGTAATTTCTTTAAAAATTTGTGCATTTAAAATTTCTGTTTTGAAAACTTCTTTGGAATTTTTAGAAATTAATTTGGCCGATTTATTTTGAAATGCTTTAGCAATTTGTTTTTAAATTCTTTTGTCAATTATTTTGGAAGTTTTTTCGGCAACTCATTTAGAAATTTCCTTGGGATTTTATTTGGCGATTCTATTAAATATATCCCATTTAGATTTTTTTAAGATTTTTCTTTTGATTATTTCTTCCAAAATAACTTAAAAAATTCCCTTAAAAAGTTATCGGGAGGATACGCAATTGAATTCTATGGAAAAATCTGAGGAATAAGATTATAAATTCGTTCTCAATTTTTATCTCATACGAGTGATTTTTCAAGGTAGATTCTACCCAAGGAATGATTCGAAGTCCAGTTAGTTTCAAGCAGCTTTCGCGGATCCTCGTGTGACTCCTTCGAGACGTTATCTGCTGTTTAGATTAGTATTCTATTAGTAGAACGATTTCAAAATGTGTTTTATAACTTGGGTAAGCTTGAAACTTCTTGGGGATTTATCTAATTTTACGACATTTACTGACAGTTACTTTGAAGATCGTTTTATGTTTATTAAATCAAACCAATTGGATATCTGTTGTGATATTTTCTTCCACATTTTTACGATTGATTAAAAGCTTTTTATAGGGATTTTTTTTTTAAATAGAATGTAAAAAAGGCCGTCTTGGAAAGACTATTTTGTTTTATTTTAGAGAAACGAAAAAAAGAAAAAGAAAATTACATGAAATGAGCTCACCAGTTTTTTTATATTTAAGTTCATATATGAAAGGCCGAGATATTTTTTTATTTTTTTTATTTTTTATTTTTATTTTTTTGTTTGTATTAACGAGATTTTTAGCCATAGGCTAGTTCATCTCGGGACCCACGCTTTGCTTCCCTTCCGAAGGAAGAACTCACATTTTGCGAGTTTGTCGGGAGTGGGATTCGATCCCAGGTCCTCAGCGTGATAGTCAAGTGTTCTAACCATCACACCAGGTCCGCTCCACGGGGCCGAGATGCAAAGGGGTTTAAACAACCACTTGGTCGATTTCTACCTGAGCATATCAAAAAAATCTTCAGATTTCAAACCTTAAGGAACGTTTTTATGATAATTTTTACGATGATATGAAAAATTACAATAAATCGGAGAAAATTGGGTCCATTTTGAATTACTATACATTTTGAAGAATTGGTGAAATATTTTAAACCTCATTTACTCGAAAGTTATACTCGATTTTTGCTTCTTACCCTTCTCATATGACAAATTTCACTTTTTAAAATCAGATGTGTACAATATTCTTCAAAACTCACTTTTCTCTGCGGTTTTTTTTTTTCATTACACGTACACATTTCCAATCCACATCAATCGATCATCCGTCAATTAGTATTCCCCGGTGTGAATCCTCTATTTTTGGATGTCATCAAGCAAACAAAGAATTCAATTATTTTCCGATACCATATAAATCTCCCCATTAATTCCAGCATTCTTTTCTCATCTTTTCCATTGTAGGTAAGCCATTTGACTCCCAACAAATTGCTCCGTGACGACGAAGGTGGTAAGTACTTTTCACTCTGTGCTGCGTTGCGAAAAACTATTTTTGGGTGGAAAAGCGTGGCCATTATCGGGTGATGACATCGTAGAATAATCGATCGCCGTCGATCGGGTCGGTGTGGTCATTATTGTTTGGTTTGGACATTATTACTCGCCAGAAATTGCTGCCGAGTATGATGGATGGTGCAATTGTCGGTCAAGCACTTGCTGCCACGCCGGTCGACGATCGAGATAGTGAAATCTTGACGTGCGGTTGCGGTGCGTGGCATCTTGTCAAAAGAGATGGTGAACTTTGCTGAACGCACTTCTGTGGAGGTAGCCGTCATCGATGGTGGGGTATAATGAAGGGGGCATGGTGTGAAATGTGCCCGCAGGTGTTCAATTCCACAGTGATTTTTCATATGGGCCTAACTGACTTGATCGATTTCTCTTCGTCGACTATCTCTTTCGCTAATAACTTGATGAAAACACACAAAATCATTATTCTTTTTGTTTCTATAGCAAGATGTACTCATCTCCTTCGCATTTCAATCAAAAATTTTTGGAAAAACTCAATACACATTCTGTAATAACACAAAAAGAGGATCGATGAAGAGAAATCGAAAATTTCAGTTAGGCCCTAATGAAGAATCAGTGTCGAAGTATTTTACTGTGAAATAAATGGAACGATCTCACCATAGTAAAATAAAAATGCTGCCTTGCCTTGAAAGTTACTTTGCTTATTTGCGAGGAAAAATTTTGAAGATAAAATATAGAAGACAAGTGTTAAAGGCTAGGAGATAACAGACAGAATATTGAAGGTTTCAGACCAAAAGAGAAAGATAAGAGAAAAAAAAGAAAAAAAAACAGAATATAAAATCCGCGATAGAAAACAGCAGAATGGAAGCCAAAAGAGAAAAAGGCAAAGGTGAAGACAATTAAGACGAAATAAAAAAAAACAGCAGATGAAGAACGCAGAAGACGAAAAACATAAAATTTTGTACAAACAATAGAGGAGCAAATGTATAAAAGGAAAGATACTAGATAGACGACAGACAACAGAAACCGGAAAACAGAAATTAAAAGATTCTTGATTTAAGATAAAATGTATGGTGGAGGAGATGCATTCCACCTTGTTTTCCCCAAATGCATTCCGTTCATCATCACAGTTTTCTGTGTCAATTGAATGATGGCAGTGTTTCGGTGTGTTTGTTGTGTTGTCCGCTATTGTTGATGTTTTCGCGTCCAGTTTTTTATTTTTTATTTCTTCGTCATCTCTCGATGATGGGCTGAACGAAATCGATAATGTGCTCCGGCGGGCGCTGCTGCACTGATAAGTGATTGATGGAAATTATGTCGTGTTGTGTCGCGACGTCGTCTTTGTCGACGTCGTCGCCGTTTGGAGTTTGGAGTATGGAGGAGACCTTCGAAGATGTAAATTTGATGTGATGTGTCGTCAACCGATATGAGAAAAAACCTTGGGGAATTTGGGTGATTTCCAAAGGGAAATTTATGAAACAAAGACGGCAGGGCAATCCATTATGGATCGGTTGCTGCACAGACTTGTGGTTGATATTGGGCAAATTCATATCAGATATTTTGTTGTTCAATATCGAATGAGTTCATGAAATGAGCTTTTCTTCACGCTTGAAGCACATCGTACAAATTTTCGACGCTTTCAACGATAAACAGAAATCGAAGGACCGATATAAGGAAACAATCTCTATAGGTATAATTTCGTTACTCAAAATTTGGAATATTTTTAAAAATATTGGTACACGGTTGCATGGTTTAATACCATAGTTTGAAAGGAGAACTGACTCATTTTTCAAAATTGACAAAACATCTCGGGCGTTTTCGTTTTCGGAAATTATTTTCGAAACTGTTTTGGTTATTACTATGGAAATTGATTATTACATTAGAAATTACATTCCTATGAAAATTTCTCAGGCAGTTGTTTTAAAAACTTTGATAGTTAGTGCTCTGTGATCTTTCGTTTATTACTTTGGAAATTCCGTTGAGAATTCCCATGGGTAAATTTATTTGAGCGATTCTTCCGGAACTTATTTGGCTTACTCCTGAAGTAATTTGCCTGGAAATTTCTAAAGCCGTTGTTGTGAGGATTCCTTTCGCTATTCTTTCGGTGTAGTCTTCGATAATCACTTCGGGAATTCCTATTTGAATTCCTGCAGTAATTTCTTTTGATTTTTTTTAGATATCTATTCAAACACTCTTTTGAAATCTTCCTTTCCATTGTTTGGCCAATTTCTGGAAAGCGCAATTTCTTTGGATTTTTCTTGGCAATTTGTTTGGAAGTTTTTTCTGCAAGTCCTTTAGAAATTATCTAAGGAATATTTTGGGAAATTTCATTTGAAATCCACCTTGGAATCCCTTCGGAAATGCGATGTAGTATTTCACATGCATTTTTGCTTTGAAAACCGACAAGTTATTCTCTTATTCTATTACAAATACCTTCAGCGTTTTCGAGTGAGAGTAGCTAAATTTTTAAATTAATAATCTGAGATATTTCCAAAAGGATTACCGGAGGAATTTACTTATACAATCACGAACGGATTCTTGAAAAATACTTTAAAGGAGTTGTGAAAGAAATTCGCATAAGATTCGCCTGATAAATTTTTAAATAAAAAAGTTTCCAAAGATTTTTTTTGTAAAAAATTCTAAAGGAACTATCGAAGGCTTTTCCAAAGCAAAGGGAATTCTCAAATAATTTACCCTCGGATTCTACAAAAAGATGCCGGAATAGTTCCCAAAGAAATTTTCGATTTAAATGCAGAGAAATAACAAAAGGAATTTCAATTAAAAAAATAATCCGGAGAATTTCCCTAAGTCTTATCTAAAACATCTCTGACATTTTCGTTTTTGATCATTATTTTGGAAACATTGTCGGTGATTCCTCTGTAAATTGATTTGATAATACGGAATTTCGTCGGAAATTCCTTTGAAAATTTCTCAGGCAATTGTTTTTATATCAATTCCTACAGCAATTTTTTTTTGAAATTTCTTCAGCAACTTCTTAGGAAAACTTTCTTAAAAATTATTCGGTAATTCTCTTCCAAATTTCTTTTGGATGTGTTTTTTTTTTTAAATTACTCCAATAATTTATTTAGAAATTTGTTCGAAATCTCGTTTGAAGACTTCATTGACATTTTTTTGGGAATTAATTTGACCGATTTCTCTGGAAATACTTTTGCAATTTCTTGGCAATTCTTTTGATAACACTAGTTTACAAAATAAAACGAAAGTCGTGAACTTCTGTCAACGACCAAAATTTTTGAAGCACAATTTAGCGCTGATTTCGAAATCGACCTTCAAAAAATTTTAAGTAGACCTGTTTTTGAGTTTTAGCTCAATATCGAGTTTTACATCTTTACAAAATATGTAATTTACTAAAATTCATATTGCGTTCAACCAATTTTAAATCTTTTTCCATAAATTAAAAGCTGAATTCAATACCATTTGATCATCTGAATACAAGTTTTGCGTCAGATTGATGATTTTCAAGATATTGGCGAATTTTAGGGACGATCTCCTTAAATTTTGGCAAAATTCCCAATTTTTTTTGAAGAAAAGTATTTTTTTTCAATAAGAAAAACCCTATTTAAAAATTCTTTTTCGACGTTTATTTGACATATCATGTGTAGGCGAGTTACAGTAAAAATTTCAGCTCAATGGGAGCATTGAGATGTTTGAAGTGAGCGACTTTGCTTAAAAATAGAACAAAAATCGATTTCAAATCGTCACCCTTGTATGGAAAGTCGAAAAAAATTCCGCTCTACTGTAATTTTTTTCCTTCACGTTTTCGAACTCAGGGCATGATTGTACGCCAAAAATGATCATCAGCTTACCGAGTTCAAAAATGCTGTAAACTAGTGTAATTTGTTTGGAATTTTATCGACAAAACCTTTAAAAATTTCCATGTGATTCTCTTTGGCAATTTGATGTGAAATTTCTTCGGCAATTCTAGTTCAAATTTTCCATGATCAAATGTTTTTTAGAAATTTCCGCGAAAACACCTTTCAGAATTCCGTCGTTACTGGATTACCGAAAGAATTTACTTAGAAACTGACGAACGGATTCTTGTGAAAGGAATACCTAACAGAATTTCCTGCGCAATTTTCAAACGAATGGCCCAAGGAGTTCACAGAGGAGTGATCAAAAATGTTTTCTACGATTTTTTTGAAAAAAAAAATAAGAGGAATTACCGAGGGAATTTTTTTAATGGAATTTTCAAATTTATTGCCGAAGAAATTCTCAAAAAAAAATTGCCAAATAAAAATGCAAAAAATGAAGGACTTTCAATTAATCTTTCGGATAAATTCCCAAAGGTAAAAAGAATTCGGGGAATTGATTTGATCATTACAATCGGAATTTCATCGGAAATTCCTTTTAATATTTTGTCAGGCAATTGTTTCTATGTCCTGCAAATTCCTGCGGTTATTTTTTTGGGCATATCTTTAACAACTCCTTAGAAATATTTTTAGGAAATTTTCTTGGCAATTGAATCGGCATTTCTTTTCCAAATCTCTCTCGGAATGCCGAAGTTATTTCCGAATGACTTGTTGTTTAAAAAAATGTGAAGAAATTATAGAAGGAATTGCAACTTCCGAAATAATTTTCAAAACCGTTTCAATACAAATTCTCAACGATTTTCACAGGAGTTACCAAAAAAAAAACAAGGAAATGGCTGAACAAACTTCAATAAAATTGCCATGATTTTGAGGAAAATTTCAAATTTTTAGGAAAGTCTCTTGGCTGATTCGGCAATTCGCATCCAAATTTCCCTCGGATTTCTCTTTCACATTACTCTTGTAATTTTTTTAGAATTTTGTTCAAAATCTCTTTTCAAAACTTCCTCGCCATCTTTTTTGGGAATTAATTTGGCTGATTTCTCTAGAAATGCTTTTGCAATATCTTTGGGAATTCTTTTGACAGTTTCTTTGAAAGTTTTCTCGGCAACACCTTTGGGATTTTCTTTGGCAATTTCATTTAAAATCCCTTCGACAATTTTCCATATAGATTTTTTTTTGTAAATTTCTTCAAAAATCCTTTGAGAATTCTTGGAAAATTCTTTTGCAGATTAATTCGGCAATTCCTCGTAAAATACCTGAGCGATTCCAAGCAACAGCATCAAAATTAAGGAAATTTTTTAATTCATGATTTTCTATTGAACTGAAACTTTGCACAGTTTTTAAGTTCCATCTAAATCGTCATTTTCCGATATCAAATTTTTATTTTGAATCACGACTAACTTTTCAAAAGGGTGTATGTGAAAATGGTTCAAAAATATTCAAAAATCTGCACAGCCAAAATGGTTCGTTCGATTGCAATAAATTTTTCAGCAAAGTTAGATAACTAAATGGTGATTCCTAAGAAAATATACACTGTGAAAAAACATCTTTTTTAACATTAAAAAATATCATTTTTGTCACAAAAACTCAAATATCTCAAAACCCTATCTTTTTACCAACGTAATTTTTTTAGGGAAGACGGTCCATTGTATTAGCAATCTACCATAAAAATTTGGTGATGGTAAACTAATAAACAAAAAAGTTATAACATTTCAAACATTTCACAATTTTCACATTTGGTAAATATTTTTTTCTGTGTAAATTATTTCGATCAGAAATCGCAGTTAGATGCAGATTTTATTGTTCAGCAAAGTTAGATAACTAAATGGTGATTCCTAAGAAAATGTACACTGTGAAAAAAAAATCTTTTTTTAATATTAAAAAATATCATTTTTGTCACAAAAACTCAAATATCTCAAAACCCTATCTTTTTACCAATGTAATTTTTTAGGGAAAACGGTCCATTGTATTAGCAATCTACCATAAAAATTTGGTGATGATAAACTAATAAACAAAAAAGTTATGACAATTCAAACATTCCACAATTTTCACATTTAGTAATAATTTTTTTTAGTTTAAATTATTTCGGCCGGAAAGCGCAGTTTGATGCTGATTTTATTGTTAATGGCCTTGCGTGAGTAAAACAATCTGTTTTTATTATGTATTATGTATATTATATGTACAGTACTGTTCCGATTTTATCACGCCCTCCGCGCATTAGTCGTTTATTGATTAATTTGCTGTTACATTTGAGGACAAGTGTTTTCCCTCTTCTTCAAGATGAATGTTGAAAGCGTGTTTTGCAACGTTAAAAATATTGAAATGGGTATAAATGTTGAAGTATATTTCAAAGCATTTTTGAAAAGAGGCGTGATTAAATTGTTTAAACAGATGTCGCTGATGGTACGGTGGCATGACTCTCTGCACTTAGCACTTCTGGCAATTTCTCAGTTGTTGTCGTTTTCGAACTTCCTGCGCCCTGCTTTACCGATGATATACAGATGGCTCGTTTGTCAAAGTCTAGACGGCAGGACGTGCAAATGCGTAAATTTGTATTCAATTTGGGCATAACCAGTCTCTTTCAGTTTATCTATGAGATTTCGTAACTCTTTTGAACATTTTTTTTTCACAAGCGGTCTACAAGAGAGCGTTGAGTTGAAGACCTTTGAGAAAGCGACTGTTCATGTTGTTCGTTGGATTATAATAAACAAAATCACTTATTAGTTTTAACTGACTAGTTTGGTGTTGTTTGCTTGGACGAAGAAAAAATTTACTATAAAATTTTTAATATCCATAGCGGTAGTATTTTTTTGCTTTTTCGTGAGCATTTTCATGGTACATATGTATACAGTATCCAACTTCTGTGAAAAAAGTTATACCCTTGGTAAAGTGAGGATAAACTTTATTGTTGTTTTTCCAATACATGTAAAAGAATAATATCAATAATGAAATCTCACTACTTTGCCTCACTTTGCCTAGGGTATAACTTTTTTCACAGGCGTCGGATCACTTTGCGGTCTTCGACAAAGTTGTTTGGCATATAGTCACCTACAATAATACCAAAGGGTTTGATTATTGAACGCTTACAGCGCCACCTAGCGGCAAAATTAGAAAACTTAAAATTTCTACATTTGGCCAAGTTTTCCCATATAAACTTCAAGCGTTTTGAGCGCCCCCTTAGGCTCAACCGATTTTACTCAAATTTTGAACGTAGCTTCTGGGAGTCCTAAACAACTTATTTAGGAGGTAAGACTTAGCATTTTTCGAAATTTTTGCTTTTCATATAAGTGTGGGCCACCCTAGTATACAGACAAACAAACGTAACACTGACGAAATTTTCATTGACCACGCCTTTAACGATCATTTTGAATCTTGGTTGTGGCTTTCATAACCAGAAGAGTGCCCATCGTTTTTCTTTGCGTTTGACGTTTCACACTAGCGCCTTCTGATGACGATATTGCACAACGCAGTGTTTCGTGAAACATTTCCACCAGGTGGTGGTAGTGTGAACTGGGCGATGGATTTTCACGAAAATTGTTCTAGGCGTTTTGTCTGTTTGTCTGTGGTATGTACCTCTCATGCATTTGTTGTTGTTGAAGTTACTCGCATTTTTCCGATCATAAAGTCTGTTCTCTAAGGGCCGATTTCTTCACCTCGGCTTAACCCGTAAGCCAGGCTTACCCATATAGTTAAACCTGGCTTAACGCCTAAGCCAGGGTGAAGAAATCGACCCTAAGAGGTATTTTTTTGCAGATCAACTAGACGTATACGCGTATATATAAAACTTTTATTATGCAGCTTTCGTCTTCAAAATAAGTTTAATTCCATTTTTCTTATGATCAACAGCTTTTCAACACTATCAAGGGATTTTTTCACCAGTCACGTACAATAAAAAGTATGACAATCTCAATATTTTTGATCACAACACTGGATCGCGTGTAAGGTTCAAATAGATACTATAGTAATTATAAATAATCAAACAAAAATATCATGAAAACAACTTGTTTAATTCATGCGGTAGCCTTTACAATAAAATCAGCATCAAAATATAGTTCTCGAAATAATTTACACAGAAAAATTTTTTTTTTTGTTACTAAATGTAAAAATTGTGAAATGTTTGAAATGTCATAACTTTTTTGTTTATCAGTTTACCATCACCAAAATTTTATGGTAGATAGCTGATATAATGGGCCATTTTCCCTAAAAAATTGACGTTGGTAAAAAGATAGGGTTCTGAGATATTTGAGTTTTTGTGACAAAGATCATATTTTTTTATAGTAAAAAAAGAAATTTTTTACAGTGTATATTTTCTAAGGAATCATCATTTAGTTATCTAACTTTGCTGAAAAATTCATAACAATCGAACAATCCGTTTTTGCTGTACAGCTTTTAGAATATTTTTGAACTATTTTCGCATACACCCTTTTGAAAAGTTAGTCGTGAGTGAATATGAAGGTTTGATATCGAAAAATGGCGATTTAGATGAAATTGAAAAACTGTGCAAAGTTTCAGATATTTTTGAAATGGTCGCTCAGGATCGACTGACATGACTCCGTGGAATTCCTCACCTATGGCTTTTTTTTTTGAATCTGCAAGTGTTACTGAAATTCTATTGCAAATATCTTCAGCGATTTCGATTGAAAGTTACTAATTTCAAAAAAGTCGTCTGAGGAATTTCCAAAAGGATTGCCGAAGGAATTTATTAATGGAATGTCGACCGGATTTTTGAGGAAAACGTTGAAGGAATTGTGGCAGGAATGCCCAAAAGAATTTCCTGAGAAATTCCCTAACCGGTGGCCAAAGGCATTTCCAGAGGAAATGCTGGAAAGCTTCATAAGAATTAAAAAAAAACATCAAAAGTTATCGAAGGATTTTCCAAAAGGAATGTCTAAGGAATCCTCAAAAAAAATGTAGAAGTTATTTTCGAATGACTTGTTTTTTTAATAAAATACGAAGAAATTATCTATCTATCCTTCTAAGGAATTCCAATAAAACTTACGAAATAATTCCCAAAACCATTTCAATAGAAATTTCCAACGATTTTCACAGAAATACCCAGAAAAAAAAAACAAAAAAAAAATGGTTGGACAAACTTCAATAGAATCGCCATGATTTTGAGGAAAATTTGAAGGGCTGAGAAAGTGCGTTTGACAAATGTGTTAAAGTTATAAGAGTTTTAGCATGAAGATTTTATTAAAAAATATTGTTATTATTTGATTTTATTTAAACAAATTGGAGAAATTTCATTAAAAATCCATGCAAGATTTTCCTTATGAATCAAAGGAGAAATTTTTGAAGGAATCCATGGGAGATTTTATGAATACAATCTGGGGGATTTTTGGAAGGAATCAGGTCAGTTATTTTAGAAACAATCTATGGGGGACATTTTAAAGGAGTTTTTGAAGCAATTTCTGGGGAATTTCCGAAAGAGTTTGTAAGACAATTCCTGAGGATTTTTTTAAAGGATCTAGATTTAGTTAACAAATTCCTGGAGAATTTTCTTCAGGTATCTCTGGAAGAATTTCAATGATATGCTTTGGAGGTATTCCCAAAGAAATCTATGGAAGGTTGTATAAATTGTATAAAAATTCCGGTAGGAGTTTTAAGAAGAGTTGCTAAAGGAGTAAAAGAATCCTCAAAAGGAATCGCTGGATCAATTTCTGATGGAATCCATGGATGATTTCTTAATGGAATAAGCTTAGTTTCTTGTTGCCAAGTAGAGCGCTCAAGTAAAATTCCACCTTTTCCGCAAGTAATTTTGACAACTGATCTAGTATGGGGAGAAACGTTACTTTTCCTTACGGAATAATAGCGCGGACTATTTTTCCGCAAGGAAGAGTGACAGCTCCACAGGAGACGTTACAAGTGTTACACTTTTTCCTTACTTGCCATCTGCGAACTGCTTAAGTAATTTTGAAGCGGAATCATTACTTGACCATTACATACTTGTCCTATCTTTTTGCACAGTACGTACGAAGTGGAAACCAGCCAATACTTCTGGACAAATCTGTTAAATAATTTCTGAGGAAATCCCTGAAAATCTTCCTGATGTAATTTCTGGAGAAACCCATTTAACTTTTTCTAAAAGAGTCCTTCGGGGAATTTCTGCAGGAATCCCTAGAAGAATTCCTAAAGGAATTCCTTAGAAGAGTTTCTTAAAGGAATTCCTTTTAAAAACATGGAAAAATTTGTGAAACAAGATTTTCTAAATGCATTCTGCAAAAAATCCTGGCGAAGTTTTTGAAAAAATCCGTGGAGAATTTTCTTAAGCAATTCTTGAAAAAAAAATAGGAAAGAATCCTTGGAAGTTTTTGTTTTAAGATTCCTTAAAGGAATTTTCGAAGTCATTTCTGGAAGAATTTTTGGCGAAATTTACGAATGGACCATTATTGGAGGATTTTCTGAAAGAATGCCTTGAAGAAATTTTTGAGTAGATATCTGAAGGAATTTCTGGAGGAATCCTTAGACGATTTTCTAAAAGAAACCTTGGAGCAATTTCTGAAGAATTTTGGAAGCAATCCATGAAAGATTGTTTGAAAAAAATCTGGAGTAATTCCTAGTGGAACTTCCGCAGGAAGCCCTAAAAAAGTTCTGAAAGATTTTTTTTTTTTTGTAGAAATTCATGGAGTGAGCTTTATCTTTTTTGATTCAAGTTTTTCGTCAAAGTAGTCTAAGAACCACTTTATGAGCTGCAAAAACGCGCTTTTTCATGCGCTGAGAATGTTGCTACGTCATTTCGTTCAAAAGATATTGATGTTTTTCTAGAAAAAATAGGCACTTTTCACGACAAAATAGGCGCACGAAACGACGCGTCTTCAAATGCTCTACAAGTGGTTTTCGGGCGACTTTGATAAAAAATCGAACTGAAAAAGTTAACGCCAGAAAACCGGTTTTTCTTAAACCACCCTAAGCTAATTCAGAAAAATATCTCTAGATCGGCCAGTTTTAAAGCTACATATAATTTTTGATTCAGTTAGACGATTTTAAATTTTTATCGATGTTTCTATCTTGAACTAGTGCATAGTGTATACCCACCAAGTAGAGTAAAAATTTACTTCGTCAAATGTGCTAATTCTCGTCACACGAGACGAAATACAATCAAGAATCGCAAATAATCCAACTAACCCTCGCCAAATATACAATAGATGGGAGCATAAACACGTAGACTATTAATAACCAGCCTGTGGTAACCGTGTAACCAACACTGGTAATCGTATAAATCTCCAAATTTTCACATTAAAATTTCATTCCACTTACGAGTTGACGTTTTCCTCCCGATTCACATATGCCGAAGAAAACCGCACCAAAGCAGCAGTAAGCGAAATGGTATTTCATTACTGAACAATTTTCAGTCCGCACGTTTGATTTCACTGCAGCAGAATGCAATAATAGCTGCTCAATTAATTCTAAAAAAAACTTTTTTTCATCGCTTAAATGTAAATAAACACGTTTACTTCGTGCAAGCAAATGTGTGAGTGATTTTTATGCATATGACAAATATTATTTCACAACTACTGATGAAGAATTCTTCAGTGCTCTATGATGGCGCACTATGATCTGGTGGATAAAATGATTGCTTAATATGTTTTGGTGGTTATAATATCGGTATATACAACTATTTTAACTTTGAAATTTTTTACTTAGAGGCACTTAGAAAACATTTGTATAATTGGATTGTGAAGAATTTGACCGACTTTTTAAAAACGCAATTAGGGGTGTTTTAAAACTTTTGACAATCCTATGTACCACAGTGTCTTCCTGAAGGTATGACGGAAATTGAATTAATGTTGCGCCGAGAATAGAATTGGAGCAGACGGAAATAAACTTTAAGGAGTAATTGTTTAATCTTTTTATTTTAATGAAATAGTTGTGGTTCTTACAACATACTATTACAATAGTTAAATGTTAATTTGTGAAAGTGTTTTGGTATTGAATTGACTACGAGGTAATAAGCACAGTGCAAGAAAATACTTCATTATTGGTCGGTGATTCATACGACGGAAATTAGGCCAAAACCCTATCACGACATTCGGAGATCCAATGGTCCACTGTACGAATTTATGCTGGCCTGCTTACTCTCACACGAAATTTGACGTTTAAGCGGTGTCGACACCTCTCAAACGTCAAATTCGCTTTGAGAGTAAGCAGTGCAGTGGATCATATATCGGCTGCTACTGCCGTTGCGTTGTTCGTTGCATGAACACATTATTCCGTATAGTTCCCTCAATTTCAGGCACCAGAGCCCTAAAATCTACAAACAAACTGGACTTGCTGCGCAGTTACAACCAGTGCTGAAAAATTCATTTCGTCATATCTAAATTCAATCACCTACAGCTCATTTTAGAAGCTGAACGTGAGAGTATGGTATATGAAAAATCTGTGCGGCTAGACCAGTTCTGCAAGAAAGTCACGGAAAAAACGATATTTTTTGAATATTTAAGGTAAATGTCACGGACTACCTTCGAAAAATGCCAATGATATTCACGGTGAATATCATTTGGCATTTTTCAAAGGTAGTCCGTGACATTTACCTTAAATATTCGAAAAATAGCGATTTTTCCGTGACTTTCTTGCAGAACTGGTCTAGCCGCACAAGTTTTTCATATACCATATTCTCGGGTTCAGCTTCCAAAATGAGCTGTAGGTGATTGAATTTAGATATGACGAAATGAAATTTTCAGCACTGGTTACAACGTTAACTGTGACAATCTGCGTCTCGCGTGTAAACCAACAAACAATAAAAGTCAAGAAAAAAAAGGGCCACAAAAGGTCTCCAAGTGTGTTGTTCTGCGAAATGGATACGATTACCGTTTCTAGAGGTTTTGTTTGTTTTTCTGTCGCAGTCGCAGAGGCGCAAATGGAGTGCCATTTTATTACACCTCGACATTAGAGATGCTAAGCTAATGCGACGGAATACAATCGAATTAGCACCTATTTAGCAGGGTAATGACACGACGTCATTATGGAGCGAGAGTGACGTTTGGAAGCGCACGTAACAATGCGATTACGTGCTGTTGTTTGCTTGATGATAGCCATAATGACCAAAGATCTAATCTTGTAATTTCGCGCGTGAAAGTGAAACTAAATTTGGTTTGCGCGGTACATTTAGGTGGAACTAATCAAACATTTGGTTTGTCACTTGAATGCGCCTCGCCGACAAAAAACAGGTTGGAGAAAGTTACCCAGTTCTGTTCGAAGTGACCAGCGAAAGGTCTACCAGTTGCACACGTCAAGCTCAAATTTAGAGCGAATCCAATGTTTTTTCTCCTTTCCTTCTCCTTGAATGAAGTCGCATCACGAAAACTACGGTTAATCATCTCCATCTCGTGCCCCATCGTGTACTTTTCGGTGCATTATTATCCGGGCTTCTTTTGTTGGTTCGCCTGTGTTGCTCTGTCGCCATCTGTGGTCCATCATCTCGGCAGGCCATGGTTTGGTGAATCTCCCTACACGCAAGGCCTACTTTGCACTGTTGTTGTCACCGATTTTGAAAACTTGTCCGGAACGGCGGCGACGATGTCTTCGAATCCATGTCAAACACATTCAATTTAAATGTCGTTTGTTTTGTTTACAATGGAGGGACGTGCCAAAATCGAAAAATCGCGTATGCTTTCGTTCATACCGAACTCAAACTGAAAAACTTGTCCCAAATACCTTCGATACCATTGTACCCTGGAGCAATCTTGATTACTTAATCGCCCATCCAAGAGGCAACCGTTCGGTGATAGGCCTTTGTTTGATCCAAAACAAATTTGCATTTAAATAAGACGCCTGGCGCAGTCTTCTTCTAGCAGGGGGCGCGGTCCGAATGAAATCTCGCATAAGTTTTCAAAATGACCTATGCAACGAATCTGCGCCGAAAACAATATACAAAGCATACTGTTAATTAGGCCATTCCGAAAAGTGGTACTAGAAAGACGCCACACAATATGCATTGCTTGCTGCATTGTCTGTGGCTGCCGGTTGAATCGCTTTGGTCAGTGTTCAACGAGCGCCATAAATAATATGTAGGGGAACAGAGCCCAAAATGCCGAGATGGGGTAAAATGGCCCAACTCATAAAATCATTCCTGAATGGGACTTGATCATTGATATAGGTGAACGGTGTCAATATATGTTTGCATTGAACATTCTTCTAGATGCTAGGCCGCCAAACCCAAGGAAAATCTTTTGATTTCCCAGTGAAAATTGGCAACTTCCGGTTTCCGTGCTTGCAATTAAGGTTTTCTGGTGATTTTATTACCAGCCAAGTGTTTCCAACGAGATTGAGGCACGCATGAAGACGCATGGTTGTTGATGTCCACGCTTTCCATGTTAGGGGTCATTCAAATATTACGATCATCGTTTTGCAGGGAGGGGGGTAACACTCCATTTAATGAGTATACGAAAAAAGCGGGACAGAGGGGGGAAAATGAGTCGGAAATGGCCGAAAACTGATGGACGTAATTTTTGAATGTTTTCATGAAGTGGCATCTTACCCCATGGCAGATGGCCTTTTTGCACCACTTCCGTTTTACGAACCAGTTTTTGAAATCGCTAAAAATCAATGAAAATGCAATAATTTAGTGAATATTTTTGCTGAAGCATCGAGCAAATATTGTCTAGTTGCTGTTACCACTTTGAAAGCCTAACAAATGAGGCAATATATCATTGAAAACGATGAAAGTTTGAAAAATGGCATATTGCCCCACTTTCCCCTATCCGAAGGAAAACAATGCATTCGCTCACTCCGAGGTGCTCCGAAAAGGGTAAACCCAAACGGTCAGTGTGGTGCGACGACCACGCGGCCCATCGGATCGGATTGTGTGATTAATTGTGCTGTCAACATAATCTCACGTTCGACATCTCGGATCTCGATTCCCGCGCCCGGAACGGCGACGACCGACGATGCCCTTAGCGGGACGGGTTTCGATTTCCATCTATTTTAGGGCGATGACGATGAACGGTGGTTAAAACAATGACGTTTAAAAGCGACAACGAAGTCCATAGTCTGAAAAGCGATGCCATGGGTGAGAGTGAAATTGTGACATTTTGAAGTTATGAACTTGACCGGGCCAATAATGATGGTAGATAGGACTAGGGACTGCCATGCCATAATAATGGCTATCATCAGGGGGGGAAGATGTACACGAGCGTTCGCGTATGAGTGAGAATTTTTTCGTTAGCAACGAAAAAAATTTACCCGAAGAGACCCGAAGTTGAGCCGAAATTTCTTATAGCAAACCCGACCAGCTGTTGGTGAGTTTTCTGAAAGTGTCGAAACATCACAGAAAAGTAGCAAAATCCATCGATATTTGCTACCAGATCGCATCAGAGGGATGCTTGCTAGTAATTGCCCTACAAATCCCTAATTTATTTGCACATTTGAAGAAATTTTCTGTTTTATGGTGCAAAAAGTTTCCATAACAAATTCCAATCGTGAACCGAAAGAACAGAAAAAGAATAAGAAGCTCAGAAAATTCACCGAAAAACGGCAAAATTCACCAGCCGTCGGCCACGCACACGACCATACTATCTGTATACCCGTTTACTCTATATATCCTGGGCTATCATAGCAAAACGTTCACCAAATAGAAACAATGGCCCATGATGATGGATTTTGAGTAGGGGCATTGATATGGGGGTACTCGTTTCGTTGCCGGAAGCAATGGAAATGAACAAAGGAAACAAAACAATTATCCAAGTGAGCAAACTGCTTACTAATTTAAACTGCTACGTTTGAGTAAATGCTACGTTTGGTTTATTTTGAAATTTTAGTTTCCTCCAAAGCTTAAGCAACATAGTAACATTTGTAGGGTTATGATCCAAGTATTCCTGGGTCTTCTCTAACTCTACGAAATAATCTAGGAGCTGCACAGCCTTTCTAATTGAGAGATTTCACAAAAAAATATATATATATAAATGGTTGCAATTTTTCAAAATGATTTGGATAAAAGCAGTGCGCAAAATATTCGACCAGATGGGAACAAGACACTCTCAAAACAATCGTGAATTATTCTACTAAACACTATGTGATCCGCTAAATTCAAGACCAACAATTGAAAAGGCCACATCAACATTTTGTAAACAAACATGTTTCTGTCGACTTAGGGCCTTCTGAATTCCCCAGACAACCAGTAATCGTATAAGATGTTGCATAGGATGATAAAGTGGAGGCCATATGCGTGCATGCCTCCATTTAGACGCATGTAAAATGACGTATATCGCCTCCATTTTAACATCTTATTCAACATCACTGGTTGACTGGGTCCACCCACATACCTCACCACCACTAACAGAAAGCGCAAACATCAAGCTTTCCCATAGTTGGGGTGAGATGCGTGGGTGGATCCCAGAAGGCCTTAAGTCGACTGAAACGTGTTTGTTTACGCAATGTTGATGCGGCCTTTTCAATTGTTGGTCTTGAATTGTCAAGTAAGAGAATATATTGAACACCGAAGATCACTCTCCGAGATAAAATTTGCGAAAGGTATAGTATCACCAGTTGTTTCTCAATTCGACCGGCCATAAGCAAAACAACGCGCAACAAAGAAAATGCGTGACAGTTTGGAAAGCGCAGCCGCCTGCGCGCACAGCTTGCTACGATGCCGTATGAATTAACTGAATAAATGGATCATTGAAGCCGACTTTTCCGCTACTCACCGCATCAAAACAAAAGCGCCACCGTATATGGGCGGTAACACAGTGACAGCAGTCGAGTTACGTCAAAGGTCAAACACACAAGGCTATGGTGGCGCTATCTGTTCATTTCATAGCGGCCGTTTTAGTTATTTTAGTGATCCATTGAAAATGTCAAACTACAATTAAAAAATAGGGAATTTTACAACCTTGTTCATAAAAGTTATCGTGAGATTTCTTTTAAAATCTCACCTGAGATTTCTCTCGGAGTTTCTCACGAGACTAAGTCTTCTCTCAGAAGATTCCTTTCGGTGTTGGTCCTGGGATGTTTCTCAGACACTTTCTGAACTTCCTAATGAGATTATGTTTTCGCAGCTTTTCTTGGGGTCTCCAGTTAGCCTCGTGGTTAAGACTATGGATCGCCAATCCGGAGACTGCGGGTTCGATTCCCGTTCCGGTCGGGAAAATTTTCTCGACTCCCTTTCTCAACTTTTTCGGGAAGTTTCCTGGAATAACTTAGTAAATTCCTTGTAGGAAATCCCCGCAAAAATATCGGAAGAAATCCATGTCCGAGAAACACCGCATAAAACAATTTAAAGAAATGGAAGAAACTTGAGAAAAAACTTCAACAACGAAAAGGTTCTGGAAGTAATCCTGGGAGAAACTTTGAAAACCTTAAATAGAAATCTAAACTATCTACTACCTATGGACGATATTTAGCGAGGAAATCCTAGAGAAATATTTGAAAACTCTTTGGTACAAATCCCTGGAAAAAAAATCTGCAAGTATTTCGGCAAAAAAAAAGCCCGAATGAAACTGTTGGAAAGCTTTTTTGGAAAACCTTTAAGTGAAATTCTTGAAGAAACTTTGGATAAATTTTGAGAGAATCTACGGGAGGAATCCAGCGAAAAACTCTGAAAGCACTCCTGATGAACCTGTGGAAGACATCCCGGGAGATTTCTGAAGAGAACCCTCGGAAAACTTTAACAAATCTGAAAGAACACCGAAAAAAATCGAAAGAAACTATTTACATAAATGAGCAAATAAGTAAAAATAAACCTTTGGAAGAGCTCTTGAGAATTCTATAGAGAACTATCTTCTATCTATCTATATATATATAAAAAAATACAATGGCATACGTGGGACCGCGCATAACTTGCGAAAGGAGTGTACATTTTGGGTCGTCTTTGTTTTGTTCTGTTAGTTTTCACTCAAGGAAGGTTTATGAGTCAAAAAACATGGATAAATTAAGATTTTTTGAAAATGGGATTTTCATACATTTTTAACGGTGGTGGGGGGGGGGGCGAGGTACTCGACGGGGATCTGAACTTGGAACGTCAGAAAACGGAGTAGGCAAGACAAAGTTTGCCGAGTACAGCTAGTAGAATTATATAAAAAGCAACTACGAAAGAATTTAATGTTTTTCTGCAAAACAAAGTATTATACCGATAAAGACCATAAAAGTTGTCGACGAAACGTTAGGAAAATCAAATAATATTGGTCGATTTCCTAGAGACTGCTTAGCCGTTTCCGTAGCATAATTAACCCATTCAAACGAAGGTAGGGAGGGTCCAATCCATTCATGAAGAGTGTTTAGAAGAAATTGTGGGAGAAATCCAAGGAGGAATTCCGCAAGAAATTTATGGAAGAATCGTGAACAGAATTATGAGAGAAATCTTCAAAGGAATTTCGGAACGAATTCTGAATAGTTTTCCAATCAAATTTCCTAACAAATCTCTTTATAAATTCCTTCACCTTGAAAGACTGCTTGAGTAGTATCCATCGGAATATCCAAGATAATCGGTACCACCTGTTTCTATTCAAAGCTCTTGTTATGATATCGTAAGTTTTCTGTAGGATTTTCATAGAAGTCTCTACATTACTGTACAAAAAAAAAACACAGAGAACAGACACCCAAGACAGTGACACCCAAGGTCTGTGGAATTACTGCTTGGCATGCTGAAAGGTTTTTCATCTGATTTTTAGAGTGTTTCGGATGGCA
This sequence comes from Aedes albopictus, assembly GCF_035046485.1. NCBI lineage: Eukaryota > Metazoa > Arthropoda > Insecta > Diptera > Culicidae > Aedes > Aedes albopictus. The sequence continues at coordinate 502,489,538 of NC_085137.1, read as the reverse complement.
TTTTCTAGTTTGAAGATCAGAGGGCCGGCTCCAGACGCACGTTATCCTCTATTTGGGACATTTGTACCATCGCCATACATCGACAATGCGTTTCAAGCATTTCAGAAAGAACAAGATAATCAGATAAATCTGGAACTCATTCCGTCTTCATACAACGCACGCAGCCTTTCGCGATAAAACTATAGAGTAATTTCACACCATAAAAATACCCAATAGAAAACAACAAGAGTTCAAAACATGTTTGAAATACTCAAATCCCTCTGGAGAAAAATAGGGCAAAACCCCATTTTCTCCTGGAGATTATAAGTAAGCAGAGATTTTTAGTGCCCTCTAAATCGATTCTATAGCTACAATCCTCGGGGCAGAAGCTAAAGATTCGTAGCTATACGAAAGATTGGTTCATCCGAAGATATTTTGAATTTAAACAGATCAGAGTTCCATTCAGGAATATCTCTTGCGGTTCGCATGGATCGCAGAGGAAAGGCTTCTTTTATAATGCAATAGTTATGGTATACCACAATAGGGGGCGTTGTTGTAACAAAACCACAATGAAACTCTCTTGGAGTAGCAATGGATCCATAGTCCATCCGAGTTATCCATAAAATATGGTCGCAATCAACTAGTTTGTTGAGCAGGGACGCCTGAATACGCAAAGTTTGCGAAGGAACACTCAAAAGTGAAAAGATAGTCAAATGGAGACTCCTCATCCGACACATGCCAATCAGTCAACTCATGACAAATTCTGCTCATGCAGAGTTGGGTTAGGTGCAATTCTATGTTAAGCTATCCATAAACTGTACTACCTAAGTGGAAACTTTTAGTGGCTACGCAGTCTTTATTCTTAAAACGGGTTTATTGTTTACCCAACGTTTCGGCACTTAGGGATGGTGCCTTCATCAGGGGGAACTGTAATTTAGTTAGTTTATTATATGTATCTTAACTAGTTTTGTTTCACTTACAATAATGTTCTCGTTTTGTCTCTAGTGTTTCGGCTAACTTTAACTGTCCTGATTTTACTTTTTTTTGGTACATGCTGTGGGGTAGATTTTGTTTTTGCCTGATTAGTTATTTTGAATTTTACATGTCCGTTTTCAAACTAAATTGATAAATTCTTACAATGGGTAACACTTTGTGAACCTACGTGGACTTTTTACTAATGGCGCAAAACTCCTTGTTATTAATTAGTCTATTTTTAAATGGTGGTCTTGGTGCCCTATCTGCATATTGTCATTCTTCTGTGGTCCGTGATTTCTTACTAGATTTGTCACGTCTATAGATGTTCTTGATGTCGTGCAACAGACCAGCAAACGTACAGACACTGATGGACTCAACACGACATATAATAATAATAATAATAATAATAATAATAATAGACTTGATTTGTCGTTAGTGATTTTGTTTTAATCTATCACAATTATATCATATGCAGATATGATAACAGCTGTAGATATAATTTAGTTAGGGTATGTGTGCCATCAGTACTCACGCTCCCATTTTCATCCTATCCGAAAACAAGCGATTACGGCACCGATTTGTTCCGTTCTTTTTGTTTTCATGGGTGCTCACTTCTAACAAAAAATACAAAAATGAGAAACAAAACAAACAGCGCTTCAATCCTTTGTTTTTCGTAGGATGAAAATGGGAGCCACATGCTTAATAAGGGAACCAATACCCTATATTCCATTTTTTATTTTAAGCATTGAAATGGAATCTATCACATAAGGGGTCATCCATTAACTTTATCGTCACTTTTGGAGGAGGCAGGGAGGGTTGAAAATTTCCAATTTTATCGTGACGTACTACATGCTCCCTAAGGTCGAAGCAAAATAGGTAGAATAAACAAATTCCATGTTATAATTATTTAGTTCCATTTTTTCATTCTCCATCTTCAATATTCACTCACGGCGTGTGTGTGGGAAAGGTTTATAACAAAAAAATAGGCATCGTCAAATTTTTCGCTATTCAAAAATAGAGGCTTTCAGCTTTCATTTGCACGGTCCCTCAAAAAAATCCACCGAGGGATCTCGAACAACTTTTTCAGAATACCGTTTTTCCCCATACAAAATGAACGGTTCCAAATTAATCCCTATTTCAACTTAACAAACATACCCAATTTTTGTATGAAAAAGTTCCCCCGATGGAATATTTCGATGTTGGGCTTGAATGAAAGCTAGAAGCGTCAACTTTCACGTAACGTAAAAATTAGCGATGCCTATTTTTTTGTAATAAATTTCTTCTACCAGACACACCGTGCACTACTTGGTATACTTTTTGGCGAAATTAGAACAGCAGTACTGTTTTGGTATTTATTGTAATCGATCTAATGATTTCACGTGTAAAGATACGTCATTTGTGTAAAATTCAACTCAAAAGTAGTATTGGAAGGCATACAAAACGTAGTTCCATGTAACGGAAACATTGTTCGTCTGGTCGCAAATTGCAGCACATGCAATATCCGTCGTTTTAGATAGGATAACTTTTGGTATTATCAACAGGATTGTTCTTTTCGTCTTGAGGGTTTTATCGGCCAAATCGCCTGAAATATCCCGGTCAACCAGTGAGAGATTTTCGATATCGATGGATATCGATTTGTATTGAATCGATGGCGAACACTATCGTCAGATAAATCACTATAAAGGAAATCCGAATCTGGTTGATAGGGATGCTCACGCAGAAATGACGCTTGTTTAAAACAATAGAACGCATGATTGATTTACAAACTGAGATTTCACTAAGTGAATAAGTCTTATTCCAAAGTGGTATTTCTTTGTTCTTACTTAGAGTTTATCGATAAAAACAACCCATTATCATCACTTCACGTTAAAAACTTCAATCGTTTCTACAAAATGAAGTTCGAGTTCAAGTAAGTGATTGTTTTTGGGATATACAAATGTGTTGGAAATAACATAATGTTGTTGATGGAGAATCGAAAAACTTATGAAAATAGCGCATTTTCTTACATCTTGAGAGACTCATGAAGTTAAATTCCGAATATCTCGGAAACGGTTACTTTCAGAAAGGTTATTACAGTAGACGTTCGGTCAGTGCGAGCGGTTTAACTGCAATGCTTTTTAACTGCAAGCATCTCCAAATGTCAAAATGGTGCGCCATGTTAGCCCAAATGAACAGACGGATGAAGTTCACGTTCTTTTAACGTCAGGTGATGGTTTTTTTGATACTGTCAGGCGTTCCAGTTATCGGATTTTTGTTCGCTAAGAGAAACGTAAACATGTTGCAGTTATCGAATGTCTACTGTATTTTTGATATCCTACTAAAATTTGAAAATGGTCTAATAAAAAGTTCCAAACCTTTTTTTCACGTTGTTTACCCGACTACTTATCGCGTAAGAATACAAAACTAAGGTTAACAGAGACGAAAGAAAAGCTAATGATCTGATGAAGGGGAAGATTGCAAATGTTTACTTGTTTTGTTTTACACCAGACAAGACTTAACAATTGTGTCACAAAACTTACATCATCTAGATTCTAGAAAATACTGTGCTGTTGCGTCAACAGGTTCTTCGCCACAGCTTCCAGCAGAAAATATGTTCTTTAAGGACGAGGTTGCTAGAGTTCCCTTTCCTCCTCTACTCCGATGAGCGAAGAGGTTGACGAACAAATTAATTGAACTCTGCTAGCTTACCTGTATTAAATGCTCTGAGATTTCTACTTGTGCTAGATTATTAAATTTAATCTTGATTAAATAGTCCTCTTTCACAATATTCACATTAATTTCACTTACTCGTGCCAAAATGTAGCACTCAACACATTTTTCACTTCGATCAACGCGTTGCGCATATTATTCAAACCTCGTTTAATTTCACTTCCACATTCACTAGAACTTTCAAAACTTGAACGATTAGTGAAAACTTCTCACTTTTTCGTTTTTTTCGAATATTTGTTACGGAACATTAACTTATAATTCACTTTTGTGGTTTAAAATCGATTCAATTTTGATCGCGAAAAAAAATAAATGAAACTCTCTTCGACTGGAGAGCGTACCGTAACACTGAGTGATGTTGTCCAGTGCTGCGTGAAATTGAGCCGATCGCTGCCCACGATTTTTTCAAAAAACACTATTTTGTTTCTCATTTGACGCCGTCCTCAAATTACGCGTCGCTCAAGGGAGAGGGAAAAGTACAACCGAACGTTACGGTCCTTACAAAAATTTTAGGACTTTTATACAAATATAAGCGTAACGGAAGAGGGGGGTTATTAAAACATGACGATTTTAGCGTTGCGTTCTAAATGAATGCTTTATGTTTTGTTTTATGGCCTTTGACTCGATTGGTCAGTATTGCAAAAATGATCAAACTATTTCGCGTCAATATAAAAAACCTAACACATTTTGAAATTATTTTGTTACAAAAAATGTAGCAAATACTACAATAAATGTGCTACGATATTTTGTTATAGGCAATTATTTTGATATGCATAATGTAACAAATGCTCTTATATATCTGTTTGAATAAATAGTACAAGTCTTGTCATAGTTTTGTTTTTAAAATAATAACAAATTTTGTTACAATTTTGTTATGGTTATTCACATATAAGAATCCTTCTAACAAAATTATATCAAATTGTGTTATTTCTATCAACGGTTGTAATAATTTTGTGATAATCTTGTTAGGAGCTTCTGGTCGGGAACCGCTATCGACACCACACAGCTATCTAGGCTGATCGGGAAAAGAAGTCAACAGTGATAGTCAACTTCCAAATGAGCCCGAACAGCCCCAAAAGTTTTTTATTATTATATTTTATTAAAGACACTTTACTAAATAAGTTGGCATTCGTGTCCAAGCCCCAAAAGTGTTTCGAATGGCATTTTCTAGTTTGAAGATACTTTCAGTGGAAATGTCAAAGCAAGTTTTTTGCAATTGACCCAAAGAACTCTAGGAAAAAATCTTGATAATCCGCAAACGCGTTTTGTTCAATTTTTGAAGGAGTTTTACAGAAACTGTTCTTTGAAAAATTTAAGTGTTTTAAAAAATCTCTTGGATAACAAATCTTGCGAATTTTCCTTTCAAATATTTACTATTTTTTTTTTAAATATGAATGAAAAATCTTTTTCTGATTTTATAAAAATTTGGGCTATTTTTTAAATTATAAACTTTCAGCCAACGTTGAAAAAGGAAAGTTGTTCCAGTTTCCGGACTATATATTGCTTCGGAGATTCCATCGGGAATAAAAGCTTTGAACCTGCAACACCACAAATTTATGCTTCCTAGCTGGGGCTCAATTGAGTGATATGTGCCTTGACTGAGGCTGGAGCTGATATCAATTGCATGATCAGAGGCTAATCAATTGATATTCCGATGGTAAATGGAAAAATGAGTGGTTACCTATCTCAATTTCAGCTTTAAATGACGGTTGATACTGACACTTCGCAGCACTGCATATTGTGGTACCTTATCAATAAAGATTATGCGCTACACACCTATGCATACGCGCACCTCCGCGGTGGGCTGACACCCGCTCAAAAATGATCAGTCTTCCATACACTCTCGAGCTACCCACACGCGGTTACCACACATATTTTTAAGGATTCCTATAGGAGTGGCTTCCAAAATTCCTCCAGGAATTGTTTCTTGAATTTCTTCAGAAACTACTTAAGCGACTTTTTACTTAATCGATTTCTAAGATAGTTCTTCCGGAATTATTTCAGGCAGTTATTACTTCAGGATTTTATTCAAAACATTCAAAACTTCCCATACGATTGCTCGGAATTGCTCGCAGGAGGAGTTGATTTAGGTATTTCTCTTGGTGTTGCTCCAGGAATGTCTCTAGGAATCGCTCACGAGATCGCCATAGGTTACAGATTGGGCATTCTCCGAGGCTTTTTTTTTTCATAAAGTGCTCTAGGTATTGCTCAAGAAATTGTTTTTGAAATTCTTCAAGTAATTGATCTTAGGGTTTGTCCAATTACACAGCGTAACAAAAACTAACTTTTTGTCTGTCTCAAGAGCAAACTTATGTGTCTTCGAAGGATTTTGGGCCGCTGAATCCGAATCCGGGCTCAGATTTGCTCTAACACGTCACAATTTTGAGCTATACCTCAATTTATAGGGCAAAATATGCGATTTTGGGCTTTTTTGACTGAAAGCCATTAAGCAAGGAAATATTTTTTAAGCAATCAAAAGGTTAGTTGGTCAATTAACATCTAAATTAACGACTCATTCAAAATATTTCGTTTTACCAAACCAAATTTGATAGTTTTAAGCGATTTATGTTAGGTACGATATTTCCCATACAAGTCAGCCTCCTAAAATTGCATGCAAGTTTTCATACTAACATAAAATGCTTAAATCTATCAAATTTGATTAGGTAAAATAAAATATTTTGCATGAGTCGTTAATTTAGATGTTAATTGACCAACTAACCTTTTGATTGCTTAAAAAAATATTTCCATGCTTAATGGCTTGCAGTCAAAAAAGCCCAAAATCGCATATTTTGCCCTATAAATTGAGGTATAGCTCAAAATTGTGACGTGTTAGAGCAAATCTGAGCCCGGATTCGGATTCAGCGGCCCAAAATCCTTCGGAGACACATAAGTTTGCTCCTGAGACAAAAAAATGTTGCGCTGTGTTATTGCTATTGAAATTTATTCAGGGTTTCGTCCAGGAATTGTTCTAAAGGTTCTTCCAGGAAGCAGAAAAGAAAAAAAAAAGTAGTTTAGTGATGTTGAAATAATGAAAAAGTGACTACTCAGGGAACTATATCGTGATAAAAAATAGTTCTATAAGCTGATATTTTGTCCTGAACGTTAGACAACGAATAAGCACACTATGGATTACATTCTACAGACCTAAAAAAAATAGAAATTTACACGTGACATCAACGTACGTAAACATTTCATGACTGAATGGCAAATATGACTCAATTTTACATCTATCCTGTAAGTTCGAGTTGGTTGCACAAGATGTCAACAAACATGTCTGACAAGGTACGTAGAAACAGTTTCACAATTACCTATCATCTAACTAACAACTAGGTGATATGGCCGAGAGGTATAGCCCATGCCTCTCAATCAGCGGGCCAGTGTTCGAATCAAATTCAATATTTTACTTTGATATGTCTTATCTGTCGATTCGGTATTTGCGATTGCTAGACGCTAAGAACAAACAAGTTTTATTTTGGGGTGTCCTCGATGACGTAAATTCACATGTCAGATTCAGGACACCTAAAATTACATAATTTTTTCTAGGTGTGTACACATTCTAGAAGTAAGTGATAAAATGTTTATTTGCGACTCCACACTATCAAGTCTGTTGTATACTTGTCATTTGAATATCCCAACTTCCTGCTTTTCGCCTTCAATTCAATCAGTTGCATTATTGTTCATAACGCAACTCTTTTTGGTCACATTATGAATCATAATGTATGATTGACGACCTGAGTTTCTACGGCAGGAGCTTTGAATATTGCGACGGTTATAGCACGAAATGCTTGAACCTAAGGCCTCGTTGGATAAATGTAGGACTTGTGTTGTAAAAATCTTCATTGCATAAATAAAACTATTTCGAGTTCCAATCTTCATGTGAATTTTATGTGAATCCACTCGACTGTTTAATGGATTCGCTCTTTTTCCTAGACCACATCGGCATATCGAGATCCCATAAATCTTCGCTTTCTACGAGGGCTATTGCTCCAAATTGCCACACATGTAGTGCACTCCAAGTTCCCGAATTAAAATGCATCACCACACATATTCCGGTACAACTTTGTTTATGACCAAGTGGTGCTGCACGATTGCAGTCTGAATTTTATGATAATTTGCGAGACCGATGACGTTGGTTCCATCGCCCATCACGGATCGTCCCCCTTTCGCCGGGTCCCGCCGCGTGTCAGATTCCGCCTTATAGGACCAAATTCCTCAATCACCCTAGCGACGGCGACGTCGTCATCATCACGTTGCACATCGAATGATTCCACTTTCGCCGACATCGTGTTCGTTCGTTTGATGTCACGCTTCCAAACTTTGGGGCGCGCAGATAGTGCTGCAAAAATAAAAACACGCCAAACGCGGTGGTCCCGGTAACTTTCGTTGGGGCCAGTAGTTTATGCCGACCGGCTACTAGGCAAATGGGCACTCTGACTCTGTTGGATGCATCTTCGGTTCCGTGCCATTATTGTTGCGGGGAAGCGTTTTGGTTTTTGTTTTACTGGTGAAATTTGCATAATGAACTTGCTTGCTGTTAGTCGCTGCCGTCAGTAGTCGTGATAGTTATGGCGACTTGCGATGAAGAAGACTCTCCATTTCGTTCGGAAGTGGTCAGCTCTCATGGCCATGGATCATCAAATTTTCGCTGAAATGTAGCTTCATGCGAGGGTTTGAGGTGGTTATTCGATGAACAATGGTCCAAGAAGGATTTTTTTTTTCATGTGGATATGTTACGAGTTTCAACGAACTTATTTTTCAGCTTGATGTTCTTTTGGTAATTCCACAGTAATTGATCAACTGAGAGCATTTTTGCAATCAGAGACTGCCTTATTCCGTGATATTTCTCTCTGTACCACTGAGCACAGCAAAGCTGATGAAGGTGTGTCTCTAAGTTTAAAATTGAGTTTGCCAGTAATTTCACGATCTACGAACTGTACACTTTCGATATCAATCTCGCGTCAGGTTGGTGATAATTAGCCAGCGGACGACGACGGAAGAAACCCATCAAGATGATATACATGGGAGCCTACATATACAAACGCTATTTCGAACCAATGAAAGCAGTGAAAGAAGTTCGTCGTAATTAAGCAACAGAGCCCCAAAAATCCGGAGTGTTGTAATGAAGTTCCTCTCTCTCTGTTAAGCCAAATTTCCGAACTCTTCGTGCGAGGTTCATTATCTCCCGCGCGGAGCCCCAATTGATCACCTCCCTCGTTGAATCACATTGTGACCGGTCGATAAAGACGCCGGCGAAAGGGTTTCCCGCAATCAGGTCCCGGTCGTCCGAGGGGAGGTGTGTGTAGACTCGTTACGAAGCTGGTTTTTGGCGGCTGGTCCAGAAATGATAAAATGTCGCCGTCTACCAGCGACATCGAATGGCGTCATCGGTCATTGCCGCGCCGGTGCAGCAGTTTCGAGCTTCGGTGGGTTGGTTGCATAATGAAAACAAAAGATTTTAATCAATGCTAGGCGGCGAACCCGACCCCGGGAGATTCGACGGGTTTTTGGAGGTGTTGGTTTTATGTCTGTAACCGTGTAGACAAGAACAACAACTTTCACGAATGAGGTTGTTGAAAAATAGCAAACTGTTGGAATACTGCTAGGGTTTTTGACTCCATTCCCGGCGCTACAGGTAAATAAAATTGTGCATTACCTAAATTCACAACAAAACGACCGTTTTCGTCCACTTTTTGACGTAGGACTACGTCTCTCTTTTCTATACCGGGTGTCATTCTAAATTTTCAGAAATCAGCCGCGTTACGTTTAAAGTGGAGATTTTGAGCGTTAATAGCTCAGCCATTTCTTGTTGAATTTTCAAAATTTTGGCACCAATCGATTGCAAATCTTTACACCAATTATGTCCAATAATAATATTTGCTGTTTTTCAATAACAAACTATTGAAAAATTGGGAAAAGTGAACCCATGTTTATTCCAGCCAATCACGATCGAGCACATTTTGGTGCACATTTTGGATGCTCCCGTCGAATATAAAAGCTACTGCTTCTTCGCATCTTCCCTCATTTGCCTTTGTCGTCTCGAGGTGAACGCATCGAACGAGAGCTGCCCACTTTCTTCGTTTGCGTTTTCGCTCATTATTCTTTGACGGCCGTGTTGGCTCGGCGTCGGTGGTTGTCGGCAAGGGTGCTGTTGCACATTCGCCTTCTAACCGTCTAACGCGGCAGACGAAGGAAAGAATACGTTTCATCGATTGCTCGGCGGTGGTGGCAGAGGCAGCAAAATCCACAGAAAGATCAGCGACATACGAATTTGCGAGTTGCGTCGCTGTCCTCGGGGCTCGGTCCTTTCGCCGATTGATTGGCGGTGGCGCATTGATGATAGCATCAGGAACATCCAGGGCAACAAGCGGCGGGCCAATTTTCGACGGCGTTCAGCATTCAGCACGGAGGAATCCAACACGCATTGCGTGGCATGATAAATTCATGTCATTTTTTTGTCTAAAATCTTTCAATATTCAATCGGTTCTTTTCAGGACCATAGAAAATTATTCATCAAGAGTTGTGAATCAGATAATTATTTCATTCCATCATGGATCGGTAAAAGTGTGGTGCAACCGAAAAGTGAAAGATTGAATGCTTGGTGGCCCCGCAAGAATGATGATGCCGGCCACTAATGGTTCCATCCGGAATTTATCAACCCTATCCGAACCATTTTTCGTGAAACATCGATAAATTATAACGTTGTTCGAGTTAAAATGATCTTAACCTTACAATATTTTGATTACTTTATTCGTTAAATGGAAATTTTCTCATTTCTCGGTTGATTAACCGTTTCAAGCGTCTGGTGCATGCGGGGCGGGTCATGCAAATAAAATATACTGAAAAGCCAGCCGAATGGGAGGAACTTCATCTGCTAATCTAGGGCATAAAAGCTGCTCCCTCTGATTTCTTTCGTCATTTTCGTTGGATCAGTCAAGCAGGGTGGATGTCACCTCCACACCTGAGCACTACCCATCGGCGACTCTCGGCTATCGTGCTGATAGCGTCATGAATCTTATCCACGGCAGAAAGCGGCCTACCAATTTTCGGTGGCATCCTGCAGGATTAGCACGGAGAAAACCAACACGCATTGCGTGGCAAGGTGGTTTCATGCCATTTTCTTCCTGAAATCGTTACTTTATCAAACGGTCCTTATCAGGATCACCAAAAAATGATTCTTCAAGAGTTGTAAATCAGATAATTTTACTCCATCAATCGAGAAAAGTGTGGTTCACCCGAAAAATGAATGATTGAATTCCGGCCACTAATGGTTCCACCCAGAATTCAGCAACGCATTACCCTATCAGAACTATTTTCCGTAAAACATTGTTTAACTCTAACAATTTTCGAATTAAAATGATCTAAATCATCCAATATTTTGTTTACTTCAACGCATAATGATTTTTTTTTCCATTTCTGGGTTGATTAATCGTTTGAAGCGTCTGAAGCAGGCGGGGCGGGCCATGCAAATGAAATATTCTGGAAAGCCAGCCGAATGGGAGGAGCTGCATCTGCTAATCTAGGGGTATAAAAGCTGTTCCCTCTGATTTCTTTCTGGATTCCGCCAGACTGAAAAAATGTCGAATGTCGGGTTAAAGTCGGGTCAATTTTTATCGAATGTTGGGCCACTGTTGGACCAACATCGATCAACTATTGGGTCTATGTTAGGTTTGGTGGCTAAAATCAAAATAGGTGAATGATAGGTTGATGTCGGGTTTGACGTCATCAACTATGGTAAAAGCTTTAAACCTACAACACCACAAATTTATGCTTCCTAGCTGGGGCTCAATTGAATGATGTGCCTTGACTGAGGCTGGAGCTGAAAATTAGTAAAAGCTCGAGATCAGTCTTACCCAACCAATCACAATCAAGTATAGTTCTGTGAGGCGACACGACGAAACTTATATAAGTGGTGCACACACTCATTTCGATCATTTCATCGGCACACACAGCAGCGGACGGACAGCACCGAGCGGCAGCAAGATCCCAAAAAAGATCCGCTTCAACGGATGAGCAAGCGGGTGGCACCGCCCTCTGTCCAATGAAGCCTCGATTCTTTTCGGATCCATCGGCAGTGGAGGCAGCAGCGGAAGCAACATCCAAAGAAAAATCCGCCTCGGCAAACGAAAATTCGATTGGCGTCACTTTTCGTTTGCCGGGGCCCCGATTCTTTCATGGATTGCCGGCGGCAGCAGCAGCAAGATCCCAAAAAAGATCCGCTTCAACGGATGAGCAAGCGGGTGGCACCGCCCTCTGTCCAATGAAGCCTCGATTCTTTTCGGATCCATCGGCAGTGGAGGCAGCAGCGGAAGCAACATCCAAAGAAAAATCCGCCTCGGCAAACGAAAATTCGATTGGCGTCACTTTTCGTTTGCCGGGGCCCCGATTCTTTCATGGATTGCCGGCGGCAGCAGCAGCGAGATCCCAAAAAAGATCCGCTTCAACGGATGAGCAAGCGGGTGGCACCGCCCTCTGTCCAATGAAGCCTCGATTCTTTTCGGATCCATCGGCAGTGGAGGCAGTAGCGGAAGCAACATCCAAAGAAAAATCCGCCTCGGCAAACGAAAATTCGATTGGCGTCACTTTTCGTTTGCCGGGGCCCCGATTCTTTCTTGGATTGCCGGCGGCAGCAGCAGCAAGATCCCAAAAAAGATCCGCTTCAACGGATGAGCAAGCGGGTGGCACCGCCCTCTGTCCAATGAAGCCTCGATTCTTTTCGGATCAATCGGTGGTGGCGGCATGGGTGGCAATGAATTATACCAAAATGGTTCTTTTAAGGGCCCCAAAGCTTCCGAAAGAGTTATTTGGAGCATTATTCAATTATTTCTAAAAATTCAACTAATTCTAATTTTTATAGTTTAGTTTATCGATAAAATTTAATTTTTATACTAAATATACACCGCTGTATATTTGGTATTTGAAATTCCAAATTTACTGTCAATGTCATTCCAATCGAGTAGGATACCTGTCAAATGTGCTTTAAAGGCATTGCTCGGCAGCATCATCGTCATGATACGGGAATCATCATTACCAGCAACAATCGCCAGATTTCGAGTCTTTAGCATATAGTGATTTTACTCTGGCCGTTATTTTTGCTGAATAGATACACGTTTACTTCATCTGTGAGCCCCAAATTCTTTATTATGCGTTAACAATTAGTCCTACGTCAACATTGCGGTTATGTCTCAGACATTACACACTCCTAGTTTTTCCATCTGAATACGATACTTTATTGCGTGAACTTGTTGTTACAGGGAATGTTGTAAAGATTTCAGCTGGAAAGTTGATTTTGAACGAGTTTACTGCACCTAATCCAGCACCAATTCCCGGCACCAGTGCCGAACTTCCAGCAATCGAATGGGAAATCACTTCGGTACCCATCTTTGTGCTGACGAAGTGCACTCGCGTGCGTGTAATAGTTGTTTTGAACACTTACATATGCGGCTTCAGAGTGAATGTGTAGCTCATTGACTGTGGATCCCGTTGCGGAAATATTGCGGGAGATGATAACCTATTGTACCGTCAAGGCGCCATTCACCGTGGGGGCTCCATTCACCGTGTGCCTTCGAATATTTTTTCATTATTTCCATATTATGATTGAATGATATGACAATTTCCCATCAATTTCACCAATACAACATTGTATTGGTGAAATTGAATGGAAATTGTCATATCATTCAATCATAATATGGAAATAATGAAAAAATATTCGAAGGCACACGGTGAATGGAGCCCCCACGGTGAATGGCGCCTTGACGGTAGTGCGTTTGGAAAATACGCGGCAAGTGATATTTTGATTTGTTTTGCTGTGAGGTGCCGGGAATTGACGCAGGTGCCCAAGTAGTTCGAAACCCGATGTAGGGACTACAACCAATGATTTTTTTTTAGGAATCCCTCCAATTAAAATAAATATTTCAGTTATTCTTTCAAAACACGGGAGCTCTTGAAAAATGTATTCAAGGTCCCACAAATTCCCTTAGAAATTCCTCCACGGACTCAAAAAATCTATTTATGTGTATCTTTATTCTGAAATTTAATTCAGGAATTTCTTTGATTTTTATAGGGATCAATTCAGATTTTACACTGGATATTCCTCTGACATTTCACCAAAAATTGCTCCACGAATTTCTTCAGTAATTCTTCGAGAGATTCCTCCAGAGACGTATCGGAGGATTCATTTGGAACACCTTATTTTTAGAAAATCCACTACGGATTCCTGTAAAGTAAAATCTCCAGGTACTCTTAGCTATTTCTAGCTTTTCGTGAAGTCTTTCATAGAATTTTTAAGAAATTCAGCCAAAAATTTCTTCAGAAAGATTTCTCTGAAAATTCCTACAAAGATTTCTTTAGAGAAAATCATATTTTCCTTCAAAATTTATCAAAAAAAAAATCTAGGGATTACACCAGAATCTTATGTACCAACTCCTTTATAAAACCTTTCTTGGATTCCAATTGGAGCTATTTCCTGCCTCTCCATGAAATCCTTTAGAAAATCTTCTTGAAATTCTATTCAAGAAGACTTTTACGGTTTTCTTTTGTCTGTGCTTCTAGAACATCTTCCATGCTTCAAAAATTTATCTAGATTTTCCTTCAGAGGAACCTCCAGAAATTTATCGAAGCATTCCTCTAGAAAAACTGTCATGATGGATTACCTCAGAAATTCCTCCATAGTTTCATTCGAAATTTATACGAGAAATCTTTCAGAAAATCATGTACCTTTGGTTTCCGAAATGCTTTCAGCGATGGCTTCAGAAAATCAAAAGCTCTTTCTTTTTTAAAAGAATTAGAAAATATTCCACAATTCTTTCAAAGTTCCCTTCAGATATTCTTCCAGGGATTCTTTTAGAAATTTTTTTGACGATTTTTTAAGAAACTCTACGAGATTGTTCCATGATTTTTTCAAGGATTCCGTTTAGCAATCTTCCAAAATTGCTTCATGAAATCCTTCAAATTCTACTCCATGGACTCGGTCTGAAAATTTACCAAGATTTTTTTCAGATGCTCCTCGATCAGTTTCTTCAGAAATTCTTTCAGGGATACTTAAGGAAATCGTTTCAGGGCAACCTTAAAATATTCCCACATAAAAATCTCTAAGAATTTCCATGGGCACTTTTTGAAACTTTGCCAGGAATTGTTTCAGAAATTTTTTTACAGCTTAAAAAAAACTTAAAATTACTCAATAAGCTTTTCTAGGTATTACACAAAGAGTTTCTCGAGGAGTTTTTCAAACATTTTCTTCAGGACAGTTTTCATAAATACCTCCTGGGATTCTTTCAAAAATTTCCCAGGGATTTCTTCATTTGTTCCATTAGATATTCATTCAAGAAATTTTCTTAAAAATTGTCATGAATTTTACTGTAAATTTCTTCAAAACTTCCGTCTGAAATTCCTTAAAATATAATTCCAGAAACATTTCAGAATTGTAGAGATTTCTTCTGGAATTTCAGTAACGGATTCTTCAAAAGTGCTTCCATGGAACTCCAGAAATTCCTCTAAAATTCTCTTGAAAATAATCCCACATAGACTCTTTTGTCAATTTTTCGAGACTCTTTTGTCAATTCTTCCAAGAGTTTCTTGAGGAATTCCTGCAGAAATTCCTACAATTATTCTTTTTGGAAAGCCCTCCTGCGGTTCTGTTAAAAATTTGTACTGGGATTCTTTCAGAAATTTCTGCAGGGATTTTTTCGGACGCTCTCACAGAAATTGCACAAAAATACTGGAAGATCTCTTGAAAAAAATCCTTGGAAATTTTAAAGGATCTTGCACCATGAAGATAGAACTCGAACTCCAGACCGCTGGAAAAGAAACAGTATGTCCTCATCACGATGGTCCATACTCGATCGGACTAAATCTGAACCAAGACGAACGTATGACTTTTCAAGTTTAGCAAAACTGCTTTTAACCAGAAAACCTTAAAGATTGAACCCTTAAAAAAGGTCCCAAACAGGTTGAAACGTCGGTAATAATCAAAAACTAGTGTTTTCAGTGTTTTTCCCTTAAGACTGCGAAGCCAATCCGTAATAGTACATAACCTCAGTCGTATCCCCGAAAGAATACAGACAACAAAAAAAATAATGAAAAAAAATCCTAAAATTGCATCTTCTGAATTTCTTGAAGAAACCCCTGCAGTAACTTGTAGAAGAAATCCCATAGGGTTACTCCGGTAGAAAATATGACAATACACCTGGAAGAATTCTTCAAGGTTTTCGTGTAGGAAATTCTGAAAACTGAACCTCTATTCTTTCAGGATTCGTTCGTGAATTTGTACCTCATCTCCTCCTTGGATTCCTTTCGTGATTTCTCGGGATTTCTCCAACCAGAGATTCTCCCGGGTTTTTTACAGAAGTTCCACCCAAATGTTCTTCAAAAGTTCTTCCCGAAGCCTTCCAGAAGTGTTTATCAGGATTTTTCCCGAAGTTTCTCTGGGGATTTCATTCATCATCGCGGAACTGCTCCAGCTCGAGATCTCAGACTCTCTGGAAAGATTTCTCCTGTAGTTTTTCATTCTCACAAAAAGTTACATCGGCCTTAGCGGGAATCGAACCCTCACCCCACAGCATGGTGCGATTAGAAGCTGGGTGACCCAAACCGCGCGGCTACGAGGCTCCACGAGTAGTGATTAGAATGATGGGAAACCCTCTCTGTAAACTAGTCTCATATCACTCTTTTTGGCCCGATTGTATCAAATTCCCAAAAACTATAACTGAGTTCGAACAATATCTTTAAGCATCACTGTGGCAATTCTTGGAACAATTTTTGCGGCATCTCTAGAAAAATACTATGGACGAAGTTCTGCTGCAATGTCTGGAGCAGTTCCTGCAGAAACTCATGGATTAATTCATGCAGGAATCTGTGGAAGAACTTCTGGTATCTTTTTTAATGGAACATTTGCACCAACTTTTGAAATTCATTAACATATCCCTAGATCGATTTTTTTTAAGAAATCATGGAGAAATGTCTGTGGCAATTTCTTGAAGAGTTTATGAAGAAATTTCTTGAATAATTGCTAAAAAAAAAGTTGAATTCAGCTCCAGCAGTAATCCCTGGAACAGTTTCGTGAGGAATTTCGGGAGAAATGCATGGATGAGTGATTGGAGCATCTCTTGAAGTACTCCAAAGTGCAAGCACTGGAAAAATCCCAAAAGCGTTTTATGGAGGAGTCTGCAGAGTAGTCCCTGGAGCAATTCCAAATGTAAAAATTCCTGAAGAAATCCCTGGATCCATTTCTAGGAAATTCTTTTGTATTTTCTGGCAAACTTTGTGGATGAATCTATAAAGATGTATCAAAAGCCATTCTTGGAGTATTCCCTGGAGTAAAGTCTTTAGGAATTCCTAAAATTCTTTGATGCAACTCCTGTTGAAAATTTAGGGGCAATTTTGTTTTTCTTTAGGTCTAGAAGCAATTTCTAAAGAAATTCATGAAACAAGTCCTGAAGTTATCTCTGAAGCAAGTACTCAAAAATCCTTTGAGAAAATGCTTAAAGAAGTCATGTAGAAAATCCCTGTAGCAACTTCCGTTAGAAAACCCTGGAGATGTTCAAGACATTTGCTGCAGCGATATCTGCAAGTGTCCCTACAACCATTTGTGGAGGAATCTCTGGAGTAATTGCTGACGGAATCCTTGGAGCATTTCTTGAAGAATCATTCCGATGGAAGAACTCACATTTTTGTGAGTTTGTCGGGAGATTCGATTCCAGGTCCTCGGCGTGAAAGGCATGCCACCAAACCAGATCCGCAACATTAGAGGCATATATGGAGAAATCCCTGGAGCAATTCTTGAAGAACTGCTTGAACTTCCTGAGGAGATTCCTGAGGCAAGTTATTACAAGTTTTATTTTTGTGTTAAATGTACTATTTTAACATGGAAGCATTTTTCTAAGTTTATTGCACATTTTTAGTGTTCTGAAGTTAAATAGCACCACGAGATCTCAGCAATCTCATTTTTGAAGGCCTACTTCCAGGTCATTTCGGGCAGAAAACAACTATCACATAAGTGTAGGTAGACCCTTCCCTAACAGGGTCATCAAAGAGTAGAAGTCTCACGTTAAAGTCTGATTCAGAATGCCCCCTTAGGATTAGAAATTCCTAGATAAAACTCAAGCTATGAAAGCAACTAATGCGAACAAAAGGCAAACAGCCAGGAAAAACACGAATAAAAGATTTGACTGATGGACCAACAGCAACTATGAAACCTCGTCATCCTGGGTTCGGAAATTGTTATCGACTAAGGTAAGTAACTGGGCAAAATATCTGTTCTGTGTTGTATTTGTCCAAGTGTGATGTCCTATAATATTACGCATTTGTAATGTTCCACTTTAATGTCATATTTTAATGTACATTTGTAATGCTTCTATATTTTTCGTAATAAAGTCTTGGAGAAAACTCTGAAGCGATTACGAGCAACCGTGGAAGAGTATCTGGATGAGCAACTAGAAGAATCCCTGAAGTTATTCGTGGGGCGATTCTCTGGGGAGTCTCGTAGGAGATTCATAGAGAAATCCCGGAGTACTCCCCTGAAAAGCTTCTGAAGGAATATTTTTAGCAAGCCCTGGTGGAATGCTTGGAGTAGTTCCCGAGGATATTCACGGAGACATTTCTTGAAAAATACCTGTAGAAACCTCTAGTGAAAATCCAGCAGGAATATCTTGAGCTAATGCTTGAGAAATTTTTCAAACAATCCCTGGAGGAAGCCCGAAAGCAGTGCCTAATGAAAAAAAATCTGGAGTAGCTTCTTCGCTGTAAGATTGTTGATAATCTGATAATCAGCTAAATTTAAACGTCTTGTGATTAAGACTATTGTGTTAAGGATGTGCCAGGTACTTGGGACAAGACGCTGAGCACCTTTCGTCTTACAGTTTTACAGAATTCCCCCGGATTGCTCCCGTTTTCACGAATGTATTGTTTGATGCCACATAAAAACTCAACCACATTGCCCGATTGGGGATCTCTTTTGCCAAATTTCGTCGATCATTTCAAAATATTTAGAGTTACTCCGAATTTATCAGAGTTGCTCTCGTTTGCACAGTGTTCTGCCCCAGGTCAGGTACCCAGACAACCAGTCATCGTATAAGATGTTGCATAAGATGATAAAGTGAAGGTCATATGCGTACATGCCTCCATTTAGGCGCATGTAAAATGTACACATATCGCCTCCACTTTAACATCTTATACGATGACTGGTTGACTGGGTAGGCTCTGTGCGCACTATTTACACAAATTTCAGGACCGGTTCTGTCCTGCTTACTTACTTAGATCTTCATTTAAAAATACTTTCAGGCGTTATTACAAAAGTGAATAAAAATAAATATTAGAAGAAATGGCCTCGCGCCATTTTTAGTTTTAGATTTTTTTCACTTTCATTCTTTTACCAAATTAATAACTGATAACAATAATCCCAAGGCTGGACAAAAGATTTTCCCATAGATACTCTCTACTCTACGCATAACTCGCTTGCTGCACATTATTTAATTCCCATTGTTTACTTGCCAGTGTTCACGGTTCATAACTCCGGAGTTACTTACTTACCGGTCAGGCTAAGGCCGGGGTGGCCTCTGCTGTACATAGTAGCCGCCTCCATTCCACTCGGTCTATGGCTGTTTGTCTCCAGTTCCGCACTCTGCGTAGGGTCCGCAGATCGTCCTCCACTTGGTCGACCCACCTAGCTCGCTGCGCTCCACGTCTTCTTGTACCGGTCGGGTGGCTCTCGAGAACCATTTTAGTCGGGTTGCTATCCGACATCCTGATGACGTGACCCGCCCACCGTAGACTCCCGATTTTCGCGGTATGGACGATGGTTGGTTCTCCCAGCAGCTGATGCAGCTCGTGGTTCGTTCGCTTTCTCCAAGTCCCGTCTTCCATCTGCACTACGCAACACCTTTCGTTCGAAAACTCCAAGGCCGCGTTGATCCTCTGCACGTAGGGTCCATGTTATGTGCCCATAGAGGACGACCGGTCTAATCAGCGTTTTGTAGATGGTTAACTTCGTGTTACGGAGAGTAGAGTTCTGTGGAGTCCAAAGTAAGCACGATTTCCTGCCACAATGCGCCTCTGAATTTCTCTGCTGGTATCGTTGTCGGCAGTCACCAGTGAGCCCAAGTACACGAATTCTTCAACCGCCTCGATTTCATCACCGTCGATATAACTTCGGGGTGGCAGGCGCGGAGATTCCTCCCTGGAACCCTTTGCTATCATGTACTTTGTCTTCGACACATTAATGACTAATCCGATTCGCCTGGCTTCACTCTTTAGTCGGATGTACGTTTCCGCCATCGTCTCAAATTTTCGAGCAATAATATCAATATCATCAGCGAAACCAAGCAGCTGAACGGACTTCGTGAAAACCGTCCCACTCGTGTTTATCCCCGCTCTCGTTATTACACCTTCTATCGCAATGTTGAACAACAAGCACGAAAGACCATCACCTTGTCGTAACCCTCTGCGAGATTCGAAGGGACTCGAGAGTGTCCCTGATACTCGAACTACGTAAATACATCACTCGATTCATCGTCGCCTTGATCAAACGTATCAGTTTATCCGGGAATCCGTATTCGTGCATAATCTGCCATAGCTGTTCTCGATCGATTGTATCATACGCCGATTTGAAATCGATGAACAAGTGATGTGTGGGCACGTTGTATTCGCGGCATTTCTGCAACACCTGGCGGATGGCGAACATCTGGTCCGTTGTAGCGCATTCACCCATGAATCCAGCCTGACATTGCCCCACGAACTCTCTTGCAATCGGTGATAGACGGCGGCATAAAATTTGAGAGAGTATCTTGTAGGCAGCGCTCAGTAGTGTGATCGCGCGGTAATTCCCGCAATCCAACTTGTCGCCCTTTTTGTAGATGGGACACACGATACCTTCCATCCATTCCTCCGGTAATACTTCCTGCTCCCAAATCTTGGTAATGACCCAGTGTAGTGCTCTCACCAGTGCTTCTCCATCGTATTTTAGAAACTCGCTTGGTAGTTGATCTGCTCCAGCGGCTTTGTTGTTTTTTAACCGGCCAACCTCCTCCTCAATCTCTTAGAGGTCTTTCGTCCTGTGCACAAACTCCTAAATCTGTTAGCCGAGGTACTACCCATGGCGGATCGGATGTCCCTCCAGCCATCTTCAAGTGTAGCTGCGCCAAGCTGCTCTTCCGTTGGTAGGGCCACTGCTAACTATTACGCGTAGTTTTGAGCCACTTCTATGTTACGCAGCTGCTCGATGTTGAGCCGCGGCGTTCGACTTTGACGCGTGGTGATAACTGTCGAAAGTTTTGAGCGCATGCATACAGCGACTAAGTAGTGATCCGAATCTATATTCGCACTGCGGTATGTGCGGACCTTGGTGCGGACATTGGTTATATCCGAGAAGAATTTACCGTCGATTAGAACGTGGTCGATTTGGTTTTCTGTTTGGTGGTCGGGTGATCTCCAGGTGGCTTTGTGGATATTTTTGCGGGGGAAGAAGGTGCTTCTGACTACCATACCACGGGAGGCTTTAAAGTATACGCATCGCTGGCCGTGATCATTCGATACGGCGTGCAGGCTGTTTCGTCCGATTACCGGTCTGTACATTTCCTCCCTTCCTACCTGCGCGTTCATGTCGCCAACAACGATTTTCACGTCACGCGGCGAGCAACCATCGTATGTTTGCTCTAACTGCGCGTAAAACGCTTCTTTCTCGTCATCGGGTCTCCCTTCGTGTGGGCAGTGGACGTTGATGATGCTGTAGTTGAAGAAACGGCCCTTAACTCTCAACATGCACATCCTTGCGTTGATCGGCTGCCACCCGATCACACGTTGTCGCATCTTGCCCAACACTATAAATCCGGTTCTCAGTTCATTGGTGGAGCCACAGCTTTGGTAGAAGGTAGCCGCTCGATGCCCGCTTTTCCACACTTTCTGTCCAGTCCAACAAAGTTCCTGCAACGCCACGATGTCGAAGTTGCGGGGATGTAGTTCGTCGTAGATTATCCTGCCACATCCTGTGAAACCTAGTGACTTGCAATTCCTTGTTCCAAGTTTCCAATCGTAGTCCTTATTTCGTCGCGTGAGTCTTTGCCGATTGTATCGAGTCGTATTTTCTCCTATGTTATTCGCAATGGAGATTTTTACGGGTGGCTTATTGGGCCTACGCCAACACTCCTGTCTCGCCGGAGCAGCGATGCCAGATGATTTTCTGTATCACTCGTTCAAAAATCTGTATCCCATACAAAATAGGGGTTAAAAATCTGTATCCCATACAAATTAAAAATCTGTATTTCATATAAACGCAATCTGTACAGATGCTCAAAAATCTGTATAATACAGATAAATCTGTATATATGGCATCCCTGCGCCGGAGGGCCATCGTGCCAGTTCTGTTTAACGTCCCAACCAACACTGGGACGACCACGCTGATGGGGCTACCACCTTGGATCTAGCTGGGCGTGGTGCAGCGTTTCTTATTCAGCCGCTGGATGTCATAACAGACGTTGTTTGAGCCGCACCTCCTTGGTGAACAGATGCTCGGGTCGTACCTCCTCAATCTAGCTGAAGGCAGAGAGAAGGACAACAGTGCCCAGGCTACACTACCAGCTAAGCACACAGCTCTTAGCTGGTGGTCTTTGTCATCGCTTGACCCGTGGAAGCATATGTCAATATTGACGAGCATATGGACGGTGGTCATTATTCAGTCATTTGTAGGAAATCGGGCAACAACAGACCAGATGATAAGTAAACAGCAGGTCAACTAGGTTGTTCACTTGACCAGTAAAAAGGAAATATATAAGTAATTTAATATCAAGTTATATGATCCGGTTTACCATCGAAACCCGCTACAATTTGTTGCCAAATCGGAGAACACAGTGAAGAATTGTAAGTCTTTTATATAGGTACCTAAGAAACCGATACAGAATTTAACCAAATATATGGATTATTGCAGCTTTAGCTGATTAACACAATAAAATCAGTTTAAGTCTGCTGAAAGAACTTCTGCGGCATTTCCTCCTGGTAACCCTATCAATTACCAAATTTCGCGTTACGTAATATTTGAACGCACCTTTAAAAACCAAATGGGTGTTAAGGGCATAGAATAAAAATGGTATTTGGTTAAGTTAACACTCAGTGCAGAACTATTAAATATTTTATTTCTTTTTCTTTTTGTCATTACATCCCTACTGGGACACAGCATTTCTTCTAACTTACAGAACCTACAGAAGACAGTTGACACCGATTAGCGCAGCTTAATTCATAATATCTAACTTTAGCTGTCAACGAATGAAAATGAACCAACATCAGATTGACAAGTATAGACACTCATACTGCCCGAATTGGCTACGTTTCCACTGCCTTCGCAATTTAATTTCCAGAGCTTAATCACTAAAAAATCTCTGGAGAAATCTTTGAAGAAATGTTTGGGGAAATTTCTAGAGAAATCATGCGAGGAATTACGGAACAAGACATTCCCGAAGTAATCCCGTAAGTTTGTGCAAAAGCCTTTACAGGAGCTCCGTATAAATCCCTTAAGTAAATTCTGAAAGAATTCTCACTGCAATCTCCGTAGAAATCTCTAGAGGCATTCCTAGAGCATTTTCTGAAAAATCTGAATTTTGAAAGAATCCCTATTGCAATCTTTGAAGAAATCTTCTTGAGAAATCCATGGAGGACTTCTGGAGCAGTTTAAGGAGAAATCACAGCTGATGATGGGTTGTTGAATTCTAGCATGAATTCCAGAAGAATTTCCAACAAGATTTTCTAAAGGTATTTTAGAAGCAATACCAAGAGATTTTCCTATAGGAATACCAAGAGGTAACGCTGGAAAAATCTCAAGAAGGACCCCCGGGGAATCCATAGAGGATGCCCAATTGGGAAATCTAACAGAGTAATCATAGTGAAATCTCTAGAGGAATTCCTATATGAGTAGTATCAGTAGGTCGGCTCCACAGGCACGTTCTACTCCATTTGGGAAATTTGTGCCATTGCCATATATGAGTAGTAACTGAAGGCATTAATAAAGGAACATTTTAAGAAATTCCTGAAGGTATCCTAAGAGGAATTCTTGAAAAATCCCTAGGAAAATCGCTAGATTTATTCATCAGTAGGTTGACTCCAGGGTACGTTCTCTTCCAGCTGGGGAATTCGTGCCTTCCGTAGATTTATCCATGGACTATTGCACGGAGTAATTCATATAGTAATTATTGCAGAACATCTATTGAATTGTCTGAATACATCACTAAAGGAGTTCCTGTAGAAATTACTGGATAAAGTCTTACAGCAATGCCAACAAGATTTTCTGGAGGTATCTCAGCAGGAACTCCTGAAGGAATCCCTGGGGGTATTATAGGAAGAATGCATGAACAAATCTTAGGGAAATATCTGCAAGGGTTCTTATAGTAATATCCAGAAAAATTCTTGGAGGAACTCCAACAGAAGTTCCTGGACTATCAAAGCAGATATGTATGGAGTAATCCCAGCAGCATGTCTTGAAAGAATTGATAGGAAACCCCCTGGATAAGTCCACTTAGCAATTGTAGGAGGAATTAATGGAGAAATCTTTGGAGAAACCCCTGGATACATCGCTGTAAGAATTCATATAAATATTTTTGGAAAAAGTCCTGCAGGAATATCAGCAAAAGTTTTGAAGGAATCCTAGCAGGAGTTCCTGAACGAATCTCAAGAAAAACTACTGGAGAAAAAAACCTTAAAGAGACGCATCTGAATGAATCGTTATATAATCCCCGAAAGAATTCCTTTAAAAACTTCCGGTAAAATTCTTGGAGAATCACCAGCAAAAATGCTTACAAGAAACCAAGCAAAAATTCTTGAAGGAATCGCAGCAAGAATTACTGGAAGAATCCCACATCGAATTCCTTAAGGGTTTCTAATGGATAAATCCCTGGAAGAATTCCAGCAGCATTTTTTGAAGAAATCCAAGCAGGAAATCTACAACACAAATCTCATAATAAATAGCTGGAGCAATCCTAACATGTGAACCTGTAGGAATCCCAGAAATGCCGGAAAGAAGAAGTAAATTGGTTGACTTGTAATCACAACAACAAGCAGCATTTATTGTTTGTTCTGTTCCAGAGGAAATTAAGAAAAATAGTCTTTAACTCTTTGGAAACGGAGGGACATATATGATCCCGGCGTTGAAACCGAGCATAAAGAAACTAGTTCGAGGCAAGCGAGGTTGCGGCCACACTTGCAAAACACTCCGGCTCCAAAGAGTAAAGCCTATATTGCCGATGTGGTGAGCGCACGTGCTATCAGCAAAACCATGCTGAGAGTGGCGAGTTTGGTCCCGGTTAGCCCAGAATCCGTTTCATAATCGACATTTCCTTAACTAACTTGTATATAAAATACCTTCATGGCTACCACACGATATACATATGCAAAATAAACATTGGCTGTGAGGGATCTCAACGATCAACGATCAACGATCAAATCTGACTATACATGTCAATGGTTGCTCCTCCGTGATTGATCTGAGCTGGTACCAATTGCACTGAGATCCAAATGAATAAGGGTTGGGACATTCCACTTATTCTCAAAGTGCAATTTAAGCAGCTCATACTTTCTTGATCAATAACGGCGCCGGCCACGTCCTTATAGTCAGTTGGGAAGGGAAAGGAATGTTAGAGTGTGCTGGTTGTTGCTACTAAAGACCGAGATCACCTCTGCATCCCCACAGCCAGCACGGACTGGGGTATTTGTTAGACGGAAAGGATGGGAGATCTGGGAGTCACCGTTGGGTCGGTGATGCGATCCATAGATAGGGGTTATTTATAGTGTTCGTGATAGATTGTGTTGTGAATAAGGTGAATAGGGTCAAGCGGCACAGTACGCTTTGGTTGCATAACTTGTAGGCGTTATATATACACTGTGCTGAGAGTGGAAGTTGGGAGGGAGGGAAACGACTTTTTTTTTTCAATTTGTTTCTGGTTCTAGCGATGGCTATGAACATATGAATATACATGAGTTGTATATGTAGAGAAAAGAGAGCGAGAAAAAGTGGATAGAAAGATGCAAAGTAGAATGAAAGGGACGGGCCAGGGATTGAACCCATGACCTTCTGCATATGAATCAGAAGCGGTAGCCACTAGACCACCAAGCCCGTCTAACATTGGCTGTGAGGGATCTCATTTCAAAATTGGGAAAGTTCTCATAAAATACTAAGCTGAGGAGCAGGCTGTGTCCCAGTTGGAACGTTACGCCAAGATGAGAGAGAGCTGGAATATTTTAGCAATTTAAAACAGTTTTGTTTTAAGACATTGGCTAGGGTTGGGTGTTGGGTGTCAAAATGGCATAAAAGTGTTAGTTTGCAAAAAAGGTTTGGCCGTTTTCAAAAGTTACACGAGTTTTGTTCATTGTAAAGACATCAACTGCATCAATATTGAAATTCTGAATGAAAAACACATTTATTTTTATACATCAAAAAAAAAAGCTGACAAAAAAAAAAAAAATCAGTATTGTGTTGTTCTTTGCTGTGCATGCATCGCTCCTGTTAGGGGTGAGTATGGCAGCATAATCGATCGTGTTCGCTATTGTCTCGAGTGAAAATCAAAACAATAGATGCGCGGGTGTTTAGTGTTCAGTATTGTGTTGTTCTTTGCTGTGCATGCATCGCTCCTGTTAGGGGTGAGTATGGCAGCATAATCGATCGTGTTCGCTATTGTCTCGAGTGAAAATCAAAACAATAGATGCGCGGGTGTTTAGTGTTCAGTATTGTGTTGTTCTTTGCTGAGTATTGTGTTGTTCTTTACAGAGAAGAACATTAATCAAAACAATTAGATGATCGGTATTGAACCACAAAACCCCCACAACAATTGGTGAGATCTTTCCAATATTATTTATTTATAAATAATTCTATTTCAGTATATTTAACTGCATATAAGTTGAAAATTCGCTATTTTCAACATCCTTTCATCTATTGGAAGATGCTTCAGTTCTGGGCTCTTTCTATGTTGATGAAGGGATTTATAAATGCTTGCAAGGACTTGGCCAGGTGTGTGGAGTTGAGTGAATCTATGACATTGAAGATAGTAGCGACATCAGCAATGTCAATGGAAATATTCAACTTTGCAACTCCATCCAAGATTTGTGCAAGTATTCATGCTATGCTATGCTATGCTATGCTATGCTATGCTATCAAAAAAAGCTGACAAAATCGGGTCCTCACTGTACCATAATCGAATGATGTTGTGATAAATAATCGAATGAAAAAAATATTATTTTTTCGAATGATAGTCATTCCAAAGTTGTGAGGATATGGCATTTGATTCAAGTAATCATTTAGTTATTAGATGATCCATTTCAAGGTATGGACGAATGATGGTTCAGTCGCTTATGTTATGCATGTTATGACGATGTTTTCGTTCAATGTACGTTATGCATTTTTCACTCCCGCTTTCGATATGGACTATAAAATACACATTTTTATAAAATACTTAACAGATTATCTCTACGACTGAGAAATCAGTATGTTGTATTCGCTGTTTTTACTTTCTTTTAAAGTATAGATATTTCTTAAAAGCCGAAAGTGAAAATACACCCAAAGAACTGCTAGTCCTGCAACCCGTCACCAAACCTGCTACAAGCTCCAAATTATACCCACTTGCAATGCAAACAATGTAGCGTCAATTACCATTCCCACACCGTATGTTGATTGAAATCAAAAGTGCTCAACCATCCCACGTCGGACCCATTGACTGCAACTGATGCACAGACGTCACCGCGGCGTTGAAATCCAACCTTTCTGTTGCATTCTTCGCGTCGGTTAGTGTTCCATTCGTGTTTACTTTTATACCCGTAATTATGACCATCAAACCCCCGTGTCTCACAATACCTTGAAGCACGCGGCCATCCATTAGCCGAAAAATCACCCACGCAAAACGTTTTTCCCGTCGCCCTAGTCGAAATGCAGAGCGGGTTTTCCCGCCATTTCGGTAATTTTGACGATTGATCGATCGGCGATCAGCTAAGAGCGATCGAGTCATCGAAAGTAACGCGCGAGCATGCATTGTTTGCATATGGAAAACTAGAAAACACTCATCAACATAGCTGCTGGAAAACAGTGAGTTCACAATGATCGCCGAGCTAGCGATCGTCACTCGAGCAGTTTGCTGCGAACGAATCGACCGATCAAAACAAAAGCGATGAAAGTGCTCTCTCCGTGTTGCGAGAGCAACGTTCTTCGCGCGAGAGCGCCGCGCTCGACCGACCGCGTGTTCGGGTCGGCGGTTGATCAGGTGCGCTGTGCTGCCTGGCGCTGTCCTCCAAGAAAGACCCCAAAGGCGACCGATGAGATGGAGACCCGATTCCCGGCGACGCTCAACTCGACGACGGTTTTCGCGGGGTCGATCCGCATCGCGCTTCACTGCACTCGCGTTTGGGGCGGCCGCTTCAGTATAGCTTCAGTAGCTGCGCCAGGTGGCAGTGTTTCTCAGCGGGTCTTGTGGTGCTTATACGCGCCAGTACGGGTGAGTGATCGCGCGGCGGTGTGTGATCGTGAGTCGCGGATGAAAGTTCGCCAGACAGCGCAGGTTTCGGAGCGGTGTTGCTTCAACAGATCGAGTTGGCGCGTGTGAAGATTGCTTGGTGGCGGTTGCATCTGCAATCTGCAGTTGCGCGGGTGTTTGGTGAAATTCTTGACTTGCGCGTGCAATGCGCTCCCAAGATTGGTGCTGCTGCAGATCATGCAATCCATTCAAGTGTGAATAACCCCCCTGGTGCGCGGGTGGAACAGCAAACAAATGCATGAGCTAATAATCCCTCTCGTCTATCGGCCTGGGAAAAATCTAAGTTATGACGATTCAGTGACTTTGCGGTCGAAGAAGTCGAAGTCTTGAAGTGATCGTGATGGATCTCCGGAGTAGAAAGTCAGTGAACCGTAAAGAATTTTTGCGCGGCAACCGCAGATGAAGTGTCTCTACATTTCCAGCAGAAGTACCTGTTGAAAAGTGCAAACATTACACGACCCCAAAAATCAGAAAAGGGAACGAGGGGCGAAGAAAAGCAGTTACGCGAAAAGCGTCGTCTCCGTGGAAAAAATATTTGTCTCATGAAAGTGAAATTTCCTCTCGCAACAAAAGGAAAAGAATTATGCATTAGGGAGCGAGCACAATGATGTGATGAACGTCAATGCGTGTGCAAACTTTGCCGCCGCCCCCGAAGCAAGTGATGAGACTTGACGACCGAGTGAAGGACGACGATTGTGACGGCCGACGTTGGTTGACGATTGTGCAATAGTTTGGAGATCACGCAAGAAGACAAAAAAAGATCTCATAATTTGGATGATTGTGGTGCACTGTGTTGATCAGCGGAAAGGAAATACGCGTTCTGAAGAAGTGTTTGTGGGTGGATCGAATCGATTGCAGCTGGAAGTTTGTGTTTAACTTTGAAAATCACTCTGACAGTGTGTGACATTGGCCAATCGGTTGTCAATGAAATTTCAATTATTGAATTGGAACGCTGACGACGAGAAATTCGTAAACTCATAGTGGTTTGGTGAATTTGACACGGATATTGAGGCATAAAACTAGGATTTGATTTTATGACACGGTGAACGAATGGAACTTGGATTGGATTACCATCGTCGGTGGCGGCGTAGATCGAAGAACCATGAAAAGTGTGAAACTGTTAATTGATGGTCGGTGAATTTGGAGCGTGAATTTTCTCGAAACTCGACGAAAAGAAGAAAGATATCCTTGTTTGTTCAACGCGGTGCTTGGTTGGTAGAGCTGGTTTTAAAGTGT
This sequence comes from Aedes albopictus, assembly GCF_035046485.1. NCBI lineage: Eukaryota > Metazoa > Arthropoda > Insecta > Diptera > Culicidae > Aedes > Aedes albopictus. The sequence continues at coordinate 502,460,157 of NC_085137.1, read as the reverse complement.
GTAACGGACATCTTTAGTTACCTTTGCTCACTACGGTACAATGTTTTACAACTATTATAAAACCTTGATAAAACTAGTAATGTTACTAATGTGTAAAACAAATTACCCAGGCTATAATATTTATTTTAATCAAGTCTTGCAATATATTTCTTAGTGATTTTCCAACTCCCGCATGCCTTAAGAACTTAACACACGCCAAATAAATATTGCTAAGTTCTGCTCAGCAAATTTTGTAATCAGTTTTACCATTTTACTGAATTTTTCAGCTCGGCAAAAAAGGCTTTTGGATCGTCGATTTATTTTCAATGAGCATCGACAATAAATTTCCAGCAAATTTTACATTCTAAATAACATTTGATGTTGACTGTCAACGTTATACAGGCGTACCTCGATAGTACGTACCCTCGATAGTGCGTACCCTCGATAGTCGATAGTACGTACATTTTGCCTCGATAGTACGTACACCAAACTTTAGTTAATTTTTATTCTACAAAAATGAGTTCGAATCATTAGTAGACGTATAGCAGAGACTCCGATACTATTAATGTGTGTTATGCAGACTCCTATAACACGGATTTTCAAAAAAACAGTTTTAAAATGTAGCGAAATGAAAGACATGCACGAATGCGTTTGATGATTGCAGTATTTTTCGCTTTACAGAGATATTTTCTGCCAGTCACAATATCTGGCATCATCATTCTGGCATTACATCCCAACTGGGGAGGAATGCTTCTCAGCTTAGTGGTCTATAAGCACTTGCACAGCTATTACCAAAACGCTTTCTTTACCAATAGAACGTTGTAATAAAATAAAAAAAAGCACATGATGGTTCTATTTTGTGTTATATTAAAAAAAAAAACTAAACTTCTCGGCGAAGAATGCTCTCCAAAACATGAATCATACCTATCAAGTTACTTATCAAAACCATTGATTTCAGTTCACTTACCAGATTATTTTTTTTTTCGTTTTCCAACAATCAACTTTTTTTTTGCGATACGTATAAAATATTTGACAGTTTTCCATGAGTTTGGAAATTTAAACAACTTTGAGTATCGTAGTTGCTTAGGAAAAAAATCTTAGTTTTTGACGTTTCATGGCTTTGTTTTTTACAATTCGGACTTAAAAATAGTCAGCTCTCGAATAAAAAAAAACGCCAGCTTATCATGATTGGTTGGATTTAATTCAAAATGTGGAGTATGCGTGCGTGTGCTGTTTTATAACTTGATGGTGGCATGGTGGCTCACCTCATTGAGTTCCTTCTGGGATTCCACAAAAATTCCATCCGGGGCTCCCCTCATGGGGGTCCACAAATTTGTTCCAGAGCTTTCTTCTGGGATTCCGTAAGCTCTTAACCTTCCGTAACTCGCGCGGTTGGCCACCACCGTCAGCACCACGCTAATGCTGAGTACAAAAAGCGAGATTTTTTCAACGTGTTGTACAAAATACAACAGCGCGATCGCTCGAGGGCTAATGAGATTCTTCCGGAAGCTTATTTAGGATTCTTTCAGAAGTTCCCTCTGGGGTTTTTCAGGAGTTTTTTTTTTCTGAGATTCCTCAAGAGGTTCCGTCTGCGGTTCCGTCAAAAGTTCTTGCCAGGATTGTTCCAGAAAGTTCCCCGATATTCTTCCAGAGATTCCTGGATTCCTGGACTCCTTCTAGGATCACCTTAGTATTTTTTTTCTTCCAGGTATTCCTTCCGTGGTTCCTCCACAAACTTATTCTAGAATCCCTCTAGGATTTATGTGATTCTTCAGGGAGCTATAGCTAAGTTGCTTTTTCCTGTGTTTATTCAAGAAAATCCTACAGGAAATACATGAGGAATTCCATAAACAAAATACTCCAAAAAAATCTGAAAAAATTCCAGAAGGGTCTGCAGAAATTCCTGACAGAGCTCTTGGTAGAAACCAAAATAGAGTCTCTAGATGACTCCTGGAAAAAGTTCTAAAAGAATTCCTAGACGAAGCTCTAAGAGGAATCCCGGAAGAACTTCCTGAAAAGTAATTCTTGACAGTCACCCAGCAGAAATTCCCGGAGGAATCCCGGAAGGAATTTCCGAAAGAATCCTGGAAAAATCCCAGAAAGATTACCTTGTAAAATTATTGTAGGAATCCCAGAAGAAATACTTGAATCAGAAGTAGCTCCCAAAAAAAAAACCAGAAGAAGTTTCTGGAGAGATCTTGTCAGGGATATTGTATGATTTCTGGAATGGTTTCAGATGGAATTCCTGAAGAATTCCCAGAAGATACTCCGGGAAGAATGTCGTATGAAATTCCAGAAAAAATCCGTAAGGATTTGCAATTTTAGGAATCTCGGTAAGAATTTCTGATACAATTTCCAAAAGAACTCCTACAGAAATTCTGGGTGAAGTTGCTAGAATTTCCAGGAATACCATCTGGATGCCCAAAAAAATCCAGAGACATCCAAAAAGAAACTACAGTGACCCCACAATTTATGAATCGGCAAAAATGACCACAGTTTATGGATCACTCCATTTGATCAACATGGTGATTCATAAATAGTGTACAAAAATTAAGGTGATTCATCGGTGTGGGGTCACTGTATTCGGAGAATCTCGGATGAAATTCCTGGAGGATTCCGGACATACCTTGAGAAATTTTGGAAGAAATCTCTTGAAATTCGAAACGTAACCGAGAGGGTCGTTGTGGGATTCCTTATGGATTCTTCCAGGAGTTTCTTCTGCGATCCCTAATGAGATTCCAGGGTCTCTTTCAGAGATTTTTCCAGAGATTCCTTCCGAAACTTCACCAAGAATTTCTTCTGTAATACTTTAGGGACTTCCAGGATTTCTTCAGGAATTTCTTCCAGAATGCCTCCAGGGATTTTGTTCCGGGATTTCTCCATGAATTCATTCCAAGATTCCTCCAGAAATTCATTCCGAGATTGCTACAGAAATTCTTTCTATGATTCATCAAGTAACTTTTCCTTGAATTCCTCCAAGAGTTCCGGGACTCCTCCAAGAGCTCCGAGATACCTCTAGGAATCCCTTCTCTTAAAAAAATAAACTCTTGGAGGAGCCATAGAAGGAGCAATGTTCAGAAGATTTTGAAAATACTGCGGCAATAAATATTGCAGGAGAAAATACATCTAGAATGTTTCTATAACAAGATATAACTGATCTAGATCGATTTAATTATATCTAGATCAGTTTGGATGGTTCTAGAAGATAACTCAAATAAATTCAATATAAGTTCCCAGAGACGAGATGCCTCTACGAAGCATCCACAGAGCACAAGAAGATTTTTCCAAGAGACATAGAATCCTAAACAAGCAAAATTACGTAATTAATAAACGGACCCTTACTGCCCATGATCGCATATCAGTCCCATCTTTGCTGGGTTTCCTATTCATATGGGACAATTATGCGATCATAGGCAGCTTAGGCCACATGTAATTTTTTGGCAATCCTGACGTTCTAGAAATAACATTCTATGATTTGAAACTGAAATTTGAAATTAAAATTTGTGATTCGATAGTACGTACGTTTCGATAGTACGTACACTAAACGGAGCAGTGGTGTACGTACTATCGAGGTATGCCTGTATAGGTTGGACTTGATTATCCGGAGTCAGGTTTATATGCTTCTCAACCATATATCTGGAACGGAAAGCTCTATAAAGTTGAAAATATGACATTTTGTCATGCCAAATAGTAGTCGAAGCAAAATTTATGACCGAGAAGGAGTTGAAAAGGAGTTTTCATCATAATCAAGTTGATCATTGTTGACAGAGCTCCAGGAAAAGTTTCTGAAACGATATCTAGTGAAGGTTTTGAAAAAGTTTTTAGGAAATTCTCAGTGATGCTGTCAGCGTTTAAGCTTTCCTTCTAAGGTAGGCGTAAAACATAGGCCAAGAAAACTTTTATGTTTTTCTACATATTCCTCACGAAATTTCTCCAATAATAAAAATGTTGGTAAAATTTCTCATAGAGACTATCGTATACCATACTACCACCGTCTTCCAGGAGTTTTTTTTTTTAATTCCTGCAGAGGATTTGTATTTCATTACGTTACAGGCTGCGGCAGTAAAATATTTCGCTATTGCTCTGCTTCTTTCTCCAATATAAAACTCAGATTCTACTACGTATATTGAACCAGAAGCTTGAGATCATATATTCACTCACTAGTTCTGCACAACTGACCCAATTTTGAGGTTTGTCTGTTCAGTAGAAATTAAAATGTATTCCTTAATCCCTTTTTTGCATTAGGATCATTTTTGACTCTTGTAGAGATTTTGATAACCGTCATAAAACCTTATACCTTTTATTTTGGTTTTATGATGATTCTAAGAACCTCTTCTAGTGTATTTGGCTAAAAAATGTTACTTGGGCGTACACTACGTCAGCGATTTTTTCCAGACGTGATGCCAAAGGAAGGTTAAAATTGCAAAGCAATATTTTTTAATAAAAAAAAAGAAATTTTCCAAAATTTCCTCTTTGAATAATTTAAGGAATTTTGAAACTATAATAAACAATAATCGTAGATAATTCTTCCCGTAATAATCGCCGAGTTTTTTAAGTAGTTAATTTACAGAATTGTTCAGACGCTATTCTAAGAATTAATTCATTTACTTCAAGGAATTTTATCAAAGGTATAGCATGATTGTTTTCCTTAGATTTGACTATAAATTCTAATAAAATTCAATCAGAAACCTTACCAGAAATGTTTGTATATCTGCAAGTAAAACCATCTCAAATGACTACAACAATTCTTGATTTTCATCACTTCAGTTTTTCCACGGACTTCCCGCAAAAATCTATATTGATACCTATCCTACCTTTTTGAAGGTTTCAATTTCAATGGCTTCCCGGGCAGAGGTCTAAGTAAGTACTGACCTAGGTACTGACGATCAAAACGTGTTATTGGTTTGATTGATATAAGAGGTAAAAGTACTGGAAATAATAGCAAAAAAATGTTCCTGAGACTTCTGACGAATATCAAAATTTGATAATTGAAGATCAGCCGAATAGCTCGCTGCTATTGGTTAGCTCTCAAAAGAGCTAAATATGATATGATGATGTTGGTCGAGGAGTAAGTTTGAGCTATTATTTTCAGTAATTTTACCTCTTCTGTCAAACAAACCAATACCACTTTTTGATCTCCATATAAAAATATGCGTTCATTAAGTTTTTTTCTTCTGCTCGGGTTTAGTTTTTATTTTTCTTAGAAAGTTATTTTATCACAATTTGTTCTTATAAATATTTGGCTACAATTTAAATGAAAGTTTAGAAGAACAATCAAGATACAATTTTTGGAAAAAATAAATCTTCGATAGAACTTTGGGGGGTGGCTTCCATACAGAAAAAAAAAACTTACGACGAAATATCAACTTTTATGTTTAGGCAAGACTTCTGATAAAATCCATATTTTTTACCATAATTTACGCTAAAAAGTATTTTTTTTGCGAAATGTCGATGGTTTGTAAATTTTATTTTGAACTTAAGTTCACATTACAAAAAAAAACATTTTTACTCGTAACGAATTTATTTCAGAGCCTATGAATAATTTTATGACGTTAGCTTACAGGTCTTCGGGCTTGATAATACGTCACTCATGCAAAATTCAGTTCAATGCACACTGTTGCGAAAGGCCCAATTTTGGATTATAATCATTTTGGACCTGAAAAGATAATTTTAGAGGTTAAGTGTCTTCGAAGAAGGTTTGATATGTCAGAACACTTATTTTGAAAGTATCACTAATGTTATGAATCCACCTAGAAGTGAGAGTGAAATTTCTTCAAGTGAAGGCAGAATATGTATGTCTTCCGCGAAGTTTTAGAAAACTTTTCGAACAAACTTCGAACGTCCTATTTGCCCATTTTTAAGAGATACATATGCGTTATTTTTCGTGAACGACCCTTCGTTCTAGGTATTTTGCAAATTACCTTCTACAAAGTTGTTCTTGGTGATAAAATACGTATTTCTTCGAAGACAGTGAAATGTTAGTTAAAGTATGCCTATTTATTATTAATGTGTAAAAAACAGCTTAAATTCATATTATTAATTATTCTGACACTGAAAAGTCATGACTTTATAAATACTGGCGTGAGTGTGGAATGGACAAATTGGAGTGGAATTTGCGAAAAAGTTACTCGTTTTCTCGGTGAGACTCGAACTCACGACTTCTACTCACTAGACAGGCGCGTTCCCACTAGACTACGAGAAGACTCGAAGATGTAGTGATGAACCTCGAGTCTCACCGAGAAGATGATTATTTTTTTCGCAAATTCCCCTCCGATTTGTCCATTTCTCACTCACGCCAGTATTTGTAAAACCTAGCTTTTGGAGTTCAGGCGAAACTGGACGCATTTCCTCATATTTTGATTTTTGATTTTTTTTTTATTAACCCTTCAGCGCGCGCGCTGTTGTAAAAAGTACAACACTACCAAAAAACCTCGCTTTTCATATACAGCGCGAGCGCGGTGCAGTTTCGGTTGCTTGATGGCGCGCGTCCTGGAAGGTTAAAAACGAAGCAATATTTTCAAAATCGGTTTTCGTACACATGAAGAGTATGAATCAAGGTCATCTTTTTTTTCGTGGTGGAATATGTTTTTCATTTTTGCAGGAACAATTTTTAAACAGCTTAAAAGATTTATTCATTTATTGAATAATTTTTTAGACAAATAAAACATCCAATGAATATGTACTCCATGCTGTAAACGGATGATTTAATAGTTTTTAGAATCGATGTGGTAACATCGACTTAAAGCATCCGATTTATCGGCGAATCGATTCCGCTAACCGGATTCGAATTGGTTCATAAACATCGATGTCTCAGCCAAATTTGCCCAATGCTAGACCAACACTACTGATCGATAGCTTGGGAATCAGTACCGGAAATTGTCCTGGTTGGTCGATCCTGGAATGCCTGGGATCCAATTATTGGGCCGCCTTGGGATTGGGATTCCGTTGGATATGATTCACTGCCAACTCGGGTGGTTCGGTGTGGCACAAAATACACTCGTTTTCTATTCACAAACCATTCACCATACTCCGGAATAAACTTTATTTAAAATACACAAAACTACAAACTACATTTATTAAGTCTAACTTAAAACTTCTTCTACACAACCGTTCACATGGCTCGCTAGTTACAGAGTAACGTTCTTATGGCAAAAGGCCAACTGCTTCGCGATTATTAGTTTTTACAAAGGAATTCTTATACAATAGTTTTAGAATATTCGTGAACGCAGACTCCAGTTGGTAGCGAGGACCGTAAGCACCAACTATGGGAAACATGTTAGGGTGTCTCCAACATCCTCCCCTCCCCTGAAACAGCCGGAGTTTCAGAACTTTCCTTCGGATCTGCTGCTTCTGTTTCCCCTGAATTGGCCACCGGCAGGATACAAATTTTGGTGACAGGTCTCTTGATGAAGCCATCGGCCGTTTTGAGTGTGACAACTCTCACAACGTTGTCGTCCCCCGGATGTACAGCATGAATACGGGCCATTCTCCAGCGTGTTGGTGGCTGATTATCATCTCGGATTACCACCAGACTCCCGGTCTTGATTTCCTGTGGCGGTTGCCACCATTTGGTCCGTGCCTGCAGTTGGGTCAAATACTCGGACCGCCAACGCTTCCAATAAAATTGCAGACACTGTTGAATCAGCTCTCGGTGTCGTAGTCTCCCTGGTGATATGCTGGTCAAATCCTCTTCCGGTAACGCTTGCAGTGATGTGGTGACCAAAAAATGCCCTGGGGTCAAGGCCTCCAAGTCCTCCGGGTCATCAGAAAGGGGTGTTAAGGGCCTTGAGTTTAAACAACACTCCACCTGGGCTAGGAGGGTCGTCATATCCTCATACGAAACCGCTGTGTCACCTAGTACCTTCAGTAGGTGCACCTTCGTCGATCGTACGGCACTCTCCCACAAACCACCGAAGTGGGGGGCGCCGGGCGGTATAAAACTCCACTGCATTCCTTCATCTGTACACCACTTCGCTACTGTTTCGTTGTGCTCCTTGGACCGTAGGTTTTGTAGGAGTTTCTCCATGGCGTTCCTAGCTCCAACAAAATTTGTGCCGTTGTCGGAGAACAATTGGGCACACTTTCCGCGACGTGAAATAAATCGACGCAATGCTTGGATGAAGCAGGGCGTCGAAAGATCGGTGGCTAACTCCAGGTGTACCGCCTTCGTGGAGAAGCATACAAATACTGCCACATACGCCTTCACTGCAGCTCTTCGGTATCCAGGTCGCACGTAGATCGGGCCGAAGTAATCGACCCCTGTCGTCGAAAATGGTTTTGCTGGAACCACTCTCGGTGTAGGTAGTTCGGCCATAAATTGACGAATAGTTGCTGGCTTCGTCCGATAGCAACGCATACATTCGTGGCAGACCTGTCTCGCTACATTACGTCCCCCAAGAGGCCAAAATCGAAGCCGAACTGTGCTCAATGTGAGTTGCGGTCCAGCGTGCAACAGTTTCAAATGATAATGCCGAATTATTAGTTTTGTTAGGCTATGACGAGCAGGTAGCACAATTGGGTGCTTCGCATCCTCACACTCTCCCGACTTCCCAAGTCTTCCCCCTACCCGCAACAGACCATCAGGCGCGACAAATGGGCAATACCAGCGAAGGGGCGATTGACGTGCTACACTCTCTCCTTTGCTAATGGCTTTTAGCTCTCTGCCGAAGACCTCCTGTTGTACCCGCTGTATAATTTTCGATTCGGCTTGTAGCAGCTCCTCTACGGTCAACGGTCCGACCTTGCGTTTGCCTGCCTCCTCTCGTAGGTTGCGTAGGTATCGACGACACCAAGCAGTTTGACGAATCATAGTAGTGTAGGTCGAGAATCGTGCTATGTGTTCTTCGATGAAACTTGGATTCGATGCTGTTGATGATAACACCACCTGCCGTCTTTCCTCCGCTAATCCGGTCGCCGAGAACTCCTTTTGCTTCGGCCAATGCTCCATGGTTGTGTGCAGCCACTCAACGTCCCACCACAGACGTTTGTCCAATATTTCTTCTGGTGGGATCCCACGAGAAATGAGATCCGCAGGGTTCTTCTCTCCAGGCACATGACTCCAGCAGCAATTTTCAGTCAGTCGTTGTATCTTGGCGACACGATTCGCAACAAAAGTCGTCCAAGTCGATGGGGTTGCAGCGCACCAACGAAGAACTATTTCTGAATCCGTCCAGAAGAAAACATCGAAAGCAGTATCGATCGCCTCTGTGACCTGGGAAAACATTTCGGCAGCCAATGTTGCAGCACGTAATTCCAGCCTTGGGATGGTTTGTGTTTTGAGCGGTGCTATCCTAGATTTTGACAATAATAGGGCCACCTTGATTCGTCCCGAAGAATCTTCTGTTCTGACGTACACACACGCTCCGAGGGCCTTTTCCGAAGCATCCGAAAATATGTGCAATTGGGTTCGCACAGCTAGAGGAATTATTACCAATCGTTCGATACGCAAATCGTTGAGTAGGGGAATGTGTTCGTAAAATTTTCTGAATTCTTGCTCGACCTTTTGTGGTAAAGGTGAATCCCAAGCAAGCCTTTGCCCTTTGTCGTCCAACAGCTGCCACGAAAGTTGCATAATGATTTTGGCTTGAGTAATCACTGGTCCTACAAATCCAAGAGGATCAAACAAAGTAGCAATGATCGAGAAAATTTTCTGTTTTGTGAGTGGGGTATCTGAGAGGGGTGGGGCCTTGAAATTGAAGCGGAAAACATCCGTTGGAGGAATCCAGATGAGTCCTAACGTTTTAACCATGGGATCCGGGTCCAAGTAGATTCCATCCGCCGCTTGGATTGAAAGGTCTTCGCTGGGTATGCCTTCCAAAACCGTTGCACAGTTGGACGCGAACTTTCGGAGCTTGAATCCACCGCTGTCGAGCATTTCCACCAATTGAATCCGTAGTTCCTTAGCGGTCGCAGGATCATTCGCCCCGGTTATAGCATCATCCATATAAAAGTCGTTTTTGACAGCTACCGATGCCAGTGGGAATCGCTCGGCCTCGTCGGTCGCAAGCTGTACTAGGGTTCTCGTCGCAAGAAATGGGGCGGGTTTGGTACCATATGTCACTGTTTCCAGTTCGTATGTTGTTAAAGGTTGATCGGGTGACGAACGCCAAAGGATAGATTGAAGCCGTCTGTCTGCTTGGCAAACATCTACCTGCCGAAACATTTTTTCAATGTCGGCTACCAGCATAATTGGGCGGAAACGGCTCCGGAGAATAATCGACCGTAAATCTCTTTGGATGACTGGGCCCGACTGCAAGCAATCGTTTAGTGAGAGCCCAGTGGATGTTCTAGCAGAAGCATCAAACACCACTCTCACTCGTGTAGTAGTGCTTCCTTCCTTAACGACTGGGTGATGTGGGAGGTAGCACCGATTTACTCCTTCCTCGTCGTGGGTGACTCGTGACATATGCCCTAGTGTCTCGTATTCCTCCATGAAGGACACATACTGTTCCCGTAACGATGGTTCTCGGTTCAATCGTCGTTCGATTTGAAGAAACCTCCTTTCGGCGGTCGCCTTAGAATCTCCTAGGTTGCGCATCATTTCTTCATTTCCTGGTAGCGATACCATATACCTTCCTGAAGCTTGTCTTTGGGTTGTCCGTTGGAAATACTCCTCACATTTGGCTTCATCCGGTGACATGTTGTTCCCCAAACCAACCTCCTCATACTCCCAAAACTTCTCAATCATCTTTTCTAGTCGACTCGAAGTTGCTACATCGCATAACACAGAGGTAATTGGACCATCTATTGGGTATCGGCCTGTAGCTATCCATCCGAAAACAGAATCGACTAAAAGAGGCAAATGTTCACCCAGACTCATGCGCCGACCGGTAACGAACACATCGAAAAAGAACTCTGCTCCTATCACCAGATCGATCGGTTCAGACTTGAGAAAGTGTGGGTCCGCTAATTCAATGCCAGCTGGTAGGTTCCAATTGTTGGGGTCAACGGACGCTATTCCTGGTTGAGCAGAAAGTTTGGGCAACACATAAAATTCCATACCCTGGGCGAAATTGGAAATACAAGACCGAACAGTCACCGTGACCTTGCCATGAACCTTGTTAGATGTACCATGAATGCCTACAACTTCGACCATGCTGGAATCCTCCTTGACTACCAGCTGTTTCCTCATACGTTTGGTGATAAGGTTGCATTCCGCTGCGCTATCCAAAAGTGCCCGCGCACGCACGGTTTGACCTCTATCATCCTCCAAAAGAACCATCGCCGTAAGCAATAAAACACCCGTCGACGATCCTGACGCAGAATTGCAAGATACTACGTTAGTGGTTGCCACGTTAACCACTTTGGTGTTGGTTACCTCTTCGGTTGGTTGTGCTGCGGTAGTGGTCGGACCAGATTCGCCGGTGTGGTTTGACCTTCTCTCTTCAACCTTCCCCTTGAAGCAAACAAGTGTATGGTGCTTGCCCTTGCATTGCCTACAAGTGAACTTCGAGTGACAATCCCGAGCCTGATGACCACGCCGAAAGCAGTTTCGGCACAACGAGTGCGAACGCAGTAGTCCGTCCCTCTCGGAAACAGGTAGTTTTAGAAATTGCGAGCACTGGTAGAGCAAATGACTATCCGAACAAGCGACACATTTGAGTGGAGCCGATGGTTGGAGAGTGGTATTGCAGACCTTCACCACATTGGGTTTCCTTGGAAATTTCGACGAACCAGCTTCTATTCTCTGCTCAACCGGTCGAGTGGGAAGTGCCTCCAGGATCTGAATTCGCCGCTGCAGAAAATTGGTTAGGTCCCTTACCGTATCGACGTCCTTGGTAGAAGAATGTTCCTCCCAGCTCCTTCTTGTTGCACCATCGAGTCGAGAGCTTAGTAGATGCAGCAGTAACAGATCCTTGAACTCCGTCGCCTGGGGGGTTGCCTGATCCAACGACTTCACGATCTTCTCATAGGATTCCAAAAGGGTGTGTAGTTCTGTTGCCGATTCCTTCTTGACCACCGGTAGTTCGAACAGCGCTTGAACCTGACGTTTACGAAGGATTTTGGAATTGGAATAGCGAGTGCAGATCAGATCCCAAGCAACATTATAGTTCGCCCTGGTGAGTGGGAGCGAATCGATAACAGCTAACGCCTCACCTTCTAGCTGACTACGGAGGTAATGAAATTTTTCGATATCTGGTAGGTCAGGTTGCCAGTGTATCAGAGAAGTGTATAAATCTCGAAATGTCTGCCATTCATCAATTTTGCCACTGAATTTTGGGAGTGTTATTTGGGGTAGCCTAACGTGGGGGTTGGGTGCGGGATGAGTGTTATCGTGAGAGCGAGCAATTGGATTGAGCACAGTTTCGTCGGAATTCTCCCTGATTGTGTCCAAGAGAAACGATTTTAGTTGATAAAATCGATTCTCGAAGTCTACCCGATCCTTAACGAAAGATTCTTCCTCGGCTGTCGAATCTTCATGGGCCTCTATCTCTTCGGTACTCTGGTTGATCCTGTCCCAGAGTATGTCCAGTTTCTCCAGTCGCACTTTAACCTCGGTTAGCTTCGTATCTTCGGTGTAGTCATCCATAAATTTGCACATATTGTCGAACGATGTTTGGAGACCTCGTAGCCGCGACTGCAGTACCTTCAGCGACGTTTTCGATTTGCTGGGCATGTTGTGTACCTCGAAAAGTGAGACCAAAGTAGCACAATTTGGGACAGTGATAACGTTGGAGCGCCAATTACCTGTTGGCTCTTGGAATTGAGCCTTGTATTTCAATTATAGATGCTCCTCGAACAACAGCAGAGCGGGCGGTCGCTTCGCAACGATTAGGCCGGACGATCAATGCAGTGTACCTCAAAAATGAGACCAAAGTAGCACAGTTTGGGGAGTGATATCGTTGGAGCGTTAATTACCTGCTGGCTCTTGGATATGAGCCTTGTATTTTTAACTAGAGATGATCCTCGAACAACAGCAGAGCCAGTGGTCGCCTCGCAACGATTAGGCCGGACGAACGAGTAGTATGCTTCTGGATAGATACGGCGTTTTCTCAAGCTGCTAGCCTTCCTTCCAAGGTAAGCAGAGTTGAACGGTTGTTTATTTGGGTACGTAATCACCGGTAGGGTTGGTTGATGGAAGATGGTTGCCAAGTGTAGTGATGTGTCTCGGTGTGACGATGAATGGGATGACGAAGGACAATGATGACGTCGAAGATAACCTGTGTCACACAAAGACCACGAGCAGTACTGGTTTTTTGGATTTAAAGCCTTGGAATTGCACTCACCGATTTTCCATGAAAAATATGCCTTGGGTAAGTGTACTACGTTGATTTCGGTGATCGGATGATGGGAGGTGACGTGCTCCGACGCCAATATCCAAAATGGCGCTCTCCAGTGGTTGGGCAGTGAATCAATTGGGGAATTGGAATGGCGAATTGGTTTCCTCCTTTTCGGTGCCTTCGACCAACGAATCCGGCTCGAAGGACCAACTGATCGATAGCTTGGGAATCAGTACCGGAAATTGTCCTGGTTGGTCGATCCTGGAATGCCTGGGATCCAATTATTGGGCCGCCTTGGGATTGGGATTCCGTTGGATATGATTCACTGCCAACTCGGGTGGTTCGGTGTGGCACAAAATACACTCGTTTTCTATTCACAAACCATTCACCATACTCCGGAATAAACTTTATTTAAAATACACAAAACTACAAACTACATTTATTAAGTCTAACTTAAAACTTCTTCTACACAACCGTTCACATGGCTCGCTAGTTACAGAGTAACGTTCTTATGGCAAAAGGCCAACTGCTTCGCGATTATTAGTTTTTACAAAGGAATTCTTATACAATAGTTTTAGAATATTCGTGAACGCAGACTCCAGTTGGTAGCGAGGACCGTAAGCACCAACTATGGGAAACATGTTAGGGTGTCTCCAACAACTACATACCTATAATGATCAACAATGGCTTCGGGCAAATATTTTTTTAAATCTTCCAGAAGTATTTTTATAAGAATAAGATAAGATGAGAATTCGATCGAAGTTTTCAAAGTTTTCTAATATTCTTTTAAGAAGCTCACTGCGTTGTTCCTTTAAGTAGCACTCATCATTCTCCGCTAGAATATCTTCCAGAAGCTTTATCTGCAATTTCTCTTTATTTTTTTTTTCAAAAACTGCCCTTCAGGATTCTATTAAAAATTTCAGAGTCGAGTATGATGCTTAACATCATACTCTTCCAAGTATATCCCCTGCAAAGAAAGGCAAACTAGCTGAGAATCTGATATGAAAAAAATGTACTCAGAAATCTAAGAGACATATATCAAGGAATTTCTCCGACCCAGTTGGTCAGTTATTTATATGAATTTAGTTTAAAATAAATATTTTCAAGCAAATATTTCGAAAGAAATGCCAAAATTTGCTTTCGGAATATCTATCTCTTTTTAATGTTTTTAAGATATTTTGCATACAAGTTTCCCAATGTCCGGAAGCTTTCTATAGTTCAGTTTGTAATTCCTCCATTGCCCCAATAATTTCTTTTAAAGTTGTGCTGAAAAATCTTTTGGGCATCAGATAGAAAGCATCCGAAAATGAAATCTTTTCAGGGAAGATTTCATTGGCCTTTTCGAAAGTCTTTAGAGAATGTTCCCAAGAATCTGGTATTCTACCGAATACCATAAAAAAATCTCAATGATTAACTCTAGTGATTTCAACCCTTTTTTTTTATTTCAACTCTTGAGAGTAGAAAGTTGAAACTCTGTTGGATCTAAGAACTCGTAAACCGTGACCGAATTTTGAAGTGTGGAGAGGTAGGGAGAGGGACTAAAAATTTGTGGCTCATTCAACGCAGAAACTCATTATTTATCGAGAAAATATACGGAAAAATCCAGTTTTGCAGGAACAAGTCCTTATACTATACTAATATCCACACTATTGAGGCTAGGATACCTTAAAGTGTGTTTGACCAAACTTTTTTCCACGAAAAGCCTGCTCCGCATTCACCTTTATGATCCGCTACGAGGCTGGTCATTAGGCCTGTCCACTTTTTCAAAAATGTTCTCTGATTCTCATGTTCACCCCCATATTTTGATTGGCATCCAAAAAGAAGTAACTGGTCCAAATTTTAGCCAAATCCATTGAAGTTAAGAGGAACATCACATCAATTTTGTGTTTTTTTTTACTTTTTTCGAACTTTAAATAATCATACATTACTCTAAAATGTATCAAAAATTATTATTTTTCCACAAATTGAAAGTTTTACTTGACTGCTACAAGTTATCCTAATAACGTATACCAATAAAATTAATGGAAGCATATATAATTAACCCATTTGCAATCCGAAAAACCTTGAAAAGTTGAATCTAAATATAAAAATGCATTGGTGTTTGTGTGTCACTAATAGGCTCAGGAACGGCCCAACGGATTCACAAAATTCTTCCATTAATGCATTTGTACAAACCTTCGACGTGTTCGTGCGAGAAAATAATTGTGAAAATCGACTGGGAATGCCATACAAACGGAAAAATTTGAAACTTCATTTTTCGCGGCATTTCTCCACCGACCAAAATGTCAAAATCGCTGTAGGGACAGCTAGTTTTTAATAAATTTGTTCTGGAGTGCCCTAATATGCTTATTAGGTTGGATATTCTAGAACGGCATCATTTTCACTAATGTCTTGTAATTATTTGTTTCTTTGACGTCAATGCTGTTGCTGTAGGAACTGAGCAAAAATGACTAAAATTCAGGAAATTCAAATACGTCCCAAAAACTGGCTTTTCGGAGGCAATCACGCTGTAGCTCCAAATTGAACTGAACTTAGTAGCTTTGCTTCTTAGTAATTTGCCTTGGATACCCCCTATCGCGGGTGTCTACAACCAAACTTGTTGGTCTATCAGTGCTGACGCGATTCGACTTTTTATGCGCAGTAAAAAGCTAGTTTTCAGGACGCATTTGGCTTTCTCGAATTTTGATATTTTTTATCTAGTTCCTACAGCATTGATGGCAAATAAGCAAATAACCACAAGGCATTAGAGAATACGATGCCATTTTAGAATATCCAACTTAAAACGTATATTAGGGTGTTCCAGAACAAATTCTATCAAAACTTCAAGTTTTTAAGGTTCATGGGAGTACAAATGTGATAATTACATATGTTATGTTTTCCTTTAACATATCTTTCAGTTTGTTGAAAAAAAAATAATTTTGAAAGATTGAGTGTAGTTATGATTTTCAAAGTTATTATTATTATTATTCTTTCTTATCAAGATTTTCAGCCCTTGGCTGGTTCTTCTAGTACATTTTTAAAGTTCTAAAATATTCAAAAAACACAAAATTTAGTTGATGCACTTCTTAATTTCAATGGATTTGGTTGAAATTGGGACGAGTTACTTCTTTTTGGATTCCAATCAAAATATGGGGGTAAACTTCAGAATCAGAGAACATTTTTAAAAAGTTGACAGGCCTACTGGTCATTTAGTATCATGCCGACGCAATTTTAGGATGATTGATACCGATTTTGTACCCCGATAGAGTACCCTGTTGGTATTCTATGTGTGTGTGTTTTTTTGCTGGCTAAACTACGGTTAAACATATTTTTTTAATTAAAGGTGGAAAACCTTTGTAAAAACACCGTCATAAATTTATCCAAAGGTGTGGTTGGAAACTCCTCCACGAATTGCAAAAAAATGCTTCCACTTTAGACTACTACTGAAATATCCCTGATTTTTTTCTGAATGTCCTGATAATTCAAGGTTATTTTCTTCAAATTAAACTAAGTTTTTTGATAATTTCATTTTTTTTAAATTTTCGTAAGGTAGTAGACACTTTACTTTCGAATTGAATGGATATCTACGTTTTTGCCACTTTTTACAGGTGCATATTTCGATTGCTTTTTTTTTCGAAATTCTCCACTTCAATAGTCCACTTCAAAGTTCGCCATTGATTTTTGTCCACATAATGGACTTTTGGCGATAATGGATGCATTTCTTAGTTTTTAATTTTTATTTTTTTAAAAGACAATCAATATTTTCAAAATTGCATTCCATACACAGTTAGAGGAAGCGGTTTTTCCTGGTGGAAAATGATTATCAATTATCAATTATCAAGGAACCATCCCAAGTAACACGTATGTCATATAAGAGTTACGACAGCACAACTTTTGATTGTATAGAAGTTAATTTAACGTTATCCTAACACAATACTAGAATTACGTTAAATAAACTTCTATACAACCAAAACTTTCGCTGTCGTACCTCTTATAGAACATAATTCTAATTTTAGGTGTTTTTTTTTTATAAAACTGATAAACATTTTCCAGCAGGAAAAAACCAACAAACATCTCGATCCTTCTTCCAACTGTAAGCCTGTCCAAAACACCATTGACTCCCAGATAGTTTCTAAGAGGGGGAGGGGGGTCTGACGAAGTCTACGGCCCATGCAAATTTAAAAAAAAAATGTATGAGTGAAGAGGGAGTCTATGAAGGAGGAAGGGCGATTAAGATGGCCAAAATTGAGTCTACACAGTTCATGAACAACGCTTTGAGGCATTGCTTCAAGAAGAAAATGTCACAAAAAAATCATTGGAAGTAGCTTAACGACATCAATTAAACATATTCTAGAGATTGCGTAATTAAGTCCTGCACAAAAAATTGAGGCTTATTTTGAAAAGTAATTGAAACCTAGAATTCGTAAGCTCTTTTGGATTCAAATGACATAAAATGAGAAATCTCCGTCTTTGACCTTGAAATATTTAGATTTAGAGGTGGCGCAGTCGCATAATATAAGATTTTAAAGATTTAATTTATTTTTTTTAAATAATTTTAGTACCCGATAACTTTTTAACCGCTTGACTAATTTCAAATCTTTTGGTGTGATTTTGTGAATATTTTTGTTTCCTAAGAGTGCTTTGCATAAACATTCTGTGCATATAGGTGTACCTATAAAAAATAGTTTCAACGTGGTTAAATATCAAAAAATTGAACGTTCACGTATTTTACAAGAAAAATAAGAATTTTGGCAAAATTTTAATTGTTTGATTTCGGACTTAAAGTGAAAATTTTATTCTAAATAATCATGTTGAAGCCTTAAACTTCAATTTTTAGAGAGTACTGAATTTAAAAATCCTCCACTGTGTTTCATAGCTCTAAATATGTCGCTTTGATTTGAACTTACATTAGAACTTACAAAAATCGTCGTAAATTTCAATTTTAAATGTCAAAATCAAGTTTTAAGGCATATCTTAGCAGTTTTTTTGGTGAAGAGTATCATAAAGACTAGGGAATCGCGCCACTTGGGCGGTGGCTTCTATATTCGTCTGTTTTCCACTATAACTCAGCCAATTTTAAACCAATTGACACAACTTTTGGAATGTGGTGAGATAGGTATAGTATCTACCCGTGTACAACATTTCAAGTCAATTGTTTCAAAATTGACTGAGTTATAGTGGAAAACAGACGAATATAGAAGCCACCGCCCAAGTGGCGCGATACCCTATTTGAAATTGATCAATGGGTTAAAAAATTATCGGGCTCCAAAGTGTTTTTTTTTGTAAAAAAAAAGAAAATTTTTTTTTTTGAAAACTTATATTTTGCGTGACTAAAATTTAATGTTCTACAAGTTTATTCGAAATTTAATTAGTGAGAGATTCATAAAAAAGATTGAAAATCGGTAGAAAATTGAAAAAGTTATGGCAAATGAAGTTGAAAACACCTTTTTATTAATCGAAAATTCAACTTTGAGACGATTGCGCCACCACTAAATTTCTATATTTTTGGCACAAACTCAGTGGTTTCTCTTTTTACGTCATTTGAATCCAAAAGAGCTTACGAATTCCAGGTTTCAACAACTTTTGAAAAAATAGTTGCAGCCTACTGCACAAGTTGCGTTGGGAAAACTTTACGAATTTTCTTGTTTTCTTGATTCTTGAAAATTCTACTAATGAATCCATTAAGGATTATGTTCTGTTGGAAAATCAGTTGGTAATTCCTCATATCATGAAAACATCAATGCATCATTCTTAACCTTCCTTTTGCATCATGTTGGCAGCAGCTCGCTGACGTAGTGTACAGTTTGGGTAAAAAATGACCCTAATGCCAAATGAGGGTTAAGGCATTTCTCCAGAAACATATGAAAAGGTACATAAAGCTTCTTTGAGCATCAGATTTTCTCTGTTAGAACCGATTACAAGGATTTCGAATATTCTCAGAAAATTTTACAGATGTGCCATTTGAAAATATTTTAAATATTTCATATGAAATGTTTCAACAAATTCTGCTACTAAAAATTGTTGCAAGGAATTTGGCCATAAATTCCAGGAATACTACCAGAACAATCTAATAATAATTTAAAATGAATCATCAGAATGAAAAAGATAACCTCTGGACCTGCCAGATAGTGTAGCATTGAATGCAACAATGGAAACATTGATAGAGGAGATTAAGAATGAATAATTATGTTTGAGCGGAACACAAGTTCGTGATTTTTTCCGGGAAATCTTGGAAAAATATCCCGGGATTCTGGATTTTTTTTAGATCCCGGGATTTGAAGCAATAATTCATCAAACATTTATGTGAATTCATTGGTTTTATTTCTGCGAGTTAAGACCCTTTGAAAAGTTATGCTTGAGTTAAACTTTGGATCTTGTTCAACCCGGGTTCTTAAATTAAACTTATCTTTAATAATCTTTAAACACGATCATCAACTACAGGGGATAGACAAAATGATCGGGACAGGCAAAATTTTTACTTTTCAAAAAATGTTCAACTAGCTGTAACTTTTCGAAACGTGCATCAAATATTCTCAAATTTTCACTGTAAGTTGATCAAGTAAGTTGTGTATCAGTGGACAAAATTTGGAAAAGATCGGGCTATTTTGCACGAAGTTATAAAGATTCTAGAAAAAGGTATAATTATCCGATAGCCAACTTTGAGCTGTTATATCTCCGGAATCAATAAACCGAATGCAATGAAATTTTGACCATTTATGACTTATATAATGAGCTTTGAAAAACTTTTGACACAACTTAAAATTCTTAACACGGAAGAAAATTATTACGATTAGTTTATTTTTCTAATAAAACATCAAATTTTCTAAAACTTCAACATCGTTTCAAAATACAGGATGCTAATTATAGTTCATTTAAATTCCCTCTAGTTGTCTTGAATATAAATATGTTTTGAAGGAAAGTAACAACATAGTCTTCAATTAATAGAAAAAGTATTGGGATGCATATTAAAAATAGACCAATTTACTAAAAAATCATAAAATAAATAAAATCGCTATAACTTTTTCTCTCGTTAATAATTTAAAGTTAAGTTGAACGTTTTTCAAAGCTCATTATATAAGTCATAAATGGTCAAAATTTCATTGCATTCGGTGCATTGAATCCGGAGATATAACAGCTCAAAGTTGGCTATCGGATAATTATACCTTTTCCTAGAATTTTTATAACTTCGTGTAGAATATCCCGATCTTTTCCAAATTTTGTCCACTGATACACAACTAGTTGATCAACTTACAGTGAAAATTTGAGAATAATTGATGCCTTTTTCGAAAAGTTACAGCTAGTTGAACATTTTTTTGAAAAGTGAAAATTTTGCCTGTCCCGATCATTTTGATATTCTGTCGGTTTTCTTACTTTCCAAGAGTTCCGCGAAATCCATGTTAGAAACTTAAAACCCCCCAGTTGAAAACATTTCAAAACTTACAGTCACCTCCAGAATCACCAACCATAGCCTTGTGTATCAAAACGTATCATCTTTTCTTTATCCAATTCACCTTCTCAACCTAACGGTTCCCTGCGGCCGTTCCGTGTTAGGAAATCCAATCCTCCTAGTAGCACAAACTTTCAGCTGCATGGTCATCATCCACGCAATGCTAGCGTTGTCTTATACGACACGGGAACCCATCACTGCTGCTGTTATCTATGACGTCGCGATCAAAATTCTGCTACCTAGCTAAATAGTCAGAAAAATTCAACTAACTCGATCGAATTGATTGACTCACTGACTCTCGAGTTGATGTTGATGTTGATTCACCGTAAGGAAAGGGGAAGAAAGTCAGCACGATTCAAAATTTTCTTTGCTTTCTTCCATAAGCTAGTCGAGTCGGTAGCAGTCATTCAACGCTTTTTGCCTCGCGCAATCCCCGTCGCTGCGCTCTGTGTGCGTCGTAAGTGATGTGATAATACGTACAACAAGAAACCGAATTTTGATCCAACAGATAAGTAAAAAATTGGGAAACTGGAAAGCAAGCAACCAAACAGAAGTGAATGAAGAAGTGAAGTGATACTAAATGGAAAAGAAATTGTATCAAGAGGAGGAAGAGCAAAACATATCTCAACTCAAACAACAAACTGTGAAAAGGAAACGAGTAAAGCCGCTGCTGCTACCGCCGCGTCCGGAGCGAGTGATAAACCGAGAAAAGCACGCGGATTGAACAAAATTAAATTTTAATAGGAAACATTCAACAATAAACCCAACGGTAATCGCTCGCGGCCCAACTCGCGGTGAGCGTTGCGTACTATATCGAATCGGGCGGCGCGAGTTTCGGATGGTACTTAGTGTGGAAGACGGCGACGCCCGGTGAAAACCCCGGCGCGAGGGTTCAGCCAATGACCGATCTCAATTGAACTGAACTCGAAACGTAAAATGTAATAAACTAACAAGTTAACAATCATCCCTCTGAAAGCTGAAGAAAGGGGAGCTAAAAGTTGTAATCATCCCTCGGAAAGTAGGAAAGTGAGTAAAACCGTGAGTGTGTCTGAGTCTGTTTCGAAACAAGGTTAACACTGGCACTGACTGACTGGGACTGCTGACTGGCGAGGAACAACGAGCTCCAATTTGAACCGCGGACCAGAGACCCCGGCGCGGAGCTTCTCTTTCGGGGATGTGTTAATCGGTGCCTACACGTTTAAATGGTTTAGTTTTTTTTTGGCGGCGAATAGGGAAAATCGCATAAACTACACTGAAGTGGTGCAGAAAAGCTGTAATTTTACGGGTGAAGAAGAGGGAGACGACGGCGGATGGTCAAAATTTAAGGTACGTAGTAACTACTCTATAATATATGTAGCGGAGTAATGGAAATCGGTGTTTGCCCCCTTCGGGATGATGAAGAAAGAGCCTCTGCGAGAAATGGTAAGTGAGGCGATTTAGCGTTCGCGTACTGTATGGCAAATGAACGGATAACTGGAAACGGTTTAGTACAAACGTCTAATCAACCTACAGTAGCGTACAAAATCTATAGTAATTGACAACTTAAAAAAAAACTGTCATGAAACTCTTCAATGTGGCGATCTAAAAAAATACGATTGTCAGTTTACGTAAATTTATTTATTCATCATCGAAAGAGTTATCATTTGAGTAGGGGCCAGGCTATATATTACGATATGTGTAACTCATCGTATCGCAATAACCAAGTCAATTGGTTTAAAATTGACTGAGTTATAGCAGCAACTGCTCAAAAGAAGTCCCATACCCTACCTAACCATCTACTAAAAGATGCATCTGATGGAAAAAATGGGATAAACTTTTTATCAGACATCTGTCTAGATCTAGACAGAACTGTTTCGACCTTTATTTAAAATTCAGTGTCTAGTCTAGTCTAGTCTAGTCTAGTCTACACATACACAGCAATCACTTGGAAGAATCCTGGAAAATGATAGAATCGACTACTTCTATCATTTTTCTTGTCATTATCAATGCTTGCAGTGAATCAGAGATTCATTACAAGTATTGAAGCGGCCAGGCCTACTGTGCAGCGTCATTGAATATTAAGTTAAAACCATAGAACGGGGACATCTCGTACCAACCGCTCCGTATAGTATGATATATAAAATATAAGCAGAAACGTTGGGAGTGACGTTGCTAAGAAAGTTAATGTCACTCCTTCTAGGCTCCTCTTCCTGGAATGGGGCATAGGATTTTCCCCTTATGCCCTGGCTCGAAAGCCTAGGTTTAAGCACCATTGCTCGCTCTCTGAAACGAAATAAAAATATGATGATCCTTTCCCCGGTTGTACCGAAAAACATATTGTAAATGATTGAATTACGAAACGTTTACAGGCCCCATACTATCAACATCAAGACATCTCAAAGAAATTAGAAAGATCTCACCAAATAATCAAACGTCCGACGTCTTTTTCCATAGAGCAACGGGCACACCATCGCCAGTTTTCTGCTTTTTTTGTTTGTAGTAGCGTTGTGATGAAGATTCCTATAACTAGGAACACCATTTCACCCACGAATTTTGTCAACAGTCTCACAAAACCTTTCCGAATACTTCATTGCTTCACAAGTTTTTTTTTTGCAAATCTTCATCACTGTTTAAACAATTTCACGGAAAATTCACTATACACAGCCGGTTAGTTGAACTTTTGTCGACCAAATCGTGGATCACTTCGAAGCTAGAAAATACGTCATGCTTTCTTTTCCATGCTTCTTCCGATGGAAAACACTACATAGAATCATAAAAACTTCACTGGATGACGTAACTAGCCGTACCACGATTCACGCGCACAGCTTGCTAGGAATGTTTGCTCAAAATTCATTGTTTATATAAACTACAAATAACATAAGAATTGAAAAGGGTAATCAAAAAAGTTTGAAAAACAATTTACTATTCATTACTTTTACTAAAATATTCATGGAGACTTAGTAATCTTACTCGCTTAGGAAATTTGTTTCGCCCATGATGTCTCGTAATCAAAAACAGTAACTTAAATACCCTTAAATAATTAATCTTGAAACATTTGTGTAAGTTTCCCTTAATGAAATCCAAAAGGAAATACTGGAAAACCTCTCGACAGCATCCAGAGGAAAACTTGAAAGAATTCTTGAATTCTTTGAAAATTTAAAGAATTCCTGCAGCCACCTTCCAAAGAATCCCGGGAGGAAATCCGGAACAGGGTTGGAAAATGTCATTTGATTATGCACCTATTTCACTGTCCCTAGTTAAAAATGTTATGGTAAAACTAACCATCATTATTGAAGGTTTGTGTTGACGGACGGAATTATGCACTGCATATGGTTGAACTGGGAAATGTCATGACATTTTTTCAAGGCATTTCCATGACACTTTACAACCCAGGTTCTCCGGATGAATTCTGGAGATAAATTAGAGGAAATTTCAGGAGAAATCTGTGAAGGAATCCACGAAGAAATTCCGGGAGAAATCTTAGGAAAAGCCATTGGAAGAATTCCATAATCTTGTAAAGATTTCCAGAAGGATTTTTGAGACAATCGCATAGTGTTTCTTTGGATGGAGTAATCCCAGGAGGAATGTTTTTAAAACCTCATGAAAACTTATCAGTTAATTTCTGTTAAGATGCTTGAATGAATGATTGTTGAAGGGACATCAACATCCTTCGGCTGGAGATTGGCATCTAAGAGGTTAAAGCGCCGGATTTGCGATACGGAGTCGTGGGTTCAAATCCCATTGAAACAAGTGGTATTTTTTCACAAATATATCTCTCAATTTTTCAATTAAACGTACTTTGCCTAAATATACTTTACGTCTATGCCCGACATGTTTACCTAAAAGAATTTCATTAGAATTCTCTGAATATATCTCAGCAAACACCTTTGAAAGAATAACAGGAAAAATCCGTGAAGTAATCGTAACCAGAATTCCTAAGGGAATGCCGACTAGATTATCCGAAAGAATCTCCTCAGGATTTTCTAAAGCAATCCCAGAGAAATCGCTGAATTGTTGCAGGAATCTCGTTGATAATAACTGATGGAAACATAGAAGAATCACGACAGGAATCCTGCCTGGAAGAAATCCCAAAAGCAGCTTTTGATAAAAATCCTGAAAAAAATCTGGAATATGTTTTTAAGAAATCCTATCAGGGATTCCGGCAGGAATTACTAAAAGAATTTCTCCAGGATTGTTTGAAGAAATCTTGGCAAAAATCTATATTCTTTCAAATTTCTTTCCGGGAGAAATCCCTGAGGGAATTCCAACGGGAATCTCTTAAGGGATTCTTTACGAAATCCTGGATAGAATCTTTGAAGGAATTCAGCAGGAATCCTTGAAGCAATGATGCAAATTATCACCTCACTAGTGCTCATCACAACTCATCAACTGTATATTTATCGCGTGCGATTGAACTGTGCACTGATCAGCGATGACCAGCAGCAAAGAGGTGGCACACCGAACATGATGTAAATCACAAACGATTTTGCACACATCTGACTGTGCCGCCACACGCTAGCCCGAACAGCCGAACCATACCGAATAGGTTGGTTTGCGAAGCTACGGCACGAACGCTCGACACGCACACAGAAGCAACATTCGCATGTACCGATACCATACTAATAAAGCTTCCAGCCAACGATGCTTCGCGATAAGCTGTCGAAAAGCATCGAGAGCGATGAAAAGAGATGCTTGGCTAGAACGCAACGGCTCAACGGCGAAAAGGAAGAGGCAACTATGCTGATCAATGTTGAGTCCGTTCGTGTGCTACTCGTATGGGAGGTTGATTGAATAAAGCGAGGATGGGTGAAAACGTATTCGTTTTCGAAAGCAAATCGCATCATTTCGCGAATGTTTTCATCAAATAGCAAGCTTGCCTTGAAGGAATGCCGAATAGAATGCCTTAAAGAATCCTTTCAGGATTTTCAAAAGCAATCCCTACAGAAATCCCTGAAAGAATCCCAGGGGGAATGTCTACAGTAATTCCGGAAGGAACATCTACAGAAATCCTTGGAAGAGTCTGGAGAGGAATGCCTGAATTAATCGAGGAAAGAACTTTTGAAGATATCTCGAGAAAATTGAATCTGATGCCATCTTATCTCAGGGGTCTCCAGTTAGCCTAGTGGTTAAGGCTATGGATCGCCAATCCGGAGACGGCGGGTTCGATTCCCGTTCCGGTCGGGAAAATTTTTTCGACTCTCTGGGCATAGTGTATCATTGTACTTGCCTCACAATATACAATTTCATGTAACGGCAGGCAAAGAAAGAAGCCCTTCAATTAATAACTGCGGAAGTGCTCAGAGAACACTAAGTTAAAGCAAGGCAGGCCAAGTCCCAGTTGGGACGTTGAGCCATAAAAAAGAAGAAGAAGTGCGGACAAGCCTGCCTACAATCATTTCACAAGGGTTTGCTGAAAATATTTTAGCAGACATCTTTGAAAGAATACCAGGAAGTAATCCCAACAAGAATCCCTAAAGGAATGCCAACTAGAATACCCGAAAGAATCCTTTCAGAATTTTCTAAAGCAATCACGGCAGAAATCTTCGAAGTAAGTTCTGAAGGAATCTCGTAGAGAATACCTTAAGGGAATAGTTAAAGGAATCACGACAGGAATGTCGGCTGGAAGAAATTCCGAAGAAATGAAAAAATCTTGGCAGAATTCTTTATTGTTTCAAATTTCTTTTCGGAAGCAGTCCCTGAAAGAATTCCAGCAGGAATCTCAAAAGCAATCCTTTACAAAATTCTGGAAGGAATCTTTGAAGAAATGCCGTCTAAAATACCAAAAAGAGTCCTTTCAGGATTTTCTAATGCAATCCCTACAGAAATCACTGAATGGATCCCAGGAGGAATCTCTACGGTAATACCGGAAGGAACATTTAGAGAAATCCTGAGTGGAATCCTGGAAAGAGTCTTAAAAGGAATGCCGGAAAGAACTCCTGAATGTATCTCGAGAAAATCTAATCTCATGTCATCTCATTTGATTTCTTCTCTCTACCATAACTCTCCTCCACTCTAACTCATATCCATAATCCTCCACTCTACCCTCTATCTTACCGTCTTCTCAACTCTCAACCATAACCTAACCAACCTAATCTACCCTATCCCATACCCAAACCCTCTACTCTCGACCCAAACCCTCTTAACTCTCGACCCTACCGCCTACCTTACCATCTATCCTACCTTCTACTGTATCCTCTATCCAAATCCTTCATCATACCCTCTACACTATCCTCCATCCTACCGTCTACCCTAACTCATTACACTACCCTTCACCCTAACTCTATACCCTTCTGTTTACCATACCCTCTACCGTCTACTCTACCCTGCACTCTTCTGTCTATTCTACTGTCTACTCTACCCTACTCCAGAAATGCACTTTGAACGATCATGTTCTGTGAGGGTACCGAAAATGTTCACTGATTGCTCTTACGTGCGTGTTCACATTTTTGATCTCAATGAACGGTGTTAAAAATTGACAGCTCAGATCATTGTCAAATGTACCTAGATAAGGTTCTTGATGTTTGACGACGCCACGCTTGCACTGAATCCCAGACATTCCTTTTCCCCACTGGTTCTACGAATGCCTAATCGACTAGCCATGTTCCTTCAAAACTTTAATTTAGATATTCTTCACCCAGTTCAGCGCATTGTCTTATGGGTGGAAATAAATGTCGTTATCTGGGATGATAGGTAGCCGAGATAATGCGCTACCTCCATTACACCAGAAACGGATCGAGCTCTGGACACATACCGTGGCAGGTATCCACCAACCTAGCAAGACGCTTTTTCGGTAGAAATTGTTGTCTAGGAACTGGCTCGTGCGGTATAATGATTGTTTTTAGAGGAGGATTAATAACGGAAGGGAGCCTCTAATAAGAGACCAGACCTGACTATTTCCAATTTTGCATAGAAAATTAGCCACTATGTATGTATTACTAATCTCTAGGGAGATTTCGCTTTCAACAGTGTTTCAAAAACCCTGTGAAAAGCTCCACGATCGACAGGCGTGTCCCAACGATGAATACCAAATAACTGTAAAGGTCACAAATCTTTGGCTATAAGCTGCACAGTGCACTGTGTTCAAACACCCACTAGGTTTTGAACTTGAACACGGCTAACGCGAGCACAGCTTCTGAACAGAACGCGTTCAAATCCAACTATGCCCTACTCTACCCTACTCTCTACCGCACCGGCTACCCTAACTTTCTACGCTCTATCCCAACCCTCTACCCTATCCTCTGCCTATCCCCTCATCCTAATCATCTACTCTACCGTCTACCCCACCCTCTCCCTTATCATATACCCTACCATCTACTCTACCCTGCATACTAGTCCTCTACCCTACCATTTACCCAGCACACTACCATCTACCCTACCCATTTACCCTAACCCCCTGCTCTAACGTCTATCCTAACCCTCTATCCTAACCCTTCATTTTATTCGCTACTGTAACTCTCTACCCTATCCTAGATCCTAACCCTCTACCCTACCAATAGAAATACACTAGAACTTCAACGGCGTTGTAGTTACTTTTCATATTTAATTATTTCAATAACTTTAATTGTAATTAATGATTATTTTTAAGTATCCACCATGAAGAGAATCTTTTGTTTTGATAAACAAAATTCATTTGACAGTTCTAGTACCGCTTCTGACGCTGTAAGGGCGTGG
Organism: Aedes albopictus; assembly: GCF_035046485.1. Lineage (NCBI taxonomy): Eukaryota > Metazoa > Arthropoda > Insecta > Diptera > Culicidae > Aedes > Aedes albopictus. The sequence continues at coordinate 502,431,882 of NC_085137.1, read as the reverse complement.
CAAACTAGATGTTGGTCACACAAACAGTCGCGACATTGGACTTTTGTGGCTAATACCCTACCTTTTCCCTACCCTCTATCCTAACCCTGTAAACCTAACCCACTACTCTACCCTACTCTTGGTGATCATGCCAATACCGCACAATCTGTAAGCTGTATGCAAATTTTACCCACATGCATGCAGGCATTACGGATAGATACCAGAGGACTTACATGGTCTTCTTGTGTTCATACCCTGCATTAAAACTATGCTGCTGTGCTGTTAGCTTGAGCGTGAGCCGATAAGTTATGCTACCGCAAATTCTGGAAAATGTTGATTTCGGAAAGCTGACTTTCTCAGTCTTGGGTAAAACGGCTAGTTTTGCTTTGCCCGACGTTTCGGCTTTTTTATTGGGCCTTTTCCAAGCCTGGTCAGGGTGGTCAATAAAAGCACCGAAACGTCGGGAAAAGCAAAACTTATGGCAAAACTAGCCGTTTTGATTTACCCAAGACTGAAACAGCCAGCTTTCCGGAATCATGAATTTCTGTTACCATTTCACTGAGAATTTCTCAACGAGTTCCTACCGGTAATTTATCTAGGAATTCCACCTAGAACTTCTCTTGGAGTTCAGCCCGCAATGGATCAATGAAGCCAACATTTCCAGAAAGATTCGACTGGTGTTTTTGATAACTATGGGTGTTGCGTACACTTTACGTGTTCCGCCGCACCTGACTGTGACCCTCATTGATCGCTGACCTGGCGTTCCGAATACTTTGCTCCCGACGGAGTGGAGATGACGTGACAGCCGAAATGTCAGCGATAGCAGCGAAGCGAAGGAAGAAGTCAAACATCAGCAGATGACTAGCATAAAAGTACAACGGAGTTAAAATCACGATTAGCAGCTTAAAGTTAGTGATTATTGTCGTAAACGCAGTGATTTGTCTATTAGTCTAATGTAAAATCTAAAATTAATTGGTGAGACGTGATTCATGCATATTTATACCTACAGCTAATCAAACTATGTTCAGTTCACAGTTAGATCAAAGTCCAAATAAAGTCGTCCATCTCCCATACAATGGAGAGAAATTTCAGGGTTCACGAAGTACTAGTCCGAAAAGCTATGATACCTTCGTATAATGTTACCTTGCATTCTACTACAAATTGAAAATCTAGTTCTCCGCTACCGTTGCTATGAGTTTCAAGCTACTGTTTATACAAATATAAACATGAAAAATCTGACTCTGGCAGGTAACGAATTGAATGATAATCTTCTTCCAACAGTTTAACGTTTATTTTAGGAAAAGGAAATGGTCCCCGATTATTCCATTCCATTCCAACGATTATTCCATTCCAACGACTCTGCGGTTACTGATCGATTAATTGTACGAACGCTGCCTGATTATCTGCAGTTGCATGCCTTTCCGATCGCTAATCATTCTGGTTGCTGCTCGATCTACCGATAGCTTCTGTCGGGTTGACTTTTGGCCGCACCCCTGCAAAACTCTGGTTTTGCACTAGCCGATGTGCGACCGCACTATGGTTACTGCCCATACCGGCCACTACTTGATTCCGCTTCAGAAACTCTCTGGCTTGACTACGCTCTACGACCGCGGCTCATTCTCCGATTAACGACAGTTCTTTTTCTTCCGCATAATAAACCGATATTTAAGTTGACTCAGCTTAATAATTACTCCTACTAAGTTAGAACTATCCCACCGAAAACTCCCCCCTGCTTAACACCCTGGGACCCGGGAGGCATAAAATGGCCCTGAGTGCCCGCCCCAGAAGCGGCCTTGGTTATGACCAGCTGCTTGGGGCTTGAGCCGTCCTCTTTTGGGTCAGTGCGATCGACTTTCGGGGTCAAAAATTATGTTTCATTAAAAAATTGAAAATTCCGGACTGTGTATTGACTGTGGCTAGGACTATGGCAACATACAAATTTGACATATTGTATTCATTGTTGAACTAGGTTTGTGGTTCGTTGTCATAGGTTACTAAATCACAATGTTAATAAAAATGAGGTACATCAGTCTAATGTCAAACTTGGGTACCGGGGACCAAATGCAGTACTAGAGTTGGTACCCAGTCTGAGCCCGAGTGCTACTACTTTATTTGGACTTTGGTTAGATCAGCAAATGTGGTAACCTGCAAAGATTTGCGCCGGCTCTATTGAAACTAAAATAACATAAATCCTAGAGGTAACTATATAAAAACTACATGCAACTTAAGATTAATTGTTATTCTGAAACTAGCTGGTCGCGTAAAACTTAATCCTAGAATCGATCGAACCCGGTAAAATATAGGAAACTTACAAACGTAAGTAAAGCCCAAAATGTAATCTAAAACATAACCTAAACATATAAATGTACTTATTCTAGGAAAATTTTATTCGCTGCACCAGTCAGCGTGCTAATAAACGAATTAAGATTTCGGAAAGTGTTTCCATCGTTGCATCTGCAACAATGGGAGTTTTTCGGCTTTCAGTCACGGAAAAAGCATTGATACTTCTATATCATTGCAATATCAACGCTTTTTCGTGACTGAAAGCCAAAAAACTCCCATAGTTATCAACATTTCTAGGTTTCACCGCATGTAAACGGAGGCGCCACCGTACATGGACATTAACATTGTGACAGCAGTGGAGTTATGCCAAAGGCTACGCTGGCGCTATCTGTTCATTTCATAGCGGCCGTTTAAGTTATTTTGGTGATCTATTCCCGCAGGAGCTTCATTAATAATTCTTATAGGAGAAATTTGTGTAGATGTTCCACTGGAAACTCCTGCAGGAGTTCTGTTAGAAATTTCTGCAGGAGTTCCACTGAAGATACAAGTGATCCAATGGGAATATTTCTATGAGTTCCATCAGAAATTTCCCTAGGAGTTCCTCTGAAAATTGGTTATTTCTATAGTAGTTTCACGTAGAATTTCAAGAGAAGTTTCACAGGAAATTCCTCAGACTACTTAACCTCGGGTTTCCTGCAGGAGTTAGATGTTCTTTTAGTTCCACTAGCTATTTCCCAGTTCCACCGGGAATTCTTGCAGAAGTACCACCACAAAAAATCGCAGGAGTTCAATTAGAAATTGCTCAAGTAGTTCCTCTTCGAATTCTCGCAAGAGTACCAGCTGAACTTCCTTGAGGAGCTTCAACGAGAATTTCTCCAGTACACAGGGAAAAAAATCTACTCAATGGCTGAGTTGGTCTTATTCAGAAATCGAAAAATCCTTTGTTTTCTTACTCAGTTTCCGTTAAACGTGGGACAACCCATTGCCAATGGGTTGTCCCACTTTTTGCCGAAACTGAGTAAGAAAACAAAGGATTTTTCGATTTCTGAGTAAGGCCAACTCAGTCATTGAGTAGAAATTTTTCTCGGTGTAGTTCACCCTATAAATCTTGTTCGATTTCGGCTGGGAGTCTCTTAACCCTTCAGCACGCGCTTTTGTAAAAAGTATAACACTACCAAAAAAACCTCGCTTTTCGTATACAACGCGAGCGCGGTGCAGTTTCGGTTGCTTGACGGCGCGCGTCCTGGAAGGTTAAGGAGTTCCAACCGGAAATCCCATAGGAGTTCCAACAGAAAGAGTTCCACGGGAAATTCCTGTAGGAGTTTCATCGACAACTTCTCTAGGAGTTTCACCGGAAAACAATCTAGGAGCTTCCGCACGAGTTGCTGCTAGAGTTCCACCAGGAATTTCTTTAGGATTTCCGCTGGGAGTTCGGTAAGGTGTTCCATCCCAAATTCCTTCTAAGTAATATCACCTTAATGGGTGCCAGTGATGATTTCTCTTAGGAGTTCTACAGAGAATTCTTCCGAAAGTTTAACCAGAAATACATCTAGATCGCCGGAGACTTTCGTAGGATTTTTACCACGAATTATTCTAAGATTTTTCCAGGAAATCCACAGGGAAATCCTCTAGGAGTTCAACCGGAGAACCCTATAATAGTTCTGCCGTTAATTCCTCTTGGTGTTACGCCGAGAATTTTTCTAAGAGTGCAAACGGATATTCTTCTAGAAATTCTACCGAGGACTTCCACCAGGAACTGTCGCAGAAGTTAAAACGGGAATTTCTCTAGGCATATCACCAAAAATTCTTTTAAGAGTTTCGGTCGGAGTTCTCTCAGGCATTTCACCAGAAATTTCTCCAGAAACTCCAACGCGACTTCCGCCAGACATTCAACTGAGAGCTCTCGCAGGTGATCTTCCAAGAACTCCTGTAAAAATTCCATCGCGTATTCTCACAGGAGTTTCACCAAGAATTCGTGTGAGAGTACCAATGGAGATTTTCGCAGAAGTTTCACCTGGAATTCCTAATTTCCGCAAGGAAATCCTGTAGAAACTTTATTTTCTATAAGAAAAAAAAACTTCAAGAGGCATTTCTCAAAATACCCACTGATGAACTCCTCAAGGATTTCCATTACAAACATCTAAAAAAAATCCAGAATGAACTTACAGAGGAATTCCAAAATGATCTGCAGGAATTCCAAACGCATTTATTGGGAGAAACCAAAAAAAAGTTCCTAGATGAATCCTAGAAAGTGTTCCTGAAGAAATTCTGGAAGCAGTTTCTGAAAGTATCCCAGAAGAACTTCCTGAAATGAGTTCCAATTCTGGATGCGGTCGATTCTGGAATCATCAGCAGTTGTCTGGGCTCCTACTGCGGTTGTTTGGATTAATAGGGTTGAAAGCATTCAGCGGCAATTCATCAGATTTGCCCTGAGAACCTTACCATGGAACAATCCTGCGGAACTCCCCCCTTACTCTGACAGCTGTCAATTAATAGGGATGGATTCTCTTGAGAAAAGAAGGAACAATATGAAGACTGTGTTTAAAGCCAAGCTGTTGAAAGGCGAAATCGATGCACCGAATATCCTTTCTCGCGTAAATTTCATTGTTCCTGCAAGAATTCTTAGAAATTCCAATTTTTTGCGGCACCGTACTTATTATGCACAGAATGAGCCGATCATGACTCTGATGATGTTAAAAGAAAACTATCATTTGTTTGATTTTAACCTGTCGACTAGTACTTTTAAGGAGAGGCTCATTCGCGATGGTGTAATTTGATAATGTTGATTGTAGTTCTAGAAAGTGTGTGTTTCATTTAGACTCAATGGAGTCCGATGAATGTTAGGCAAAATACAAAAGGAATCCCAGAAGAAGTATTCGAAGAAATTCACGAAGGAGTTCTTGAAAAAAATCCAGAGGCAATTCCTGAAAGAAGCCCAGGAAAAAATACCCGAAGAATCCCTGAAAAAATCCCGAAGGAAAATAGTTCATGGAGGAATCACGGAAGAAGTTCCCGGTGGAATTATCGTAGATATCCCGCAATGAATTCTTGAAGCAATCCCAGCAGTAGTTCCTGAAAGAATCCCTGAAGTACTCTTTAGAGAAATACTGAAAGATGTTTTTGTTGGACTCCTGGAAGGATCTCATGACGAATTCCTGAAGCAATCCCCAAGAGAACTCCTGAACGACTCTCGGGTAAAACTGCTGGAATTCCCAGAAATACCTTCTGGAAATCAAAAAAAAACTTCTGAAGACATTTATTTAGAAACTTTTAGGAGAATCTAGGATGGAAGTCCTGAAGGATGAAAGAATCTAGGAATTACTGAAGTAATCTCAGAAGGTATTCTTTAAGAAATCCCAGAAAAAACCTTTGGAAGAATCTCGGGAGTGCTTGCTAAAGGAATTCTGGCAAGAGCTCTTGAAGGAATCACAGACGGATTCTCTTTGGGAATCTCAGAAGAGATTCCTGTAAGAACCCCAGAGAATCGTCAAGAACTCTCTGGCAATCCCACATTAATGTCCTGGAGGAGTTCTGGGACAAATTTGGATGGGACTCCTGTGGAATCCCAGGAAGTATGGAAAGGCTTCCGAATCGTAAACAACAAGGTCACGAAACGTCCAAAGACTTGGAAAAAATTAATTTAGCAACCGTGGCTTGCAGTGCCCTGTTTGTAAAATAACGTTTGCTCGCTACTGTACTTCGACCAACGAGCAGCGCGAGGTGAGACTAAATGGCGGAGTAACCTCTGGGGGGCGCCAGTCATCGCACACACCTCTGCGCTAAAGTGGAATAACTGCATACGATGGCTCTGTTGATCCAATTTAAACTCAGATCTGGAGAAATGTTTCTTCTTTTTTCGCGAACCGTGAACTGTAAAGGCATCGGGAATCAGGTTTATCACCTATCTGTGGTTTCTGCACAAGCCATTGCATTGATGGGCACTGCTGAAAACAAAGCCCAGCCTAATTGGGAGTGCTAAATGTTTGACCAACTTTTCGAGCTAGTGGCTACCTGAATTTGAATATAAAAGCTTTACGATTCAATAAAACACTCTGTTTGATAGAGAACGGCAATACTACATTTAGAGCTTTGAAGATTTCTACTTCAGATTTCATTGGCTGTACATCACAGCAAATGTTGGTACGAACAGATAACGCACGGGTCAACACAAATGGCATTTTGGGTTGATTTCAAAAATATGTTTTCTTCTTCTTCTTGGCGTAAAGTCCAACTGGGATGAAGCCTGCTTTTCAGCTATCTATGTATGAGCACTTACACAACTTTTAACTGAAAGCTTCCTCTGACAATGACCATTTTACATGTGTATATCGTGTGGCTGGTACGAAGATACTGTATGTCCAATGTAGTCATGGAAATTTCCATTACGAAAAGTTCCTGGACCGACCGGGAATCGGATCCATACCTTGAGCATGGCCATGCTGAATACCCACGCCCTCATTAGCTGTGACACTGTTTATTATTTGTTTTTTTTTTATAGATTACACAGCGTAACAAAAATTAACTTTTGGTCTGTCTCAAGAGCAAACTTATGTGTCTCTGACAGATTTAGGGCCGCTGAATCCGAATCCGGGCTCAGATTTGCTCCAGCACGTCACAATTTTGAGCTATACCCCAATTTATAGGGCAAAATATGTGATTTTGAGCTTTTTTGACTGCCAGCCATTAAGCATGGAAATATTTTTTTAAGCAATCAAAAGGTAAATTGGTCAATTAACCTCTAAATTAACGACTCATGTAAAATATTTTGTTTTACAAAATCAAATTTGATAGATTTAAGCATTTTATGTTAGTAAGTAAACTTGCATGTAACTTTTGGAGGATGACTTGTATGGGAAATATCGTACCTAACATAAATCGCTAAAAACTATTAAATTTGAATTGATAAAATGAAATATTTTGCATGAGTCGTTAATTTAGATGTTAATTGACCAATATACCTTTTGATTGCTTAAAAAAATATTTCCATGCTTAATGGCTGGCAGTCAAAAAAGCCCAAAATCGCATATTTTGCCCTATAAATTGGGGTATAGCTCAAAATTGTGACGTGCTGGAGCAAATCTGAGCCCGGATTCGGATTCAGCGGCCCTAAATCTGTCAGAGACACATAAGTTTGCTCTTGATACAAAAGAATGTTGTGCTGTGTTATTAGAGCTTTTAACCCAAGTAACAAATTGTACTCTAACTAGTTTTATTCATATTTTATGAAATCTGTAATCGCACATTCTTAGTAATTTTAGCATAATTTAATCCAAGCAATAACTTTTCTTCGACGACTACATAAACCATTGTTGCAAACAAGACATTCAAACTTGAGCGCATATTTTAGAGACTCCTATAGTTATCTCATCTATAGTTATCAACATCTTCTTGTTTAAGAGCAATTGCTCTCAAGTGAGAACAGATTGGACATTTCAAAATTATGATCCCTCTGATAAAACTTACAAGATTCATGGCGTTCTCTACTGTGATTACCCTATCTTTATGATGATTCTTAAACATCTTTAGTGGCACTAGAGTAAGAAACTGCCGAAAGCATCATTTCTGCTATTTTATTATTGGTTTTATATGACGGCTGTAAAAGTGGGGCCCATATAGCCGAGGCGGTAAACGCACGGGTATTCAGCATGACCATGCTGAGGGTGACGGGTTCGATTCCCGGTCGGTCCAGGATCTTTTCGCAAAGGAAATTTCCTTGACTTCCTTGGGCATAAAGTATCTTCGTGCCTGCCACACGATATACACATGCAAAATGGTCATTGGCAGAGGAAGCTCTCAGTTAATAACTGTGGAAGTGCTCATAGAACACTAAGCTGAGAAGCAGGCTTTGTCCCAGTGAGGACGTTACGCCAAGAAGAGGAGAGGAGGACGGCTGTAAAAACATCGTCAAATTTGTTGATCGATAAGTATCGATAAAAAGGTTCGAATGAAAATCAACCTTTTTAAGGCAAACAAAGTTATGATGTTTTACAACCACCATAAAACTTTATTATTGATGATCATAGAAGAATTTATGATTTGTACCGTTTCTGTTTTCATTGATTACCTCCAGTTCGTTTACCTTTTAGATCTGTCGAAAACCTATCAGTCTTATTTATTCAAATCGTCGCATCTGCTCATAAAATGCTGTAATACCTCTTGATTCGATGTGGTGACGAAACCCCTTCTCAATTGTACTAGAGCTCTACATCATAATCAGCCCCCACTTTGATCCCACACTTAAGTAGGCACCCATCGCCGGTCGATGAGAGCAGAAGTGCTGCGGCCGCAACCAGCTGTGGGAAAATAAATTAAAAACCACCTTCTGACGCTGGGTTGCTGGGTAGCTGGGAAGAAGAAAGCCAAAGCTCGCGAGGCGAGCCCAGAAAGAATGGAAAGTGAAAACATTGTTTACCTTTTTGAATTGAGCAGATGGGCCCCGAATGTGAAGTAACAACATTATAGCCCTCATCTCATGTAGGTGTCTGATGGATGGGAGCTACCATCCATCTCGCAGGTTCGTTGCCTACCATGAGGGTGTCTCGTTTTATAATATGCTAGGGTATTCTTCGGGTTCCTAAGTAGAAGCTACTTTGCGCAGTACAAAACATTAGCACACGCCATCGTCATATTATGCGAGATTGGAGTAAAGTGCGTCTTATGAAGAAAACTCGTTGTGCTCACTACGTAAATTGAGCAGTTTCTGACTGCAAATCTTAGGGGCGATTTCTTCACCCTGGCTTAAGCGTTAAGCCATATTTAACTGTATGGGTATGCCTTGCTTACCGATTAAGCCGAGGTAAAGAAATCGGCCCTTATAGTTATTACAGAGCCTGAGTTTATTGCTCATAAACTTTCTAAAGAATTGGTGACACATTTAGAATACTATATAGGGCACTGCACTGTTTTGAATTTGTATGGCGGTTTGACGTTTCTTGGCCTTGTTGTTTACAAAATGTCTGTAAGAGTGAAAGAGATGGAGTGAATTTCATGCAGTGCCCTATAGGCTGCCCATGATCGCATAGTTGACGTAACCACCATTAACAATGTCAGCATTCACAAACTAATATCTATCGCATATGCATAATTGTGGCCAGTTTTATTCAATAGGTCATAAGATCTCATCATTAGCTAGATGTCAACGTGCAAAAATCTTAAACTTTTCATTATTCATTGTTAAAATGTCAAAAGTGTGTTGAAAACTTCCACGTCAACTATGCGAATATGGGCAGTAGGGGAACTTACGTATTTTGAAAGCTTTGTTCACTTCGACATGTTTTTTTTGAAACCTGCTGAACTCAAAATTGGCGCAAATCTTCGATATACATTCAAAGATCAAGTAATCATAGGAATGGAACTTTCAATCCCAACTCACATTTTACCCCAATTTCCCCCTTATAACATCGTTCAACCTTCATCCTCCGAACGAAAGTGAAAAATGATCTTGTTCATCGTCGTCACATAGTCGCTTTTAACGGAGTCAGCGTTCGTCACTACCATCACATCAATTTCAACGACACCGTTGTTGTTACGAAACCACCAGCACTTCGCCTACAACTTCAGCACTAGTATGGGACAAATATCAAATCCTCGCTCCAGTCGACTTTTTAGATCCCATTTAGGTCCCATATGAACTGTACAAAATTTCAGCGCAATCGGTGAAACTATAATTTAGCGCAAGCGGTTCAAAGTTTTCATAGGATTTACTATGGGAAAAGTTACACTTTCAGATAAAAAATCCCAGAGGTCGCCCCTTGTCTCCTTAATTCAAATCGATCAATGTTCCTTGTAGAAAAATCAATTATAAAACTTTCCTTCGAAAACCGCAAAACAATTGGATGCTTGTGGAAAAAGTTATTGATTTATTACCGATTAGTGATCCAACGCACGGCTTTTTATTTTATTTTATCAGCAGCACTGCTGCTGCCGTTGTTGCATGGGGTGGCGGGAGGCATCACCACCCCCAGAAACAGCAGCAGCCAAGGCAGCAGATACAGTGCTGCTAATAAAACAAAACAAAAAGCCGTTCATTGGATCACTAATCGGTAATAAATCAATAACTTTTTCCACAAGCATCCAATTGTTTTGCGGTTTTCGAAGGAAAGTTTTATAATTGATTTTTCTACAAGGAACATTGATCGATTTGAATTAAGGAGACAAGGGGCGACCTCTGGGATTTTTTATCTGAAAGTGTAACTTTTCCCATAGTAAATCCTATGAAAACTTTGAACCGCTTGCGCTAAATTATAGTTTCACCGATTGCGCTGAAATTTTGTACAGTTCATATGGGACCTAAATGGGATCTAAAAAGTCGACTGGAGCGAGGATTTATTTTTTCCATACAAGCGTGTACCATACTATTCAGCACAAGTCTGTACAGCAGGTACATATATGCAAAATACTGACAGTTAGTTGTCAGTGGAACAGCTCATCTACTGACCGGAAAACCGGTACAGCAAGTTGTACCCTACAACATGTATACCTGATGGTTAGTTGTTACTGAGAAAGTTGACTTTATGGGTTCAGCTGTAGCTGAAATGTTGTTGGAATGGAAAGCTAAGGGGCGGACCATCGTCATGTGTCAAAAATCATTCAATGCGAACGGAAATACACGGAAAGATGATGGTCATCGTTCCGAAGATTTTACAGGTAGGGTATTGGCTCCCTTATTAAGCATGTGGCTCCCATTTTCAGCCAACGGAAAACAAAGGATTGAAGCGTTGTTTGTTTTTTTTTTCATATTTTTGTATTTTTTTTTGTTAAAAGTAAACACGCATGAAAACAAAAAGATCGGAAAATTTTTGTGAAATTTCTGCAGAGCACCTTCCTTGTGGAATTCCTCCAGGGATTCCACAGAGTTTATAGAGATTTCATTCGGTAATTATTTAGAGGTTCTTTGAGAAATATTGATAGAGATTTCTAGAAGATTTTCTCCAATAAATCATTGGCAAGGATGGAAATCTAGTGATCATGATAGGATCCCAAATGTGTCGCGGTTGGAAGGCATCGCGCGATCATAGCAACAACGATAGAATTTTGTCGTCAAGCATTCATAACGAACCATGCTCCGCGAATAATGAATCGCTCGGCATGTGCGGCCGCGATGCGATCGTTATCATGAAGTCGAAATGATACATTTCGATTCTCGATCACTTTTTGTGCATTCTTATTGCTGAAGCTTCACGATCTGCATATGAATGTTATATTCCAGATCATGAATTTTGGTTCCGGAGGCAAAAGTGGCCATAATCGTGATGAATAATGTTTATCGCGACTTGTAACATGATCCGATAACGATAGATCCCGCGATAAAGCGTGCATCAAATGTTTGATTCCTTTGTGATACGAGCACAGCGCGAGGGTGTCGCATCGTGCTACCGCAAGAGCAACGGCTATCTTTGATTGTTCGTATTACCGTTGAATATTTATTTATTTATCTAATCAACAGGCTCTATATAAGCCCCAATGATTTTACTTAAATCTAAAGTCTAACATGACAAAGTAACATATCGCAGTCAAAAATAAAACTTAAACATAAGCACAAGAAAAACTGTTAACACAATCCAATTAATAGTCAAAATTAACAAACAAAAAAAAAAACATACAAAACTACAAACTAATTACGCCTTAAAAAAAACAAACTAAACCTCCGACGAAGTATTTGACGAGACACATTAAAGCATTGTCCACTTAGAATCCGGACGCATGGCATATTTTCTAGGGACGCTCTCAATGATCACAATCTTCATTCGTTTACAGCAGTCTGATCCTACACTAGTACTCTTTTAACGGTGAAAATTTCATCGATTTTCTTGCAACGAGTGAAAAGTTATTTCAGATTGAAGACAAGAGAAGGAAAAAAATCTTGCACAAACACGTTGAAAATTTAGCGTGGTGAGGTACGACAGTCGCAAAAAATGTTAATATCTCCGAAACCATTATGTGTTTTGTGCACAGATGTTGTTAATCATGGCATAAAGGAGTGTCCCCAAAAGATTAAAGCTTGGGTTCATTGATTAGTCTACTTGGAATTGGAAGATTTGGCTAGAACTTCGAATTCTGGGCATCGTTTTTTAAAAACAAGATGATGAGAACAAATTTATACAAGGATGACAGCCTCAATAACCGCGTGCTGCTTTTCAAAAACGCACACAAAGAATCTATAGAGGTTTTATCTATTTTGATGATCTGTCACGGCAGCTGGAGCCGTTCAGTGGTTTCGTCATAGATGGGTAGTGTTTATCAACGAAAAAACACTCAAATTTCGCGTTCACTCTATTCACCAAATTGCCCCTCATTTTGCAATAAGAAAAACTTTTGGAATTTTTTCTTCGGAATCCTAATCAGACTAATCAAGGCACTCAGGAAAATGTATTGACAACCTGATTTTTGGACTTGCCGAAGGGGTTGATTCTAAAATTTACCACCGTTGTGCAGATTTTTAAGGAAGTTAACACGAAAAAAGTGTAATTAAAATAAAAATAAATAATTTCAATATAATTTTTCCATGAAATTACAATAAATAACCTTAGTTTTGACGGCTTCACCTTTCATGTTTGTTATTCCATCCCTGTGATATGCGTGATTTTGTCCGTCCGGATTCTAAGTGGACAATGCCTTAAAATCAAATAATGAACAAACCCTATTGAAGTTACGTTGCAGGCCGTTAACACCCCCAAACATACTGTAGTTCGTCCTGTTTAAGGGTGGCCGCAGCATGTAATTGTTGCGAAGTGCACAAGGTTGAACATTAATATTTAGTTGACCCAGAATGGCGGGGCAATCAAGGCGTCCTTGCAGAGTGTCCGAGACCAGTAAAGCCCTGGCTGTGTCCCTACGGGTCGATAAAGGTTCCAGATGTATCAGCTGGCAACGGCTTTCATAACTTGGCAAATTATACGGATTAGACCAAGGAAAACGTCGAAGAGCATATCTTAAGGCGAAACTGGAAGCATTTCCTCACTTTTTGGTTTTTGATTTTTTATTAAATAATGAAGCAATATTTTCAAAATCGGTTTTCGTGCACATGTAGAGTATGGATCAAGGTAGCTTCTGATTTTTTTTGTAGTGGAAAATGTTTTTCGTTTTTGCAGAAACCATTTTTGAACAAAATTTCACAAAAAAAATGGTTTCTGCAAAAATGGAAAACATTTTCCACCTCAAAAAAATTCAGAAGATACCTTGATCCATACTCTACATGTGCACGAAAACCGATTTTGAAAATATTGCTTCGTTATTTAATAAAAAATCAAAAACCAAAAAAATGAGAAAATGCTTCCAGTTTCGCCTTAAAAACCGCCGTTGAACAGACTCAATTCTTTCAACTCCATTGTTGTAGTATGGGTTCCAGACAACCGAACAGTATGGTGTATCATTTATCGTTAGAAATGATTTTCTTCCATCCTTGATCATTGGAGAATTCTTGCACATATTCCTTGGGGTCTCCTGTTACACTATTGGTTAAGGCTATGGATCGCCATTCCGGAGACGGCGGGTTCGATTCCCGTTCTAGTCGGGAAAATTTTCTCGACTCCCTGGGCATAGTGTATCATTGTACTTGCCTCACAATATACAAAATTCATGCAATGGCAGGCAAAGAAAGCCCTTCAATTAATAACTGTGAAAATGCTCAAAGAACACTAAGTTGAAGCGAGGCAGGCCAAGTCCCAGTGGGGACGTAGAGCCATAAAGTAGAAGAAAGAATTTCTTTAAGACTTTATATAGGGATTCTGTTGTTTTTTTTCTGGCATTTATACGAGAATTTCTCCAGTTTGTTGAGAAATTATTGGTTTATATCGGAGCCGTAGAAATAAAAACTTTTTTGCACTGTGGTTGGAACAGGAATGAAATTTTATTTAAACTAACTTAATGACCTTTGAGAGTGTAGGGTTCCTGTCATGTGTTATAGTGTTCTACAGACTACTGTGATTCTACAATCTGCATCCACAAATATTTCCAATTCGGATGATGATAATCCAAGATGCAATCTATGCTGGTGTATGATATGGAGATACCGCAAAACCCGTTTTGCCTCTCACGTTGAGTAGGACAGGAGCGTTTCTGTGCCAAAATTGACACGCTTTCTGACACGTCTGGACGGGAATTTACAGCTACGTAGCAGACCCCTTATCAAACTTAGGAATTGATTGTTGTTCGGTAGTTTGCCAATCTTTCTCCTGCTCCTTCTTCTGCTGTAGGTATGACGGATCTAATGGAATTTTTGACGGTTTCACATGGTTCAGGTTGAAGCGGCCAGCTAGCCTCCGGATTCACTGCCGTTGGAACAACGTATAACGACCTCCTGGCTCCTTCCTACTTTCAAGTCCCTGAAAATGCTTGATGTCATCAAGATTTGTCATCATGAAGTTTTTCTGTAGTTTAATAATAATAACAGTAGATTTTCTGTAGAACGCCGAATATTTCATTGAATTCTTCTTCAGTCTGCGTGGCAATAATAACGTCATCCACGTAGATTAGGATGTAGGGGTAGGCGGGGCATAATGAGCAGCTTAAGCATTTTGCCACTAAATCCAGTAAATTAAGTGCAACCAATGTGTAATTTTAACGTTCAATCCTCATTTGAACCTTAACTGACAAAAGCTAATCGTTGAAATTCCGAATAAAGTTATGAATGTTGTAAAATTTTATGTTTTTAAAAACGTATAAAATCGCGAGTTGCGTTTTGAGGGTGGGGCATAATGAGCACTAGGGTGGCCCACACTTATATGAAAAACAAAAATTTCAAAAAATGCCAAGTCTTACCTCCAAAATCAGTTGTGTTGGACTCCCAGAAGCTACGTTCAAAATTTGAGCAAAATCGGTTGAGCCTAAGGGGGCGCTCAAAACGCTTGAAGTTTGTATGGGAAAACTTGGCCAAATGTATGCAGAAATTTTAAGTTTTCGAATTGTGCCGCTAGGTGGCGCTGTAAGCGTTCAATAATCAAACCCTTTGGTATTATTGTAGGTGACTATATGCCAAATAACTTTCTCGAAGACCGCGAAGTGATTCAACGGCTGTGAAAAAAGTTATACCCTAGGAAAAGAGAGGCAATGTATTGAGATTTCATTATTGATATTATTCCTCTACATGTATTGGAAAAACAACAATAAAGTTTATCCTTACTTTACCTAGGGTATAACTTTTTTCACAGACGTTGGATCACTTTGCGGTCTTCGACAAAGTTGTTTGGCATATAGTCACCTACCTACAATAATACCAAAGGGTTTATTTATTGAACGTTTACAGCGCCACCTAGCGGCAAAATTCGAAAATTTAAAATTTCTACATACATTTGGCCAAGTTTTCCCATACAAACTTCATGCGTTTTGAGCGCCCCCTTAGGCTCAACCGATTTTGCTCAAATTTTGAACGTAGCCTGTGGGAGTCCAAAACAACTGATTTTGGAGGTAAGACTTGGCATTTTTTGAAATTTTTATTTTTCATATAAGTGTGGGCCACCTTAATGAGCACCCTAGGTGGGGCAGGATGATCAATACCAGTTTTGTACACAATCAAATGCTAATTGACTATTCTTGCTAATGATAAAGCATACCGTCAACAATCAATGAGAATTTGAAGGGATTGCGGGGTTTAATTTGTAGGGAACTGTGGGGTTTCAAAGAGTCTTCTATTGAGGAATTTTGAAACGGTGATAATATACAGATACTGAAATTTTCAAGCTAATAAATTGAAAGTTACAGCCACCTTACTATATGCAGCAAAACAGAGGAAACCATAATTAAAATTCGTTTGTTGAAGATGTTTACCATTTTTATTATTTTTTCACCAGTTGCTCATTTTGCCCCACCCTACTATCAACTCTTTGAAGCATATTTTTTCAACAAAATAATTATACAAATAGTTGAAAAGTTACAAATACATTTCATTGGCGTATGGAATATCAAGAAAATCGATAGATGCCCAGTAAGTTGTGATTTCGATTCCCAAAACCTTATTTTAGGTCACCTGATTCTTATAATATATTCCCAGTACATGACCACTTTACGCATTTTGATTAATTTTTCAAGGTAAACAGATTTTTTGACTAATGTTTTGTCATCAACTCATTGGATTTTAGATAATTAGGCTACAATCAAGCAATTTGTTTTGTTGATTTGAAGATTTACAGTGAAAATACATGGTGCTCATTATGCCCCGCATACCCCTAGTTTGCTCTTCCATTCTTTTTCCTTACCTATAAACACGGATCCGTCTTGGACGGTTTGAACTGCATCGATTTGAAAACGGGCAGATTGTTTGAGTCCATGTAGGCTTTTCTTCAATCGGCAGACAGCATTTGCTCTTCCTCAGTGGCACATTTCCGGTTGCTTCGTGTACATGGTTTCATACAGTATTCCAGAAATGTCTTCAGAAATTAGTATGGGGATTTTCTCCAATCATTCCTTGCGAAATTCGTTGATTGATTCTTCCAAAAATTCTATGCATAATACCTTCAGCAATTCCTTGGGAATTCCATTGGGATTTTTTCCACATATTTCAAAGAAAATTCTTCAAGGATTCTTTTGGGTTTTCTTTGAAAATCCTTGGGGAATTTCTTGAGTAATTTGTGGGATAATTCTGCTGAAGTTTTCTTCAGAAATGCACTTCTCCAATTTCTATCGCTCGCCCAATACCCTATTAACAATAGATCTGTAAATTAGGTTAAGCGGTAAAGAACTAAAAAATCTAGGGATTCTTTGAAAAATATCTCTAGGATTTTCAGAGATTCTTTCAGAAATTCATCTAGTTTTTTCATCGGCATTTTTTTCAGGAATTTATTTGAGAAATTCCTACTTTTTGGCATTTCTCCACGAGTTTTTGAGGGATACTGCAGGTAAAAATAATTAGAGCAGGTAAAATTTTCACTTTTCAAAAAATGATCAACTAGCTGTAACTTTTCGAAAAAGGGCATCAAATATTCTCAAATTTTTACTGTAAGTTCATCAACTAGTTGTGTATCAGTGGAAAAGATCGCACTATTCTAAACGAAGTTAGAAAGATTCTAGAAAAAAGATATGAGACTGATACAAATTTAATTTTGACTTTTTCTTCTCCCAACCCCCCTTCGTCAAATTTTTTTTGCAGGATTTTGAGTTTTGAGGGGGCAGATGAAAAATATTCATCAAAATATCACGTCTTGCTAAAAATTCTTTAACATATTGAACATAATAAGTTTTTTAATATTTTTCAAATTAAATGCTTCATTATTTTTATCCCCTTCCCCAGCCCCCCTCCCCTGACCGGCCAAAGAGTGGTGGGACAGAAAGTGAAATACATATTTGTAACGGCCTAATTATCCGATAGCCAACTAACATAGTATTGAAACATGAAAAACATTATAAAAATGCTGAATAGTTAAGAAATGTACAAATGATTTCGGCTCCGTTATGTTCATGTGACACCAGAGCCTTGACCAAGTATCGTAAAGAACTCGGGTGAAATCCATCTAGCATTTCTTCAGATTAGTCTAAAGATGACTTGGAGTTTGTGTCTTTGGTGAAGTTGTCCTGACGGACGTCGATCTTCTTATTAACCTTCACAGTACCAGGTGCCATCATCAAAAGTTTGAAAATTTGTAACTTTGTCAAATTTCATCTTGATTGGAAAAAATGCATCTCTAATTTTTTTATATGTTATATATAAATGTCTCAGTTTTAAATTGATGCAAACATTTTAAAAATCGGTGGTTGCCATCACGGTGAAAAAAATGTTTTGGTATAAAAATCCAAGATGGCGGCCAAAATCAATATGGCCGACCCAATTTTTTATTATTGTAAATAGTAGCTCTATCTTTCCTATTTTCAACAACAATTCGTTTTGAGGTGGTTTTTGGAGAAAATTTCGAGTTATATAAATTTAAATGAGCCACCATTTGACCACAATCGAGGGGTCTGCAAAAATTGTTGTGACTCTAACTAACGGGGGGTCCATCAATTTGAGTAACCAAATGCATTTTCCTTACTTTTTAGCGAGGACTTTCAGAAAATCGCCACCTTAATCATTTTTGAAGACATGGTGTAAATAGTGGGCCGGTCTCAGCGAGAGTTACCCCTAGATATCAAAACAGGGACTTTTTGAGAACATGTTGAAATTCGCAACAAATTAACTAATGCTAAATCTTTATTCCAGCACACCTGAATATGCACGGTTCTGAGACAGATGGATCTGTTCCGGTGACGTAGCAGGTCGGAACCGGTTCCGGTAGGAACCCAAAGGGGACACTTTCTGAATTTTACAGAACCACATCGTTCGACCGCACAGATTTAATGATTTTTCATCTAGATGCCAATAGGCATAGTACCGATATCCGACAAAGGATCTGGCCACTTCCGGATATTCCGGAACCGGTTCCAAAAGGGACTCAAAGGAGGCACTTTCTGAATTTCGCAGAACCATATCGTTCGACGTCTCTTATTTCATGATTTTTCATCCAGAAGCCATCATAGCTTCAATGATCAAAAATGGTTCTGATGACTTCCGGATGTTCCGGAACCGGTTTCGGTAGGGACCCAAGGGGGACACTTTCTTATGTCAAATTCGTTTTTGAACCTGGGTTGGAACTGGATCGGCGGAAAATGTGTAAACAAACAACGTCAAACAAACTTTAGTACAAGCGAAACCGAAGTCGGGTTGGGGTTGAAACTGTGATCTGATCAAAAACGAAAACGACATTAATTTCACAGAACCACATCGTTCGACGGCTCAGATTTCATGATTTCTCATCTGGATATCAATAGGCATACACTTCAAGAAATAAGTATAAAGACAGAGCCGAATTCCATACAAAATAATCATGTTTAGAGATCAAAATCACCTTTTCTAGCGATTTGATTGTTATGTTGTCTGTGGTAGACTTTTCAAATTATATGTTTAATAAATACGTAATGAAACTTTACTTTCGCACTCTTGTGGATTTGGTGCGAATTAAATTTCACAATCGCGCGGATTTGGCGCGGATTCAAATTTTTCTCGCGCGGATTTGGCGCGGAGTTTTTTCCACGCTTCTCGTAACAACCCTGCTTCAGAGATTTTCCGAAGGATTCCTCCAGGAATTCCTCTTGGAATTTATCCTACAAGTCTCTGATGTAACTTCGCTATGGATTCTAATAGAAATTCAGCCTGAGGATTTTTTAGGGATTCCTTCTAAATTTTTCTAAAGATCCTTCTATAAATATACCGACACGATTGCACACTAATGTGTAAAGTGTCTAAAATAAATTAACTAACTAACTACCTTCTATAAATATCTCTTCATATTCTTACTGGAAATCTTCTTCTGATTCGTTCGAGAACCTCTTGGAGTGCTGCTGGGATTTCTCCTGGCAGATAAACCATTTGTAAATGCTTGAACAAACTAAGTTATCTACACTTATCTACAAGCTTACTGAATATCACATTTTAATGTAAGGCTTCTGAACAGAGTAGTCGACAAATGTGTTAAACGATTGCAAGGTGATCGAAAACATCCTTGGTTTCTGGAATATCCTGAGGTGACCAAATCCATTGTCCGCCATCCGCACTATGCCTTTTGACATTCAGATGAAAAATCATGCAATTTGAGCTGTCGAACGATGTGGTGCTGTGAAATTCAGTAAGTGTCCCCATTGAGTCCCTACCGGAACCGGTTCCGGCCTGCTACATCACCGGAATAGGTCCAACTGTCTCAGTACCGTACATATACAGGTGTGCTGGAATAAATATTTAAAGTTTATTGATTTGTTGCGAATTTCAACATGTTTTCGCGTGTTCTTCTTAAAAAGTCCCTGTTTTGATACCTAGGGTACCCTAGATTTTTCCGGTCTAAATCCGGATCAACGGTGAACTTTTATGGTTCCATTGCATATGTCTAAAATTCAACTCATTTCTGGAGCAACATTTGAAAAGGGCCCAAGAGGTCTTGTGTCTTTTTTCGAAAACGCTCCGTAGGGCATAACAGCAGCCCGCCCACGCAAATGAACACCGTTATCCGAAAGACTGATGTTTGCTCTATCTGATAACGGTCTTAGTTTTTGTGAATAAGCTGATGGGAGTTCAGGAGCGACGTGTGAAGTCATTGTTTACCAATGCTTGTAAGCCCTTTTCAAATGCTGCTCCAGATTTGTGATTTTCTGTAAAATTTTCATCAAAATCGGATGAAATTTAACAAAGTTGCAGATTTTTAAACTTTTGATGTTGGCACCTGGTACTGTGAAGGTTAAACAATTTCTAGTTTGCCATTTTCTCACAAGATGATTCTGTCTGTAGTAGGGTATTGGTTCCCTTATTAAGCATGTGGCTCCCATTTTCATCCCACGAAAAACAAAGGATTGAAGCCCTGTTTGTTTTGTTTCTTATTTTTGTATTTTTTGTTAAAAGTGAGCACCCATGGAAACAAAAAGAACGGAGTCAATCGGTGCCGTAATCGCTTGTTTTCGAATAGGATGAAAATAGGAGCATGAGATTACTGATGGCACACATACCCTATAACCAGCGGTGTCATGGTCACGATTTTTTCCGCAGTCAAGTTCGCAGATTGTGAACAATCCTCGGTACCCACTCACGTAATTTATGTTTAGTCATTTACTGTCAGAGCTGTCCGATCGGTGTAGCACGCTAAATAAAATTTACACAAAAGCCAATTTACATGGAAAAAAATACACGGTTATGAATATTATTGGGTACCGGACTGGACACACAAAATTTAATGGTTTTCTTTGGTACATCGAGGTCTTGAAATTAGTCTACGGTATAACTGATTTGACAATGTCAGCCGAAAAAAAATATTAAAAGATGTTGGTGTCATTCTGGCGTTTTCTGTAAATATGTTAATTTTGCCAAACTTAGTTCGGTAATGTAATTATTAAATAAAATTAAATCCTTAGAACAGGTTGCTCTGGGATGAAAAATACTACTATTGCTAATATTTATTAGCAATTTATTCAGGGAATCTCTCAAGAATGTTTCTGGTATTGCTTCAGAGATTTCTCCCGGGATTACTTCCGACATTCCTTGATTGATTCCTTCCATTATTCGTTTGAGGATTTCTTCCTGTTTTTTTTCTTCTGGGATTCCTGTAGAAATTCCATCAGAAGTTATTATTTGGAATCCTTTCGAGATTTCCTGATTTATTTCACCCGAGGTTTTTTTATGGATTTCTTCCTGCATTTCCCCAGGATTCTTTTTGTGATTTCTTTTTTGATGTTTTCCCCTAAACATTCAATCATTTCTACTGGGATTTTTCCAGGATTCCTCCCGGGATTCTTCAATATTTTATTCCCGAGATTATAATTATTTCCCAGGATTCCTTTAGGGATTTTTCCTGGGATTTCTGCATAAATTCCTCTTTAAATTCCTCTTTCGGGACTCGTCTAGGAAATTCAAAGGGGCTTCTGTTGAGATTCTTTGAGGGCTACAAATATATTTTTTTAGGGATTCCTTAGGGGATTTTGGCCGGGTTTCCGTCATGGATTCCACCAGAATTTCTCCGAGGTTTTCTCCCGAGATTCTTCCAGGGATTTCTCCCGGGCTTCTTTCATTGATTTCTTCTGGAATTCTTCATTAATTCTTAACGTATTTTCTTTGGGGATTTCTCTTTAGATTTTTTTTTCAGTTATTCTTTTAAGCATTCGCGCTAGAATTCCTTTTGGGATTTCTCCCATGATTCCTTCCGGCATTCTTTCAGATATTCCACCCAGATTCATTTAGAGATTCCGTTAGATATTTCTCCTGAACTCTTTCAGATTCCTTCACAGATTTATCCGATCCCCTTGTAGATTCTTTTCTGATTTCCTTCATGGATGTCTTCCGAGTTTCTTTCAAGGCATCCTTCTGAGATTCCTTCTGAGATTGCTTCAGAGATTGCTTCAGAATTCCCTCAAGTATTCCATTTGATATTTTTCTTCCAGAGAAGGCTCCTGGATTTTTTCATGACTTGTTTCTACGATTCCTTTAAGAATTTCTGCCTTGATTCTTTGAGAGATTCCTTCTGTAATTTCTCACAATATTAATAATAATATTTTTTCTGGAGATCAGATTCCTCTAGAAAAAAAAAATCCCTGTACTCCTACTTGGATTACCCCATGTGGGGGGAGAGCTTCTTCTTCTTCTTCTTCTTCTTCTTCTTCTTCTTCTTCTTCTTCTTCTTCTTCTTCTTCTTCTTCTTCTTCTTCTTCTTCTTATTTATGGTTCTACGTTCTCACTGCAACTTGGCCTGTCTCTCTTCAACTTAGTATTCCTTGAGCATTTCCACAGTCCTTGACCTTGTATCTAAATTAACCTTAACAGCAAAATCAATTTAACCGTTTAATTTATAATACGCTCAAGCGTATGAAACTTGCAAAATTACCAACATTCCGCAACAATTCAAATCAAGAATCTTAAATTGTGAGCATATGAACCTCCAATTTCCGAAGCAGGTGAATTGAAAAGTATTTTACAGAACCGTATGGGGGGAGCTTGTAATTATAAGATTTGTACTCCTTTCTTCGACTATTCCTCGGCTGAATCTATCGAGTTTTTGTACCTTTTCACCTATTCTCACTATCAATCGGTTCCCATGTGCAATTTCCATTTCGCTAACTGTTCACGTTGGAAATTTAAATGCCAAAAACGATTCTCCCATCTCCGCCATGCCAAGAAGCAATTACCTGTTGGTTCGATAATGTTGATTACTATTTCCATGCTTGCATGATGCTGTCCATTATCGCCCATGTCCGTTTTTTTTTTCGAGGAGGTGAGAAAATAGAAAAACAACCAAGGCGGGAAACCATTTTGCCGGCCGAGATGAAACCACACAGCTCCCCTGATCTCCGTCAAGGCGCACCGTGATGTGTGTGTGGGCGAATCTCAGCCAGTCAGTCAGTCAGTCAATCAGTCGATGCAACGAAATCGAACGTACGGATTTCCATTCTCAAATTACCGCTTCTCGGTTAAGCTTTACTTGACGTACCGCCGCCGCTGCCGCCGCTGGAGTCTGTGCAGACCGATGAAAGTTGGCTTCCGACAACAAAAACTTTATCAAGCACGTGGGGGTCTCAGCTCTCACCTGTCTGAATGCGTGGAGGAATTGGGGGTTAAATGAGCAGGTTAGTATTTGAACAAAGCGTTGTTCTCACTTACTGCACAAGTATGCATGATATTCAAATTATTCGACCTACTTGATCATCCATATATAGCGTTACTAAGAACAACCCTTGTTAATCTCTAGTGGACCTGAAGAGTTACACGAAACACGATCTCCAGATTAGCTTAGATCACATCCCTGAATAACAAAATACTCGTAATTATTATAACTGCATCCTAACAACCTTTCTACTCGAGTATCGTACTATTTAACTCCCAGTTCTCCTGCATACTGACGAACATCTTCGATTTCAACCGAAAAGTGAGTGGGATGATTGGGAACGATCTTCGTCGTTTCATGCAGCTAGTTGCCTGCGGCTACGCTGAAGATCAATTGATCATTGTGCAATCCTCCAAACAACGAGACCGCCGGGAGGAAACGATTTCGTCATTTTGATTTCCGCACTCGTTGGATCTCTCTTCTGCTCCATACCTCGATTCGATCGGCCGGTTTGATTGAATTTCAATTTGGGAGGTGCTAATCGTACAAAAAACTGACGATGTACGATAAGAAAACATGCAACTGGATGCGCTCACGGCTCTCCGGTCGTAATGTTGGGTTGCATCATTTCAGGCGGAAAAATCGCCAAGTTGCTTAGGCAAATTGATCCCTAAATATTGGAAGGAAGATGCATGATAAAAACTATATTGAGTGATTATGATAAGTCGTAACCGATACTCACCGATATTCAATATTTTTGTCATTGGTTCACAAGTTAAATGATCTTCCTGCTTGATAACATTAGCATTAACAAAAGAATCAAGCAAGACGCATAAATTCTTGTTGATTGTTGTATGAGAATTGCTTCCTCTTGTCCGCTACCAAGAGCCCAGTTGCGTGGCACCAAACTTTTAGACGAGACTGACGCATCGCATTATCCATCAGTCATGAACAGAACATACCTTTGTGACAGAATTATTACTTACACGCTAACATTTCCTATATTCTTTGCTTCAGTGGCGTAGCCAGAATTTTACTTTCGGAGGGGTTTTCGATGATGAATAATCTTTTTTTTTATTTGTCGCTCCCATTTCGTAAACAGAAATAAACAGAAAAGTTTCACAAATAGTGACGCAGCCAAAAAAAAGAAATCGCCAGAAATCGTTTTATATTGAAAATTTAGTCCACAAATTTTGGCTCTGGGGGGGGTTAACGCTAAAACACCGCGTGGCTACGCCACTGTCTTACTTTGATGGTGCGCTACAATTTGCGAATCTACGTCAAATTAACCCTCTAATACCCTTTTTTGATCTAAATACCATTTTATGTCATCCAAAATCGATTAAAGAATTTTTTGAAAGATGATTCTTTTTATTCGCTATTTCAGAGTTTTGGTTTTTGATACCGTGGGTACACAGTCATGGATCACTTAGTGGTATTTTTGACCTTCAAAATTCAATTAAAAATAAAAGAAAACAAAAACTACGACTTTGAAAGCACCGTTGGCTATGTTTTGATTCGAACTTTTCATTCCCAATCCATTTGAAGTATAATCGCAAGTCATTTCCGCGTAAAAAAGGAATATTTCACTGTTTACAAAATGCCTTATTATGGATCAGCTCCACAGAGTCCCACACATTATGGATCAATTTTTGCCATATTATGGATCAGTGCAAAATTACTCAAAATTCCAACTCTAATCATAAATTTGCGTTTGTAAGGCTAAACTACGCAGTGCATTGATTATTTTACTGATGGAGTACCCGATTTTACAACAGGAATAAAGAGAAAACATTAAAAAGTGCCGAATCCATTTACTTCGATAGAGGTGCGCCACTAGGTTTCAGTGATGCTCTCCATTTTAAGTGTTATTTTCACAACTCTATGTTTCAAGACACCTGGTTTTCAAGGTTACATGTTTTTTTAATGATACTTTTGATACTTTAAGGTAAGAATATTGTATCAAGAGCGTTGAGTGAAGCAAAAATCTATATTTGTTTAAAGTGATCCATAATAGCGTCAAACGATCAGTTTTTGGGTCACATTATGGATCACTGTTGAAAGTCACATTATTTTGGTATTTGAATCCCAGAATAAAACAAAACTTCTTTTAATAGATACATACATATCTTATCCAATGTGTACGAGCGATTTTTATATCAAAATTGATGGATTTCGACACTTTTGGAGCTTACCGCTGCAGGAGTAGCTTCTTATGAAATTCGGCTGCTTACTGGCAGATGTGAGAGGACAACACTATCGTTGCATTAAAATACATATTATTTTTAGATTGAACTCTTGTAAATGACTTTTTATCTTATCTTTATCTTTATTTTATCTTAACAAATAGGATCATGCTACAAAATTAAATTTCGTGTCGAAATATATGTTTTGAGCAAGATATTCGACTTTAAACATCAAAGTGATCCGTAACTGTGTGTGATCCATAAATGTGTAGGGATGGTATTTCTAATTCTTATTTTTGAACATCCTTACACTTTAATATTATACAGGGGATAGACAAAATGATCGGCACAGGCGAAATTTTCACTTTTCAAAAAATGTTCAACTAGCTGTAACTTTTCGAAAAGTGCATCGAATATTCTCAAATGTTTACTGTAAGTACATCAACAAGTTATGTATCAGTGGTTCAAATTTGGAAAAGATCGGGCCATTCTCCACGAAGTTATACAGATTCTTGAAAAAGGTATAATTATCCAATAGCCTATTTTGAGCTGTTATATCTCCGTAATCAATGAACCGAATGCAATGAAATTTTTACCATTAATGACTTATATAACGAGCTTTTAAAAACCTTTGACATAACTTAATATTCTTAACACGAAAGAAAATTATAACGGTAAGATTATTTTCCTAATAATACACCAAATTATCCAAACTTCAACATCGTTTCAAAATTCAAGATGCAAATTATAGTTCATTTAATTTCCCTCTACATGACTTATATATAAATGTGTTTTGATGGAAAGAAATAACATAGTCACCAATAAATTGAAAAAGCAATGGACTGCCTATAACTGCATAACAGTCACATTCGACAAAAGTAGGCATTGGAGAAAATGGAGCTCAAAGTTTGCAACTTGCGTTAGTATGGAAAAGGATTGAAATTTCAAAAATATGCCGAAAATTCAAAATTAATCCTTTTGCAATGAAATCTTCTACAGCTCTTCTTCTATGCAGGGCGAAGAGTTGGAAAAATAAATAGACCAAAATATGATTGGCGGTACGCTATGGGGCCAGACTGGCCCGGCCAGTGTGTATTCTCAGTGTGACTTTTAAGCGGTTACATTCGTGAATATTTGATAATGAGACAAAATGACTTGGTATTTATTTCACATTTTGTAGAACAAACTTGTCATTTGGGTGGATAAAAGTACTGCTAATTTGGAGATGATCCCCGGAAATAACTCAATATTGACAAAAATTGCAAATGTTACAAATATGCAGTTATGGGCAGTGGAATGCATATTAAAAATAGATCAATTTAGGCTGATACAAATTTATTTTTGACTTTTTGTCTCCCCCCCCCCCCCCCCCCCCCCTTCAACAATTTTTGGCTGGACTTTGCATTTTGAGGGGGCAACTAAAAAAATATTTATCAAAAAATCGGGTCTTGCTAGAAATCCGATGTGTTTATTATTCTTATCCACCCTCTCGATCAGCCAAAGAGTGGTGGGACAAAAAGTGAAATAAATATTTGTAACGGCCTTACTAAAAAATCGTGAAATGAATGAAATCGCAATACAATTTTCTCTTGCTAAAAACTTCAAGTTAAGTTAAACGTTTTTTATAGTTCATTATATAAGTCATGCATGGTCAAAATTTCATTGCAATCTGCTCATTGAGTCCGGAGATATAACAGCTCAAAGTTGGCTATCGGATAATTATACCTTTCCCAAGAATCTTTATAACTTCGTGGAGAATAGCCCGGTCTTTTCCACTAAAACACAACTAGTTGATGAACTTACAGTAAAAATTTGATAATATTCGATGCATTTTTCAAAAAGTTACAGCTAGTTCAACATTTTTTGAAAAGTGAAAATTTTGCCTGTCCCAATCATTTTGTCTATCCCCTGTAGGTAGGAAGCCTACCTGGTATACAGATTTTTTAAGATGAAAACATTTAGAGATTTTGAATTATTTTTATTTTTATGAAATTTTTTGTATGAATTTAAGGAAAATAATTTTAGAGTACAGTCAGATCTTTTTTTACGCGGTTTTGATTTACGCGGCCGCGTAAATGAAAACTCCATACAAAAAAAAATTTCATCGTCTTATTTTTGCATGATTCGTCGAGAAATGGTGAGACTTTTTTTACGCGGTTTTTCGAATTTTGAACTGAGTTTTTTTTACGCGGTACGTATCTCCCGCGTTCTATTCTATTCTATTCTAGTGCTTGCACAGCCAGTATTGAAAAGCATCCTGGAAATATCAAAATTTCTTCTGATATTTTCTTGTCAGCATTAATATTTGCAGCATATCATAGATGTGATACAAATATTAAAATGGCCAGGCCCACTGTGCAGACTATTGGATTGAAAGATAATTCAAAAATATAAGGCAATCAGGTTATCCACTTATGAATGACATGATTGACAAACCTTTTTGAATTGAATGAAGGAAGAAACGGGGACAACCGTACCAACCGTTTCTGTGTAGGGGAATGATTTTTGAACATGAGATCGTTGGGAGTGGTGCAGCTAAGAAGGTTATTGCACACTCCGTTATAGTTGGGGTCTCTTCTCCTGGGATGGGGCACAGGCATTTGTCCATGTGTCCTGGCTTTAAAGCCTAGGCTTAAGCGCCATTACTCGCTCTCTGAAACGAAAAGAAAGAATAATGGTCCCATTCCCAAATAAACAAAACAATCATCCCATAATAAGCACAACCAAAATAATAAATTAGTACAAATAAGTTAGCCTATCACAGCAACATGAAATGACAAGTTCAGAAATTCATGTCATGA
Source organism: Aedes albopictus (assembly GCF_035046485.1). NCBI lineage: Eukaryota > Metazoa > Arthropoda > Insecta > Diptera > Culicidae > Aedes > Aedes albopictus. Next base: position 502,403,595 of record NC_085137.1, on the reverse strand, counting down.
TTTACTAAAATTTATAACTTCCTGAACCTAGGTTGAATCTGGCGATTACAGCAACTAGCACAATTCTCCGATTTTGTTTCGCTTGCAATATGTCATTTGACATATGTTCATTTTTTGTTATCATAAGCCTATGCTCAAAATGAAACTAGATATTACTGCGGATAGTCTGAAGCTTCAAAGATGCTGCTAAAATGCTAACAAGTTTTTTTTTTCAAATTATGCTTCAAATCGACACTCATGGTGACAAACTGTACAAATATGATGGAAGAATAATCAAAAGATAAGTATACATATAAGCAAATCCAAACTAATACCTATTGTAAAAGTCTGAAATAAAATACTAAAAACAGAAACCAATACAGCTCAATTTACTTTTAATAAAATGTTTGATTTATTAGAAAAAAAAATAGCATAGCATCAAAGATAAAAAGGAAAGATAAAAAAATCAGCGTACAAAAACGTTTTAAGCTCCAAGATGACTGCATCAAAAGAAAATTTATCATTTCTAAGCTTTCACAGTAGAATAATAGCATGAAACGAACTCACCAATCTCGATGTTCATCCCTCTATTGCTCTGTTGCTAGTGGCGTCTCAAACACTTCAAAAATACTTTTTCCGTCCTAGAGAACGAAATGAAAACGAACTAGCGACTGATTGTCACCATCAGCCAATTTCCTTAGGAACCGATTTTTAACACGAATTTGACCACCCCATTCACCGATCTACACACACCAACGGTTCAGAATAAGATAATTTATTTGGTACATAAACCAAGTTTTCCACACATTTTTACTGAATTTTCGATGATTTTCTTCGTTTGCTACAGTTCCGTAAATCTTAAACTGACCAAAGAATCTTCACGGCTAAACGCACGACCTGCGAGTACTAGCTCCAGATCTGCCAGTTTGACACTACGGGACGCGACGAAGAGAAAAGAAACAAAACGACGACCGATTCCAACGGAAACATTGTTATCGTAAAAAAATCACTTGCCAACGGTGGCCACTTGTCGGTGTGTTTCAAACCGTTCAATCATTGTTTTCTTCGGAGAATTGTCAATTTCCCCAAAAACTCTCCTTCCACTTTCATGCACTTCGCCGGATGTTATTGGAAAGCTTCACCTTCAACTCATGTTAGCACCATCCAAATAGAAATTCGCACAACATTGAATTATCTAATTTTTATACAAATAAATTTACAATTTCTCGGCCGAATCCAAAATCCGCGGAAGTGAAAAAACGTGACAGTAAACCAAAAACTCAACCGTCCGCGAGCGCCGCCTACCGCGATCCCCGGTACGTATTCCCCGCGTGAAAAAAAAAAAAAAAAAAACCTGACTGTACATATATTTAATCCCACTAAACTATTTACTATATAGAGCTATGTTGCACAATCAGCTAATGCTGGAGCTCACAGAACAATATCGAAGGCAATGAGATACTTTCGAGATGTTCAGGATGATCAAAAGTGTTTTGCTATTCGGCAGCTTTCTGGTATTTTGAGTAACGCAACATTACCAATCGAAGGGATAGCTCCGAAAGCTGAAGAGACACTATAAAATGCTCACATAATTTACTGTGGACGCAGAAACTTCATGTTCTTGATCTCAAAACTAGAAGGTCAAATGTACACTAGAACATCAAATAAACAGGACATATATCGAAGGTAAAAACTTGAGTTTCCGTAATAATATATATGATAGAGTTTCATCAGTTTCTCACACTCCTGTTTAAACTGTTATCCAGCAGTTCCCTAGAGAGGCCACATCGAACTCATCCTCGTCTGGCAACGCTGCGTCGATTTTTTTTTAAATCCTAATTGCGGTTCAACTGTGGCCGGTTAGCATCAGCGGAACGGTCAACAAAGCAGCCGAACGATCATAAGCGTAGACGTAAGGAAGAACAATAAAACTGTATCGCAGGTTCCCTGTGAATGACTGTCTAATGTCAACAATGATACAGCGATTTCTACGCAACAGATAAAGTGCATTACAGCTAGTTTCTATCCTAAATTATCAAAAACTAAGTGAATTGTACTTTTGAGCTTATTTTTACTATTTCTAAGTTAGTCTAAGCATTTTTTGGATCTCATGCAATAGTTCTCTCTCTTCTTAGCGTAACGTCCTCATTGGGACAAAGCCTGCTTCTCAGCTTAGTGTTCTATGAGCACTTCCACAGTTATTAACTGAGAGCTTCCTCTGCCAATGACCATTTTGTATGCGTATATCGTGTGGCAGGCACGAAGATACTCTATGCCCAAGGAAGTCAAGGAAATTTCCTTCACGAAAAGATCCTGGACCGACCGGGAATCGAACCCGTCACCCTCAGCATGGTCATGCTGAATACCCGTGCGTTTACCGCCTCGACTATATGGGCCCTCTCATGCAATAGTTACTTAACGCTAAATTTGTGAATTTACCCTTGTTAGTACTACATGCAGGTAACATATGTGGCCTTACAGAAACCTGTTGAAATCTAATATGTAACCGCTTAAATTTAGATCAAACTCTCATTATCTACCGACACAAGATACTCCCAGCACTGAATTCGATAGGCTAGGCTACGAATCTCCGAGCCAGTAAGTAATCATTTAATGCTAAGAAGCAATACGAACGGGCAATTAAACCAACCTTAATTTAACCTAGCATAATCGCTATACGCTATCGACCGTATCGTAACCGGACTTTGGAACTCGAGGGTTCACCAAAAATTGTATGTATGCCTTTGACGAGAACATTTGGTGGAAATAATTAAATTAAACGTTTATTTTAGCTGAAAGCTTACCACAACAACAACCACGGGTTTGCTAAACAGATTTTGAGAATCTCCTCACAGTCCACAGAACACTAATATAGAATAGTCTTGGTAACCACAGTTAATTATGAAACGTTACACTGTAAAGCGGAAATGACTGTAGACTTGCTATGCAGTGTAGTTTAGTATATTTGGAATATCCCAAAAGAAATTTGGAATGATTTGTACTATTCCAAGGCGGTCATAAATAACATTTGGTAATGTGATGTTATGATTCATTGCGAAAATCACTACAGTAACGGCTGTAGATGCCAGGGACTAAACTCCGGGATAGTTTTGATGACGCTAAATGACCCGAAAGTAAATAATAATATAAATTAATCTTCCTGTAGGTCCAATAATTTTAGTTGATTATGTGAAGTTACTCTGTATAGCTCAATATTGTAGTACGGTAGAACTATAGATTAATCAAGTAGGTCATGAGTTAGGGATTAGACAGATAGAAGAATCTTCGTTCATAAATCATTCTGTTCCCAACCGCCAATCACTGAAGTCGTTTCACTACAATATGACTATCGTTACAAGTGTAGATCTGAAGTTCTGTTGTTGGGAGTGGTTTGGTTGATGTGGAACATCCCAAATGAATTCTGTAATGGTTCATACAATTTGGACAGCAGTTCATAACGAAAAAAAACTACTACACAGCTGTAGATGTTAAAAACTCAACTTCAGGACAGTTTTGACGACCCTGAATGTCCTAGAAGTATGTGTATAATAATTTAAATTAGTCTTGCAGTAAGTTTTGTAGTTATTTCGGTTATATTTGCATTCACCTGCATTCCTAGCTTTGCTGTTTCGCATTCCAGGTGGGTGTACATCCCAGATGCCGCTCCAAATATTCTGAAGATAATTCCCATGTCGCAAGGCGCATAAACTGACCGGAAGTCTTTGAACAGGTGGTGCGTAGGGACCTGGTATTCACCGTATTTCTGGGGATTTCTACCGTACGGTTAAGATTTGATCCGTTGTCGACCGGCTGTTGATGAATTCGATTTGAAACCTTCCCACGAACTCAGAAATTTTAGGTGATAGACGACGGATGATGCTCTGGGATAGCACTTTGTAGGTGGCATTAAAAATGGTGATCGCTCGAAAGTTTTGCTGTTGGCACGACGTTTTTTTATTAAATACTATTGAAAAAAAAGTTTTTGGGCTACCGTACGCTGTTTTCGGAAGCCCTTGTGACCATAATGGCCAAGCTACAAATATTATTCCATTCGTTTACGAATTACTCTGGGCATACCTGGAGGAATTCCTCTGGGATTCTTTCAAGAATTCATCCAGGGATTTCTTCAGGAAATCTTCTTAAGATTCTTGCAGAAATTCTTCTCGGGATTCTATCAAAATTCTTTTCGGGACTCTTTCAGGAATTTCTCCCAGGATGGCTTCGGGAATTCCTCTTGGGATTCGTTCGGAAATTTCACCTGGAATTTCTTCACCTTTCTTCCGGAGATTCCATAACGAATTCCTTCTGGGCTTCATTCAGGAATTCCTTCCAAGATTGTTTCAGGAATTCTTCTCGGGATACCTTCAGGTGGTTTTCTCGGGTTTGCTGCAGGAATTATTCCTAAAGAGATTTCTTCAAAAATGTCCTAAAAAATCCCTTTAAAACTGTCACCTGGGAATTCATCAACAGATTCCTTCAATAAGTCTTCTTGGTATTTCTTTAGGAATTTCTTCTGGGACTTCTTCAGGAATTCTTCCAGAGAATACTTCAGAAGTTCTATTTGGGATTCCTTTTAGAGTAGGTATAGGGATGAATCATGGATGTTTTTTCCTTTGTTTCCTTTTGAAATTTCTCCAAGGATTTCTCCAAAACTTTCCAAGGCTATTTTTGGGATTTTTTATATTTGATTTGTGTTGATTCCATCCGGGAATTTTTGAAAACCGTCTTCTAAAAGTTCTTTTGAAAACCCCCAATGAATTCCTCCAGTAATTCTTTCATTTTTTCAACTCTATATAATTTGTTTCATCAACCCAACCAAGGATTGACTCAAGCATTTTCAAAAGCATTCAATTCTTCCACATTTATTCGTTGAACTCCACCATAAATTCTTCCAAAGACTTCTCACGAAACTCTGCTTAAGATCCTTCCCGTACATTATGAATTCGTCAAATAGTTCCTTGGACAATCCTTCCAAGAATTCCTCCAACGATCTCCAGTCTAACTTCCACGGCTTTCTCCATAGATTATTCTAAGGATTCTTCAGGAGTTCCATCTAAGGTTCTTCTCGAAAGAGTTGTTAGACAAATTTCCAACGATACCTAAAAAGTTAACCTGCAGAAAATCGTGCAGAAATTCAAAGAGAAATCTCTGCAGCAGTTATTGGAATAGCTCCTGGGGAGACCTTAAAGGAATTCCTCAAAGAATTATTGGGAAAATTCATAGAGTAATATATGCACAAGCAACACGCCGTATAGAATTTAATTTGACGTATATCTAACGCAATACTGGAATCACGTCAAATTATTTTATACAATCAACTGCTGTAACTCCTATATGAATTGTGTGTTGCTTGGAATGAGTATTCAAAGAAGAAAAATCGAAAGAATTCATGAAAAAAAACACTAGATTCGTTGGAAGAGCTCTTGCAGTTATTATTCTAGAAGTTCATAAATCCTTGATAAAATTTCAAGAGTAATATTTAAATAAAATCCTGCAGAAGAGCTTGGATAAGCTTCTGGAGGAATCGTAGAAGAAGTTATTAACGAATATTTGAAAGGAGGAATGTTATATAACCAATAGCGTGAAGGAATTCTCGGAAAAAATCGTAGGAATTCTTGTAGAATTTCTCTAATTTTTTCTAACAAAAAAACCTGGAAAAATCATTGGGAAAATTCCTGAATTTCTCTTCCAGGACTATTTCTTGGAGGAGTTCCTGGACGAATCATTGGAGAAAATTCCTTAATGAATTATTGAAAATAATTTTTGGAGGATTCTCTGTAAAAAAAACTATTGTAGCATTTTTTATAGAATTCATAGAGTAGGAAGGAATGGAGGAATTGATGGAAGAACTCCTAAAGATTTTTTAGAGAAATTGTAGGAGACGTGTTACGTGGATTTCCTGCAGGAATTTTCCGAGATATTCCTAGAGTAGGGGCTGTCCATTTACAACGTTATGGTATTTTCATGATTTTTCGATACCACCTCCCCCCCCCCCTTTCAGATTTTTTGTATGAGAACCTAATTATGTTGGTTTGGCGCGTAAGATTTCTCTATCATCCGCTCCCCCATAGACCCTTACGTAAATTTGTAATATGCAGGCGCGTAATTTCTGGTGATGTATTAATTTTTTACCGTAACTTCATTCAGTTACATCGTTTTCCAACATTTATCACCATGTATACCTTGGTTGGCACTGGAAAGTGTCAACAAAACAATTCCAGCAGATACCTAGAAGCAGTATCATGTTTATCACCTATCTTCTAACTCGGTGAAATAGCCGAGAGGTAAGAGATATGCCTCACAATCAACGGATCAGTGTACGAATCCATGTCATTATTTTACTTATATATGAGTCATCTATTGATCCGGTTCTAGCGATTGCTAGACCCACCTCTAAGCTGCGGCGGCTGGTTTGTTGCGTGGAAAGGATGTAATGGGTACATTACTCTTGCGACGCGACTGATGTGCAGCGAAAATGATGTGATATCACATGATTATTTTTTTTTTTTTTTTTTGAATGAACAGCACCACTATGTGCTGGAAGAATTTTAAGAGGAATTCATAAAGAAATTTCGGGAGGAATCGTTGAAGGATTTCATAAAGAAATGCTTAAAGAAATTTCTGGAAAAAAAAACTTGGTGGAACTCCTGCAAGAATCCATGGAAGAACCAATAATGGTAGAAGTTCTTAGAGAACTTCTAGTAGTGATCTTTAGATGAATTACTTAAGTCCTTCTTAGTGAAATCCATAGAAAGATCCCTTCAGAATTCGTTGGATGAATTCCTTTAAATAGTCCCATGAGAAACTTCTGGAGAAATTCCTTGGGGGATCCTTGAAGGAATCACTAGGAATTATTTTGAAAAAAATCTTGGAGAAATCTTCTTGAAATGTGTTGTTGAATTCGTTAAGAAATTCATGCAGGAATTCTTTGAGTAATTGCCGGAAAAATCTATGGAGGAATTTTTTTTTGTTTTTATTTTTGTGTATTTTAACTAGTTGCTAATTCTACACTATGGAGAAATTCCTAGACACAATCATGGGAGAATTGTTAGAGGAATCCTTGACACAAATCTAGTAGGAGTCCTTGAAAAATACCAGGATGACTGAAATTCATGGTGAAATCTTTGGGGAAATAGGAGAATGAAAATAATAAATATGTATAGAAATTCCAGCAGGAATTTCTGGAATATTTTCTTGAGAAATGTCTAAAACATTAGTCGGATAGTTTCCTGAAGATTTTTTGGAGGATTTTTTTTTTTAATTTTCTTTCAGTGAAGACTAAATATAAAAAAATGTGCGATTGTTTGTCTCAAAGTAACCTGCATTCATATAGAATTGCTGCGGTAGTACCAATTGACGCCATGTTTACTACCGGTTTGGTGGTTTGCAACGCCAATCATTTCATTAGCGCCTATTTGTTCTACATCAGCCCCATATCGAACCGAGCCCGTGCTTCTTCGCACCACCGTGCACAAATGCGTGAAGCCTAAACTCGTAGAAAGCAGCCCATTAGCTACCGGCACTTCATTCACGCCTGTGGTTCCGTACGGGTCCGTCGGCGGTCCGGAATCCGATACAGTGTGACTCCAGCCCCAGCCCCAGCCCAACCAACCAACCAACGGGGATTTCCCCTCTCCTAACCTAGCAACCTATGCTACCGGAAAGACATTAAAGCTAGCGCACCGCCCGCCCGCATTCACTCTCCGAACAGAAATGGAAGAAAATAGCAACCGAAACCAATGAAAGCTAAAACAGCAGAAGCAGAAACCCTTGCCTTTGGTGGTGGAGAGCCATTCTCCACCGAAGAATAGGAAATCTAGTTCAATCATTATTTCCACCATCATCTTCGTCATCGTCGACGACGACGGCTGTGTTCACGCCTTAGCGAGGCACAGTACTGGTCAGTTTGTATGGAACAATGGAATTTCAATATGAAGTGGTCAATTTTTCGAATCGATTTGGTGGAAAATTTGAAGCAACTTTTTTTTTACTCCTTCATTTTAAATAGAATGAAGTTGCTGAAAAATGTTAAAATTTTAATTGTGGACAGCAAAAAATACTCTCGTAGAATTCCGGGCGCACACGGTACTGAAATGATCATGTCTCCGAAAATTTTACCCTGTTTTCGAAATTTTGGCCGTTCTTGGGTATCCTGAAACATGTTTTTATACAACACCATGAACACTCTTAGCATTATGGGTATAAAAAATTGCCACAGTGTATCTGATCATTCTGAGATCGTAAAGCTCAAATTTTGGGAGAAGGTATACAATCTGGTTACGAATCGAATAAGCGTTGTAGAGTAAAAACGATTTTTAAATCACGCTACTGTGGTATATCTTTTCTATTAGGATGCAAGATCTAGTCATAAACTTGCATCTATGAAGTAATTATCAAAAATGTGCCAAAATTGCCAATGTCGCTTACGTCACTTTGCATTAAAGCAGCGTAGTGGTCATTCTGAAACAAGTTTATTGCGGGAATATGGTTTGCCTCAAGCTTTTTAACCCTCTAATGGATACCTGGGGTCAATTTGGACCCCAGGCAACTTAGGAGTAATGGCAAACAAGTTGGGTATAACATACTGGCTTTATTTTTTTCAATACCTTTAAACTAGACCTAGTTCTATAATTTAAGCAAAAATAAAGTTGATTTCATAGCATACTTTGATTTTTATTCCATGTCAAACTTCAACCGGCGATTTTGTATACCTGGGGTCCATTTGGACACCAAATTGAATTCTCTATATCTTTTGATTCTGATGTTTTAGAATATTCATGTCTTCGGCAAATTTGTTCGGTAAGTCATGCGCCATCTGGCGGTTAATTGATTAATTCGAAATTTCCTCACTAGATGGCACTATTTACCATAAACAATTTAGTAGTACAATGTCTTCGAACGAAATTATCGGAAGGTCTAGAGCTTGTAGAAGCGTTACGTTTTCGGGAAAGTTGGTCAGTAAGTCTAAGCGCGAAATGTTCTAACGGGGGTCATTTTCCCATACAAAATGGGTATCTATATATATAAAAATGCAGTGGCATACGTGGGACCGCGCATAACACGCGAACGGAATGTCCGATTTCGATCGTCTTAGTTTTATTCTGTTAGTTTTCACCCAAGGAAGGTTTATGAGGCGTAAAACATGGAAAAATTGAGAGTATTTGAGAATCGATCTTCAAAACATTTTTTGACCGGGGACTTGGTATTGGATTGAAACTTGAAACGTCAAAAAAACGCAGTAGGCAAGACAAAGTTTGGCGGGTGTTTTAGAAATCACGAAAAAAAATAAAAATTGTTCTAGACCCCCCGATAGAACATTTTGCTCTTAGCACCAAATGAAAGAGGGCACCCTTAGCTTTAAATTGCTGGGTGACTTAACGATACTGATTTTTTTTTTCGATAATATTTTTTGCCGCAGACACAGTGTGCACCAGCTATCACGCGCGGTGCAGAAAAAGTGCCGCACCGGTGTAGCACGGACATTTTCGGTGCAAAAGTGCTACAAAGGTGTAGCACCACCGCAAAAACGAAAACGACATTAGAAAGATGACGCCTTCGAGAAAGTTGTTGTGTTTGTCAGTTACTTCCAGATAATGGGCGGTTTGATTTGAAACTCCACACATAGGTGGCGCTAGTGAGCATGCCAATTTTTCATCTCATATATCTCAAGATCCTGATCACATAGAAAGATGGTGTGTTCGGGAAAGTTGTTTCATAGGTCAAGAACTTACAGATTATGCAAAATTTGAATCGGAAATCCACACATAGGTGGCGCCACTGAGTATGCAAATTTTATACTTCAAATATCCCAGGGTCCTAATAACTCTCTTACCGTTTCTACTATCTTTATTAAAGATGTTTGGTAAGTCAAGAATGTACAGATAATGGACCGTTTGATTCGAACCTCTGTCATTAGATGACGCTAGTGAGCATACAAGGATTCAGATTATTTATTAAAATTGAAGATTCTGCAAATAAGTCGTTTAACTCAGAATTTTGCTCATAGATGGTGTCAGTGGGCATGCAATTTGTATATCTCATATAGCACAAGATCCTGCAGTCATAATCCTAGTGCACAATTTCTGCGCGCACTCAGAAATAAAACCACCACTCAGTGCACACGCAGCGTGTTCACAAGGAACTGTTAAAATATTTTGATGAACCCAACGCATACCAGTGGATCCCAGAAAAAGCTAAGAGATATCACATCTTATGATATCAGAGGCAAACAGACACAACAATTACACAATTTCTCACCCATATATCTCAGGGTTTTAATTACTTGGAGTTTTGATGTACACGGCAATACTGTTAAGCTGGTCGAGGACTAACAGTTGATGGGCTGTTTGATTCGAAATTTCACTAATAGGTGGCGCTCAAGAGCCTATATTTTTTTTAAATCTCAGGACGCTGGTTACTTAGAAAGATGGTTTCCACGGCAAAACTTTTTGGTGAGTTAAGAGCTTACAGTTTGATGATGCAAAATTGCATCTCTAGGCGGTGCTAGTTACAAATTTAGTTACAAATAGGTTGCAAATGATTAAAATTTCTAAAAATTCATTCAACAATAGAATTTCCAATCCACTACGGCTCCAGCGCTGCTCTCTCTCTTGCACAGACCATCAAGTATGTTTGACGATGCTATCCGCACGGCCACAAGTTTGCCATGTAAGTAGAACAAACATATACCCACACATAAATTGGACTCATTGTCACTATGTTATACAGCGTGAGCCATGACGCAAAAAGTAACTTGTTCAACAAAATGGGTAAACCTGAAAGTTATGGCAATGAATCCTGAGATAAATGAGATATTTGATTTGCATGCTCGGTACCGCCACCTACATGTGGATTTCCGAATTATACTGTCGATTAACTGTAAGTCGTTGATCTATCAAACAACTTTGCCGAAGACTCCATCTTTCTTTGAGCTCAGAATCCTGAAATATATGACATATACAATTTGCATGCTGACCAATTTCATCTACGTATGGCGGCCCATGGTCAGTAAGTACTTGGCCTACGCAACAACTTTTCCGAAGACTCCTTCTTTCTAAGTGATCAGAATCCCGCGATATATGAGATATATGAAATATGCGTGCTCAATAACGCCACCTATACGTGAAGTTCCAAATCAAACGCTACATCACCTGTAAGTCCTTGACGTACCCAACAACTATGCCGGAGATATCATCTTTCTATGTGCTCAAAATCCTGATATATGAAATATAAAATTTGCACGATTAGCGCCATCTATGTGTGAAATTTTCAAACAAACGGTCCATCATAAGTAAACACATGACCCTATAAACTACTTTACCATAGACACCAAATTTCTATGTGGTCAGGATCTTGATATAAATGCGATCATATACTTAATACTTACATGCACACTAGCGCCACCTATGTGTGAAATTCAGAATCAAACGGACCAGCATCTGTCAGTCCTTGAGCAACTCAACAGTTTTGCCGAAGATACCATCATTCTAGGTGATCAGGATCCTGAGATATATTAATATAAAATTTGCACGCTCAGTAGCGCCATCTATGTGTGAAATTTTCAAACAAACGGTCCATCATGAGTAAACACTTTACCTAATAAACAACTTTGCAGAAGACACCAAAATTCGCAGGATCTTGTTATATATGTGCTCAAATACTGAATACTTACATGCTCACTAGCGCCGCCTATATATGAAATTCCGAATTAAACGGTCCAGCATCTGTAAGTCCTTGACCAACCCAACAACTTTACTGAAGACACCGATATTCCAATAAATCAGGATCATGCGATACAGATGAACGAATTTGGGGTCCAAATGGACCTCAGGTTTCCGAAATGGACCATCATTGATCAATTTCCTGTAGAGGGTTAAGATAGCCTAAGCTAAATAATATGAATATCAGTTGAGGTGATCAGATCGGTCCAATCAAATAATCTGTTGATAGAGAATGAGTTCCTGAACTGATTAAGCTCAAGTTTGTTGAAATTGGTTGGGAATTGGCAAAAATATGCGTATTTCAACTTCGCACCTACTCGATTTCCTGCCGGTATTCCACGTGGCAAACAAAATGTAGTGATCGTTCTCCCTGGCCCTCCTACTTCCAAATTCGGTCAACCCCACCAATAGATATATATTCACGTGTTCTTAGATCCGGAAAAGTTTCAACATTCTCCGAGTACCTGCCACCCATAGTAGCGGTAATCATCTGTACTACTTGTTGGGTTTTATATATTATATTTCTGGTGAAAAACTTAACCTAAAAAACGAAAGTGTAAACATGAAGTCCACACACCCCAAACGCTTTCAGCAATATTTTGCTAAATTTTGGCGAGCTAGAAGGTTCAGCAAAATTTTTTGCTGAACTTTCGGCAAAGTTTGCTGAATTTCAGCAAAACGTTACTGGTGATCAGCAGAGTTTACTGAACAAATCAGCAAAATTTTGCTGAATTCCAACAAAATGTTTACTGAAACCCTCAATTGATTTTTGGTGTGCAGGGCCTGCCACCATGCTTGTTTTGATATTTGAAAAAAAATGGGTAAATCATTTTGTCTCTAAGCATAACGTACGCAGATTTGAGTGGCTAATTTTGAGTTTTAAAACCGAAACGTGCAAAGGCAAACTTGATTTACGTAGAAACAAATCGTTTCTCTAGCGCTGATCACTACTGTAAATCCCGGAGTGCGAAAATTGGCCTCTTCGCGCGTTTCGATCGGATGAGTGATGGACGGTGTTTTGTATGATTTGTTGTTTTGTGGCGGCCGTTGTTTCTGTTCCACTATCGCCAAGGGATAACCCAACCCAACCACCAGCACCAATTCGATGATATTTTTGGGCGTAATTAGCTTTCAACCAATTATAACAATTAGTTTGGATTATGTTTTGGTTTGGGGCATCGCTTCAAATTTTTGGCTTTTTTGTTTTGACTTGTGTGGTTTCCTATTCCGTATGAAATCACTACATTCCAGCAGAGACAGTTGCCTGATCTTGTGAACACGGTCAAAGTTGTTTTCGGAGATTTTTTAAAAGATTAGAGTATTGGTTCCCTTCTTAAGCTTGTGGCTCCCATTTTCATCCTACGAGAAACAAAGGATTGAAGCGCTGTTTGTTTTGTTTCTTATTTTTGTTTTTTTGTGTTAGAAGTGAGCACCCATGAAAACAAAAAGAACGGAATCAATCGGTGCCGTAATCGCTTGTTTTCGAATAAGAAGAATATGAGAGCGTGAGATTAATGATGGAACACATACCCTATATGTTTTTTTTATTTCTCATTTCTTTACTACAAGCATAACAATCCGTAATCCCATGAGAACAACACAAACTCTTACAATAATCACGAATTATCTTTTTTTTATCTAGTTCATTTCTTTGGGGCTCAATCGCGTATAACGCTTTACGGAGCCGAGGATCTTTATTTGTACCTAATAGTATACATTATACAGAGTAATAACTTTTTAATGATATCTGTTAGTAATGGGTGAAAGCCAGGGTACTCGTGGCAGGTCGAGGTTAGATGGTCACATTTTGAGGGATGGACAGGGTAAGGATTGAACCAAAAGTTTCACTGCAGCTCATCCGGGGGTTAATCGCATCTTGCTGGCGTATTCGTTGCCATGCGGTGTTGGTACCAACTTGTTGTGGGACTTGGTCTTCCGGATGGCCAGGAACAGCTTGGTAACACAAAGAGGAAAAAACAGAGAAAAAAACTGGAGAAGAAAACACAAGCGAATTGAACTTTTATACCAGCAGAACGAAGAAAGTCGAAAATACATCCCATGTATGTAACATCGCGGGTCCCCAACACATCTCTCACAAGAACGAAGGGTTGTCTACCTCGGGCCTTAAGGGTATCCAAAAGTAGTGCTCTGGAGGCGTCATTATCCGGGCATTGCCAAACTACGTGGTCGATGTCATCATAACCGGAACCGCACTTAGTACAAACATTGATCAACGCGAGGCTAATCCTGTATACATGCGCGTCTAGCGAGTAATGGTTGGACAAAGAAACATTAGGAATAATGGAATGTAACCACCGTCCCAGCTGGCCATCTCGCCAATCATTTTGCCAAATTTGAAGAGAACTCTTGCGAACAAAATGGAAAAATTCATCATGTGAAATTCTTCTATCATAGATCTCCCCTTCCTGTGCGCCCACCTTCGCGAGAGAGTCCGCCTTCTCATTGCCATAAATTGAGCAATGCGAGGGGACCCATACAAAGGTAATCTTGTATGATCTTTCGACCAGTGCACCCATCTGCTCCCTAATTTTTGTAAGAAAGTAAGATGGATGTTGTACAGGTTTCATCGACCGGAGTGCCTCAATCGAACTAAGGCTATCCGAGAAGATGAAGAAATGGTCTACGGGCATGTTGGAAATCATCCCCAAAGCGAAGTTGATTGCTGCCAGCTCAGCAACATAAACCGAACAAGGTTCCTGAAGTTTGCGGAAGGCGGTGAAATTTTCATTGAAGACACCGAAACCAGTGGATCCATTTATGCGAGACCCATTAGTGAAGAATCTCTTACAGGAATTGACATTTTGGTACTTTTCTTTAAAAATGCGAGGAATACATCGAAGCTGATCTGGTATTCCATGAATAGCTTGTTTCATGGACAGATCGTATTTAACAGAGGAACTGTCATTAGTGAAGTTTACACGAGGAGGCTTATGTCAGATGACATGTAGAACAGATAGATTCTCATGAACTTTGACTGAGCATTTCTTCGAAGTTTTCAATAACAAGTGTGTTGCTCACTCCACACTTGATAAGTAAGTAACCTTAGCGAGAGCTCCCAGAAGCGGTTCTGGAGAGGTTTCACCCCTGCCATGACCTGTAGGCTCGCATTACGCGTTGAGTGCATACATCCGAGGGCAATGCGCAAACAACGGTATTGAAATCGTTCCAGCTTTGTTAGGTGGCAGTTTGCTGCTGAGTGGAAGCAGAAAGAGCCATACTCAATAACAGAGAGAATAGTCGTTTTGTAAAGTTTTATGAGGTGTTCCGGGTGAGCACCCCACCATGTTTCGGTAATTGTGCGTAGAAAATTGATCCTTTGTTGACATATTTGCACCAAACACTTGATTTGGGTACCCCAAGTGCCTTTTGAATCAAACCAGACCCCAAAGTATTTCGAAGTCAAAGACTGGTCGATTTCTATTCCCAAAAGATTGAGTGTCAGTTGGGCTGGGTTCCGCTTTCTAGAAAACACAACCAATTGAGTTTTTTGCGGAGCAAACTCGATCTCTAATTCTCTTGCCCAGATTGACAGATTATTTAGAGAATTTTGCAATGGTCTTTGCAACATTTCTGCATGTGTGGGCCCTTTAGAGAAACCACAGCATCATCTACAAGTTGTCTTAGCGTGCATTGTCCTTCCAAGCAACTATCAATGTCTTTCACATAGAAATTATAAAGCAAGGGACTTAAACATGAGCCTTGGGGTAGGCCCATGTAGCTAATTCTGGAAGTTGACAGTTGTCCGAGGTTGAAACGCATATGTTTTTCTGACAACAAATTATACAAGAAATTATTTAAGATTCCTGGTAGTCCACTATTGTGCAGTTTTTCTGACAATATGCCTATGGAAACTGAATCAAAGGCGCCCTTAATGTCCAAGAAACTGAAGCCAGTTTCTCCTTTTCCGCATAGGCCAGTTGAATATTTGTTGAAAGCAACGCTAGACAATCGTTTGTTCCTTTGCCCTTGTGAAACCCGAACTGTGTATTTTAAAGCAAGCTATTCGATTCAACCCAATGGTCGAGTCGCGATAGGATCATTTTTTCCAACAATTTCCTTAAACATGATAACATAGCAATTGGGCGGTATCGCGAATTACCCTACTCAACACAACGTGATTCACTAAATCTTCATGTAAGAGAAATATGTTGAACACCGAAGATCAATTTGTAAGCAATTTGGCCGGCCGTGTTTGAAACAAGCCGAAGCAAAGAAAACGCGTGTGACAGTTTTGAAAACGCAGCCGCTCGCGCGCACTGCCTGCAACGAACTCGATTGCCAGCTAGAATTATTTAGTGTGTAAATTTCTATGACTGATTTTGGGGTATTTGTGTCATGATTTATGTACTACAAACTCACGAGCAATATGAGGGTTTTGTATATAATTTGTAAGTGACTAAAACATACGTACCAGTAAAAACTTGCACTTTTTTCTGGAGTATTACAAATTGTTCTATAATAATGATAATGTTGATAGCATGAAGTCATTGATAACATGATATTTAAACAAATGTATTGATGAATTTATTATCGAAATATTCATAACATTTGGCATTAATTTATGTTGGCCAAGGGCTGAAAGTCTCTTTAATAAAGACAAATCAATCAATTAATTTATGTAATGCTTTTTGATTGAAAGCCGTAGCAAAGCTCAAACTGTTTTTTTCTTTTTTTTTTTTTTTTTGATGATCGGCATTTAAAAACATGTATAAATCTGACGAAAGAGCTAACCGAATAGCCATGGACTACCAAGCAATCAATTATTTTCAGCAATCTTTAAGCAATTGAAAAGAAGTGAACCACCTTGCCTCATCAAATGTCCAATCAACTAAAACCAGCGCCCATCATGGTCATCGCTGGTCAAGATGGTCAAACGTTCAAGTTTATTTCGATGGTAATATGCGCCAACAAACGGTTGCATCATTACCGCACTGTCCTGATCAACAATCAATCAACAGTCAATCGTCGAGAAACATCACACACGCAGAGTGATTAACGACTCCGCCAATTTAGGTACCATTTCCAAGAGGCTCTTTGTTCATCATCATCACCGATTCTCCGGGGGGGCTCCGTGACCTTCCCTACGGCGATAACACCACCCGTGTCTTTTAATTATCTGACGATCCCCTCGAATTGTTTCTTTCGCTCTGTAGCCAATGACAACGACAGCATGTGACCCAGCAGCGGCGGCCCAAAGATGATGCACCAGACCCGTCGACAACAGCAACCTGGCGCCGGTCAGCAGCCTCCACCTCCACCGACCCCGGCTGCGACCGGCCCGGGTCCGGGGCCTGGACCTGGAGGAACAGAAAATGCGCCGAGGAGAGGAATTCCGATTTTCCGGAATAATCGCAACGCTAGTAGTGGCCGGATGGGTGGTTTGACGGTGGGACCGAAGATGGATACCGGACGGAAGGTTCTTCAACAGGGGGAGAAGGGGGAGGGGGATCTGGAACATCTTGACGATGATATGTTCTCGAAGGTCCCCAAGATGGAACTGCTGAAGGTTAATTATGTGAATTTGAAGAACGATGGCGTTGCGGGGAGTGAGAAAAAGAAGGGAGCTGACGATAAGAAGGTTGCAAAAGGAACGGTGGCGGCGAGTGCACCGACTAAGGGTAACGTGGCAAATGCAATAAAGAAACAGTTGACAACCAGCAGTGTGAACCTTACGAGTAGTGCGGGTAATGGGTCGGCACCTAACCTGAAGGAAGCGAAATCGAAGTATTTGGTGTACAAGAAACATAACGGGTTCGGGTCGAATAATTCGATTGCCGAAATAGGGGCGAAGTTGCAATACATAAATGATACCGATGTGAAGTCCAAGAACGGGAAAAAGAAGTACGCTCTGTTTGACAGTAAGAAGAAGAACAAGTTGGAAACAGTTCAGTATTATTTCGACAGCAGAAGTTACGAGCGTTACGTAGATAACAAACTGTACGGAGTGGTCAACAAAGATGGTCAGAAAGGACCACCTCCTGGTATGAGAGAGATGAGTCCACCACCTCCAAAACCTGACCACAAACAGGACCCAGTAGACTCCAATAAACGCCTGAGTTGGGATCTGCGCACCAACCGACCCAGTATGCTCCGAGTGATAAATCAATCAGGCAAGAAACCACCGGAAACAAATTTGCAATCGTCACCATCGGTAAAAAGTACCACCTTCAAACAACAACCGCAGCAGCTCCATGAAGCCCATAACCGTTTCAAACTACAAAAGAGCCATACCAGTACGAATCTGATTACACGCCATAGATCAATGAACGACATCCATCGGATAAATCAGTTGTTCCTGGAATCGAAAGGAATCGGTGACGGTGGCAGTGGCGCCGGTCTTCATCCACCTCCTTCGCTTCCTTCGCTGCCTCCACTTCTATCGCGACAGCACAGCAGCAGTGTGATCGCTTTGAATCGAAAAACTGTGGTTAAAAATCAAACTCCTACGGTGATAGGAGCTACCACCGGCGTCGTACGCGAGAACGTCCACAGGTTCGAAAAGAACAAAGCCAAGAACGATGAAATGTCGGCGAAGCAGCAGAAATACTTGGTCCACAAACGCCTTAGTGCTCGATACAAAGCGGAAGAAAGTGCCCTCTCTCTGGCAGCAGCGTCAACACCACCGACGCCTTCACCGATAGCGGCCATTGGATCGGACGACACGATCAGCAAACGAATTCGTCGGATCATCGACGGTCACAACGGCACGGGATCAACGGAGACGATCAACTTCTGCCCCGGATCAACGATAAGCTCGATGCAGCACAAACCGGAACCGAAGCGGGATCTTTGCCGCATGCGGTCCAAATCATTGGAGCGGACACTCAGCGATGATGACGACATGAGTACCCTGAGTGCCAAGAGCAGTAAGACTACTTGTGGATACAAGAATTGTAAGTTTTCTAACTGTCCGATGTCCTCGTCGTCTTCGTCCTCGTCCGCTTCTACGGTGTCCAGTTCATCGTGTGGATCTAAGAAGTCGGGATCCTCCGAGAGCCATAAGAGCTGTGGAAGCAGTGCCAGCAAGTGCAAGGAGAAAGAACCGGAGATTCTGTGCGGTAAACGTACGTCGATCGTGATCAACGATAGCGACAGCGAAATTCTGTTCAACAACGCGCTGAACGACAAGCTGAACAACAGTTGCGAGAACGTACGAGTGATTTCATCGAAGATCAAGGAGATCGATTTGGAAACCAATCGAATGATAATCGAAAAGTGTATCGAGCCCATAGCGGACATCACGGAAACTGTGTTGGCGAGGCAGAAGTTCTGGAATCAACAGAATCAACGGAACATCAAGCTGAACAACAACCCGCAGAATAAATCGTACGATGATAAGGTTAACATAAACAACAAAATCAAGAACGAGGAAAACAACAGCATCAAGATATTCATTTCGAGCCAAGGATCGGACAAAAGTACAACCAGCATAAGTGAGCCGGTGTCATTGATTTCAACGTCGGCCAGTGGAAGTAGTGGAGGGGGCAGTTCGGCCGCATCCACGGTGAGTTCCAACGGTGGAGACTCGGACAAGGACGACGGCTACTATGATCAGAGTGAGAGGTCGCTGAGTCCCGCTGACAACAATAAACAACCGTTGTCGATTGTGTCCACCGTCAGTACTGGGAGCACGGTTTGTAGTGACGGAACGAACATGTCGAGTGTAACGTGTAGTAACGGAAACTCCAGCGGGAACCACCGGTACACGTCGAAAACCAGCATACGGCTTGGGTGTGATGGGGCTTTGTTTTGGAACAACAACTATTTCGAAGACCTGGACAACTGTCAATCGATTGGCTGCGGCGAAGGTGACCCGGGAGGCGGCGGTGGAGGATGTTGCAATAGAGCAGGAAACTGTTGCTGCTGCTGTCGGCGGAGAAGTATTGCTCTGGGCAGCAACAGCTGCATCATTAGTTCGATCGACATCGGTGGCTGCAACGGTTCTGTTGTCAGTGGCAACGGATGCGCTAGTCATGGCAGTGGAAACGGAGTAGGCGTCGGGTCGAGTTGTAATGGTGGTGGTAACTGCAACGGAGGAGTAGGCGGCGGAGTGATGCTGAGAAAAGCGCAACTCTGCCAATGCGGAATGGCGAACCACAACAGTAAGGTAATTAGAGCCGGTTTTTATTTTCGCAATGGTTTTCTTTCATCCCTCAAGCAAACGTATGAACTTTCTTCCGGCTTGCGTTTCCATAATGAGGTAAAAATGAGCTGCGCACGCAGCAGTGCTGTCAAAATCGGTTGTTAATTTAATCTTTACGCATAGGAGCTCAGCACAAGACTGTACGATGCTACGTCATGGTGGGTGATTCCCATATGAGAGATGCCACGCTGACTGACCATGTTCGCTTGTATGAGCGAAATTTAGGGTAATTTTCGGTAGCCGCCTACTAAATCTTACTTCTGGGCCAATTACACAGTGCCGTGAATCGTAGGTCAGTCGCAGTTTCAAAGAGTAGGCATTGAGAAAACGATCTCTGAAGTGTTTAAATTTTTATATGTGAAACTTTCTCAAATCGCCATGGCTTGGAGAGTACTACATAGGTACTTCATGAAACTTTCACAGATTTCCAGTTACAATTTCGCAGTTTTCAAAAGTGCTTCAATCTGGAAGATTTAGACTGGATAGGTCAGGGAATTTGGTTTGTAAAATGAAGTCGACACTTGATTTTACCTTTAACTTATATTACTTTCCCAGGACAGCTGAAAGATCATCCGAAAAGAGATAGAAAGGTGAAATAAATTCAATTTTGATTAAAATGCAGATGAAACTTTCGATTTGCGGCAGTACCGCACTTTTAACTTTTTTCGGTAGATAATAGAAGGTGCATACCCATTTCATATAGTCATCAATCATAGACCAAACCAAATCAATTTCTATGCAAAACTACAGCCAGCGGCATCGGCTTCATAGAAAAACGAAACCTAATATTAGGTTCCGTTACGGACGGGAACCTATGCCAAAAGAACGAGCCTGATGGGCTTCGGATGTTTTACAAACCGATTCTTCTGATTAATGGCGTATCCAACCCACCCATCCCCGTGGCTTCGTTCGACTTGAACACGGGGCGACGGCAAAAGAAGTTTTTCGCAACCTACAGAGTGAAGAAGCGTCGGACCCCAGAACCGCTAAAGACTTAATTTTCTAATCCATTTTCTCTCGCTTCTGTTTTGTTCCTTCCTCCTTTTTCCTTTTGGTGATAGATCGAAAGCTTCTCGTCGCGGCCCCGCTCCATCGACGGACCCCCGGACTCGGGGATATCCATCAGCAGCGATACCATCATCGCCAGCTCGGACAGTGATCTCAATCTGCAGAGTCAAACGGTAATTTTGCGCGATTGTACACGTCTATAAGTTGATAAATGGTGTGCCATCTCACTAATGGTCTCTGTTTGATGTTCTTGTTCTTTTGTTCGTTCGCGTCGCTAATGTCGCACACTTCATCTGGCTGCCGATTCGGTTTTTTAACGGACGGAGTAGGATTCGGACGAGCGGAAGCTAAAACGAGGTCACGTGCTAGCCGAGCTGCTCGAGACGGAACGGATCTACGTGGCGGAAATGGGATCGATTTTGAAGGTAAGTTCGTTTGCAATTTTTATATTGCTCGACCTCAGCGCTGTCATAGTAAAATCAGAGCTGGTTACTCAAGTTCTAGGACAAGATATGACAACTAGTCAGCCCAAAAGAGACCAATTTGGGGATTAATAAATCTTAGCAATGCGGAAAAAAAGACAGCAAGCTATGAAATTAGACAGAGAAGTTGCAGGTGTTACATCCCATTCTAACACAGGGATTCTCGAATGCCTGATTTGAAAATGCCTCTTCAAATTTCCCAAGATATTATTCTTGATGTTCCTCCATAAATTTTTCCCGATACTTCTACAGATTCTTCTGAAAGTTCCTCCAGAAATTTTCCCAGAAATTTTGCTAGGTATTTGTCCAGGGATAGCTTTGGATTTATTCAAAACTTTCTTCAGGGTTTCCAGTTCTTCCAGTTATTCTTGAAAAGATTCCTCCAAACATCATTTTTTTCATAGTTTTCTTCAGTAATTCTCAAAATAATTGCTCTATGTATTTTTGTTTCTGTGGGATTTCTTCTTTTGGATTTTTTTCAGCGATTTTTATGAATCAATTCCTTCAGAAGTTGAATAATAAATTCATCAAGATTTCCACATTCGGCAATTTCTGCAGGAATTTCCGGAGACAATTTGAAGAGATTCCATCAGAAATTCTTCCTTTTGTGCAATTTTTGGAAAAACTTCTTTAAAAAATATTCGGAAGAATATCTAAAACAACTCCTGCAGGAATCTCTGAAGGAATCCTACGAGATATTTCTGAGAAAACCGCAAAAGCAATTTCTAAAAACAATAACTTGTAGGAATGTCGTGAGGAATCCCTGAACGAAGGGTTTTTTGAAGGAACCCTAGGAAGAATTTACGAAGGATTTGAAAAAAGTAGAGGAATATCTGAAAAACTCCTAGAAGAACTTTTAAAGATTATTTTTGCTGAAATTACTGGAAAAATTTCTAAAATTCTGGATAAGTCTCTGGATACAATCACTGAAAAAATTTCTATAAAAATCTCCAGTAAAATCACTGTACTTTTTAATGAATCTCCATAGGAATACCTGAAGAAATCCTAAGGTAATTCTTGAAGGAATTTAAAAAGAGATTTTTGATTTTCCAGGAAAACTATCTTAAATAGCTCTAGGAAACTCTTAGTGGAATTTATTGAAAAATTTATTGAGATTTTTTTTATAAAATTGGATGCTAGAAGAATTATTGTAAGAATACCACCTTGATAAGCTTCAGTAAGGATCCATAAAAAACAACTTTATATATGTCTAGGAATTCCTGAAGAAGTTCATAGACATTATTTTTGATATTTTTAAGAATCCATGGAGAAATAACAAAGTTATGTTTAACAAAAATACTAAAGAAATCCCTGTGGAAATACATCGAGGAATACCTGATAAGATTCCTGATATGAACTCCTTCAGGAACCTCTGGAGGAATTCCCGCCTGAATCACTGAAAGTAATAATGCAAGAATTTCTAGAGAAATATCTGCTGCATTTTCTATGAATCTTTGCCGAAATTCCTTGATACATTCCCATACTAGTTTTCAATAAAGCCCCATGAGAGGTTTCTAAACAAATCTCAAAACTTTTGAAGAAATACCTATATGTATTTCCGAAGGGATCTCTGAGAGACTTTCTAGAAATATACCCCTGGAAACATTTTCGAAAAATCTTTGAAAAAAAATCTTGACAAATCCGAGGCGAAATTTCTGAAGGATTCTAAACAAATCCTTGAAAAAAAATCGGGAGGAAGCAGTTATGAAAAAACTTATGGATGACTTTCTGAAAGAATTATCGTGCGGATTTCTGAAAGAATTTATCTAGGAATTTCTGAAGCTTTTCTAGAAAAATCCATGAAAAAATTCCAGTGGATCCTATGAAGGAAATTTTGAAAGAAATTCTATAGGAATTTCTTAAGCAATCCATGGAACATGTTCTAAAAAAACTTTCAAAGAAATCTATGGAATATTTTTTTCTGAACAAAAAATCCTGATAATTTTTCTAAAGCAACCCATAGATCAATTTCAGAACCTTTGGAAAAGTTTGGAAAGGAAGTGGTCAGAATTCAAGGAAGGTTGTATAAATGAGTTCGTAAATTATTTTTTTAGGATAATTTGTTGTGGAAAACTTTGAAAAAATATTGTAATTCTCAGGAATCTCTGGAGGCATTCCTGGTAGAATTTCTTTAAAATTCCTTGGAAGATTTTTCTCAAGGAATCGCTGGATTTCTGTACCTGGAGCATTTTGTACAGGCATCCTTGGTGAAGTTTTTAAAAATGTCCATGGATGGTTTTCTAAATAATCCCTTCGATATAGCAATATGAATGTTTTAAAGAATTTGTGAATGGACCACTAAGAATTTTCTAAATTCTAAATTATTCCTAGAAGAATTTTTGAAGCAATCCATTCAAGAATTTCGTAAAAACTTTTTTGAGAAATTGCAGGGGAGTTACTCACAAAATATCTGAGGTAATGTGTAAGAAACTAAAGAAATCTTTGGAAAAATTCTAATGAATCTTTGATAGATTTTTTTAAAGAGCTCGTAAAGCAATCTGAAGAAATCTCTTGGCGATTACGTAAAAAAAGACACTACAACGTCTGAAACACTCAGTGGTTCAGTGGAGAATTTTCCGTTTGACGAGAAGTTTTCACCGACTGGAGTAGGAATTGAATAATTGTCCTTCGAATTCTATATCCGTCTAGCCCATGTCTATCTGGCGCAAAACCTGTATTCAATTCCCGTCACATCTTCTACGTGGCACTATGTTACTTAGGATGGTGAAAAAAAAATGATGACCGTAAGGTGTTTATTCAAAAAGTCAATCAAATACTTCGTAATCCAAATCAAATTGTGTGTTCAAAGTACGATTGAGCAGAAAACGTTTAAATTGTGACAGATGTAGCTCTAGAATTGATATTTTTACTCACCAGATCATAATACGCCACCACAGTGCAGCGAAGTAATCTTTCTCTGTGATTGTGAAATACTAAGTTTCGTATGCAGAAAATCTACGCACTCATTTACTTGTACCTATCCTTCGTGGGACGAAGAAAACTTGTTTGTTTACATTTTACTGACGATTTTTTGCTAAGATTACTCCAAGAATGCTGTTAAGATTCACTCAGCAATTTGTAGCGAAATTCACCAGCAAGTCTTGCATGAATTCCTTAGGCATTTACTGCTGAAAATCCTCCAGCAATACTTGAAGGAGTTCCAAGACTAACTACTGCAGAAATTGTTTGGAAAATCCCAGCAATAATTTCTGAAGGAATCCTAGCAGTATGTTTTGATGATATTGCAAAAGAAATTCCTAATGAAATCCTTTGGAAAATCTCTGGAGATATCACAAGAGGAATTTCTTATAGACAAATGATTTAGACTCAGTTATGCCCATGTGGCGCCCGTCATAATACTTATTATATAAAACTATTCGCTTTGTCCCACAAACCCGCTAATATCATGAAGTTCACTCCGACGTAAGAAATATTTTCAAATGTTCAGCTTTTAATTCATTCTAAGAGATTTGAAGTCGCAAGACAATCGAACTTTAGTAATTTCTATAATATCGACGAGCTTCGATTTCCACCTGTAATTCATAAACTGTTCTACTTAAATGGTTTTCGGAGCACGGTTTTGAAATCAACACGTGTACTTGAAAAAGTTTGATCGTCGATAGCAATTTGTGACTTTTGTTTTGTTTTTTTTTTCAGCAAACTGAAGAATTTTTCAGAATGCTCAACAGTTTTGCAGAAAATTTTTGGGATATTGGAAATATTGTACAGATTATTACTACTTTTCTGGAAACCTTGTTTTAATTTCTCCGATTTTTCCTGGATTCAAGAATTGTCGAATATTCCTCCTGGATTCTACTAAAATTCCTCCAAGAATTTTGCTGTAATATGCCTGAACTTCCTCTGATGATTCCTACAGGACTTTCACCAGAAATTTTTGAAATATTTTTTTTCTAAAATTCCTCTATTTATTTCTCTAAGGATTCCGTCAAAAACTCCTTTTTTGTTTATCAAGTGACTTCGTCAAAAAATTCCTCCAGAAATTCGTCGACAGATTTGGTCATAAACTTTTCCATAAATTACTTCAAAAATGTTCCAGAAATTTCTTCGAGAGTTCTTCGATGGAATCTTTCATGGATTTTCAAAGACTCTTCTAGAAATTCCTCCAAAATCCTGCATAGAATCCCTTCAAGGATTTCTTCAGAATTTCCTGTGATCATTAGTCCTGAAGGTCATCTTAAGATTTCTCTGAAAATTTCTTTGAGGATTTCACCAGGAGTTTTTCCGAATGATTTTCCAGGAGTTTTTCAAAAGATTCTGCCAAGAATTTTAATAATTGCTTAGAAGAATTACCTTCGGAATTTCTAAGAAAATTGCGCCAGGAGTTCTCTTGAAGACTTCTCCAGGGATTTATCGAAAGGTTCCTGCAGAACTTCCAAGTGCTTATCCGAAAATTATTTAAGGATTTCTTAAAAGGAGTCGTACAGAATTTTCCTTCTTCACTGAATACAAAAATGGAACAACACAAAGGGATAGGTCATAATCGTCGAATTGTTGCTGTGATTTCAAAATTTGTTACTGTTGTATTATTGTTGATAAGTTGATCAACAGTACAACAATAACTAAACATGTACTTCAACAAAACATGTTATTTAAATGTAATTTAGGTAATGTATATCAATAGCTTGAATATAACAAAATAAGATTGTCCAAAAAAATTTGTTATGGAAAAGCTATGCCTTGATAATTTAATAACAACAAAACAAGATATAAAAACAGCTTATGTGATTTCGTAGTTATTAACTTGATATTCTCCTCTGCTCGGGACAGATCGAATAAACTGTATAACCTTGCTAGGAAGTATTTGCTTGAGCAGTGACCTGTTACTAAACCACAAAAAGTATTCAGATCTTTTTTAGACAAACTCAGAAGGTTTCGAGTAATGTTTTTGTTCGGAGATATAAATCTTTTAGATTGTCGTGCTATTACCGTGTTTTTCCAAACTTCTTCTATCATATTCTTTTCCCAGTTTTTCAGTTCTAGTTTGAGGGTACATTCTGAGGCCCCACAAAATGGTTCTGGACCTAGGAAAGGTTTTGAAGATCCAAGTCTTGCTAACAAATCCGCCTTTTCGTTTCCTTGAATCCCACAGTGCCCAGGTACCCAGAATAGATTAACAGTGCTGTTTTTAGCCACCTCGTGTAGTGATTGAATGCATTCCCAAACTAATTTTGAAGTGCATGTGAAAGATTTCAACGCTTCAAGAGCAGCCTGGCTGTCCGAGAAGATACATATATTTGCATTCTTATAGTTACGTCGTAAACAAATTGAAGTACATTCAATTATTGCCTGTATTTCTGCTTGAAATACAGTTGGCCATCTACCCATAGATATAGATATGTTAATTCCAGGGACAGTGACACCAGCTCCAACCCTGTCATTTATTTTTGAGCCATCTGTGAAAAAAACCACTGAGCCTGGCCGAATATTAGGCCCCCCTGATTCCCACTCAGTGCGACTTGGAAATGTTACATTGAATAATCGTTCAAAGTTATACTGCCTGTTCATTCAATCTTCATGATTAATTAAAGAATTAATTTTAAAATCTTTCAGAACACTGAGATGACCCCTAAGGTCTCCAGAAAATAGATTTCTGGTTCTTCTCAACCTTAGAGCGGTTTTCTCAGCTTCTAATTGAACAAACAAATGTAGTGGTAGCATATTTAGTATTGCATCTAGCGCCTTTGAAGGCGTACTACGTATAGCTCCAGTAATGGAAATAGTAGCAAGTCTTTGCAGTTTCTCCAACCTCTGTTGAATATACTTTACTTTGGTTCTTGGCCACCAAACTAAAGCTACATATGTTATTCTGGGTCTTACTATAGCCGTATAAATCCAATGGATCATTTTTGGCCTAAGCCCCCATTTATTACCAAATGTTTTCTTACTTATCCATAAGGCATTTATGGCCTTACTTATTATTTGATCTAAGTGTGTGTTCCAGTTGAGTTTACTATCGAGAATCACTCCCAAATATTTTACCTTTAGACAAAGCAGTATTTTAGTTTCCCCCAAGTAAATATCAGGAATTTTACATTTCCTTCTTTGTGTAAACGGAATAATAGCAGTTTTTTGAGGATTTATGGACAACCCCTCATTTTTACACCACCTTAACGTAAAATTTAGAGCACTTTGCATTCTATCTCTAATAACTTTTTCAAATTTACCACGAACTATGACGACTATGTCATCTGCGAATCCAATTATTTCAAATCCTTGCTCTTCAAGGTTTGACAATAGTTCATCTACTAGTAATGACCACAAAAGAGGTGAAAGAACACCTCCTTGAGGACAACCTTTAACGGTTCTCACTGTAATTGTTGAATTTCCATGGCTACTTATTATTTCACGTTTTTGCAGCATTTCACTTATTCAATTTACAATAGTTATATCAAATCTACGTTTATTCATCACATTCTTCATTGAACTGTGAGAAGCCTTGTCAAATGCTCCTTCTATATCAAGAAAAGTAGCCAACATAATCTCCTTGGCTTCAAAAGTCCTCTCAATTTCAGTTACTAGAGTATGAAGTGCCGTTATTGTTGATTTTCCTGGCTGGTAAGCAAATTGGTGTTTGTTTAGTAGAATCGATTTTAAATATGTTGATTTAATATAATCATCAATAAGTTTTTCCATTACTTTCAACATGAATGACGAAAGGCTAATGGGTCTAAAGGATTTTGGATTAGTTTTATCCTTTTTATTAGCTTTAGGAATAAATACAACACGTACTTGTCGCCAGTTCTTAGGGATATAGTTTAACCTCAAACTAGCTTTAACATTTCAGTTAAACAAGGAATCAATATTCCCTTGCTTTTCTGGATCATCACTGGACGAATCTCATCTGTGCCTGGTGACTTATATGGTTCAAATGCATGTACTGCCCACTCAACTCTTGCTTGAGTAAAAATGCAATTTGCTAGATCTTGCATGTTTGCCTTGGTCATTTGTTGCCCAGTGCTTGTAGCAATTTCACTAGGTCCCTTGGACATGTTTGACCTGGTCTTCTGTGATCCAGTATGTACATCCAGGGAGGTTGCTTCTTTACTCAAAACTGACAGAGATCCTGGAAAATGCACTTGCATCATCAAGTTCAAAGTTTCTTTTGCGTTAGAAGTAAAACATCCGTTATAATTTTTAAGAGTACCAAGTCCATTACAATGATTTTTAGAAAAATCCTTTTGCAATCTAGCCACTATTGGAGTACTTTCAATGTTTTCACAAGTGTGCCTCCAGTTTTGACGTTTAGACCTTCTTATTTCTACGTTATACAGAGTTAATGCCTTTTTATATTCTTCCCACTGTGAATTACGCTTAGCTCTATTAAACATCTTTCGAGCTTGTTTCCTTAAATGTTCTAGCCTGGTATTCCATCAGGGAACATCCCTGGTACACATTGCCCTAATTTGTTCATTTTGGCCATAATCTGTCCGATGAAACTCCAGCCGCAGGAAGTCGTTGTCCAAAAGACGACAGCGTTCTTCGTAGGGCGGTAAATTATCCGGATTATTCCACGGTAAAAATCTGAGGGAATTTCTAATAAAACTCTTCTGGACAGCTTCAATCTATCTTCCCCAGATGTCAGTGTAAGGACACCACACAATAGACGCCGATTCTAGTACAGACCGCACCAATGACATGCACAAAGCGCGCAAGCAGTACGGATCACGAAACTCGTTTGTTATCCTGAATACGAAGCCGAGGTTCTTGGTAGCTTTAGAGATGATAGGAGAATAATGCTCCACAAACGATAGCTTAGTGTGAAGTAGCACTCCAAGGTCTTTCACTACAGAGACTCGTTGCAGTTGGATCCCGAACATCTTGTAATTCCAAATAATGGGAGTTTTTCTTCGCGTAAACGAAATTATGGAACATTTTGAGATGCTTATAGCTAGCATGTTTCTTAAGCACCAGTCTTCGAAAAGATCTGCTAGTCGCTGTACCTCCTCGCAATCTTCCTTAGATTTAATCTGCAGAAATATTTTAAGATCGTCCGCGTAGAGTAGTCTGCATCCATCAGGGAGCACCAGACAGATATCGTTGAAAAATATCGAGAAAAGCAACGGACCCAGGTTACTTCCTTGAGGAACTCCAGAACAGGCATGAAAGTAATCAGAGATTGCACTTCCAATCTTTACATAGAGAACACGGTGGTCCAAATATGATTGCAGCCATGAGGTAAATCTAGCAGTAGCACCCAGACACTGCATTTTAGCTAGCAGAATACTAAGGTTCACCCGATCGAAAGCAGATTTCAGGTCGGTAGATGGCATCCACTTGACCACCGGCCTCCATTACTTTAATAGCGTGTGATGTAAATTCAACGAGGACTTTAACTTGCTGATTGCGAAGAGAATATCTTCATCAGAAAATTAGCAGAGGTTTATGGCCACTGAATCAGTAGGAACGCTGTTGAGTGCATTTTGAATGGACTCCGGATTAACTGGACTTTGATAGAAGGCACCCGAGAAATGTTTTGCGAAAAGGTTACAACTGTCCTGCAAAGAATTCGCCGTTTCTGATCCCAGAAACATACTACGTGATAGTCTACTTTCCTTACGCTTGCTGTTGACAAAGGACCAAAAGTGTCGAGGATTTCGTCTCAGACTATCTTGAGTTCGTCTAGCATAACGGTTATGAAGTTTACGATTCAGCGATTTGTACTTATTACTAGCTAGCAAAAATGCTTGTTTTGTGAACATATTTCTGTTGTTTGAGAAGCGCCGCACACTGGGGCAGAACTGAAAAAAAAACAAGGAAAAAAACCTCTAGCTCGTCGAGATGTCAAGATACTCATTTGCTGTCTTCAGAGAAAATATTTCTATGGACATGGTCGATATTCTGAGCGGTAGTCAGTTTTTCTTACGTTATTCACATAAAAGTCCTATAAGTCATCTTGGCCAAATTACATTTTAGCGATATGGTGTCTTCGGCAAAGTTGTTCGGCTATTTATGCTGCGAAGTTTGCTGAAGACGTAAAATTTCCTAAGCCTACTATTCTAGAGATATTAACCGATTTATAAAATACCTACCTAAAATCGATTTTTTTCATAAAAATACCTTTTTAAACAAATTTAATGTCCGTTTTTGAGTTATAATAATGAAAAATACTAAAATAAAACATATATCGTGGAAATTAGTTGAAAAAAAATATGTATTGATTTTATATAGAAAGTTCCCGAAAATCACGCAAAATGTATATAGGACGTTCTTGCATAGAAATATTTTCTCTGAAGACACCAAATGAGGATCTCGACATCTCGACGAGCTAGAGGTTTTTTTCTGTGTATTTTCAATCCTGCCCCAGTGTGCGCCGGAGAGCAGCTGCACGTTTTCGCCTCAAATGCCGAAGCTAACCATTCGACCAAGGTGGACGAGGGCGGGATTGGACAACGGGAACGTAGTTACGGAACGTATCGGTAAGGATTCTATTGAAAGTTGCAACTGCAGCGTCTAGATCGGAAGTAGTATCCAGTCGAGACCAATCCATATTTTGCAAGGCTATGTTCAACGCACAAAAGTTGGTCTTACGAAAATTAAACACTCCAGTGTCATCAAGTTCTTCAAATCGGAGCGAGCAGTTCAGGAGAGAAATCATCGGAGGATGAAATGAATCCGCCTTTACAAGCGGCTCAGGAGCTGACACTATTTCACAGGATTTGTGTTTATCCCCACCGATGAACAGCAGATCTAGCGTAAGACCAAGAGAATTCTTGAGCACCTTCAGTTGTTTAAGATCCCATACGGCCATACCATCTAAAAGGGCTGAGCAGTGAGCATGCAGCGATGAAGCGAGATTCACTGGGAGTTCCTAAAGGAATCCCATTATGAATTTCTGGTGGTATTCCGAGAGGAATTCCTAGATGTATCGCAGAAATTCCTAAAGGAATCATCGGAGTAATTCCTGGAGGACACCCAACAAAAAATTCTGGCAGAAATCCATCAGGCATTTCCATCAATTTCTCTTGTCCATCAGGATATTCCATCAATTAGAGTAAGGTGGGGCAAAAGTTCGACCTTAGTTGAAAATTCAACCTATTTCAAAAAATCGAAGCAGATAAAAATAAATAAATTCCGTGTGGTGATTCTACCATCCATGAGCTAAAATTTTGCTGAACAAAGTTACGCCAAATGTCTTTTCAATTTTTAGTTACAACACTTTTTGTATGTGTGTGTTTTATTCGAACTCTTGCCCCACCACTGGGGCAAAAGTTCGAATCTAGTGTTTGTGGAATTTCGCTAACCGTAGCACACTATTTTGACACTTTGGTAATAGGAATACCTGAAACCACTTAATATTTGATGTTAGAACTGGAATACACTTTAAAATTCGATTTGGATTTTACCCAAATCAGGGTTAAATTTACTACACCAAAAATTAGTAGTTTTCCGCCAAATTCAGATAAAACAACATTTTTGTTCAACTTTAATCGAATTTTCTCACTAATTCCATCACTCTTAGAGATAATATGTACATTTTGCAGAATTATAGGTTTATACCTAAAGTTGCCACATGACTCGAACTTTTGCCCCACTATGTGTAAAATACGATTTCCAAATCTTTTTTGCAAAAAGTTATACATGCTAGAGCATCTTCAAAATATACCTAGCTACGCCCCAAAATAAAATATCGAATTCGATTTCATTAAAATTTCATTCCATGCGTTGGAAGGGCCATCGCATGTTCCAATTTTTTGATAAAAAACCAACATTTTGTCATAACTTCTCGGAATATTAATCAATTTTCATAATTTTTGGAGTGAAAGACTCTTTTTCAAAAAGGGTTCGAACAACCTTGACACCCGAAAGAAATAATTTGAATTGAGCTCAAAAACTTCAAAAGAAACTCTTGCCCCACTCGAACTTTTGCCTAACTTTACTCTACTCTTGAAATTCATTTAAGGGTGCCTGCACGGGTTAAAGAAGCACGGGAAGCTCGCGTTGAGCGTTCATCACATACTGAGCTTGTACCGATCAGGTAGTCGGTGACGGTGGTGGGGGAAAGTAGGCCTTTTCCTGGCAGATTTGCGTGAGATAAAACAGGCTATTACTATGAGAAATTGCAAAAAAAAATCATTACGCTCACACTTGTTGTTCATAGGGCACTGCATGAAATTCTCTCCTTCTCCTTCACTCTTACAGAAATTTTGTATACAACAAGGCCAAGAAACGTCTAAAAATGCCATACAAAATCAAAACAATGCAGTGCCCTATAGGCCGCGAGAGTGCGTTAGGTTGACATCTAAAATCTGCAGAATCGTAACTTGTTCTGTGGCTTAGTTGGTTAAAGCGCCGGACTAGCGATACGGAGTCGTGGGTTCGAATCCCACCAAATTATGTAGTATTTTTTTTTCACAAATCTATCTCTCCATTTGTCAATTGCGGCAGTCATCCATGGAAGAATTCTAAAAAACCCTGAAGGTTTCACGGAAGGAATTTTTGGAAAAAAAATCAAAATAAATGCTGGATTCCAACAAGAATATCTGCAGTACCTCTGCAGTAGCAGTAGCCACTGCTAATTTCCCCAACATGGGAGGAAAAAAATGTGTAGACTAGACTAGACTAGACTAGGAATATGTTAAACAATTTTAGAAGAAATGCAAGGTGAAAACCAGGGAGTATACTGAGGATAAATTGAATAACTATAGGAATTTAGAATGAAATATGAAAATATCACGAGAGTAGCATACTATGGTTCCGTGGGTGACTGCCATGTGGAATTCATAAATAAATTCTTGAATGAGTTCATGAAAAAATCCTTACAGAAATACTTGAAGAAAACTTGCAGGAGTTCCTATAGAAATCCCAGGAAAAAATACTTTTTTTATCTGTTTTACAAGATTTTTAGCCCTAGGCTAGTTCATCTCAGAACCCACGCGTTACTTCCCTTCCGAAAGAAGATTTCACATTTTGTGAGTTTGTCGGGAGTGGGATTCGATCCCAGGTCCTCGGCGTGGAGGAAAAATCCTTTTAGAAATTAGAGGAAAACCTGGAAAAAACCTTGTGCGAATTCCCAGAGATTAATCTAGGTGTTAATCTCGAGATAAATACCGAAAAGATTCTCGAGAGGAATCCGAATGGAATCTTGGAACAAGTACCAGAAACAATCGTGAGAGGAACCCACGGAGAAACCTTCAAATGCAGAGTTAAATCCCCGAAAAATATCCCGAAACATCCGGAAGAAAGCAAATATAATCGAAGGGGTAAATTTTTTTATGGCGTAATTAATGGATCCTCCTCTCCTCATCTTGGCGTAACGTCCTCACTGGGACAAAGCCTGCTTCTCAGCTTAGTGTACTATGAGCACTTCCACAGTTATTAACTGAGAGCTTCCTCTGCCAATGACCATTTTGCATGTGTATATCGTGTGGCAGGCACGAAGATACTCTATGCCCAAGGAAGTCAAGGACATTTCCTTTACGAAAAGATCCTGGACCAACCGGGAATCGAACCCGTCACCCTCAGCATGGTCATGCTGAATACCCGTGCGTTTACCGCCTCGGCTAATGGATGTCCCATGTCAAAAATTGTTCTGTTACTCATACGACTTTCGTTATAGAGATAAAATCTGTCTTTTTTTTTTTTTTTGTTTAGAGAGACTTTACCTCTGGGGCATTCGTCTCTGAATCTGTCTTTCATTAAAGATAACGTTAAAAAAAAAGCTGAGAGGCAGACTTTGTCCCAGATGGGACGTTGCACCGTTAAAAAAAAGCATAACAGTGTTTGCACTCAGTACCCCAAGGTAGTGATTGACAAATCCATTGTTGCTGTTGCTCAACTCAAGTCATCCTGGGGTGTCTTATAATTTTCCATTATAAATATCTTGAGGGCAAGTTGTCAATTATTCTCACACGATACAAGGATATGCGATGCATTGTTGTTGTCCACTATAAATCACTATAATCAATTTTCGTAGCCACTGGCCTTTAATTTTGCAACCACGCATCCATCACTGATTAATTTTCCCAAAAATGCAAATTTTTGAATAACGGTCCACGAAGTCTCTTGTGTGCAGCTCTGACCTTGATCCCATTCGGCGATAATAGCATAGCAGCATGTTCCGGAACGATAACCACAACCTGTTGCTCATACATGTGGACGACAGTGAAGCATTATGCGTTTACACGCACATGGTTCATAAAATCGGGAGTAATAAGAGAAACGCGACCATCCACCTTCCTCCAGTGCACATTATGTGACTGCTTGTGTCCGTCGCAGTGAATCAAAATTCAACCATCACGCAACAATAATGACAATGTCGCAACCTGTATTTGTTGCGACAAACAAACCCATGCGACATAAGTTTGTCCCAACTTGAAAATAATGGGATTAACATCGTACACCACGAGTTTAGAGATTTTTAAGCCTTGCATTGCGATTTTCGAACGGTAACTTCGAGTCGGTAAACACTGCAACTCTGGTGAAGCTCTATCATCAAACAGTTTCGACTTTGGGTTAGCAATAATTGATTATTCACGAGTTGAAAAGTACGCAACAAATTCAGCTTCCGTTTTGTCTGCAACAAAAAAATTCGAGATCATGTCATTATCTGTTACCAGTAGGGATAAAGAGTAATCGTCGCACCTTCTTTGTTGCTTGTTTTGTGCCTCTTTTGTCTGACAATTCTCTTCACTGGTCCGTCGACATTGACGAGTTTGTTTTAGGTCAAGATGGTCATCGCATATGCACCAGTGCGTTGAATTTTATTCGTCAGCGTCGCTTATCGCCAGTTATGGAAGTAGGTTGGCCACTATTCGAAGAAAGTCGTGAAAATTCTTCTACACTAGGTAGGTTTACTGTGACGAAAAATTTTCGCAGTCAAACCTCGATATACACACTAAATTCTAATTTGTTCTTATTCATAAATAACAAAGGAATGAAAATTTTTTATACGATGTTATAATTTTGTTCTTTCTTTCAACAATCACCTATAGCCGTTAGACTCACCGCCATTTATTCATTTTTTAAAGAACATTCGTGCAGTTTGTTTAGACATTCACTACTCTCGGCCTCCTTCTAACACCATTCTAACAGCTCTCCACTTGCTCCACATTGCCACCGTGTAATTGCGCAATCTAACGAGCTCATATTCACACGAGCGAATCCGAACAATAATCGAACTAACTCCCCATGCTGGTAAATCTGTCTTAAAAAAAGTGGGTCTGATGTGCTCAATCATCATCAGCATGCAACAGTCCAGTTACGTAAGTTTAGCAGGCAGAACCATCCACACCGTCCTGGTCCAATCAGAAGAACCAAAGATGGGTACAAGACTAATTTCATCAAATGCTTAACTGTTTCGCTATTTTCTCGATGCCTTCCTTGTAAAAGGCAGCAGGCGATAAGCTTCATGTGGTTCCGCTAGCCAGACAGACAAGCTGACCACATAAAGGCGGAGTGATAGAATTCTGCTACGACGCGACGTGAGGGTACTCCGTGGAGAATCGAGAAGCAAACTGTTTTTGTTGTTCCACTGACCGAATGTGGACGTGGTCGGGCTCAAAATGTAATCATAGAAACAACGGAGTGACAGTCCTTGCATGGCTCGTTTTATGAGTGCCTCTTAACTAGCTTTCCAGCAGTATGGGGATAACAATACGAGAAAAGCAAAAACATAAACAGCTTCGTCAATTGGTGACCCAACCGAATGTACAGGGTGCGGCAGGAAAAAATGCGAAAAGTTCAAGGCACTATTACACGCTAAATATGGGATATGTATGACTATTTTTTCATGACAGTGTATCAGTCAATGTCTATATTCTAGCACTGAAAAATAAAAATGAACATATTTGATGTTTAACATGTGGTAATGTAGGCCTAATAAGCGGATATCAATAAACTGCGCGCCCAATGGTCATTAAACAAAATGACTATAACAGTAACAAAATTAGCTCAAATTCGATGAACAACCAGACCACACTGATCCAGAGCCATGTAGTTTCACATACCAGATGAAATAAGTACATATATTTGATGATATTGTAGAGAAAATCAAAAATTTTGTTTTATCAGATGCGAAATTTAGCGACCTGTGTGATTTTCTGCGGTTTGAAAATTCTGGTTGTCTTCATCTTCAGGCGCCGCCCTGTAAAGGTTAGTGACCAAAATGGGAAATTTTTTAATTAACTTTTCAGAAAACTAGCCTATTATAGATCATGGAACGTTGAAACATAGATTGGGTCATGTCAAATGGACGAAAATGAGGTTTGAAGTTGAAAAACACTTTCGCATTTTTTCCTGCCGCATACTGTACATTGTGGAAAACAAGAAGCACCGTTCTCACGCCAAAGGTTTTAAAGTGTTTTCATTTGACGAAAAATCATGAAAAAAATCAAATCATTTAAAAATTTCAGAAAAAGATACAAAATATAAAAAAGTTGAGGATAGGAGCTACAAGATTGCAAATAAAAGTTTGAAAAAGGCAGAAGACAGCCAATGGGAAGATAGAATGGAAAATAGAAGACAGAAAACAGAGGATTGATCATAGGAGATAGTAGATAAAACACAATAAAATGAAAGCTAGAAAGTAAAATACAGAAATTTGTAAATAAAATATCCATAATGGAAGATTGAAAATAGAAAGCAAAAGGTAAAGAAAAATAGAAAATATATACATAAGATAAAGACGAGTAGATGAAAGATAAAACATAATAGAAGTTATAAGATTAGAAGAAAAAATATGCAAACAACAAATTTGAAGACAAAATACCGAAGATGAAGAAGAGAATATGGAAGATAAAAACTAGAAGATAGAGCATGAGCATGAGCATAGATAACCGTATAATTCGTAGTTCCTATTCCTTGCTTGATAACAACAATCGAAGCAGCTTACCGTTTGTCAATAACGGTGCCTGCTTGGTCCTTACGGTCATCGTTGCTTACTAGAAACCGAGATCACCTCTGCTTCTCTACGTCTGTCGCAGGGAAGAGTTTTCGTTAGTGGAGAGGGAGGAAAGTCGCAGAATCGGGATTCATATTGGTAAGTGATGTGATTCATGCAACCTTTATTTGAATCAAACCACTATTTCATGTTGTTAACGAACCATTCAAATTATTTGATCAA
This sequence comes from Aedes albopictus, assembly GCF_035046485.1. Taxonomy (NCBI): domain Eukaryota; kingdom Metazoa; phylum Arthropoda; class Insecta; order Diptera; family Culicidae; genus Aedes; species Aedes albopictus. The sequence continues at coordinate 502,366,161 of NC_085137.1, read as the reverse complement.
TGCAAAAATTAAAGGAAAATATTCAGGTGACTCGGGACCTTGTAGTTGACTTGACGAACCTGCGAATCTTTCAAAATTTGCTAAGTAGGTACACGAAAAATTTAGTTTAGCTTTATAAATCATACAGGTATACCTCGATTTAGTGTACATGTCAATTTTCGAAATGTCTATTAAATCGAAGCAATTTTTTATTTTATTTTTACTTAAATTGTATAACAAAAAATATAAAAACTACATGAAAGCTTTTGATAAAAGGCACGGAGTTATTGGCATATATTAGCAAGTCTCGCTAAATAACAAATAAACCATCATCTCGTTAGCTTGTAACGATCGATTTTTTTTTGTCTCCTAAAATATGTATGGTTGATTCAAAAGTCAATATTCTGAGCAATGAACATACACAAAAAAGTTATTTGCATAAATGTCCTAAATATTCAAATGAGAATGTCTCCGAGAATTTATTTCCCCTGGAATTCCATTACGAATTACTTAAAAAAAAAAAATATGAATTGCTACAGAAATTTCTTCAGGAATCCCTTCTGAAATTCCTAAAGGGGTTTCTTCGGAAATTTAGAGTTTCGTAACAAGCACTTGAGCGTGGTTACTGGTTTTGCTGAACGATCTTTCTGTACAAGTAGTTTAGGTGTGTACCGCAATCAGCTCGGTCGCTTTTTGTTGCAATTCTGCGGTATTCAATAAAAGTACGTGAACACAGAATTGTCTACTTTATTACGACGGTCTCCGAAGAAAACTCCCCAAATCAAACCATCATGTTACAGATTATTTCAGAAAATCTTCCATGTGTTCCCCCAGAAGTGTCACAAAGAATTCTTTACGAAATCTGGCATGAATTGCTTCACCAATTCCTCTATGATTTTTCACAAATCATTTCAGAGAATGTTTTAAAATTTCGCCCAGGGATTGCTTCCGAAATTCCTCTGGATATTTATTCAGAAATTTCTCTAGACATTCGTTTGGAGAGTCTATTGGAGTTTTAAAATTTTCGAGAATCCGGTCAAAAATTCCCTCGCGGATTCTTTTAATGAAACTTCCATGGATTCATTCGGAAACTATTTCATGAATTTGTTTATAAATTCCTGCTATTTTACAAATTCCACAAAAAAATTCTTTCAAAGCATCTTGCATGATTTACTTCTGAAATTTCTTCATTTTTTCCAAAAAAAAATCCTAGAATTTAAGCAGAAAATCCTCCAGGAATCCTTTCAAAAAATCTTCCAGTGATTCCTTAAGAAATGTCTTTACACATTTACTCAGAAATGTCTTTAGAGAATCCTTACAACTTCCAATTTCTCTAGAAATTTTACAAAGAGTTGTGTGAGAAACTTGTGTATGAGTTTCTGCAGAAATTCTTCCAGGAATTTCTTGAGAAATCTCACCCTTTTTTTCGGGACTTTGCCAGATTTTTTTCCGAAAAGTCTTCCGGAAATTCTTTCAAGCAGTCTCTCAAACGATCTTCCAAGAATGTATTCCAAAACTTTCTCCGGAGTTTGCTTTAGAAATGGTTCCTTCCAGAGATTTTGTTTTTGGAAATCTGAATTTATGTCAGATTTCTTTAGAAGTTCCTCCAGGGACTCCAAGGGGTTTCCAAGGCGGGGCTCCAAGTGCGTGTCAGGCTTGGTGTCAGGGGGCTTTTTCAGGGATTTCCAGGAGCCTTTCTGCAAGGTTTTGTTGGCGTTTTAATGGGATTACGGGTAATTCAGGGACGTTTAAAGGGGCTTTAAGGACAGTTGAAGGTGTCTCAGGAGCCTTTAAAGGACGTTACAAGGGGCTTGAGGGACGTTTTAAGGCATGTCAGAGTGTGTCAGGAACATTTTGAGGGGTATTTCCTAAAGGTTTTAGAGGCGTTCGATAGCATCTCAGGAGCGTTTCAAGAGGTTTTCAGGCGTGTTTCAGGGGATTCCTGGAGCCTATTATAGACGTCCAAAGGGGATTCAGAGGCATTTCAAATTGATGATGATTTCAAGGGCATTTCAATGGGATTACGGAGGTTTCAGGTGAGTTTCGAGGCATTTCGGGTCAGGGTCGTATAAGGGGGTTTCTATAAGCCTTTAACCCTCTAACACCAAAATTTTTTATTTTGATCTAAACATCATTTTTTATTATCTGAAATCGATTTGAACACGTTTACAGAACAGTCCTAAATATTTTATGGCTTCATGGTCGTGCGGCTAGTGTCACCAAGCATGTAGTCGTATCGTGCTAAGGAGTGCGGGTTCGATTTCCATCGCAGCTGTTAGGAATAGTTTTGGGCTGTACCACTGGGCGTTACATACTAGTCCATTGTCTAGTGTCGTGCTTCCTTTAAAGAGCAAATAGCTCGCTGGAAGCATTGAACGTGTCCGTGTCTTTTTTAAATATCAGCCAAAAATATTAAAATTATGATTGCCCAGGAACGAAAAAAAATACAAAAATGCTCAAACAATACCCCATTTAAAGACGTGGTTGGGTATTAGAGGGTTAAATCAAAGATTATTTCAGGAGCGTTTCAAAAGATATTGTGATGGTGTTTCTAAAAATCCTCTCAAACTTCCTAAAATGCCTTCGAAATCCCGTTAAAATCCATATGAACCCCATGTAACGCACCTGAGACACTCCATAATGCCTCTCTGTAATGCCTCTGAATCTCACCAAAAATGCTCTGAAACTTTCTGAAATTCCTAGCATGTAACGCACCTGAGACGCTCCGAAACCCCAGAAAACTCCTTCGTAACGCTTCCGTAACGCCTCTGAATCCCACCGAAAAAGCTCTGAAACTTCCTGAAATGCCTCCAAAACAGGCTTGGAAAGCGTCAGTGTCACCACGAGCCGTCACGTGATTTTTACAGAAGCGTCATCGAATCGGGAGATGATGACCAAGAGAGTCTAACAATATTCGCTCATTTTTCGGTCATGACGGAGCGTGACATGGTTGCAAACAAGGCAATTATTAGCACATCGATAGATTTCATTTTTTTTTTTGAATCTTAATATGAATATATATCCTCTCTATCTATTACATACAACGAATAGCATAAATTTGCTTGAACCAGGTGAAAATTTTAATTTCAAAACAATGTGGAAGCTTTGCTCATGACGCTTGATTATTGCGAAATGACATGACGAAGTGGGTGAATGCTCGTTTCATTTTGTGACGATGAAAAGGCCTACTTGTTCATCGTCATGGGATGGTCACGACCAATAGCAGCACTGCTCCAAATTTCTCCTAAAACCCCCTCGGCCACCATTTTTTTTTCCTTTTCATTTATTTTAAAGGCTCATGCGTGCATGGCACATAACGGAGCCGAATCGTAATAGTAAACAATATAATTTTTACAACGAAAGAAACTTTAAAAACATTAACTCTTGCGTGCTGTCTTTTTCGCTCGGCCACCATGTAATGCACCTGAAACCCTTCGAAACCCCCGAAAACGCATCCGTAACGCATCTGAATCCTACCGAAAATGCTCTTAAACTTCTTGAAATGCCTCCAACATTCCCCTAAAACCCCAACGGACCCTATGTAACGCACGTGTGACCCTCCAAAACCCTTAAAAACGCCTCCGCAGCGCCTCTGAAACCAGCCTAGAATGCTCTGAGACTTCCTGAAATGCCTCCGAAACCACCTTAAAATCCTCTCGAATCTTATGTAACGCACGTGAGACCCTCTTAAACTCCGGAAACGTACCTGTAACGCCTCCAAAACTTGTCGAGAGCCCGCTGAAACTCTCTACAATGCTTTCTAAAACCCTCTCAAATCCCCAAAGCCCCCCCCTGAAATCTCGCGGTACCCCTTGAAACGCCCCTGCAGCCTCCCTTTGCTCACCACTATAAACACCCACTGGTCACCGTTGCAATACCTAGTTACTGTCATCATTAAATTTTCTTATGCACAATATTGGTTCTGAGTAGCTTCACACTTTTCATGCAGATTGATGAGTAGAAAAGTAGATGATACGATAGTGGGTAGGGTAGACGATCAGGTAGTAGAGCGTTAGGGTGAAGGATAGAGTAGATGATAGGATAGAGGGTCAGTTAGAGAGTAGGGTAAAGGTTTAGGCTAGATGGTAGGGTAGAGAGTAGGATAGAGGGTTAGGATAGATGGTAAGGTAGAGAATAGGGTTAGGATAGAGGGTTGGGATAGAGAGCAGGGAAGACGGTAAGGTAGAGAGTAGAGGGTTACGGTAGGCAGTAGGGTGAGAAATGAGATAAGATTAGATGAGATGAGATTTTCTTGAGATACCTTCAGGAATTATTTCCGGAATTTCTTCAGGCATTTCTCCTGAGAATATTCCAGGAATTCTTCCCGGGATTCCTCCAGATCTACTTTACGGAATTCTTGTAAGGATTGCTCCTGAGATCTCTTCAGGAAATTTTGCAAAGATTGCTCTAAAAATGCTAAAATGATTGCTTTAGGTACTCTATTCCTGCTGTGATTCCTTGAAGGGAATCTTGATTTCCAAAAAATTAAAGAATCTGGATTTCTGCCGAGATTTCTTCAGGCAAACATGGATACTTTAGGTACTCGTGTCGGAATTTCTGTTAAGATTTCTGAAAAAAAAACTTCCCGAGTTTTTAGGGATTTCTTCAATTATTCGTTCCGGGATTTTTTCTATGATTCTTTCAGGGATTCTTGCTCAGCTTCCAGCCGGGATCCCTGCCGTGATTCCTCTAAAGGTTCCATCAGGTATTCTCTACGGGATTCCTTCAGGAATGACTTAAGAAATTTCTGCCGTGAATGCTTTAGAAAATTATGAAAGAATTCTTCCAGGAATTCTGGCCAGCATTCCTTCAGAAACTCCTACGAGGATTACTTCACTGATTTCTCCTGGTATGCTTTCAAAGATATCTGCCAATGGGAGTTCTTTTAGGTATAAATTCCGGGATTCCTGCTAGTATTCATTGGATGATTTTTCTGGGATTTTTTCACGGATTCTTCTCGGGATTTCTCCTGGCATTTCTGCACTAATTCCCCCGGGATTTCTTCTGTGATTCTTTCAGAGATTTCTGTCGAGTTTCCACCCGGGGTACCTTTCAGGATTCTTCCAGATATTTCTCCCAGAATTCCTGTAAGGAATCCTAACACCAAGATTGATTTAAAAAATCTTCTGTATGAAAATTTGATGTGAAACGTAACACTGCTGTAGGCCCATTCCTTGCTTTAATAGCGTTACGTAGTTTATAAAGAATCTGTGAGTTGTTTCGACAGAGAAAGAAAAAGTATTAGAACAGCCTGTGTTAGAGCTAATGAGAATGCTAGAGTAAAAGAAAAATAGAGAAACTGTGAGAAACAGGCTTTATTATACATATAGATATCTCTAGTAAACCATGCTGTAATCTGACAGTCATTTTCCTATTATTTTTGAGTAGTTATCTTCTCTTTCACTCATTTTTGAGATGCATTATATCTATACGGATCAGAATACAACGAGATTTTAAATATTGTGATAATATATGTAGAGCTTAATGAAATGATCCGATGTTGAGGACCCATAGTGATTTTTTTTTTTTGAAACTAGGTATTTATCGAGGTGTGTTACAATTAGAATCTTCAAAAAAATGTTATTAAAAGTCAAGTTTCAATAAAATAAACATGATTTTACGAGAAAAAAAACATTGGAAGTCTATAGCGTTCCAATGTTTTTTTCGTAAAATCATGTTTATTTTATTGAAACTTGACTGTTGATAACATTTTTTTTTGAAGATTCTAATTGCAACACACCTCGATAAATATCTATCCCAGTGTCCAGTGATGGTGTTCTCCTAAACAACGCAGACATAAGCGGCTCTTATCGGTCTTATCAGGAGAAAATGTATATTTTATTAAAACTATATCCTAGGATTTTACGCCAAAACTTGTAGTGTCGAACTGAACAATTTTGGTTTGTAAAATTTACAGATATGGCTGTCAAAACGTGTCGTAGTAAGACATACTATCTCAGGGGGACGACACAAGTTTTCACAACCCAACAAGTCAGTATATTCTACAAAAAGACAGCATATCCACTGAAAACACGACAAAGCTTTTGCGGGTTTTTATTTTTTATTTTCGTTTTTTTTTGACTTGGGAAAACTAGTGTCGTCCTTCAGTACTATCCAAAAATTTTGTGATATGGGAGAATAACGTTCTTTGGAATTTTCACACTATAATAATAGTATGAATCGAGCTCACCAATTTATACAAAGATGCATGTAATGAAATATCGAATCCCAATTATCCAAGTGTCTTATTCGCACTGACGACAGGTCGGTTGTCGCTAACCCAGCGCCAGTGGGATATAAGCTATAAGGTAGAGAACAATAATAAAACTTACAAAAATAGATAAAACATAGTTGATAGAGGATGATAGCGATAGAAGTCAGGAAATAGATATTAGAGTAAGAAATTAAGGATAGATACTAGCAGGTAGAATATAAGACTGCGAATATATAATATCAGATAGATATATAAGCACAAGTAGAAAATAGAAGGAAAATTTAGAAATATAAAATATAACATAGAACAAAATTGAAGAGAGAGTAGGAGATAGGTAAGAGAAGCTAAAAGACTGAAGATTCAAGATATCCACAAGAAGGTAGAAGATATAACATGAAGAACAGAAGATAGATTTCAAATATGGAAAATATGAAGTAGAACATATAATTTTAAAATAAAAAAGAAGACAGAAGAATAAGACAGAAAAACCAGAACGCATCAGTTAGAAGATCGAAGATAGAAGATAGAGGTAAGATAATAAAAAAATATAATAAAGAAACTATAATGGCTGGAAAGAAAGAATAGAAAAAAAGTGAAAATAAAGTAGATAGAGCATAGAACATAGAATATTGAAGATTGAAGATCAACTTTGAAACAACAGGTAAACAACAATAGAACAGAAAATAGTAGGATAGAGTTTTATTGTCAAAATATGTTCAAACCGTTTCAGACATACTTCTAATGCAGATCCGTTATGCGCTATCGGTGTAGCCACTGTATGAGCTGATCTGAATTGTACATACCGTCAAGGCGCCATTCACCGTGGGGGCTCCATTCACCGTGTGCCTTCGAATATTTTTTCATTATTTCCATATTATGATTGAATTATATGACAATTTCCCTTCAATTTCAACAATACAACACTAATGTATTGTTACCATGTCAAAACGCTCATTAGAAACATTTAAAAGTATCATTTTGACACTAAAGTGTGTTTAAATGAAGCGGGTTTCTGCTCGTTCACTGCATTCATAGTGAAAAAACGAAAACTGCGCTAAGGTGATTTAAGCGATTAACTAAACGTAGTAACGTTTTTATTCCACCAAGAAGCAATTAAATTCACATATTAGGTATGTATTTTGCATTACCGAAGTAAGATTAACAAGAAAGTACGATTACTCGTACTTTTTAATTGAAACAAAAAGGCATGGTGAATGGGTACCCTAAAAATCAATGGTCTCCATTCACCGTGCCCCATATTGTCCCATATATCTAGAAAAATTCGAAAATTTGAACAATCGTTTTTCTAATAAAATCTTGCAAGTTATTACTTGAAATGAATTTAAACGAAGAAAATTCCCTTGGCTGGGTTGTTTTGATCATTTTTAAATAAAGTGGAATAAAATTTCTCATACACGGTGAATGGGTCCCTACTACCACGGTGAATGGTGACCTACCACGGAATCAGGCGACCCTACTACCTTTTACTAATTGTACTATATCACCAAATTTTGTGAAAAATTTTCTACTTCTGTGGATATTGCTTTAATTTCAACCTATAATGAAGGCGATTAAAAGCGGCACCAACAATGTTTATAAGACTAGTGTCAAATGACAGCCCTTATTTGCCCCGAATCGTCTTAGATCCACGGTGAATGGTGCCTTGACGGTACACATACACAGCTTCTAGTTGATTACAAACTCACTGACTGACTCGATATTTATTCCATCTTGATCACCGGCTCATAAGCCATCGACCGACCGACCGACCGACTGCAGAGAGGATTGACAAGCCAAGCATGAAAACCATCATCGACATCGTCTTGCTTTTTATGCAGCCTTCAGCACGATGACGATCATAAATTTTCTGCAGCCCCGTCAGCCAGCAGCCGGCGCTTTTATTTTCGCACTCATCCATTTATGCTTTCACGCCCCCGCTTTGGTAGTCAGGGGAGCTTTAGTCACAACAACAGCTGGTGCAGTGTTGATATAGAGTAAGATGGGGCTAAATTGTGATGTTATGTAGTTGTGAAAATCAGTTCAACTCAACAATTCTATATCAATAAAAAATTTAAAAAAAACACTTTTATTTTTTATCTTTCTACAAAAACTTCTCAGAATAAATTAATGGCAGATGACTTTATAAAATGTAAAATTTGAACATAACTGAGCATTTCCACTGAAAATGATGAAGTTTTCCTCATATATATGTTTTTAATTTTCCTGTTTATCTCAAATTATGCATAAGCATTTTTTCATAACCAGAAAGAACAGTGTGCATCATTTGTCTGCCATTTTGACTCTAGCGTAACTTTTGATAAGAAAAAAATCATTGAAATTGTTGAAAAACGTAAATCTCAGGCAATATTGTATATTCGATCTAAATAGCTCGAATTGTCGCCCCATTTTCCCCTTCGTTCAATTACGAAACTCGATCCATCGCAACATCGCTTGCCAGTGCCTTGAGATGAGCGCACAATCGAGCGAGGAGGCGCAAACCGAACAGAAAATAAACAGTGCATTTCGGAATTAATTGTACATAACAAGATGCGGTGAGGTTTGTTGTTTTTAAGCAGGGCTCTTGGTTGCAAGCTAGTTATAAACGGTTTTTGTGCTAAGTGCATTTGCATTTCGTTGCATATAAATCTGCTTGATAACGGCTTAGTGACTACCTGCAAGATAAAGTGCGTTTTCTGCACGATGGTTACGGAACACCGAGAGTAGATAAAATGCATTTTGCATTCGATTTGCTTTTAAATCAATCAATGTTTGGAATAAATTAAGGCAAGCTTTTTCATCTTCCTGGTAATAAATTTTAACTAGAAAAGAGTGGGCTGCTAAGCTCAATATTCCTTGGACACTTTTCGAGTTAAATAAAACCAATTAAGGTTTTTTTTGGTTTGAAGAAGATAAAAATTGGAATCTTGAAGAATCCTCGATCGCACGCAGACTGACCCGTAGAACTAAAAGCAAATAAGGTAAAAATTTACATCGTCTTATACGCTAATTCCCATCACATCAGAACTTTTGCCAATGGCTCATTAGATGGAAGTATACATCTAGACTGTCGATAATCAGCCTGTCTAGCACTGGAAATTGAATAATTACACTAAATTTCACGTTTCAATTTTACTTTACTAACGAGTTAACAATTTTTCTCGTTTTGCGTACGACGAAAGAAATCGCACCAAAGCAGCAGCTAGCCGAATTGTTCTTCATCGCCGTTCAATTTTCACTTTCAATTTCAATGCTGCAGAATGCAAAAAAAAGCTGTACAATTAATTAAATAAATTATGTTTTTCCCTGTCATACATTGTTAACACTAATTTGTCTTTATCTTGGGAGGATGCAAGCAAATTTGTTCGTGGATTTTCTTCATATGAAACTTCATATTTCACAACCACATGGGATCTTGTTGCACTACTGTGATGACGTACTACAGGGGATGCCCAAAATGTTTGGAATAGGCAACTTTTTTTACTCCCACAAAAAATCAACATGCATTAACTTTTCATAGAGTGCATCAAAAAATCTCAAATTTTGGCTGTTTGTCATTCTATTATGTGTGTATCATTGGTACAAATTTGGGCTCGATTGATTAATTTTTCGCGAAGTAAGAACCGTTCGGGTAAAACACTATTATTTAGACAACTAATTTTTGAACTGTCATATCTCGGAAACCAGTGGACCGAAATGAATGATTTTTTTAACGTTTATCGGCAATATATTGATACTTAATACGACGTTATAAAATGTAAATATTTTCTCACGGCGAATTAATTTATACCGGGTTGAAATTTTTACCCATATAGAGGAAAATAAGTCAAATTTATAATACCATACAAAAATTACTAAATGTGTTTTTTTCTTCAATCTAAATGGGCTCTAATATATCTGATTAGAGATAACTTGAGAACAGAAGTGGAAAATCTTTGGATATCAACACTTAAATTTATTGACATTGATGTAAAAAAATACATTTTTTCGAAAAAAATCCAAAAAGTGTCGATCCATAATAACTTTTTTCAACGTTAAAAAAGTACCCATGTTTCAATAGTTTATGAAGCATATAGGGTGCCTGTACCAGTTATCGCACTACCTAAGGAAAACTACTTCTACAAAAATAAGAAGAAGACCGACGAATGTCGGCGATATGTCAAATGATAGATTTGTTTTCATACTTTACAGGAAAAATATAAAATCTGAGCCAAACCCACCTTTACTATTTATTACGGCTTGTGCCAATGATAGGAACCCTGTACCAGTTATGGACATAGTTTTTAATTTCGGTTCCACTTCGCGCTATTTACATGCATTCCTTATGGGATTAGCCAGAACTGGTACACTATGGCGAAATAGGGTGCAAGGAAGCCGAAATTTTAAGGAAAATGATTTATTTCTATCATAATTTGAGCAAAATGTGAAATTTGAATGAGTGCAATCATCTTTTATGAACGTGATCGATTGTTCACATATTTTTTCTTGATGATTTGCATCGTTAAAGGTTGAAAATCAACTATGGCGAATTTGAGGTACTATAGCCATAACTGGTACACTGAGCCTACATATTCTTAGTGTACGTTCAAAATTTCATTCAATTCGGTTTACTGGTTTCCGAGATATGACAGCTCAAATATTGTCTAAAAAATAGTGTTTTACCCGAACGGTTCTAACTTTGCGAAACATCAATCAATCGAGCCCAAATTTTTACCAATGATGCACATGTAATAGGTTGAGAAACTTTCAAAATTTGAGATTTTTTGATGCACTCTATGAAAAGTTATAGCATGTTGATCTTTTTTGTGATAGAAAAAAAAGTTGCCTATCCCAAACATTTTTGCCATCCCCTGTATGATCTGGTGGGCAAAGTTTTTTGCTCAATCCTACTTTGAATAAATGATTTGATTTGGATTGCGAGGAATTTTAGCGGCTTTTCGAATGAGCACCTACGAACAAATCATAATTTTTGACCATCCTTTGTACCATAGTGTCACGTAGAAGATGTGCCGGGAATTGAATTGAGGTTGTGCCCAAAATAGACGTGGACTAGACGGAAACAGAATTCGAGGGACAATTATGCTATCTTATTATTATAAGTAAATTGTAGTTCTTTTATCATATTTTCTACATTATATTGAAGCTAATTATAGTGATGCCAAAGTGGCCATTGGCGTTGGGCGAGGTGCAAGAATAAATTCGATCTTTATTGGTCGGTGGTTAGATAGACGGAATCAGGTCAAAACCCTAAAGCAAGAAATCAGAAAGACCTGAAAGCGAAAAGTACGAGAAGTTTTCGTCTGGAAAGAGAAAAAAGATCAGAACATAGAAAGTTCAGAATGAAAAGAGTCGTAATAAAAAGGAAAAAACAGGCATAAAGAATAAGACCCATTATAAATATGAAAAGATTAAAACGCCCGGAATTCATAACGAACCAAAAGGCACAAAGGATGAGAAGGCTTCTGCCTTGTCAAGATTCTGCCTTATTAACCCCTTAAACGGTCAAGACATCTCACAATTGAAATTTTCCAATACACTTTCTATGCATAATAATGATACGATCAAATGAGAGAAATTTCGTAATGCAACCACCCTAAAGAAATTTAGAAATATAAACTAAAAGAATTCCGGAGGATATCCTCGGAAGAACTACGGAACAATTCTCTGCAGACATCTTGAGTGGAATCTGTGGAGAAATTCATGAAAGCTCGCGAGAGGAATCTTTCAAGGAATCTCGAGAGAAAACCCTGTTGGGAACCAGAAGGTCTATCAGAGATTCTAAAAAAAAAAAAATACCTAAAGCAATCAAAGAAAATTCCAGGAGGAATTTCGTTAGAGATTCGTGAGAGGACTTCAGTGATGAATCCCGGGAGGAAGTTTTGGAGAAATTGAAAAAATCTCGGAGGAAATTTCTGGAGAATATCAGGAGCAATCTATACAAGAAACCCAGAGAAAATCTCTATCATAATGGCCATCGTTTATGCGGGTAGAGCTTTTCCAGGAAAAATCACGGGAGAAATCTCTGGAAGAATCCTGATAGGAATCATAGGAAGAATCCTGAAATAAAATTCTGGGAGAAATCCTGGGAGTTACCTCTGGAGAAAACTCAAGAAGAATACCCAGCGGGAACTTCTAGAGGAATGCCCAGAGGGATTCTTCAGGATATCCGTTTGGAGATTCATTCGGGACTCTTTTCAGACTGCCTCTAGTGCAGGGCTGCCCAACTTTTTTGGAATGTGATGTGAATGATATTTTCAATCGGAACTCGCAAAAGTAGTCCAACATGGAATACTCTGGCATCAAATGAAAGCTTATTGTTATATCTTTCTCATCCAAGTGAAACCGTTAGAATGTATTGAAAACTTTTAGCTACCGGTGGAGTTGACAACAAAAAACAGTCCTGTTCGCGGGCCGGATCAATTTTTAACTGAACTGCCGTGGCAGCTAAGTGGATAATTGAAATTCAAATTTCAACGCATGTATGCATTAGCCTTAACATCAACAATTTCTCCCAGAATTCCTCCGAGAATTTCACTAGGAATTTTGACAGAAATTCCTCCGGTGATTCTTTCAGGAATTTATACAGGGAATTCTCCAGAAACTCCTCCAGTATTTCCTTAAATTCCGCCAGGGTTTCCGCCAAAAACAACTGCAAAGATTCCGCCAGGAATTTGTCCAGAAATTCCCCCAAGGATTTTTCCAGGGTTTCCTGCAAAGACTCCTCCAGAAATTTCTCTTGGAATTTCACAAAGGATTTCTTCAGATTTTTCCAGGGATTCCTCACATAATGTCTTAAGGGATTCCTCCAGGATTTCTTCCAGGAACTGCTACAGGAATTTCAACAGGAATTCTTCCAGGTATTCCTTCAAAAATTCCTCCAGAGTTTCCTCCAGGATATCCTACAGGAATTTCTCCACGAATTTCTCCAGGAATCCCTCCTAAAATTTATTCAGGAATTCCTCCTGAAATTCTTCAGAAAATTCTCCTGGATTTTCTTCAGAAATGCTTCAATATTCCTCCAGAATTTCCCTCATAATTTTGTCCAGGAATTCCTACTCCAGATATTCTTCCAGGCATTTCTTTAGAAATTCATCCAGAGACTCCGTCAGGATTTTTTTATCCAGGAATCCCAACCAGAGATTCTCCAGAAATTACTCCAGGGATTTTTTCCACACATTTCTTCATGGATTCTTCCGAGGATCCATGGATTCCTCTAGCAATTGCTCCAGAAGTTCCTGCAAAAATTTATCCAAGAATTTCGACAGGGTATTCTTTCAGAAATTTCTCCAGGTTTTCTTCCAGAAACTCCGCCAAGAATTCCGACAGGAATTTTTCCAGAAGTTCCTTCAGGATTTCCTCCACAGATTTTTCCAGAAACTGCTTCAGGGATTCTTTCTAGATGTCCTCCGGGGATTTCTTTAAGAATTCCTCCAAGAACTTCTCCGGAAATTCTTCCAGGTATTCCTACAGAAATATATCTATGAATTTCTCCAATAAATTCTCAAGAGAATCCAGGGATTCTTTCTGCAATTCTTCCAGGGATTGGTCCAGAAATTTATCCAGGAATTTCTCCAGGGATTTCTCTAGGCTCTAAGGTTTCCGGCAGGCATTCATCCAGGAATTTCTTCAGGCGTTCTTCCAGGAATTTCTTCAGGAATTCCTCAAGGATCCATCCTGGAATTCCTCCAGAGATTTCTCCAAGAATTCCTCCAAGGATTGCCCCGACAATTCTTCTAGGGATGGCTTCAAGAATCTCTCTAGTTATTTCTTCAGAAATTCTTCTCGGGATCTCTTCAAAAATTTATTCAGCAGGTGTTTCTTCAGAAATTTAAGAAATCCTTCCATCATCTTTTCCAAGGATACACCTAAGAATTTTTCCAGGTTTACCTGAAAATATTCTCAATTACTTCCATGACTTCTAGAGTAATTCCTTCAGCTCCAGCTTTGTATTGAAATACTTTAAAATAATTTTAGAGGGATGCATTCAAAAGCCAGAAAATTCCCCAAGAAGTCGTCCATGAATTCTTTCAAAATTATCTCCGAGAAGCCTTTCATGAGTTTCTCATGGTTTTTTTTTGCAGAAATCCATTTTTTTGGAATTCTCCCGGAATTTCTCTAGGATATGAACCAGGAATCTTCCGTCGTCTTTCACCTAAAGTAAATGAGTTCGTGGGAAGTTACCAAGCCGATTTCATCGACGGCCGGTCGACAACGGACCAGATCTTCACCGTACGGCAAATCCTCCAGAAATGCCGTGAATACCAGGTCCAAACGCACCACATGTTCATCGACTTCAAAGCGGCATACGACAGTATCGACCGCACAGAGCTATGGAAAATCATGGACGAGAACAGCTTTCCCGGGAAGCTTACCAGACTGATAAGAGCAACGATGGACGGTGTACAGAACAGCGTAAGGATTTCGGGTGAACTATCCAGTTCATTAGAATCTCGACGGGGACTACGACAAGGTGATGGAGACTCTCCTGCCTAAATGAATGAAAATGAATGAACCAGGAATTCCTCTAAGAATATCTTCTTAAATTCCTCCAGTCATTTCTTTTTAAATACGTTCCAGCGATTCGTCTTTGGAATTCCTTCAGGAGAATTCCAGGATTTTTCCAAGAATTCCCTCATTTTCGAGTTCTTCAGAAATACCTCCAGGGAATTCTCCAAGATTTTTTTTTTCCGGGATTCACTTCAGGAATTCCTACATGGATACCTCGAGGGTTTCCTCCAGTGATAGTTTCAAGGCTTTCACGAAAATAGCGTCAAGAATTCATCCAAGGGTCTTTCCAGAAATACGTTAATTGACATTTGTATAGGATTATGCTCTAAGATGAATATATGCAGTAGCTGTCTTTATTGAAATTCCGGCAAGCATGCACTCGGAAGCATATTACTGGAGGTTTATTCTTAGAGAAATAGAGATTCAGAGCATTCCAAGATTGATAGCATACCATCCTCCCCCTCCCCGTGCAGAAATGCTGGCTACGTCCTTACAAGGAGCTTTCGCTGAAATCCCAAGAATGAACTCCTCGAAGATGTCCGGAAGAAGTCCTAGAGAGATCCAATACGTTCCTTCTGGTGATTCCAGGAGCTCCCTCTGGATATTTCTCCAACAGTTCCATCTAAGGATTTTTCCAGAAGCTCGTTTTAGAGTTCCTGAAGTTCATTCTGAATATTTTTTCATAACAACTCCTGGAGAAATTCCTTGTGGGAAATCTAGGAATTCCTGTAAAGAATTTCTTAAGCAATTCCCAGACAGAATTCATGCAGGAATTTTCAAAAGAATCTTCAGGAGGAATTGCCAAGGTAAACTGCCAGAAGTAGAGGAAAAGACCTCTCGAAGGAATCCCTAGAAGGAATTCCTGAAGAAAATACAAGAAGAAACTTCTGGTGGAGTTCCTAGGAAAAACTCCAGGAGGAATCACCAGAAGGAACTACTGGAGGCATCTTCCAATAGAAGTCCTGGAAAAATCTTCACAAGGAGCCTCTGGAGAAATCCTGGACATATCTTCAGAAGGAAATCCTGGAGAAGATCCGTATTGGGTATCTCTAGGGCTTCCTTCTGGAAATCCTCCAGTAGTTCATTTTTGAGATCTCTTCCCCCTCCTCCTTCAGGAGTTCAGATTTTCAGAAGAAGGTCCTGGAGAGATTCTAAACGGATATCCTGGGAAACCCTCGAATGAAACTTCTGGAGGAATCCGGAAGCACCCGGAGGAATTTTTGGTGTAGTCCCCAAAAGGGAATTCCTGGCGGAAGCCCCAGGCAGAATTCCCGGTGAAATACCCAGACGGAGTTCCCAGTAGAATCTTTGAATGGGATTTTCGGTGGAATCCCAGAGGAAACTACTGGTAGGAATTCGCAATGGGAACTGCTGGAAGAATCCTCGGAGGAATCCTTCTGAAGGAATCTTCAGAGGGGAGTCCACGTGGAATCTCAAAAAGGAATTCTTGGTGGAATCTCCAGACACGATTTCCGTCGAGATTCACTGACGGATTCGGGCAGAGTCCACAGGTAGAATACACGGTGGAATCCCTAGAGGAAATGTTTTGAAGAATTTTATGGAGGAATCTTTGAAGGAAACTCAGGAGGTATATTTCGAGGAATTCTGATAGGGAAGTGGAACCATCTCGGCAGGGGTCCTATTTTGGGAACTTTTCTGCTATAACTCAGCCAATTCTGAACCAATTGACACAATTTTTGGAACGTGATGAGATACGTATAGTATCTAGCCGTGTACAAAAGTTCATGGCAATTGGTTTGGAATTGACTGAGTTATAGCGAAGAGTGCCCAATATACCGGCCGCTGCCCAAGTGGTTCGCTACCCTATGAGCTCTAAGTTTTTAGAGAAGTTCCAGGAGCAATTCCTGGGTGAATCCTGCAAAAAATAGAAATATTCCGAATAGATGAATAGATGAATACTGAAGGAAATTGAGGAAGAAATCCATGAATCTTTGGAAACATCCACGAATGATATTTGTAAAAATCTTTCTGGAATATTTGCTGAAGAAATGCTTGAAGAAACCTTTACGTGATGCGCAAAGTGCTCAAATTTTGCAAAGTCGTTCAGAATCCGATATGGAATCAAGAAAATACTTGACCTGAAAAAACGATCACGACGACCCGCGCCTATAATCATCTTTCCATATGTTTATAATAACTTGATCGCACTAATGTGAACTATATTTTTTCTCATTACAGGTAACTCATGGCGCATGATATTCTTAATATTTAACGAAGGTAATCATTTCAATATCGCTGTACTTCATAGTGAGGCAAAAGTTCAATATTCATGGTACGCACAGAAGTCGTTTGAAAATCTTTACGCAATTTACCATTCACAACTTTACAAGACATAAATTACACTAGTTTACAGCATTTTTGAACTCGGTAAGCTGATGATCATTTTTAGTGTAGAATGATGCTCTGAGTTCGAAAACGTGAAGTAGAGCGGAATTTTTTTCGATTTTCCATACAAGGTTTATGATTTGAAATCGATTTTTGCTCTATTTTTAAGCAAAGTCGCTCACTTCAAACATCTCATTCTCCGTAATCAATGCTCCGATTGAGCTGAAATTTTTACTGTAACTCGCCTACATACGATATGTCAAATAAACGTCGAGAAATAATTTTTAAGTTGTTTTTTTCTTATTGAAAAAAATACATTTCTTTAAAATTTTTTGGGAATTTTGCTAAAATTTAAGAAGGTTGTCCCTAAAACTCGCCAATATATTGAATTTCACCAATCTGAGGCAAAACCTGTATTCAAATGATCGAATGGTATTGTATTCAGCTTTTAATTTATGGAAAAAATTGGTTGAACAAAACGCAATATACATATTTGAATTTTAGTAAATTACATATTTTGAAAAGTTGCAAAACTCGATATTGAGCTAAAACTCAAAAACTGTTCTACTTAAAATTTTTTGAAGGTCGATTTCGAAATCTCCACTAAATTGTGCTTCAAAAATGTTGGTCGTTGACAGAAGTTCACGACTTTAATTTTATTTTGTAAACTTGTGTTATCGGTGATTGCATTTAATCCATTTCGAAGAATTACCAAGTTTCAACATTTTCTACAGACAATGTTTAACCAGTTCTAATATTATGCATCAATATAAAAGCATTACATACTCTCCGATTCCTACAGTGAATTCGATTCACTGGAACAAGACGTCACTTCTCCCAAACACCGCATAAGCGTGTGAAATTGAGACCAAATTATACCCTTCATCACTACAACTGTCCCTCACGTAACACATGTTCGTTGTGAATACGTAATTGTACAACCCGCAAGAGCACTATCCTACTATTCCGGATACCGCAACCACACCACAAGCCCTAGCAGCAGCACCATTACTCAATCAAAAATTTCCCATATATCAAGTGCGCATTGTGACCAAATCTTCGCGCAATTGCATTCGCCTTCGATATCGGCGCATATTCAAGTGCACAGTCGACTGCAGCAGTCGCAAAAAAAAACTCACCCACATCAACCGAGAGCGCTTCTGTAGTTGCTACTGCTGCCGATAATTTTCCTCGCCAGTGCGCAGTGCGCACCCGTTCGATAATACATAAGTAGGTGATCTATGTGCATCAAACATCAACGTGCGTTACACATCTTCTACCTCTAGAGGCGCGATTCCGAACTCCGTTCGTTCGGAATCGGATGGGCTGGCTTGGTCCCTTGGGGGCCTACTTGCTCTGACAGCAACTGACTACTGTTGCATCGAGAGAAGATGATCGTGATTGTGGACGCACAATGAGGAACTTGTAGACTTGCTAGTGGTCAAAATGAAATCTACTTTTATCATCATGATGAACCTGGGCGGGCGTGTTAGTGGAATACCTGAAGGTTGAAGGATTCGTCATTGGCATAATCGTCATCATTGAAAATTCGAAAGCAGATTTCTTGTTCAAAACTGAAAATTCCGCAGTGAAAATGTATTCACTGTATTGCGGATGCAGAATGGAGTACTGTGAATACATTTTTAATGTAAACATTGATGTTTTGAGCGAGAAAACTGCTTTTGAATTTTCAAAGATGACGATTATGTCAAGGACGAATCCTTCAAGTAAAATAAAATCGGGTTGAGTATTGTTTTTTTTAACTCTCCTTGTGCGTTAGGGTCAGGGAGCAGTTACCAACGTAATCGAAAGAATTTGCAAGCAAATTCTTAGTAAAATTGAAAGGAACCAGATTAACCAGATTAACCAGAAATTAACCAGATTTTATCCTACCTACTTTTTACCTACATTTTTTGAAATATTTGACGTTTTTCATTTGCACTAATATATATTTAATGATACGACTTCCAAGCTTCGTTAATAAATAGTAATAATAATATACGTGGTTCAAAAAATCGTACTTGCTCCTCACCGCTTATTCAATTCGTATTTAAAGCTTCTTACGGCATCATCAGCATCGGCAGCCATGTTGGATATGCGGCTCGAAATTTCAAAGTGATGATTCTCTGCAACCAATGCAAATATTCGTATGAAAAAGTATCACTCTATTAGCTCACTCGCAGTGATTACGATGATACTTTTTCTGCTGTGTTGCTGCAGAATTGACAGTTTTTTATCACTTCAAAAACGCGAGGCAAACAATCATTGAAAAGCTAAAAGTCAATGATTCGTTTGAAAGCTTCGTGATGCATTATGACACCTTAACCAGATTCTGTCATCTCCCAAAATTTGAGCTTATTAGTTGTAAAATTGAGACTGCACAAGCCCTTCAAAAATTGTATGGGAATTACTATAGAAAAACGATGTTTTTCATTCATTGGGTCGTATCATTTCCCCAAGTGTCCTAGAGGGTTAGTTGATCCTTGGTACTCCTGTGCCCTTCATCAGCTACAACTTCACCGAAGACCGCATTCAAATCGGGTGCGTCATTAGTTAGTTGTCGATTTTCATCTAACTGGAGAAACTTTAGCAGTGATCCTTCTGCGTCCCAGCAGTCAACATTGCTGCATGCATATATATTAGTGTGGGTCATCGGAAGCGTTTTCTCAGATCAAAACTTTTTTGATTCCGTTTCGGGTCCTGAGTTTCTGTGCACAATTTGAGCACGATTGGTTGCGTCTACACTTTGCGCATTGCAATTGAAATTTGTATGGGATTTTGTATGGGAAAACATACTTTTTTGCATTTTAGCCATAAGCTGAAAAATTTTGTTTGAAACTTTTTAACCGATACTGTAAAATTATAGCCTAGGATGTTCTGAAGATCTTTGCTGAAGACCGCAAAGCGATTCGATGCTTGTGAAAACAGTTATAACCAACGAACCGCATGCATGTGCTTATGTTTTAACATGTAAAGGAATAACAATAGCAACAAAATCATGATGTTTTGCCAAGCAATGCCAACGCTATAACTTTTTTCATAAGCATCAGATCACTTCGCGGTCTTCGACAAAGTTTTTCAGGACACCCTAGGCTATGTTTTCACTTTAACGGTTACATGGTTTTAGAAAAATTCGAGCTTGTTATGAGAGAAAGGCAAAAAAGTGTGTTTTCCCATGTAAAACCCCATACAAACTTCAAACGTGATGCGCAAAACGTAGACATAACCGATCGTGCCCAAATTTTGCACACTTATTCGAGTCCTGAAATGGGATCAAAAAAGCTTTGATCTGATGGGATACCATTGAATTTTTCCCTTTCCCATATAAACGATGACCCACTCTAATATATATGGCGCCAAAGATAGTACATAGAAATCATGGTTACTATATTTCACTATGAAATGATGTCTATCGAATAGTTTATCCATCATGATTGAGGAGTTTGATTCTGGATAAAAATCGGGGCAAAGTTTTAGCTGATTGAGTAGCACAGGAGTACCAAGGATCAACTAACCCTCTAGGGCATTTGGGGAAATGATACGGTCGATGGAATGAAATACATAGTAATTTCCATACAAACTTTGAAGATGAAGGGTTTGTATACCCGAGCAAAGCTTGACAGCAAATTGAAAACTAATTTTGATGTTGTGATATTGCAAATTATGATAACTCAGGTTGTTGTCATTTTGGTCGTTTTAACGGTTAAAACATCAAAAATGAGAGCAGAAAAATGTTCCCGTAACAGCAAGTTGAAAACAATTCCTGCCATCAGTGATATCAAATTGATAACTGTTTTTGGTATCAGTGCGAAAAAATGGAAAAATCGTTAAATGTATAGTTTTACGAATGATATGAAAACTTAAATGCAATATGTTAATTGCATTGATGGTATAGCATTAGTTGTATTATACAAGGTCGTCTAGAAGTTTTGAAATTGGTTAAAAACTTTAATATTTATAATAAGTTGAAGTGACAGCAAAATGAAATCAGCATTTGAATTCAAGTTGAATCAAGACAATCTGATATCAAATTGTGATATCAATTTGCTGCTGATTACAAATCGTGTTTTCGATTTGCTATCATTTTGTTGTAAGACTTTGCTCGGGTAGTCTCCATCAAGTGAGCTCAAACTTTGGGAGAATACATATAATCTGGCTACGAATCGAATGTGTGGGGAAACAGGTTTTTTGAACTACGCTAATACTCTTCTGATCAAAAGTTTATTCTTTTATTTCGTAGAGTAATGCGGGGCTAAAGTTCGCAGTATGTCTTTTTCTGAGCACGAGTTAAGAACCCAAACAAATCTGTATGGGTTCGACACATAATCGGGTCAGCTACTCGTCAATAAAATTTGGAACGATTTCGTTATGGTTTGGCAGAGCTGTGCAAAAAAATGTGTTTCTAGGGGTTTTGATAGAATTTTTGGACCTTTTGGAATAAAAATTTGTAGTAACAGGAAGAAGAAGAATCTCATAACCTCTTTATGTCGGAGAATCGTTATTCCATAGTAGTTCGCGAGGTGCACTCGAATAAACAATAAACTTCTAGTGCTTCTTGCAGAAAGGGACATTGTTAAAACCTCGACAGTGGGGCAAAAGTTCGCACTACATTTCTGAGTCTAGTACATCAATATAATTACAGAATCTTTGAAGCAATGTTAATTTCGTATAGAAACTACTATATATGCATAATATGAATAGTATGCACCCTGAAATCGTTGCGACAGAGGGTCTGAACTTAGTTTTGTAAGAAGATTCATTGTAATGCAAACATTATGTTCACGCATTTTCATCAATAAATGAAAAATGGCTAAAAATAACATTTTAAAACATTTCCTTCGTCATCCTCGTCGTGTCTTTTCGTATGTTTCTGAAAGTCTTATGTTCATCTACTTTACCGGGGTCTTTCATAGCTTAGTTTGTTAATTCACAGTTATAATCGATCACCATACTGACGGGGATAAGATTCGATAACAGTCCCGTTCAACAGTTTTGCTGCATATTTGATTTTTTTATGCATTTTGTGCAACACGAATCTCTATGATTCGTGTATTTACAATGTATTTTGACAACTTCAGTAACACTGTAAAGGACAGCTCTTAGTTAATAGTAGTGGAAGTATTCATCAAACACACTATACAAAAGCTGAACACCAGATCGTATTCCAGTTGGGTCGTAATTCTAAGAACAGAAAGAAACAGATTTCATGGCTAGAGTGAAAAGATGAACATGAATTAACATGAAATAAATGAACATCACACCAATAAACTACCCTGTACAAGGTGCGAACTTATGCCCTGCTCAATGCGAACTTTTGCCCCCACTATGGGGCAAAAGTTCGCATTGGAGTACTTGTTTTAAAAATTGTATTACTAAAACTACAAAAGGAACGCTAAAAAATCTAGTACTACGTTTTGAAGGCAACATGCTAGGGATCCGTTTAATGAAGAAAAACGCTATTATTTTCTTTTCGTTCAATAGTTATTTTGTGAAGTCTGTTAGGTGCGAACTTTTGCCCCGCATTACTCTACGTTTTATTTTTAAATGTGGTATTTTATCATGGCAATTCATTTATTTATTTATTTAACCCTATCCTGAATAGTATCTCGGAATAAATACTGAAGTAATCCATGGAGCGATTTCAAATTGAATCTTTGCAAGAATTCAGTAACGGTGTCTGTAGGTTTCTTTTATGAAGAATTGCTGTAGAAATGCTTGAAGAAATCTTAACTGGAATTTTGGCGATTAACTTCTGTGTAGAAAACACAAAAAATGCTAGGGAGACTATTTTTAAATGTGGTATTTTATCATGCCTACATCTCAGCCAATTTGCGTCTAAGCCTGATTAAAAAAATAATTAAGTCTGAGATTTTTAAATAGCTTGATTTCTAATAGATTTCAACTGAATTCTACCGAAATTGGCGGTTAAATCTTGGAAAATAGTTTCGTCGTTATTCTAAAGCTAAATCTTTCTCAATTTAAAAGCTTTCTGCTCAAACGTACTTTGAACACTAGATTTGATTTGGATTGCGTTGCGTGGTAAAGGAGTAACTCGTAGATGGCATACTGAAAGTTGCAAAGTTAAAACTTTAATACTCCTATTCTAATTGCTTACGGAATACTGTTTGAAAAGAAACAGCTATCAAATCAGAGGTTGAAGTAAAAAAGACATGAAAACTTCCATTGCCGGCAGTGGCGTAGCAAGGAGGGAGCGATGGGTGCGGTCCGCACCGGGCCCCCGATTTCAGGGGGCTTCCAAATCAAGGAAGGTTTCTAACATAAGTTTAAATAAAGTTCTTAAAATAGCGAAAGATTCCTATATGTAAGTTTAACACTTTGCAGAACTGCTGATAGGTATGTGGGGCTCCTTCGTAATTATCAAGAGTTTTTTGGAATGGGGCACACAGATGGCCCAAAATTACAAGAAACATGTGTTAGAATTGAAATTGAATTTTACGAAATTCAGTATCGATATGGAAGTGAAATTCATTGCATTGTGAAAACATCCCTGATGAAACATAGTCGTTGACTTAGCTTAAGGTAGCAGCTGAAATTCAAGGGCCGCATTTGGAAAAATTAAGATCAGAACACATGTCAGGTCAAAACCGTATTAACAATAATTTGTCGTTTTTTTCGCTTTCGTATGAAAAATAAGTGTAATAAACGTATCCAACTCATATAGCCCATACAGTGATAGACATTCGTTTAGCCGAGGCTAAAAAATTTTCAAAAAGGTGTCTGGAAACTCATACAAAAGATTTTATGATAAAACTTTTTTATCGTAGTGAAAGTATATCTAGTACTGTTTTATAAAAATGTGATACATCACACTTACATATACACTGAAACAAAAACGAGGGTAAAAACCCTTTAAATGTCATTTTTTGCCTAGACATTCGTTTAGCCGAATTGAACATTTTTTAGAATTCCATAATAAAAAACTAACAAATTTCGAAAAATACCCAACAAAGTCATTTTGTATGGTGACCTGCATTATAGATCGAATTGAAAATCATGAATTAGGTCGTTTTTGGAAGTGTTGCCATATTAATTTTGCATGCATCTCATATACATATGTCATAATATTGTAAATGTTTCTAAATTGAGATTTGATGTAATTATTTTTATCGGAAGTGATTCAAAAGAATGCAATGAAAGTTTCATGACCAAAGCAGGTTGAAATTTTACAAAAAACAATGTTTTAACAGAAAAAAATAACGCAAACCATCAAAAAATCACGTATTTAAATATTGTTTTGATGAAATATTATGGTTTCACTTGCATAAATCACAGCGTTTGCTACTATTACGTCTTCTAATAGCTCCCAATATCTTCCAGACTGTATTCTGGCTGAAATAACATACATTGGACGGCTCATATTTCGAGAAATGGCACCGAAAGTATTCAAAGTTCTAGCATTAACTACTCGTTTCAAAACTTAGACATTCTTTTCAAATAAATCATGTTAAAAATGAATGTGGTTCACAACTAAGACTCATTTATAATACATTTCTTCAGATTGAATGAAATAAGCCAATTGTGTGACCATATCTTGCATTTTTGTATGAGCATCTGCTTTTAAATAAACAGGGTACAAAAATTCTGATACTACTTGCAGTTCTTTCACTTAGCAGTCTTCTAACCCATTTAGTAATGCTAGTATCAAACAGGTATACTCCACAGGCATTAGGGCACGTCTTTATTTCAATGCAGAACTATTTATTTTATCTTTTATCAATCCCATTTTAAAGTATAAACAACAAACAACTAGTATACTTAATTTTATCATGACATTTTATGCAATAATTTGAACATTTCTAACAATAATTCTGTGTCGTATTTTCAAAACTGCTAATCTAGCTTACGTTTGAGTGTTTACAGAAATCATTTTTCTAAAATAAATTTGTTTATCGTCGCTTGTCCTTATCGGGACATTTTTTTTTTTTTTTTTTTTTTTTTTATTCTTCGATCACTTAACCTAATTTACAGCTCTATTGTCCACTTGGGCACTACGTGAGCGATAACAATTGACAGCTGCACTTAGACTTTGTACAGCGCCTAGATGTACTCTATTCTATTCTTCTATATTGAACTGGTTGCCTGCGTGCTTCTTTCACTGTTCTACTCTGTTAATGGTAGAATGAAGAGCACGAGGATGTGGATGGGTGGCTGTTGTTCCTTTTCCAGTCCGATTGGGGGTCCATTATGAGTTGCAGTTGTCCAGGTATCCGGGTCCGTTTGAGCCGTAGGCTCAGAAGAGGGTCAATGTCAGCCGCTCTCGGGGGAAGAGCAACTGACGAAAAATTGCAAGTGCCGGGGCTGGGAATCAAACCCATGACCATCCGCATATGAAGCGAACGTGTGACCAACTACGCCACGGGCCCCGGCGGCATTTTTTTTATAATATTTCTCTGAATTTCACAAATAAATAATCTTTTAAGGTCAATTATCTTCCTAACACGTCATAAACTAAATGCCTTAGAGTATATCCTCGAAATATGCTCACGAAATTGCAAAAAAACTATTGAAAACGATTTTTTCATTTACCTCGGCTAAACGAATGTCTAGGCAAAAAATGACATTTGAAGGGTTTTTACCTTCGTTTTTGTTTCAGTGTATATGTAAGTGTGATGTATCACATTTTTATAAAACAGTACTAGATATACTATCAATACGATAAAAAAGTTTTATCATAAAATCTTTTGTATGGGTTTCCTGACACTTTTTTTGGTCTCGGCTAAACGAATGTCTATCACTGTATAGCCGAGGCGGTAAACGCACGGGTATTCAGCATGACCATGCTGAGGGTGACGGGTTCGATTCCCGGTCGGTCCAGGATCTTTTCGTAAAGGAAATTTCCTTGACTTCCTTGGGCATAGAGTATCTTCGTGCCTGCCACACGATATACACATGCAAAATGGTCATTGGCAGAGGAAGCTTTCAGTTAATAACTGTGGAAGTGCTATGGTCATTGGCAGAGGAAGCTTTCAGTTAATAACTGTGGAAGTGCTCATAGAACACTAAGCTGAGAAGCAGGCTTTGTCCCAGGAGGACGTTACGCCAAGAAGAAGAAGAAGAAACGTATCCAACGATTTCATCAAGTATTTCTTTCCAAGCATTCCTTGAAGAATTTCTGCGAGAATTCCTTCGGGCTAGGTAAACACTTACCTTGCCTTCGGGAATATGTATTACAATTTATCTAGCAGTCACTTCAAATACTTCTACAAAAATTGCTCCAAATTTACTTCCGAACTTTTTTCATGGATTGCTTCAGGAATTCTTCTAAGCATTGATTTTGGAATACTTGAATTGATACCTTCAGCAACACCTCCAAGAATTTCTTCAGGAATTTCTGTAAACATTAATCAAGGAATTCCTCAAAAATTCCTTCAAGGATTATTTTTTTAAGAATTCCTCTTTGAATCCCTTCATAAAGTCCTTCAAGGATAATGTCCTTCAACGAATTCTTCAGACCTTAAGGAATTTCTCCAAAGATTCTTGCAGGAGTTCCTCATGCAAAATATCTTTGATGAATTTCTGCCCAGCTAACACGAAGTCTGAATAGGATGCTGAAGTGGAGGCCATATGCGTACATGCTTCCATTTAACCGCGTGTAAAGTGTTCGCATATCGCTTCCACTTTAGCATCCTATTCAACATCATATGCGATCGTGTGTTGACTGGGTGAGATCATGCTTGATCAGGTATGGCTCCTGCATGGATCCTTGTGAGATTTTCCAAAAGAATTTCGGAGGAATTCCCGAAAAAATCCTTGTAGAAATGCTTGTAGGAAGTTTTGGAGGAATTTTTAATGGAATCCTTGAAGAATCTTCTAGATGAGTTTTAAAATGTATTGGGAAAGAATCATTGGGTTGATTTTGGAGATATAATTGATAACATTCTTGACGGATCACTACAGTACTATGAAGTAGTAGTAGAAGTATTAGAAGTACTATGAGGAATTACATAAAGGATTCCTGAAGAAATTTTGAAAGCAAAGGGATTTTTGGAGGAATGAATAATGAAATACCTAGATTATTTTTTAAAGAAATCAATGGCATAAACCCCAAAGAATTCCTCTCAAATTCGTTGATGTTGATTTGCAAAAGAATTTCTATAAATTTTCGTGGAGAAATTTCTGCTGGAACCGGGATTATTCTGCCTACGGCAGAAACCCCCTGAAAAAAGAGAAAAAAAATCTGCTGGAAGCCTTGGGGGAATTTCTTTTAAACCCCTTGAGGGAATTTGTGCAGGAATCCTTTGTGGATGAATGTGTTTACCTTTGTAGGATGAATGAATCTTTGTAACGTAGCATGAAAAATCCTTGGAGAAATTGATTAGATCTTCACTGCAATTTCTTAAAGGATTCATGAACGAATCATGAAAAATTAATTGGAAAAAAATGCCTAAGGAATTTGTGGACGATGTTATACATCAGTTATTGGAAGAATTTCTGAAGAAATCTTTGAACTGCTTGAACAATGCTTCGTAAGAAATCCCTGAATGGACTTCAAGAAAAACCATTTGAGGCATTGCATAAAGAATTCTTGTTGATATTTCTAAAAACAAATCTTGAAAAAATTCCGAAAGGATTCCTCTGGGAAATTTGCTCAATGGATCATGTTGGGTAACCCCAAAAGAATCGTTTGTTGAAATATTTAAGAAACTCTTCATGGCATTCTTGGGAATACATATTACTGAAGAAATTCCTTCTGAAACACTTGGAGGAGTTCCCGAAGCAATCGCTGTAACAACTTTCGAAGCAAATCTTGGAGGAGTTTGTAAAGAAGTCCTTGAAGTATTTCCTAGATAAATCGTAAAAGATATCTAAGATAGAGTCCTTGGAGTTCCTCATTTGGAACAAATGCTTGATGAAATCATTGGAAAAAAATATTAGAAGCTTCGTGAAAAAAAATCCGGACGAAAGTGGTGTTATCGCTGAGTTAATCTTTAATGGTATCAATAGATGGAAATCCTAGAAGAATGCCTAAAGGATTCATTGAAAAAATTCCAATAAAATTTCTTGAATTCTTGAAACAATTTTTGCTTTTTTATTATAATTTTCCTTTGGAAATTTCTTTTGGATCTTTTTCAGTTTGGAAATCCGTGCAACGATTTGTTAGGAAATATCATTGAAAATTTATTTGGAAACTCCTTCGGCAGTTACTCTGAAAATTTCTTTTGGAAATTGGTTTGGGAACTTCTTAAGTAATTTTTTTCTGAATTCAAAATTTTAGAAAATGTCTTTGAATAATCCTTAGAAAATTTTCAAAAAAAAACGTTACAGTAATTCTTGAAAAAATCCTTGGAGAAGTTTCTAAAGGAGCCCTTGAAAGAAATTCTTAAGAAATCTTCAAAGGATCGCCAAGATGAGTAATGAATGATTGAGGAAATGCCAAGATAAATTCTTAGATATACCAATGGAGAAATGCTTTACTTCCGTGGTAAAATCATTTAAGGGATATTTGGAGGATCTCCTGAAAGAAACTATGGAGGAATGTTTGAAGAAATTCTAGAAGGACTTCTCTTCCTCTGACGGAATTTCGATGTAATTTCTTGGAAAAATATCTGGTACAGAAAAATCTTTGGAGAGTTTTTTGTAGTGATTTTTTCTAGAAATTCCTAATTCTTTGATATTAAGATGAACAAATATTTCGAGAAATATTCGATGAAGCCTATGAATCTTTTGAAGTACCGTAATCCGGGGTAACATTGATCAGAATTTTTGATCTTTCTTTAATAATTCTCTAGTTAAAGCAAATGTTACATGTATTATATTTTTGAAACAAGTACTGGCCCTCTGATTATGTGTTAAGCTACTCGAAAAAGTTTAGTAAAACTTTTAAACATGTTTAAATAGACTTTTTAATCTAAATTTTGATTTTGTTGATTTGGGGTAACATTGATCATGTCGGTGATCAATGTTCGTTTGTGTTGAAAATACCCTTGCTTACTAAATTCGGGGTCACTGATCTCGAATATGTTGTCGAAATACTTACAAGTTATGTACTTTTTGAGTTATTTTAAGATTAAAATCCTCCAAACCGCGAATAACGCCTAAAGGTAGGCAATGGCTTAAGGATTTGATAGCCTACATTTAATAAATCGTATATTTTACTGTAAAAGAGCATTTTCAAAAAAGTTTCGTTCATTAAATTCAACTCTAGGATATCATATTGAAGTAATACAATGATTTCAAACCTCATATTGTATCTAGTATTCATGCCATGCATGAATGTTTGACCACGTATCTCATTACGTCACGAAACACATTTATGGTAAAATCGATTTTTTTCATGTTTATGAAATTCAATTTTTAAGAATTACATGTCATTTAATAGCTAAATAATAGCAGATTACGATATACTATTCGATAGCAGAAACTGATTCAATGTAAAATGCTTGTTTGAACATTTCATGAAGTCGGTCAAGCCGATCAATGTTACCCCGCTGATCAATGATACCCCGTTTTACGGTACTTTGAAATACTTTTGAAAACATCCTCGGAGACAATACTGTAAGAATACCTGAAAGAGTGTTTAGATAAATATTAAATGACACCCTTGCATTAATCTTATTGAAAAAATACAAATATTGCTAAAATTTAAGGAGATCTTCCCATATACTCACAAATATCTTGACATCCCTCAATCTGACTCAAAAATTATTTTCAAATGATCGGAACATATCATATTTAACTTTCTATTCACGCAAAAAAATTGAAAATTTGTTGATTACAACCCAAGATATTTGAATTTTAATAATTGTCATTCCAAAACTGTAAAATTCGATTATTAGGTAAAATTCAAAAATTGTTCTATTTAAATGTTTTTGAAACACGACCTCAGAATCAGCACATAGTTATGCATCTTGCGTTTTATTTTGTAAACTTGTGCGATTCCTAGAAGAGCTTCTGTTTACAGTTGAATCAGGTGAAATATGCTAAACAATTCGGTAATAATTCGGTAAATTATCTTAGAGATCATAAAATACTTGAAATCTTATAAGTTTATTACTAGGTTGAAATGCAAAAATTAAGATATTTCTAAAACATGTTCTAAAACCTTCGATTGCTCCAGGTTGAGGTGTGACCATGGCATGCAATTTTGTGACACCTACCTTCTTATTTTTATTTTCTCACAATCTGTACACATTGTACAGTCGTAGGCCGTCCCTTTTTTGCAAAAATTGGATATGTTAAAAATCATTGTTGGAAAATGATCGTTTTAACCAAGAAAGATCGTATCAAAATTTGAAGTCCGTATCTCAAAGCTAAGTTGTCCTTCAAGGAGCCTAAAGTTATCAAAAATTGTTTGGGGGTAAAAACAAACATGACATTTTTATCGACAAAAAAATATCCTATTCTACTTAAACCGATGATTTTAAGATCTTATAGGGTCAAAAATGTGCTCAAAATTGCGATATCTCCATTCATTTTTAGGTTATTGAACAAAATAGTAAAAGTTTCCTTCGGGATCTAAAAATAGATCTTTTTTTTTGTCTGTATTAACGAGATTTTTAACCTTAGGCTAGTTCATCTCGGGACCCACGTTTTACTTCCCTTCCGAAGGAAGAACCCACATATTGTGAGTATGTCGGGAGTGGGATTCGATCCCAGGTCCTCGGCGTGATAGTCAAGTGTTCTAACCACCAATAGAAAAACGTTGTCTTTTTTTCGACGAAAAAAAATCATGTTTTTTAACCCCATACAATTTTTGACATCTTTAGACCCCTTGAAGGGGCCACTTAGCTTTGAGTTACGGTCTTCAAATTTCGACACGATCATTTCTCAGCTAGAACGAACTTTTAACATTTACAATTTTATGTTGTGAAATAAGGGACGGCCTACTGTACAAGTATCTAATATAAATATCTAATATAAATATAAATCCATTATGTAACGAACAATTCTAGGGGAGTATATTTTCTTAAACGAAAAATATTTCTTAAGACAGTACGCGTTATAAAAAAAATCTAACCAGCGTTAACAGTTAGGTTCAGAATTCGTTAGCAAACCAGAGACGATTTAAGTTTGGCCACCTGAATCCCCACAGTGACTCGTT
This sequence comes from Aedes albopictus, assembly GCF_035046485.1. NCBI lineage: Eukaryota > Metazoa > Arthropoda > Insecta > Diptera > Culicidae > Aedes > Aedes albopictus. The sequence continues at coordinate 502,335,055 of NC_085137.1, read as the reverse complement.
GGTAGGTAGGTGCTAATAGCATGTTTGTAGACAAACTCGGTGCTGCCAGCACTATACCACGGTATGTAGATATCGACAATGGGATCTTCCACACACCTACCCATAGGTACGCTAGGTGGTAGCTCTCGGGCGTCATAACCATCGTCATCTTCGTCATCGGAATGGATGTATGGTTGGTTGGATGGATGGAAATGATGATCCTATTCGGGGTGCACTCGATTATTATCGTCGGCTCGAGCTGGTGCGCGCGCACTCTCGTCAACGATTGCGGGTGCATTCCTCTATTGTTGTTTTCCCAGTCGAATCCGATAACTCACCGCGAGCGGAGGGATCCTGATCTTCTTCGCGCGTCTATTCCAGCATCCATCCATCCATCCATCCATTCGTCGTCCGTTCTCTGTCCAGAGTAGTAATTTCGTGCGGTCCTGTGTCGCTCGGTGTCATAAAGTACTTGCTCGGTCCTAAAGTAACTACGTGTGTTTTTAGTACATTTTGTATGATACCGTGATTTTCGTTGTGCTCGATTGAGTATTTCGAGTGGTTCTATCTGCGGTCATTTAAAAAATGATCTGATCCGTCAAATACAGCGATCGTCGTAGTGCCGTGAACATCTCCTCTCACTATATTACAGTGTTATTAGTGGTGATGAACAGAAAATAACCACGGGAATTCATTACATGACAAAAGCAAACCATAAAAACAAGAAATTCCATGAAAATTACTGTATTACAGACTATGGAAATTAGAATTCTTAACATTGAAAACAATAATCCGTGGAATATTATGGTGGAAATTAGTGAACATGACATTGATGTATCTTTTTCTATTTTGTGCACAACAACTCCCTTTATGGTATAAACCATAACATTAATTGTAATTTTATCGTTTTTGTATGTACGTTTGACACTATTTCAGCATTACCAAAAATGGCATTTTAATCAATAATCCTTTTTTACCTAAATCAATATAACTACATTTGCAATACTATAATCATACGACAATTTATCATTCTTATATGGTTAAGTATCATACGGGTTATCCTAGAAGCAATTTTAGTGTCTAATACGTAGGCCTTTCATTGTAACAATTGTATGTTTTCGAACATACTTTAACTATCTTAATAACGTTTCTCCCAAGGATATCTTTTATAGTATCATAGATTGAATCGTCAAAGTACCATACAACAACCGTGGTGTATAGTGTACCACAGCAACGTAATGAATTGTATTCCCATGGTTGTTTTAAACCCGAACCTTCTGGCATCTGTTCAATGAGATGAAATCGAAATCGCCTGACAAATGTGAAGAAATGCAAGAAGAAATCAAATTCGCCAATCAGGCCCACTGAGTGGCTGGCTGGCCAGATGTGTGAGGTGTGTACTGCTGCATCTGCGAAGCGTGCCATCGGGTCACGTGTGTACGGCTGTTGGTGTGATACAAAACAACACGAGATGCAAGCAAATTTTCCCAATTTTCGATCTCGTTCGGTCCAGATTGGGAAAATGTTCGCGCACGCGAAGAAAGTGATACGTCAGAAGAAAAGTGTCTGGTGCTGATCGTGTGCGTACTCGCAGCAATTACGAATCGAAAATCTGCCTCCTTTAAGTACAGCAGTGCAGTGAAATGCGGCGGTCACGTGAAATTTTTGCAGTGTGCCAATCGGATAAATATCAATTGCAAAACGGTTTCAGTGTCCGCGCGCGCGTTCGCCTAATGGATCCGTTTTTAGTACCTACCGAACCGACCACACCACACTGCAGTGAGAGCACGAGGGAAGAGCAGTTTGGAAGAAAGTTTTTCTGTTGTTTTCCGTTCGAAGGAAGGAGTTTAATAGCCACATAATGAGTATCATAGCTACTCGGTACGAAGTCAGTAGAGTTTTGAACATAGCTAATCGTAGGGCTCGTCAAACTTCGTATAACCAGTTGATGGGGTTGTTTGCACGAGATAAGGATTGAATGAAGGAGAAAATGAAGCAATGCAATGATTTGCACGAAGTGTGGTTTGAAACATCATGATTGGATCAGTTTTGAGCAAAACAATGGCAAATAGTAAATTAAGGCGAGCTTGTGCTTAAGTCAACATAATCACTGTTTGATATGTTGTGTTGTTGTTACTGTCACAGACTTCTGTATAACTCGTAGTGTCGGTTGAAGTTATTCAACTTGGTATTTATCTGTTTGAACATGACATTTAACCATATTTTTTCTCTTCTCAATACATTTGCTTTTGAAGAAGTTTGATAAATTCATTAAAATATTATGCACAAAGGTAAAAGTAACTGCTGACGTAAATTTACTGTAAAGAATGAAATTTGATACTTTTTTTCAGATTTTGCCTGTAAAAAATGTTCAAAACAATCTAATGTTGAATCTGAATGTTGCTGAATCGTATATCGCGGAAAACTGAGTTGCAGGCAATCGATAGCTGTATCACATGGCTTCTTAAATTAATGTCATATTCAACGTTTGCTTGGAAAAGCTCGTGTCAATTTATGTCACTTAGCCCGTAAGATGAAAGCGTTCAAGTGACGCAAATTTACAGTTCCATGTAATATAATTTTCAGGCACTTGTGACACAATTTTCTTTCAAACGAAACATAATGTGTGGAGGATATGTGCCTGTAATGATGTAAGGAACTTAGAAGTTAGAAGCACTTGTTTATTAAAGTAGGAGTTGAGTGTTTGATTCTCAGCAGAGCAAGTAGATTTTGTGTTATTGTTTGTCAATATATTTCATACGTTTCAAACATTTATCTGATGAGCTAGAGAAATGCTTGGGAAGTTTTAGATCGCGACTCCGCATAATTGAGTCCGGCCTGTACACATATTTAACTCAGGAATATTAGTGGAGCGGACCTGGTGTGATAATTAAAGCAGGTGACTATCACGCCGACGGCCTGGGATCAAATCCCACTTCCGTCAAACTTGCAAAATATGAGTTCTTCCTTGGGAAGGAAAGTAAATCATGGGTTCCGAGCCTAAGGCTAAAAATCTCGTCAATACAGATAAAAAAATTTCAAGAATGTTTAGAGGAATTAGTCAAAAACTAGCAAATAGTAGAAAGCAGTTCACGATTGCGAAAAAAATAGTTTTTTTTTCTATTCTCGGATTCGAATTGTCTGTGATGATTGAATATTTTTAATGGAAACGGTTGTTAGAATCCAAAGATGGCCACAGCAATGGCAGCCTTGCAAATCTTTCCAATTTTCAAGAGCACACCCGAAGTAACAATTCCATTGTTGATTAATTTTGTTTGATTTTTATTAGGGTTTTATTACAGTAATAATTAAAAGTCACAGTTTTATGACTGCTTTTTTGAAAACCATTGATAAAATGTTTTATAATATACTTGAAGATATCCATAAAGACAGATTTTAAGAGTAAACAAAACTTTCCGGATTCTGTCACATTTGCCCGAAAACCATTCGCCCGAATGACAAACGCCCGAAAAGACCATTCGCCCGAATGACCATTCACTCGAAAAGACTATTCGCCCGAAAAACTTTTCGCCCGAAAGTCATCCGAAAGAACGATTTCATGCAATTACTTAGAACAATAATAGTGATATTAGCTTAGTTTGAAAGAACGGCCTATGTTTTAAAGAAGGCCTAATTGCCTGTGAAAATATTATATAATAGGTCATTAATTGTTAGCATTGTTGATCGAAAGGATAAAGACAAAGCTTCAGCACAGAGTAGTCAACAATTTTAAGTTAATAGTGTTCACGATTGATCTATTCGGAGTAACTACGTTTCGTTAAAATGAACAATAATTGATAAAAATTAAAACGTGTGGGCTAACGGATGCAGGAAAACGCCAAAATCGCGAGAATGCACCATTCTTATTTAAACAAGCTGTTCTTTTGAAACCATGTTTGGAATCTAGAAGTAGTAAATTTATATAACGTCATGGTTTCCCATAGCAGAACAATTTAAAAGAACAGCTCATGATTGAAAGAAGGGCAAATTTCTAGTAAAAAATGACATCAAATTGAATTTACTTTCCTTGGAGGTGAAACTAAAAAGAGAAGCCTATGGGCAGAGAAGAGAAGGGCATCTCAGAACAAACCGAACACACGAAAAGTGATAAATTTTAGGCGTGAAAAATCGACTCGAATTATTTTGTTTCTACCCATTTCGTTTCCATCGTGTATAAACGTCAAAACAACTGCATGGCTCAAAGTGTATTGATTATTTCAGGTATAATCAAAATTTATGAACAGATGACGTCATATCGATGATTAATTATCTTATTCTTCGAAATTTTGTTTCATTGAGAGCATATCAATTGTTATTTCGACCACTATTGCAATAATATAGTGCACGTACTAAAGATGTTTTTTGCAATTGCAGGCTGTTATAAAGCATAATAATGGTGTTTTAACAATTTTTCTTGATTATCATAACGGTTTCAAACATATTCCCATCACTATTGTATCGCGTACCCTATTTACGGTTTTAAGAGATAAGCAACTTTAACTGTGCCCCCGAAATACATTCTAGTTAAACACATTTGTTTTGCGAATCAGTTTTTGAGTTGGTGTACCTGCTTCCGAAATACTTTGCTTTTTCGTGTCAACACGGTTGAAATTTTCCGTGTAAAAAGTGTGGCTTCAACCGCTAGGTGTCGCAACCAACAGCATGAAATATTTATCAATTTCTGACTCGGGAGATGGCCTTCTCTTCTCTATTAACAAAAGAAGGGACAATTCCAATCAATGTTTCCACAGCTATATTGCCGAAAATGTCTGTAACAGTTTAAATCTTAAATCAGACTGTGTTCAAAGAAAGCAAAAGCCTCTAATGAAAATGGTTGTAGTTACTTTGAGTTGATAATGGCGTTCAGCCATACGCGTGGGCGGCGCCCAAATTGATTTCAGAAAAGTGTTTTCAAGATTATTATGGTTTTCGGGCGAATGGTCTTTTCGGCCGAATTGTCTTTTCGGGCGAATGTCTTTCGGGCATTTGTTACATTCGGGCGTTTGTCATCCGAGCATTTGGAATTCGGGCGAATGTGACAGAACCAACTTTCCGATATGTAAACCTTCTGGCAATCATTATTCCCTTAATAAAACTGTCAAAATTCTTAACAGATGGCGATCCGTTCAATTAGTAACGACATCTGTTGGTGGGAAAGCAGAAATTATGACACTGCTAGGTTTATTGCGGTCATCATAAAAGTAAACTTGCTTTCGTTTTATTTTCATGGTTATGGTCGTCGTCATATTGAAGAATTAGCTAACGTGAAAGGAATATAGTTAATTTTGCCCAAATTAGCAATGCATTGATAGTTTGCCACAATTTGCATAACATGCTCACATAAATAAACTCTCTCTGCTGAGTTTTCTTGTGATTTGAGATAGTTTTACTAAATTAATATAATGATTTATTTCATTCCAGTATGATAATATTAACTATTTTCGAAGCGCATTGATTTTATGATTCTGCAACCCCAATATTCACGGTAAAATTGAATGCGCATTAGCCTACCAACACAATAACTACTAGAATATTACTTTGAAATGATCACTTTCTACTTACGAATGATGTATCCTCCTGAACTTTACGTGCCATCGAAGAAGCTTCTCTGCATCTTGAGCTGTCATAATTTTTGTTGAAAAAAAATAACAACAATTGAGAATGGAATTGTATTTTATTGTAATTTGTAATAAATTTATTTGTTGTTGTTTACAAATTTATTGTTGTATTGTTATTGTATAGAATTGAAAATTTTTCACCTAGGTTTTAAAACAGGCTTATTGCTACTCTTAATGCGGTTTGCAAAACCTCTTCGAGAGTGGTCTACTTAGGCGAAAGATGCTATTAAAGAGGTTTTGATGTATAAATCAGTTTTATTGCAAGTTTTATAAAATTAGTCATTAAGATCTTTTGTAGAGCCGAACAAAACTTAAAATGTTACTTGGGAATGCTGATGACTAAGCAGGCCAACAAGAATAAAAAAGTACACTTGTGGCTTGCTGACTAGCGAAGAACATTAAGTAACATAATCATCTCACTAAAATATAATCCAATCTAAGAGTCCACTTTTAAGCGAACTCGGGTGACAATTAACTACAGGACATATAAACCTGACCCGGACAAAAAATGTAGTTTAAGTTCGCTTGAAAGACTCTTAAGACCAATAAGACAGATCGGTGAAGTACTAGATTTGTAGTAATGAGCTGAATTTTAGTATGGTGAGAAGGTCAATTCTTCGTTTCTGCACTGAAATGGTGCAAAAAGCGTGGGTATTATGGTTCCTTGCCTAATTTGATGCTGTTTGAGCAAAACTTTGGGCAACAGTGTTGTTGTTTTCTCCATTTCTTGCAACATAAACAACATAGTTATCCAAAGTTTTGCTCAAAAAGCATCAAATTAGGCAAGGAATCATAATACCCACGCTTTTTGTAACATTTCATTGCAGAAACAGAGAACTGACCTTCTCACCATACTAAAATTCAGCTCATTACTACAAATCTAGTACTACACCGAACGTGCCCCATTGCCGAAGAGTTCTCGGTTGGAAATACTTGAGAAATCCCAACAAGAATTTCTAGACAAATCTTCGTAAGAATATCTGATGATACTCTAAGAGAAACACCTACAATTTTCCTAGAATTCTCCTTGGAGAAATCGCTAGAGGAATCACAAGAAGAATTTCTAGAGGAATCCTAAAGGTCCCATTAGACGTGACAAATATTTGGCCAAACAAGCCCAACAAACGACCAACACAGCCTAAATCATAGCAACCTTGGATAAATGTCGGACTTCAATGGCAAATATTTGTCATAATGACAAACAGTCTAATAACACCTTAAGAGAAATCTCTGGAGAAGTCCATGAAATATAAAGGAATTGTTGCAGAAACCTTTGTAACAATCCCAGCAAGAATATTTAGAGGAATTATATCAGGCATTTGTTGAAGAAACCCAAGAAATTGTCTGCCTAGACTAGAAATTCCTGCTGGGATTACTGTAGAGACACCTTTAGGGATTCCCCAAGGGAATCCACTTGAAGGAATTCCAAGAGAATTTCTCCTGTGATTTGTCCCGGGATTACCCAATAGTTCCTTCAATGATTCCTCTAAGGATGCTTTCAAATATTGTTCTCGGAAGTCTACCATAAATTCCTCCTATGGCTCCTTCAGAGATTTGTCCAATGGTTCTTCTTGGGATTCTTCCAGAATATTTTGCAAGAATTCTTCCAAGAACTCTTCTAGTATTACCACTAGAGATTTTTGTCAGGATTTTTCCAGCAATCTTGCATGGATTTCTCCAGAAAATAAATACTTCTACTGGGAGTGCCCGTTAGACTATATTAGGAAACAAAGCTGGGATTGCTCGTGGACTGCCACTGTGATCTTTCTAGGCATTTATGGCAGGAATCCTTCAGGATTTTTCTGGGTTACCCACCTGAACGAAATCCTTTAGGTATTCTTGGAAGACTCTTAAGAGCAACAAGTAGAGATATTCCTACTAATAATGCATGAGAAATCTCAGCAACAATTCCCAAAAAAAGTATAGTAAGAGATCCTAAATGAATCTCAGCAGGAATTACAAAGAGCAATGCCTAGAGGAGTGTAAAACAGTCTCAACAGGATTCATACCAGGAATTCTTGGTAGAAACCAAGGAAGAAATCCTGAAGGAACCCTAGAAGGAATTTTCGGAGGAACCACAGAAGACATCCTTAGATGAATTCCGGGAAGAATTACTGGAGAAATCTTTTGAGAAATGCTCTCAGAATTCCTTCAGAAATGTCTGATTGAATTCGGCTTGAAATTTCTGGATTCTGCTAGAATAGAATCTTTTACAAAATTCCTGTTCAAATCACAGAGAAACTTCTGCGGGAATCCCAGTAGATTCCTACAGGAATTCCTGAAGGAACTCTTGTAGAAATACGCGGAGAAATACCAATAGGAAATCCTAGAGGAATCCATGGAGAAATCCTGGAGGAGTGCTTGGAGGAATCTTTGGAGGAATGCTTGCAACAATTACTGGATGGATTTCTGGGGGAATCTCTAGAGAAACTCTGGGAGAACTGAAAAATCCCCTGAGAAATTCCTGGAGGAATTTCTAGAAAATTTCTGGTGGAATAGGGTATCGCGCCACTTGGGCGGTGGCTTCTATATTCGTCTGTTTTCCACTATAACTCAGTCAATTTTAAACCAATTGACTTGAAATGTTGTACACGGGTAGATACTATACCTATCTTACCACATTCCAAAAGTTGTGTCAATTGGTTCAAATTTGACAGAGTTATAGTGGAAAACAGACGAATATAGAAGCCATCGCCCAAGTGGCGCGATTCCCTACCTGAAAAAATACTCGAAGAAATTCCTGAAGGAAACCCTTGAGGAATCCTTGCAGAAATTCATGAAAAAGATTTTGTAGCGTAATTTGTAGAGGAATCCCTGCAGCAATTCCTGGAGAAAAATGTGCAAGAATTCTTGGAGGAATCCCTAAAAAATTCTAGAAGGTATTCCTTGAGAAATCCTGGAAGAACTTTTTTCATGGAGAAATTCCTGGATGAGTTGCTGGCATAATTTATGATGGAATTCCTTGATTAATTCCTGGTGAAATTCCTGGAGAAATAGCTGAAGAAATTCCTGGAGGAATATATCGAGGAGACTCTGGAGAAATTCCTGGATGAAATCCTTGAGGGATGCCTGCATGGAATTCTGGAGGTATCCCAAGAGAAACTCCTGGAGGAGTCCCTGCTGCAGTTCCTGGAGGAATCTCTGCATGAATTCAAGGAGGAATCCCTGGATCCCTTGCCTGGATTTTTTTTTTGGAAGAATGCCTAGGAGAGTTCCTGCTGGAATTTTTGAAGGATTGCCTGAAGTAATTCCTGGAGAAATCTTTTGAGAAATTCCTGCAGGAGTCTCTGGAAAAAATCCCGTGAAGATTTCCTGAATGAATTTTTATATAAATTCCTAGTGGAGTTTTTGGAAGAATCCCGGAAGCAATTACTCGAGGAATCTCCGAAGGAATGCCTCTGAGGAAGTCATGAAGGAATATAACCAAGAAAACCATTGAGGATTTCTTGGAGGAACCTCTGAAAAAAAAATTGTAGGAGTTCTTGGAGGGATCCCTGGAAGATATACAAGAGGAATGCCTGTAGGAATTACTAAAGGAATCACCAGAGGAACTCCTGGAGAAATCTCTGGAGGAATTTCTAGATGAGTTCCTGGAGGAATTTTTAGAGAAATCCCTGCAGGAAAACCCTGAGAAATCCCTGGAAAACTCCTAGAAGAATTCCTGAAGAAATTAGTGGATGAATATCTTAAGGAATTTGTACAGGGTTACCAGGAATAAATCCTGAAAAAATCGTAGATGCTATTCTTTGAGAAATTCTAAAAGAAATCCTCAGAAGAGTTCCTGAAGAAACTCCAGAAGGAATCCCGGAAGCTATTTCAAGAGGAATTCTTAAGGGAATCTCTCAACAGTTCCTGAAGGAAATACTGAATTAATTCCTGAAGGACTTCCTTAATGAACACAAGGAGGAATTCCTGAAGGAATCCTAAGAATAGTTCATGGGAGGCTTTTTGGAGGAATTTTTTAAATAAGTTGTTCCAGAAAGAAACACAGAGGCAATTCCCAAGTTATGCCCAGCAGAAATTCTTGGAGGAATCCATAGAGGAATCCCTGGAGGAATTCCTGTAGGGATTAACGAATGAATCTCTAGAAACACTCCTGGAGATGTCTCTAGAAGAATTCCTGGAGGAATATCTGGTGGATTCTCTAGAGGCATTTTTTAAGAAATACCTGGAATACTTCCTGGAGCAATCTCTGAAGAAATTCGTGGATGAACTCCTTGAGAAATTCCTGGAGCAATCCCAGGAATAATTCCTGAAGAAATTGCAGATGGAATCCTTGGAGAATTCCTGAAGGAACTCTAAGAAGAGTTCGTGGAGGAACTCTTTGAGAAATCCCTGCAGGAGTTCCTGCATCCCAGAGGCAGTTCCTAGAAGCATTCCTAAGGAAATCCCTAAACAGCCCCTGGAGGAAGTACTGGATTAATTTCTAAAAACTATGACAGCACCCAGCGCAGAAAAATTCGTCCGCCTGGTGCAAATGCTTGCTTTGATCCCTTAGTCCACGAGCTCCTGGGAGATTCCCAGAAAAAAAAAACTCCTGAAAGATTCCAAGTAGGAACTTCTGGAGTAATCCCAAAGGAAACTAAATGATTTCTAGAAAGTTCCTACAAGCATAATTTAAACGAGAAACTCCAGAAGAATTTCTGGAAAGATCTTCTGGATGATGTTAAAAAGGAGCTTCTGTTGTTTCATAAAAAACTTCTGAATGATTTCAAGAAGCAACGACTGGATGATCTCAAAAACACTCTTGGTTGATTCTCGAAATGAACTCCTGGAAAATTTCCAGAAAAATTGGATGAAATTCATTTCATTCCTGCAGAAATCGACTTTGAAGGAAATCCAGAAGTGTGAGTTATTGATGTATTCCAGAAGGAACTTTTTGCGGAAATCCTAAAACAAAATCCTGCTGAAATCCCAGATGAAACTTCTGGTGAAGTTCCAGGACGAATACCAGAGAGATTTTCTGAGGTTTTCCGGAAGAAGGAACTCTTTCAAGAATCTTAGATAGAACTCCTTATGAAGAAAAAAAGACGTTCGAAAGAATCCCATGAAGGTTTTCTGAGAGAACATCAGATGGAACTTCTGGTGGATTGCTGGATAAATTAAGAAAAAAGTGGAATAATTCCCGTAGAAATTTCAGAAAGAATTTGAAAGGGATATCTGGGTTATTTTCAGAAGGAATGAGTCAGAAACTCTTTCAGTACTTCTCATCAAGTTCCAAGAGATAACCAAGTGCAATCGTATAAGACTATCTGGAGCAATCCCAGATACATTTTTGGGGATCTCAGAAGGAATCCCTTGGGTAAACCTTTAAGTAGCTCTGGAGGAATTCTGAAAAATTACATAGAAAAATCGCGTCCGAACAGGAAACGGTGCTCGTTCCATATCGGATAACTCATTTTAGCCAGCGAATCGTTATGAAGGGCTTGCGTCGTGAAGAAAACAAAATCTGCATTCGTTTTATTTCGCTCTTCGTTCAAGTGCGTCTAGCGGACGAGGTCCATGTTGCCCCCAGCAACACAAACAAAAATAGGTTTAAATAAAAAAAAATAAATGCATCTGGAATCAATCAACGAACATTGCCAATCCAGCACTCTTACCAATTGAGATAATGAGGTTTCACATCAACATATGCGTTGAAACGCCAATAAAAGCTATTCCCTGTTGGCATTCGCTTGGCCCGTTGTCGTTTGTTTCCAAGGAACAAAAAGGGCGACGAAAAGTTGGTAGTTGACTATTTTATGACTGTGCTTCGTCGTGACGCCCTTAGTTGGCAACGAAAATGCTAGTCGTCAAGGTTGTTCTTTCGGATGACGATGATTTTATTGTTTGCTTCACATAGCGGTGACGAGTAGGACGATTGTCAGCCCTGCTAGAGATATCCCACAAGAAACTCCAAAAGAAATGCGTGAAGGAATTTCTGAAGGAATCACAGAAGAATCCTATGGAGTGATTCCTGGTGGAATTTCTAATAAGAATCCCAAAGGAATTGCTTAAATTCGGTGTACTGCTGAAGTATATTCCGAAGGAACGTTTAGAGGGGTTTCATGAAGATCTTCAGCGAAAAAACTTCTAGGGAATGCAAAAAGATATCTAGTATAGTCTAGTCTACACATACACAGCCATTCATTGAAAGAATCCTGGAAAATGATAGGACCGACTACTCCAATCATTTTTCTAGTCATTATTAATGGTTGCAGTGCATCAGAGATGCATTGCAACCATTAAAGCGGCCAGGCCTACTGTGCAGCGTTTTTATTATTTTTGGAATCAGTAAACGGGGACATCTCGTACAGTCATTGCACAAATCTGGGTCGTTCTGTCACAATTATTAGTCAGTCAGTTCACAATGTTATTCAAATGGAAATAACCCATAATTGTGGGTGACCCATGATTGTGCTATGACTGTACCAACCGTTCTGTGAAAAGGGAAAATAATCACCCTCATTCTTGTTGACGGACGTATCCACTTTCGAACGTTTTTGGTTCGATCGAATCAGTAGGCCATTTGATTTTGCTGGCGGAAACGGGAATGCGAACGATTTTCGTTCGAAAGTGGATTCGATCGAAAACAAGAATGACGGTGAATATATCGTTTCGTTGGGAGTGACTTTGCTAAGAATGTAAATGTCACTCCATGTCCTTTGGAATCCTGGGATGTGGCAACGGTATTTCCCCCACATGCCCTGGCTCTGAAGCCTAGGCTTAAGCGCCTTTACTCGCTCTCTGAAACGAGATCAAAAAATGGTAAGCAGCCCTCCCCAAAAACCTATTTACCCTTTATATTTGGATCTCATGGGTATAAATAGAAAAACAAATCAGAAAGATCTCACCATATTGATTCTAATTGGGTCCTTGAGCTCTATCGCTCTATTACCGACAGTCGGTGGTTTTATCCTCGGCAATACAGCGGGATTGTTTCTAGCATATTAAGGTAGAATCAGAATCATAATCACACTTTGGAATTTTTGCCTTATTCAAACACAATCCATATACTTTTGTTTGTGGCAGTTTTTTTTTTCTCATGAACCAAAAAATGGACATTTGAGAGTCCCTATGCACTTTTACTTCCATTATAGCATTGTTATTTAGGTCATAGGGATTCGGAGAAACTAACACAAATTGCGAAATATGTACTATCCTAACGCTTCTCATAATCTCCCCGGCAGAATCACTTCTATTAGTAACTATTTTCTTCTCTCCCGGATGGCGTAGTACTACCAGATATTTCCTCTCGAACCGGCCGAATCAATCATAAACGCGGAAACTTTCTCAGGATGGTACTGCGATATACATCTCTTCAGAACTCTCTTTATGAATTTTGCAATGGTCTTGAAAAAGTTCTACCCAAATTTTTATAAAAAAAAACTTCAAATTTCGTGGGATTATCCGATGCCCATTGATAGGGTAGCTAACCACTTGGGCAGCGGCCGGTATTTTGGGCACTCTTCGGTATAACACAGTCAATTCCAAACCAATTGACTTGAAATTTTGAACACGGCTAGATACTATACGTATCTCATCGCGTTCCAAAAACTGTGTCAATTGGTTCATAAAAGTGCCCAAAATAGGACCCCTGCCGAGATGGTTCCATTTACCTATGCCCATTTTAGTTGCCTAGTTTATGATTATTCCGAGCCAAATGGACAATAAATATTGAAACGAAGGTACAACACGTACCAAGTGTTCATTGAAATTCTAATTGCAAAAAAAAAATACTATGCCATATGGTTGGAATCCAACCTTGTGATTCACAATTCGATAGATGGGCACTTCTAACTTGCAAGCAACGGAGCAACTTGAGAGTACCTTTCATCTTTGCTTTCAACTCAAAACCGCTATGGTAAACAAACATCAAAGCTAGACTGATAACCATGAATTCTCATAGTAATACTAAGGGCGAAGATAACATAATCGATTTCTTTTCATCTCTTCTTCAAATTAAGTGATGCAAGTTTGATTGAACTTTTTCACGCTTGGACGAAAGATTCCATCGCAACCTAGCATTTTATAGCCATGCATATTGTCACTTTAATTTGAAGAAGAGAGTCTCGATGAAGAGGTATCGATCTTGTTACTTTCGCCCTTATTTAAACTCAATCTAAAATGGTTTGAGCCCTAGAACCTCGCTTTATGCTATCTCCAGGCATTTAAAAAAATCTACATCCGCTATCGTTGAGTCTTAGTCTTCATCAGTTTAATTTTGAGAAAAATATTGCTGCTCTTCCTTCGTGTCATCTAATGTGCTAGAACTATTGAAAGTAAATGTGCAATCCTCCAGTGAAGCTTTCAAAGTGTATCAATCATGTGACTTAATCGAGAAGAAACGAATTTGTGTGATCACCACCGCTCAAACAAAAAGCAAAAGAAATGAAGTTCGGCAACTACAACCTGACAACGGAAACGGCAAACAGAAGGCATCTCTTTCTTTTTCGCATCAAAAAAGTAAAGAGCACTGCAAACTACATTGTCGGCAAAGTGCACCGTAAACTCGGCACACTCAAAACCAGAATGCACCAAATGCACCGGCACCGGCACCAACAGCAACCACCGACACCAACTCCGGCTGCGGCCATTCCGGGCGGATCCATCTCAGTCACCAGCACCACTGCCACCAGCATCAGCCGTCGTCTAAGGCCACCGGGGTTGAACCGTTCCGAGTCTCCGTTGTCCTACCGAGCTTCCCTGTTCGACGAAAGGAATATCGGTGGCGGGGGTAGTGAGTTGAGCCGGTCGATCGTTAGCCGAACCAAGTTTTCGCCCCAGGATTTTCCCATCACTTGGATGGAAGGAGGCAACTCTTTCGATCCGTGCTTTGTCCAGGGGAAAAACGTTGGACAAGATGAGACGTTTCAGGTTTTTAGCAATAAGGCACACTTATTTCATAAGAATAAAACAATATCTGGAAGAAGGCCACTGTTTGCGAAAAATTTCCAACCATTCAACTCACTGCAACGGGAATCTTCCCTGGCAAAGAAGCATAATTTCGGAAGTTGTCCGGAAATCAACTCTGGTACTTTGAAATCACAAATCTCACAAAAATCAAAGCATTCGCAAAAATCACTGAAAAGCTTCAAATCAAACAGGTCCTCTAGAATCTGCAAAAGCAAGATTGTTCAACTCTTGGAGCGGAACAATGACGAAAAGACGGAAATGGATATTCTCCAAGAGTATTTTGATACAATGTCCTACACGGAAATCATCAAAGATAGAGATTTCAAGAACTACCTGATCAAAAAACAGTACATGGACATCATGGACTACATATACAACAGTTCCGGATCGGAGTTGGGGAATTCAGAAATACGATCCATTCCAGCATCAATACAAGTGTCCAATAATGATTGTGATTCCGTCAAGAAGGAAAAACTTTTGGCAGAATTGCCGAAGAAATACTATTCGTACACCAATCCACAAGTGTTCTGCAAACAAGACCAGAACTTCGAGCGATACTATCAGAAATATGGTACCGTTCCACCGAAAGAATCGCAAGTATTTGGCTTCTCTCCACTTCCTTCGCAGTACTACACCTTGGATCATTTAGTCCAGAAACCGAAAGAAGATATTCCTTGTTACGTAACCCTACCGAAAAAGCCATCGCGATACAAACGAACCTACCAACAAGTTCGAGAATTTTGCGAAAAGTCTCTCCTAAAATACACAAGCACCAAACCAACAAGTGACACTTTAAAAATCCAGAAAGCTTCCAAAGAGTACACCGAAAAGGCCTATAACCGAATCATCAACGATTTCGTTCGAAAACGAGGTTTCACCAGCGTAGACGAGTACCTTCAGTATTACTACGGAGACTTCCTCAACCAGAAACCGTTTCGCGCGAAGAAACCCAACCAATTCAATTCACTTCCACCCCCGCCATACTCCAGTGGAGACTTTCACGAAGATCACCTCCGATCGCTAGAATGCAAACCAGTTTCTCCATCCCGCACTAGCATAACCCTGGCTAACGATTCGGGCATAGATTGTAACTCCAACTTCACCAGTCTCATCTACTCGGATTCGTTCAAAAACTTTGACTATGTCAACCTCACCACCATGAACCGCAAAACGCGCAAACGGTCCTCCTCGGCGTGCTGCCACATGAACGAAAAACCACGCATCTTCCTCCCGGTGGGAAGCGACGACGAGGACATCGACGAGGAACGGTTCACCTCGCACGTGCTGCTCGACGGGCTGATCACCACCAGCGACCAAACTAATCTGCCCTATATCTTCGACGATATCGGGATCTATGAGAGTATCGAGTCGAACGAGAAGGAACGTTTCCGAGCCGAGGTGCGTTGCCGCAAGGATAGCCTGATCGAGAGGAACGCGGCGGCGGCGCTGATGCCACCGGCGGGGGAACCGACGAACAACACTGCCGAACCACAATCGGCGATCAAGGGGGCCGTACGCCGAGGTGCAGATGCAGTGCCACCCCCAAAACCCAGCCGACTGTTGAATAAGGCGGTGGTTCCTGGGAAGAAACTTCTCAACGAACGGGCTATCGCGGGATCTGTTGTGCCGGAAACTACTCGGGATGATGTAAGTACTTTTTGATTACTGTTACCCAAGCCTTCATTTATTATTGGAGGTGCATAGTATTGTGCCCCATATTCAAAAGTGGCAAAAATCGACTTCAGTATATTATTCATTCTAGTATGTCATGCTATTCACACAAGCTTGAAGTACAGGGGGTGGCCAAAATGTTTGGGATAGGTAACTTTTATTTCTTCCACAAAAAAGTTCAAAATGCTGTTACTTTTCATAGAGTACATCAAAAATTTTCAAATTTTGACTGTTTGTCAACCTATTATGTGCATTATTGGTACAAATTTGAGCCCGATTGGCCAATCTTTCGCGAATCTTGAACCGTTCTCGTAAAACACTATTTTTAGACAACTTATTTTTAAAGTATCATATCTCCGAAACCCGTGCACCGTATTGAATGAAATTTTTAACGTTTATTAATAATATATTAATGCTTCATAAGTCTTCAAAACATAGGTACTTTTTTAACGGTAAAAGAAGTTATGATGCATATGCATTGAACCTTTTTGGGGTTTTCTTGAAAAAGTGTATTTTTTTTACATCAATAACATTAAATTTTAGTTTTGATATCCAAAGATTTTCTACTTCTATTCTTAAAATATCTTCAATAAGATATATTAGAGCTTATTTGGATTAATGGAAAAACACATTTAGTATTTTTTGTGTGGTATTGTAAATTTTACTCATTTTCCTGTATAAGGGTGAAACTGTCAAATTGGTATAACTTTATTCGCCGTGATTTTTTTTTTAATTTATAACGTCGTATTAAGGCTCCCGACTAGATGAACGTAACAAGAATATATCATAATTATATCTTAATGTGATATAACTAACAAATTATGTTATAATTTTGTTATGACATGGACTGTTTATTACTTTTTCAAACTAAATTATAACAAAATATATTATAATCTTTTGTAACTAGTTTTGTTACAAATAAATCAAAACAAACTCTGTTATAACTTTGTTATTTTTGCAACTGAACAAAATGATCAGTTGAAAATATAACATAATTATATCAGAATATGAAATTATTTTAATTTTTAGCTATATTACAAAACAATGAGAAATTTGATTATGTATTCGTTTTTCTTATAGCTTGTAGAGCAAAAGGTCGATGGATGCAGGTAAAAGTTCAAACAATGCTTAAAAGGAAACAGCTTTATTCTATGTAATTGAAAAATTTACGAAAAAACATTCAATTGCTGTTGAGGGGCTGCAGTTTTGCTTGTTTTTTATTGCGTAGCATGCCGGAAGCGAATCCGGCTACCCTCAAAACTGAAAAATACTCATATTTTTTCAACTTTGAACCGATTTAAGTGAACTTCGACTCGTTTGAATAAGAAATCTTTTTCTTTATTGATTGGTTATGCGAATAGAACGATTGGGTTACGCGGTATTTCCAAAAGTTTAAATTTTCTGGAACATGTTTTTATGCTATTGAGGGACCCAGATGCAAAGAGGTGTAAGTGACCATTTTGTCGAGTTTGAGCTGAGCATATCAAAAAATCTACAGATTTCAAGTTTTCAGGAACATTTTAAAGATTATTTTTATGATGATTAAAAAAAAATACAGTAATCAGAGAAAATTGGGTTGATATTGAAACTCCATACATTTTGAATGGGATGAAAAACTGGTGAAAAACTTCAAAGCTCATTTACTCGATAGTGGGTTTTTGTAACTTACACCCCTTTGCTTCTAAGCTCCACTATTCTAATATCGTCATTGTTGGAGTTAGCGTATTGAAAAGACATGGTCTCTCGTGAAACATGCTTCGTAATGATTTCTTTGAAGTCAATACTTTGGGCCTAGGCTGGGCAGATATGCTATTGCAGCTGATCTATCGAATATTCCACGCATATGGCAATTCGGGGTTTCCTTAACACACGAAGACCATATCGGTAAAGGCATTGCAACTTCTAGAAATTTCATCAGTCTCTTCCGAATTTTTTATTTTATTCATTGCTTTAATTTAAGTTTTTGGGTAAATATAGCATCATAGCTATTGATATGTTTATCCACAGATAATAATGCTATAAGAAAAACGAATACATAATCAAATTTCTCATTGTTTTGTAATATAGCTAAAAATTAAAATAATTTCATATTCTGATATAATTATGTTATATTTTCAACTGATCATTTTGTTCAGTTGCAAAAATAACAAAGTTACAACAGAGTTTGTTTTGATTTATTTGTAACAAAACTAGTTACAAAAGATTATAATATATTTTGTTATAATTTAGTTTGAAAAAGTAATAAACAGTCCATGTCATAACAAAATTATAACATAATTTGTTAGTTATATCACATATGTAAGATATAATTATGATATATTCTTGTTACGTTCATCTAGTCGGGTCTCTTGCAATCGGTGATAGACGGCGACATAAAATTTGAGAGAGTATCTTGTAGGCAGCGCTCAGTAGTGTGATCGCGCGGTAGTTCCCGCAATCCAACTTGTCGCCCTTTTTGTAGATGGGACACACGGTACCTTCCATCCATTCCTCCGGTAATACTTCCTCCTCCCAAATCTTGGTAATGACCCAGTGTAGTGCTCTCACCAGTGCTTCTCCACCGTATTTTAGAAGCTCGCTTGGTAGTTGATCTGCTCCAGCGGCTTTGTTGTTTTTCAACCGGCCAACCTCCTACTCAATCTCTTGAAGGTCAGGGGCCGGAAGTCTTTCGTCCTGTGCACATACTCCTAGATCTGTTACCACGCCACCTTCGGTACTTGCAACGTTGCCATTGAGGTGCTCATCGTAATGCTGCCGCCACCTCTCGACCACCTCACGCTCGCTCATGAGAATATTCCCGTGATTATCTCGGCACATGTCGGCTTGTGGCACAAAGCCTCTGCGCGAGCGGTTCAGCTTCTCGTAGAACTTTCGTGTGTCCTTAGCGCGGTACAGCTCTTCCATCGCTTCGCGATCTCGTTCTTCCTGCTGGCGCTTCTTCATCCGGAAGACTGAGTTCTGCCTGTTCCGCGCCTGTTTGTAACGTGCCTCATTCGCTCTCGTACGGTGTTGCAGCATTCTCGCCCATGCTGCATTCTTCTCGTTTTTCAACTGTTCACATTCGCCGTCGTACCAGTCGTTTCTGTGATTCGGAGTCGCGAAGCCTAGTGCTGTAGCCGAGGTACTTCCTATGGCGAATCGGATGTCCCTCCAGCCATCTTCAAGTGTAGCTGCGCCAAGCTGCTCTTCCGTTGGTAGGGCCACTGCTAACTGCTGCGCGTAGTCTTGAGCCACTTCTACGTTACGAAGTTGCTCGATGTTGAGCCGCGGCGTTCGACTTCGACGCGTGGTGATAACTGTCGAAAGTTTTGAGCGCATGCATACAGCGACTAAGTAGTGATCCGAATCTATATTCGCACTGCGGTATGTGCGGACGTTGGTTATATCTGAGAAGAATTTACCGTCGATTAGAACGTGGTCGATTTGATTTTCTGTTTGTTGGTCGGGTGATCTCCAGGTGGCTTTGTGGATATCTTTGCGGGGGAAGAACGTGCTTCGGACTACCATACCACGGGAGGCTGCAAAGTTTACGCATCACTGGCCGTTATCATTCGATACGGCGTGCAGGCTGTTTCGCCCGATTACCGGTCTGTACATTTCCTCCCTTCCTACCTGCGCGTTCATGTCGCCGACAACGATTTTCACGTCACGCGGCGAGCATCCATCGTATGTTTGCTCCAACTGCGCGTAGAACGCTTCTTTCTCGTCATCGGGTCTCCCTTCGTGTGGGCAGTGGACGTTGATGATGCTGTAGTTGAAGAAACGGCCCTTAACTCTCAACATGCACATCCTTGCGTTGATCGGCTGCCACCCGATCACACGTTGTCGCATCTTGCCCAACACTATAAATCATGTTCCCAGTTCATTGGTGGTGCCACAGCTTTGGTAGAAGCTAGCCGCTCGATGCCCGCTTTTCCACACTTTCTGTTCAGTCCAACAAAGTTCCTGCAACGCCACGATGTCGAAGTTGCGGGGATGTAGTTCGTCGTAGATTATCCTGTCACATCCTGCGAAACCTAGTGATTTGCAATTCCATGTTCCAAGTTTCCAATCGTAGTCCTTATTTCGTCGCGTGGGTCTTTGCCGATTGTATCGAGTCGTATTTTCTCCTATGTTATTCGCAATGGGGATTTTTACGGGTGGCTTATTGGGCCTACGCCAACACTCCTGTCTCGCCGGAGGGCCATCGTGCCAGTTCTGTTTAACGTCCCAACCAACACTGGGACGACCACGCTGATGGGGCTACCACCTTGGATCTAGCTGGGCGTGGTGCAGCGTTTCTTACTCATCCGCTGGATGCCAGAACAGACGCTGTTTGAGCCGCACCTCCTTGGTGAACAGACGAACGAGGTACGATCCGAGTACCTCCTCAATCTAGCTGAAGTCAGAAGGACAACAGTGCCCAGGCTGCACTACCAGCTAAGCACACAACTCTTAGCTGGCGGTCTTTGTCATCGCTTGACCCATGGAAGCATGAGGTAGGAACTTGTGAGGACCAGAGCTATATTGGACGCTCTCCTTATCGACTCACCGTTTTGAAGCCTCGTTTGAAAGCTTCGTGATGCATTATGACACCTTAAGTACCAATATAGTGTTCATAAACGTTAAAAAAATCATTAAATTCGGTGCAATGGTTTCTGAGATATGACAGTTCAAAAATTAGTTGTCTAAAAAATAGTGTTTTACCAGAACGGATCTAACTTCGCGAAAGATTAACCAATCGGGCTCAAATTTGTAATGCACATATAATCGACAAACTGATGAACTCTTTGAAAAGTTATGTTGAACTATTTTGTAAAAGAAAAAAAAAAGTTGCCTATCCCAAACATTTTGGCCACCCCCTGTATATTTCACGTGTATAAGAATTTGGGAGATTGGTTTTAACTATTATACTAAAGAGCTCAGGTTGTCAAACTGTTTGTTCGTTGTCCGTGGAAGAATAATATTCGGTAAAGCTATTCATCTTTAGCCTCGCTCAACATTCTTGTTATATCCTTGAGCAAAGATCACTAGTAGAATCTATTTCTGTATTTGGAACGTCGACATTTGTGAAAATAATATGTCCTTAAATGTTATATGATGAAAAGCGGACCCCAAACTTCAAGTAGAAAAATTCAAAAAAAAACTTCAAAAGACATCTTTGAAAATTTCACCACTTGTTCTTTATAATGTCGCACCAGGGGTTACTGTGCTGAATTCTTAAAACTGAGGAAAAATTTTCTTAGTTTAGCTATCCCTCATATAGGGTGTCCCAGAAAGTATGGGCACAACTTTTCAACTCTGCCATTTAGGAATGGGTGCATAAACAAACTTCATATTCACACATGTCCTGCCGTAATGCATTAACATCAAACGCCAATTTTTAAATTTTGCTTTTAACACTTCGTTTGAAGGCGGTAGAAAACTTCCTAAACGTCCTTTTAAAGCTTCTGCACAAATTGCTATATTTTTCAATAGCATCGCTTAACAAATTGTTTTCTATGCATAAAATTGAGATAAAGAAAAATTTCAAAAAATATATCTGTGATTTTCTACATGCGTATCTATTATACAACCATAGTGGTAATAACGTTCAAATGTATGCGTGCCTTTTTTGGTAGAAGTAGTTGTGAAACAGTGAGGAAAACGTTTGCACTGTGGCACAGTGTGACTGTTACCCCGGACGTTAGTTTTATCATTATTTACCCATTTTACCCAATTCGATTGGGATACAATCTGAATAGCCTTTGATTTGCAAGCAATTTTGTGTGAGGAAAAAATTCGCGTTAGTTTTCGTGTATTGAAATGTCACTTATCTCTATTGGTTTGAAATCAAAACATATACTTTCAAACCAGAAAATGCAATTCAAACATCAAAATCGATATTTTTGAAAACCCGATTTTGAAATAGTTGAAAACAAGCTTGTGAATATATATCATTGCATGCATAAAACTAGTCTAGTCTAGTCTAGTCTACACATACACAGCCATTCACTGAAACAATCCTGGAAAATGATAGAATCGACTATACTTGTACCATTTTTCTTGTTATTATTAATGCTTGCAGTAGCTTGCAGTACATCAAAAATGCATTACAAACATTAAAGCGGCCAGGCCTACACTGTGCAGCATTATTAATTCTACAATAAAACCATATAGGCGGGGACATCTCGTACCAACCGCTCAGTTTTATATAGAAAGCCAAATACGTGAAAAAATCGGTGGGGGTGACGTTGCTAAGAAGGGTTATGTCACCCCATAGTCCTAGGAGTCCATAGGATGAGGTATCTGGCCCGTGTCCTGGCTCTTGTTGCCTAGGTTTAAGCGCCTTTCTCGCTCTCTGAAATGAAACAACTGACTGATTTCTAGGAGTTAAAGAGCTGTGACGTAACAAAAAAAAAATTACTTAATGGTTTATGAACGTCGCCCGAAAGAAGAAGAAACAAAAGAGAATAATATGTAGCCTGGAATGATCTCACCAATTCGCCAGAAAACTCCGTGGAAAATCGCCATTGATGCAACATCGTCCTCCAGAAAATTCCAAGCTTTTCACTAATATCTTAAGTACAGTAGCGCACGGCGTCACTGCTGCCCATACGGCATAGTTTTCCTCACTATATTTTCCCCCACAGGGCTTCTTATCCCCTTTCCAAACCAGCACAAACTAACATCGGGAATACCAGCTGGATTTATAGTTCCGAAAACACTCCTTAGTTGTTATAGGTTCTCGTCGTCTGCGTAATGAATCTGTGTTCTGGCCGGGAACGATTCGCGTTCCTTGCACTGGAATACGTCACACTCCCGACGGCCACTGGACCACGTACTGTTTTCATTTCATTTCCGCGCAGCTCGAATCCACTCGCGGCACAATCTTTAGGAACGTAAAATGCTTCACTTTACCGACTTTTCTTCATCCTCAAACTCAAGTTGACGTGATATTCACTAAATTTGTGAAAGATTTTCACCCGAATCACTTCTTAAGAGTAGTTTTTCTTCAATTTTCTTTTTGGATGGCGTAGCGCATTGGTTAGTTCATTTTTCACTGTTCGAATAGTGGTAATCACGTTCAAATGTATGCGTGCCTTTTTTGTAGATGTAGTTGTGAAACTGCGAGGAAAATATTTGCACTCTTACCCCGGACGTTAGTTTTATCATTATTTACCCGTTTTACCCAATTCGATTGGGTAATATTTGCATATGCAATCTGAATAGCCTTTCAATCGGCGTGCACTTTTGTGTGAGGAAAAATTTGCGCTAGTGTTCGTGTGTTGAAATGTCACTTATCTCTATTGAAGGTTACGCGAAATAAAAAAAAAAAACGCAAGAAGCAGCTACGTGTGCGCGCAGCTTGCTGAGATCGAATCGGTTGTTTCTGCGTTACTCTCGCCTCTTACTTGGAGCACATCTAGTTTTAATAGGGGAACTGCGGGCATAACACCCCTCGGGGGCAAAACGCCTTCACGCGATTTCATCATATTGTGGAGGTTTTCGTTAGATGCAAGCTAACTAGAACTCAAACTGAGCAGGTTAAGCCCGGCTGCTATTGTCGAAAGAAAGGCGTGAAAAACGACGATTTTCCACATTTGGAAAGATTCCCTAATTTGCAGCGCACAGAAATTAAGACATTGAGCACTGATTATATGGAATCAACCCATGAAACTACAACGCGCCTCCTACTCCTCCATTTGCTGCTGGGAAGAGTTCGATGGAGCCCCTTGGTATTTCATAACAAGTCAAAGCGGGAAATGCCAGCGGGCGTTTTGCCTCACCCAAAAAGGCGTTTTGCCTCCTGCAGTTTTCCGACACCTAAAAAGTAACACTTTTTTTAATTGACTATTTGAATGGGAAATTTTGTGGACAAGCGTGCCAAAAGTTGAAGTATCTTAGGTGAGGGAGTAAACTGCTCTCCAAGGCAGAATACAACCTTAAAATAAGCATCATTTGAGGTTTATGACCATATATGCTTAGTCGGAGCGTTATGCCCCTCTTTCCCCTACAGGGCGACGGAAGACTCCTTTTGTAGTCTGTACAATCGCCTGACGAATGCGTCCATCTCAGCCTTGTATGACGGACAGAACCTGTCCGCTGGTCCATCCATTGCGCTTTGTGCTGGCTATCGTTCACAATTAGCACTAAATCGTTCACTGCCACTTCCTTTTGCTCTTGGAACCATTCAGTTCGTCTGGCAATCGTCGGCAAGTACTCCCTGATCCAGTGCTTCCAAAACATATCAACAAGTTGATGGTTGTTGATCCAGATTGTTCGAGCTACCTTCTCCGGTTCGGCCAAATCCTTCTGGGGCTGTACCACACCACTAGAACTCAGTAAGAGAAAGTGGTTCGGCGTTAAGGCTTCTTGACCCGAATTGTCCAGTGGGATCAATATTAGAGGTCTGGAATTGACCACCGATTCAGCTTCTACAACGACAGTTGCCAGGGTCTCTTCATCTGGGTTTCGCTCCGAGATTAATGATCCCATTGCCAGTTACACTGACCTCTCAAGGCGCTCCCAGGAGCCACCAAAATGAGGCGCAGAATTTGGATTTGGTATGATCGGGTAGAGGAGCCATCTTGGGGGTGAACGGCACTGCTTTAGTAATCTTGCAGGCTTAACAGTTTTTTGCGAAGGTTCGACACATGAAAGCGTTGACGAACTTTATTGTGGACCGTTTCGTGATTCGCACGAGGCTGTGGTACCAGTTAATCAGGAGCAAAGTCAGCGGGTGACGTCTAGGTAAGATAATTGTATTGGTATATAATCGGAGCCGTAGAAAGAACAACTTGTTTGTACAGTGGTTGAAACAAGACTGAAACTTTATTTAAACTAACTTAATGACATTTGGGAGTGTAGGGTTACTGTGATGTGTTATAGTATTCTACAGACTACTGTGATTGCTAGTCTTGACGCTTCACACTCCAATACTCCTCCTCGACAAGATCTGGCAAAACTCCAATCTTCTCCCGTAATGTCTTGATCCTAACGTTTTGTAAAGGTTTCGTCAGGATGTCTGCTAACATGACTTCAGTGGGGCAATACTTCAAAGTAATCTCCTTCTTGTCATTCAAGTCGCGCACATAAAAATATTTCGTATCGATGTGCTTTGTTCGTTTTTCAATTTTGTCTCCTTCTACCAACTTGATACAACCTTGGTTGTCTTCATATGTGGGAACTAGAAACATCTTCACCGAAATCTTTTAGCAACTTCTTGATCCAGCTAAGTTCCTGGCATCCTTCCGTCAATGCTACACATTCAGCTTCAGTTGATGACAACGAAATGCAACTTTGTTTTCTTGACGCCCAGCTGATCAATCCTCCTCCGAAACGTACTATGAATCCGGAATTTGATTTTCTGTCTCTATGGTTGCTTGCCCGATCTGCATCCACAAACATTTCCAGTCCGGTTGATGATGATCCAAGGTGCAATCTATGCTGGCTAGTGCTATGGAGATACCGCAAAACCCGTTTTGCCTCTTGCCAGTCACGTTGTGTAGGACAGGAGCACTTCTGTGCCAAAATTGACACGCTTGCTGACACGTCTGGGCGGGAATTCACAGCTACGTACAGCAGACCTCCTATCAAACTTAGGAATTGATTGTTGTTCGGTAGTTGGCAATCCTCCTTGCCTGCGTATGCAGCCCCGGTTGAAGGTATACTTACTTCTTGCAAGAGTTTGGTTTTGATAACATCAGCACTTATCTTCAACCCGGAGTTCTCAATTGCCATTATCATTGGGCGATATTCTTCAGGCAAGCCGGCGAGCAGCAACGTCCCGATCCATTCGTCTCCAATATCGAAACCAATACCGCGCAACTGGTGGGCTGTTGCGATGATGCTGTTCACAAATACCTCCATGGACGCACAGTTCTCCAGAGTTGTTGAAATCAGCTTCCTGAGCAGTCCGACTTTCCTAGTTAGACCGGAGTCCTCGAATGCTGCCTCCAAGCGCGACCACGTCTCCCGAGCTGTTGAAACGTCCTTGACGTGAACGTAGTTTACAGGATCCAGTAAGAGTATGATCTTGCCACGAGCTCTTCTGTCCTTCATCACGTCCACTTCCGCAAATGTTCCATCGGCGTTTCTTCCAGGCTTCACAGCGTCCCACAAATCTTCCAACTCCAAAAATGTTTGCACAGCAAAACGCCAGGTGGACCAATTATCGCGTCCCTGCAGCAACTGAATTGACGGCAAACTTAATGGATTGTGGCTTCGACTTGCACCAGCATCGATCGTTCCAGCTTGACTTCGACCAGATCCGGTAGCCATGTCACCTCCGCCGTATTGCGTATTCATCTTTGTTGGAATTCCTTTGGTTCGATAAACTATTCTTCAGTACTTCAGAAAAACTTTCTAGGCAAGGCCCATAACCTATTGGTATATAATCGGAGCCGTAGAAAGAACAACTTGTTTGTACAGTGGTTGAAACAGGACTGAAACTTTATTTAAACTAACTTAATGACAATTGGGAGTGTAGGGTTACTGTGATGTGTTATAGTATTCTACAGACTACTGTGATTGCTAGTCTTGACGCTTCACACTCCAATAAATTGGTAAGTTAAAATCGTAGGTTAAATACGACTGTCCATGCGCATTATTCCCCGGTGGTCGATATATGGAGATAGCTTATAGACCGGCTGGTCTTCTCGATAAGTTTCTTGGGTTTTCCGTTACTCTGGGACAGAATCGCCATTTCATCGAGGTAAGCTGCAACCTGTACAATACGCCAGATACTATTTTCCGCCGTTTGCAGTTCTGGCTTCTCTAGGTACCCAATGGGTTTTTCCTGTCCTTCCACCCGACGACGGTAGTTTGATATAAAGCAGTGTACGTAGACAATTACCTTCAGAAGGCGTTCCCATTTGGAGAAGTTTCCCCAACAAAGTTTCCTCATTGGAGTCACCAACCGTCTCTTGGTCTTGGTGAACCAGACATGGTCGAAGTTCTCCGTAACGAATGGGCCTAATGACGATTTCTTCGGCCACTCCACTTCCGGAAGGTATAGGAAAATTGGCCCTCAAAACCAGTGGGATTCGACGTCTGTGGATAGTCCTCTCCCCCACTTGGTGACCTCATCGACTACGTTATGTTACGTGAGGACCCATATCCATTATGTTGCCTTCAGGAGTTCCTCGAAATTTCCTCCAGAACTTCCTAGGGAATTTCTTCAGGAGTTCCTCGGCAATTTTTCAAGAAGATTCCCAGCAACTCTCCAGAAGTTCCTTCGAAATTTTTGCTGAAGTTTAACGAGAATTCGGGAATTCTTCCAGGAGGTCCATGGGAATTATTCAATGTGTCCTCAGAAATCTCTCTAGAAGATTTCTTTCAAGAATTTCTCGGCAATTTCTCCAATTGTTCCTCGTGAATTTCTCCAGGAGTTTCTCGAGAATATATCTAGGAGTTTCACGGGAATTCCTCCAGGATTTCCTAGGGAATTCACTCAAGAGTTTTTTAGAAAAAAAAACTAGGGTATACCGCCAAGAGTTCCTCGAAAATTCCTCTAAAACTTCCTCGGGAATTCTTCTGGAGTTCCTCGGCACTTTTTCCAGGAGTTCCCCATTATTTCTTGGAGAAGGTCCATGGGAATTGCTTCAGGAGTACCTCGGGAACTCCTACAGGAATTCCTAGGGAATTCCTCCAGGAGTTCCATGGAAATTGTTCAATGCGTTGCTTGGAAATTTGTCCAGGAGTTTCTCGGAAAAACCTCAAGAAGTTCCTCGGATTTCATTAGAAAGTTCCTCCAGGAGTTCATTAGAAATAAATTCCCTTAGAAGTTCCTCAGGAATTCCTCCCGAAATTTTGGGAATTTCTTTTGGAGTTTATTGGGGATTTCTTCAGGAGATATCACGGATATAGCTCTAGGAACTAATTTATCGGAAATTCCTTAAGGACTTCCTCAATTTTGCTGAAAGAACCCCGGATATTTTTTTTTCAGGAGTTCCACAAGAATTCTTCCAGCTTACTTACCTTACCGGTCAGGCTAAGGCCGGGGTGGCCTCTGCTGTACATAGTAGCCGCCTCCATTCCACTCGGTCCATGGCTGTTCGTCTCCAGTTCCGCACTCTGCGTAGGGTCCGCAGATCGTCCTCCACTTGGTCGACCCACCTAGATCGCTGCGCTCCACGTCTTCTTGTACCGGTTGGATGACTCTCGAGAACCATTTTAGTCGGGTTGCTATCCGACATCCTGATGACGTGACCCGCCCACCGTAGCCTCCCGATTTTCGCGGTATGGACGATGGTTGGTTCTCTCAGCAGCTGATGCAGCTCGTGGTTCATTCGCCTTCTCCAAGTCCCGTCTTCCATCTGCACTCCGCCGTAGATGGTATGCAACACCTTCCGTTCGAAAACTCCAAGGGCGCGTTGGTCCTCTGCACGTAGGGTCCATGTTTCGTGCCCATAGAGGAGGACCGGTGTAATCAGCGTTTTGTAGATGGTTAACTTCGTGATACGGCGAACTTTATTCGATCGTAGAGTTCTGCGGAGTCCAAAGTAGGCACGATTTCCTGCCACAATGCGCCTCTGAATTTCTCTGCTGGTGTCGTTGTCGTCGGTCACCAGTGAGCCCAAGTACACGAATTCTTCAACCGCCTCGATTTCATCACCGTCGATATGAATTCGGGGTGGCGGGCGCGGTGAATCCTCCCTGGAGCCCTTTGCCATCATGTACTTTGTCTTCGACACATTAATGACTAATCCGATTCGCCTGGCTTCACTCTTTAGTCGGATGTACGTTTCCGCCATCGTCTCAAATTTACGAGCAATAATATCAATATCATCGGCGAAGCCAAGCAGCTGAACGGACTTCGTGAAAATCGTCCCACTCGTGTTTATCCCCGCTCTTCTTATTACACCCTCCAAAGCAATGTTGAACAGCAAGCACGAAAGACCATCACCTTGCCGTAACCCTCTATGAGATTCGAAGGGACTCGAGAGTGTCCCTGATATTCGAACTACGCACATCACTCGATCCATCGTCGCCTTGATCAACCGTATCAGTTTATCCGGGAATCCGTATTCGTGCATAATCTGCCATAGCTGTTCTCGATCGATTGTATCATACGCCGATTTGAAATCGATGAACAAGTGATGTGTGGGCACGTTGTATTCGCGGCATTTCTGCAACACCTGGCGGATGGCGAACATCTGGTCCGTTGTAGCGCGTTCACCCATAAATCCAGCCTGATATTGCCCCACGAACTCTCTTGCAATCGGTGATAGACGGCGACATAAAATTTGAGAGAGTATCTTGTAGGCAGCGCTCAGTAGTGTGATCGCGCGGTAGTTCCCGCAATCCAACTTGTCGCCCTTTTTGTAGATGGGACACACGATACCTTCCATCCATTCCTCCGGTAATACTTCCTCCTCCCAAATCTTGGTAATGACCCAGTGTAGTGCTCTCACCAGTGCTTCTCCACCGTATTTTAGAAGCTCGCTTGGTAGTTGATCTGCTCCAGCGGCTTTGTTGTTTTTCAACCGGCCAACCTCCTCCTCAATCTCTTGAAGGTCAGGGGCCGGAAGTCTTTCGTCCTGTGCACTTACTCCTAGATCTGTTACCACGTCACCTTCGGTACTTGCAACGTCGCCATTGAGGTGCTCATCGTAATGCTGCCGCCACCTCTCGACCACCTCACGCTCGCTCGTGAGAATATTCCCGTGATTATCTCGGCACATGTCGGCTTGTGGCACAAAGCCTCTGCGCGAGCGGTTCAGCTTCTCGTAGAACTTTCGTGTGTCCTTAGCGCGGTACAGCTCTTCCATCGCTTCGCGATCTCGTTCTTCCTGCTGGCGCTTCTTCATCCGGAAAAAAATTAGCAACTGTACTGCTACTGAAAATGTGACAGCTGTTACGCCGCATTTCTAATGCACAATCTTTTGGGAGTTCGAGGAAAAAATACTGTCCAGCACATCCGAAATCCCACAAATTAGTTCTTTTTGAAACGCAGAGTGAAGAAAAGAGATATGGGAGAGAGATAGAAAAGGCAGCAAGAGTAGGAGTGTGGAATTCTACACATATTTTCGTTTCCATTTTCGATAGTCTGAGGGATAAGCATTTAAGCCGTATATTGGGCCAAAACCCGCATTGAGGCAGCGCTTGAGGCGCATATACGGCCAATTTTCATTTAACGACCTGCTGTAAAGGCGCATTTCAACTGCTTATTGGCTACCTGGGGTCACTTATCTCTATTGGTTTGAATTAAAAACATATACTTTTAAACCTGAAAATGGAATTCAAATGAGGGGCCCAGAATCAAAGGGGTGTAAGTGACCATTTTGTCGATATTGAGCTGAGCATATTATGAAATTCTTCAGATTTCAAGCTTTCAGGAAGTTTTTTGAGATTGTTTCTACGATGATTAGAAAAATTACAATAAATCAGAGAAAATTGGGTTGTTTTTGAAACTCCATACATTTTGTATGGGATGAAAATTTGGTCAAAACTTTAAACTACATTTACTCGAAAGTGGGTTTTTGTCACTTACACCCCTTTGCTTCTAACCTCCTCAAATATCAAATTCGATATTTTTAAAAACCCGATTTAGAAATAGTTGAAAACAAGCTTATGAATATATATCATCGCATGCAGAAAACTACAATTAAACTTCACTATAAGTAAAATAAATGCTCCAGCTTGATTGAGTGTAGATTACTTAATGTTTATCCTCGTTAAAACTCATTTTAAAACTCGAATGTGCAGGAGTTTTAAAAGTTGTTTTTTTTTTTCATTTCAAACATTCTGTATACAAAAACCTTTTTAAATGTAAAAACTTTGTACTATCAAAGAAAATGTTTGTTTTCTCGATATACAAAGTTGTGCCCATACTTTCTGGGACACCCTATAAACACGCAAACTACTTACAAACTGGTTCCCAGTTTGGTATCGTATTAATGTGCCTTGCAATGGAGTGATCCATTAAGTTTCGACACGGGGCATGTTTTAAACTCATTAGAGTCGCCCGGGAGAGGGTTATGCCAAAACTTTCCCCCATGTGCAGCCCGCGCCGAGGGCGCCTACGAAGACTGGTACGCATGGGGACAGTTACAAACTCTAGTTTCAGTCTAGCCACGGGGGTGAATCTTCGTTACGAAAAGCACTGCTCGTTCGATAGCTCAACACTAGCGAACCTGGTGGTGGAAGTCAAGCTAGCTTTTTCCTACAGCGAGCATAGGGAGACGACGTAGCACGCTTTGATGATTTTTTTATTTTCCCATGGAAATTCATTCCAATCTAGTTCTCCAAGTGACAATTTCACGACTTCCACCTTGAAACTTCACATTTGTTCGAAGATACACATCTGTTCTGTGGTCTAGCCCAACAAATAGTTTTTTTGCAATTTCTCATCGTAATAGGCTGTTTTACCTCACGCAAATCTGACAGGAAAAGGCCTACTTTCCCATACCAAATTAACAATGCTGTAATGGTTCATTACAGAACTGATTTGCGTTGCGTAATGAACCATTACAGCACTGTTTTCAGTTTTGGTCAACTTCTTGATGCTTTCTGGACGCAGTTTTGAAAAATTGTGACAACTGCACAGTTTAACCTATTATGATCAATTTTTCTTAAGCATTGGCTATGAACATCAGTGTGCAGTTTGATGAAAAAGTTTTGTTGAAAACTATCCTTAAGGTGAAACATCAAGAAATCCCATTGCTATTTTGCATACAAACTTTAGAGGCACAAATCTGACGAACTAAGCATCGAATCAAGCCGCACTTGTTAAGCCTGGCTTTGCTCACTTGCAAAAGGAGGCAGCTTTTCTAAATCGAGAGCGTTTGTTTACGAATTTTCAAGATCGGTGCTCTTGAAAACGTGAGTAGGGGACCAAGACGGCCATTGTGGCAGCCATGTTCTCTGAAATTTCTCCTTAAGAGTAATTTATGAAATTGCAAAAAACGTTGTACGCAACTCGGTGCAGAACTCGACTTTTCCAGCACTCGTCGTAATTATCCAACTCGGCAAGCCTCGTTGGATAAATGTACGACTCATGCTGTAAAAATCGTCATTCTGCACCTTGTTGCGTAAACTACTATTCCCGGCACATAAATTACTTCGACAAATGTTCAATATACTATGCAGCATCATGATCAGTATAACTATATCAGATGACTTGAATATCTGATTTTTACAGAATTGTTTGCCATTGACTATACATTCAGCTATTCCAATCATTACTGCAAAGCACATCGGCCACTTGCCTGAAATCAAAGCTCCCTGGAAGATATAATTCAAGCCCAGGGAATTAATCAACCTACAAATTATCAGCTCAATATAGGCTCAACGTAGGCTGCAATAGTACAACGCGCAGTTTTCGGTAGGAAATATAGTGTCGCACAATAAATTATTTTAGATAGCAACAGGTGCTTCGATAATGTTTCACTCATCACATGTGAATGATAAGCATTTTTCCCTGTCTCTGCTCTGCATTGACACTATCCCCTGTCAGTTATGTCACGATCGATGACATTCGTAACCGATGTCCATTCTTTACTTACGGAGGTCCTCGGGGCTTCGTGTACGGCCCGTAACGCACTTCCGGTTCTGCTGTTGCTTCTGCGTTACTCTCGCCTCTTACTTAGAGCACGGCAGTTTTGATACAAGGCAACGGAAGACTCCTTTTGTAGTTTGTACAATCCGGTTCGGCCAAATCTTTCGGGGGCTGTACCACACCACTAGAACTCAGTAAGAGAATATGGTTCGGCTTTAAGGCTACTTGAGCCAAATTGTCCAGTGGGATGAACGTTAGAGGTCTGTAATTGACCACCAATTCAGCTTCTATGACGACAGTTACTTGGATCTCTTCATCTGGGTTTCGCTCCGAGATTAATGATCCCATTGCCAGTTTCACTGACCTCACAAGGCGCTCCCAGAAGCCACCAAAATAAGGCGCATAGGGTGGATTGAAGATCCACTTAGTGTTTATGTTAGTGAATCCCCCAGCTGCTTGCCGATGATTTCAATTTACTCCCGGAATTCCCTGCTGGCGCCTTGAAAATTAGTGCCGTTATCGGAATAAACTTAGATCGACGACCCTCGGCGGGCGATGAAACGGCGAAAGTCCATTTTACACAAATCCGTGGATAAGGTATGGACAACGTCCAGCTGGACTGCTCTGATCGTCAAACACGTGAATAAAGCTATCCAACATTTAGCACAACTGTTACCAACTTACACGTGGACTGGTCCAAGATAATCTCTAATCTAACGTATGAGAACGGTCGAATTGTAGCGGTGAGACGCACATCAGGTAGAGGAGCCATCTTGGGGGTGAACGGCACTGCTTTAGTAATCTTGCAGGCTTGACATTTTTTTGCGAAGGGTCGACACATGAAAGCGTTGATGAACTTCATTGTGGACCGTCTCGTGATTCGCATGCAGGCAGCGACGATCATTCAGTTAATCAGTAGCAAAGTCAGAGGATGACATCTAGGTATGATAATTGGGAACTTAAAATCATAGGTTAGATACGCTGCCGATCCTATAGGTACGGCTGTCCATGCGCACTACTCCCCGGTGGTCGATGTATGGAAATAGCTTGTAAACCGGGCTGGTCTTCTCGATGAGTTTCTTTGGGTTTCCATTACTCTGGGATAGAATAGCCATTTCATCGGGGTAAGCTGCAACCAGGGACTATTTTCCGCACTTTGCAGTTCTGCCTTCTCTAAGTACCCAATGTTTTTTTCCTGTCCTTCCACCCGACGGCGGCAGTTTGATATAAAGCGGTGCACGTAGGCAATTGCCTTCAGAAGACGTTCCCATTTGGAGAAGTTTCTCCAACAAATTGCTTCCCCGGTGGAGCCACCAACCGCCTCTTGGTCTTGGTGAATCAGACATGGTCGAAGTTCTTCGTCCGTAACGAATGGACCTAATGACGATTTCTTCAGCCACTCCGCTTCTGGAAGATATAGGAAATTCGGCCCTCGAAACCAGCGGGATTCGACGTCTGTGGATGGTCCTCTGCCCCACTTGGTGGCCTCATCGGCTATGTAATGTTGCGTGGGGACCCATATCCATTATGTTGGCTCCAGGAGTTCCTTGAAATTTCCTCCAGAACTTCCTAGGGAATTTCTTCAAGAGTTCCTCGGCAGTTTTCCAAGGAGAGTAGCATTAGCATTAGCATTAGCATTAAGCGAGTCGCACAAATTCGTAGGTGGTACAGTCCTAGACCGCTGTTATGAGGGTTGCCTCCTTCCCGTCCGAACCAAAGTACAAAGATTTGGGACTAATCTCTGACTCTTAGACAAGATTGACGCAATCCTCCAATGGTCGAGCACTGTCCTGGCCACGTCCTTGCGACTGCTGAGGAATAGGAAAGGATGGTTAGTTTTAGACACCTATGAAAAATGTAGACAACTCTACGATCTCTCAGGCCTAGGTGTCACGGGAATTTTTGGGTGTTGTTAGTGGAAGGGTAAACTCCAAAGGATACGCTTGGTCAACGTTCAGGCACACCATTGTTAGACTGCTTCGAATCAGTTGGTTTCCTCGTCATCTTGTTGGCATTTGGTTGAATTACTAGATTCTTCGGTTGATAATCTGAAATATAAAACAATATTAACATCGTACGTTAAATAAGCTACATATTAGTGATACGCTCGCCACAGTTACATATTTTAAAATATGATTTATATCGTACGATGTATTTACCTGAATCCTGCTGAAATAAAATGTTAATTAGCAGTACATTGAAACAAAAAAAACTACAGAACACAAGGAAAAGAGCATCAAACTTTGATATTGGAATATTTAAAAATACGGTAAATATCAAGATCGAAATTTGATTTGGTGGATCTTACACCGCAACGCACCATTCTAAGGTGATCTACCCACGTTACGGGGGTTCCTCGGCAATTTTCCAAGAAGATTCCCGGTAACTTCTCAAAAGTTCCCTTGAAATTTCTGCTGAAGTTTAACGAGAATACGGGAATTCTTCCAGGAGTTCCATGGGAATTCTTCAATGTGTACTCAGAAATCTCTCTAGAAGATTTCCTTCAAGATTTTCTAGACAATTTCTCCAATGCTGAATAGTGAGAGTAATATCTGAACAAGGGCTGGTTTATGGTGTCAATGGCTGAACACATTACCAACTGAAAATTGGTCTGAAGTATGGCTTGTTCAATCTCTTTAATCAGCAATAGATAGATGGCTGAATATCAAGTTGAATAGAATATTATCCATCTGGGTAATCAGCTTTAAAACATACACCAACATGCAGAATTAATCATCTGTTGTTCAACTTTTAATCAAAAAATTTTTGACAGCTGTCCCATGCATGGTTCTCATGAATCGCTTCTTCAGCCTCAATACAGACTTAGTTCAACTCATATTCTTGACTATTCAGACACAACAAGTAATGTTCTTGTTTTCGAGGATATGTATACAATTGTGTGTGGTGTCTGGTGAATGTGCTAAGGTGAGTAACTATAAATCAGGAGGTCCGTGTTCAATTCCCAGTTTTGCCACAATATATATGTACAATAATTGTACATACATTATAATGCATACATTCTTAAGCATCTCTTCTGGAAATAGACGCAGCTAATGGTAAAATATGCCCACGAAAGTGTTTTTTATTTTTACACAATTTAGAAGTTTAATTGACTACTGATTGAGGGCCTTATGAGCCTTGAATCAGCCTTCCAATGAACCTCAAATCAGCTAATGGTTGAATAAAATCCCCAAAATTAGCTGAATAAAGGATTGTACCTCTTGTGCTCAGCTTTTATTCAAATGCAGGCTGATTTAAAATAGTTGGAGAAACGTTTGTACAGCATCAAAATGTTACCTGACATATCTAGGAGTTCCACGGGAATTCCCCCAGGATTTACTAGGAAATTCGCCCAAGAGTTTTTTAGGAAAAAAAAATACTCGGGTATACCGCCAGGAGTTCCTCGAAAATTCCTCTTGAACTTTCTCGAGAATTCCTTCGGGAGTTCCTCGGCGATTTTCCAGGAGATCCCTGGCATTTTTTCCAGAAGTTCCCCATTAATTCTTGTAGAAGGTCCACGGGAATTCCTCCAGGAGTTCTATGGAAATTGTTCAATGTGTTGCTTGGAAACTTCTCCAGGAGTTTCTCGGGAAAACCTCAAAAAGTTCCTCGGAGTTCATTAGAAATTCCCTTAGAAGTTCCTCAGGAATTTCTCCCGAAATTTTGGGAATTTCTTCAGGAGTTACACGGAAATAGCTCTAGGAACTAATTCCTTAAGGACTTCCTCAATTTTGCTAAAAGAACCCCGGATTTTTTTTTTCAGGAGTTCCACTGGATTTCCTACAGCAGTGCCCCGAGAATTCCTCCAATAGCTCGCTGGAAATTCCTCCAGGAGTTACTCCAAGAGTTCTGCGGGAGTTTTTACTGTTGTTCTACGGAATTTTTTCCAGGAAATCTTCCCTCAGGAAGAATTCTTGAGCTTGAGGAGCTGCACTGCCGTTCTTCTGCAAAGTGACGTAAGAGCCATTCCAAATTTCGACCTATTTTGGTACATATCTGGTGAAATGATTACACTGTGGTACGTCTGCTATATTAGGATGCAATATCTAATGGTAATCTAGCATCTATGGAAGAAAACATAGCGCTTGGTCAAGTGTTCGATGAATATTCACCAAAAATGTACCAAAATTGTCAATGTCGCTTACGTCACTTTGCAGAAGAACGGAAGTGAAGGAGCAAATCCTAGGGAACTTATAAGGGTATCCTCAGACTCCTTAAACTCCTGACGGAATTCCCAAGGAATTTCTGGGGAAATTCTTCGAGCAGTTAGGTAGGAATTCCTGGAGAACTCCTAGAGAAATTCCCGAGCAACTTCTTCATAAATTCCTGAGGAGCTGCTGGAGGTATTTCCGACAAACTCCTGGAAGAATTTCCCGGACAATTCAAGAAGAATTTCAGAGGATCTTTTAAATACTTTTATGCAATTCAGTATCATAATTTACATTTTATATAACTCATTTTGGTATCATAATGGCCAATTTTTCCGAACTGGTTCATTATGCAACTGAAATGAGTTGCATAATGAAAAATAGTTGTATAATGTTCATAATGCAACTCATTTAAGTTGCATTATGGACATTATGCAACTCAAATGGGTTGCATTATGAAAAAATCATTGCATAAAATGTTGTATGGAACTCGTTGCAAAACTCGATTTTTTCAGCACTCTTCGTATTTATCCAA
This sequence comes from Aedes albopictus, assembly GCF_035046485.1. NCBI lineage: Eukaryota > Metazoa > Arthropoda > Insecta > Diptera > Culicidae > Aedes > Aedes albopictus. The sequence goes on along the minus strand of NC_085137.1, from coordinate 502,297,747 downwards.
CTCGGCAAGCCTCGTTGGATAAATGCACGACTCGTGCTGAAAAAATCAACTTTTTGCCACTCGTTACATAAATAACTATTATTCTACGCACAGAAGTTGACATTTAATTCTTAATTATTAACAAAAATCTTGGTCGGTGTTTTTATCTGGAACCCAAGGCACCAAATTAACTACTTTTATGCACAATACCCTAAAAGTTAACATCCATATAGAGTGTGCGGTAGTTCGACAGCAGCAAAGCATCGCGCGCAGGCTTTGCTAGATTTTTGCAATTTTTTTTTTTTCTCTCGGCGGGGCTTCGACGACGACGACGGAACGCCGAGCAGTCAGTAGTGTGCGGTAGTTCGGCAGCAGCAAAGCTTCGCGCGCAGGCTTTGCTAGATTTTTGCGATTTTTTTTTTTCTATTCTCTCGGTGGGGCTCCGACGGCGGGACGAAGCGTACGGTGGACGCGTCGTGGCTCTAGTCGGTTCCGAATTTTTCGCTTCCCGTCGGCGCTAGTTCCCAATACACTTTTAGTTGATAATATTTTTTTTTTTTTTTTTACATTAACACAAAAGAGTGAAAAATGTTAGTTCGGGCTCGCCGGTCGTGGAAAAAATCCGGGCGCCGACAAGTGAGTCGCGTTCAGTGTATTTCTGTGTGGAATAGACTAAAGGTTTCTACTCCCTAGTGGAGTGGAGACGCGCGATAGAATTTTCTTTTTGGCTAGTTTTTGCGTCGAAAAGTGATCGGTTGTTATCGGCGGTTTGTGTATATTGATCCATTGTCAAATCATATCACCAACCATAGGTGACTCCCGGACTGACAATGTACCTTACCCTACTAACAAAAAATTCCTTCCTGAGACAAACGAGGAGATGCAGCGATTCGCGGTCTTTTTAACAACGTTTGTTTTACTAACATTCCCTCCCATCCTCGATGACCGTAAGGACGTGGCCGGCGCCGTTATTGACCTTATTAAAGTTGAGAGCTCTCGAACTGTGTACATTGAGAATAGTAAGCTAGTCCCAAGCCCTATTCATTGGTTCCTTGTGCAATTTCGATTGCTCTGGTCAATCACGGAGTAGCAACTACGAATTGTGCGGTCATCTATGCTCATGCTCATGCTATGCTCAATACCCTAAAAGTTAACATCCATATATGTATGCCCGATTGCCTATATTATTGATACATTAAGTATCATTAATTATGTGCCGCATATATCAAAACATCTGAAGTGAACAAAGCAGAAGTGAATGCTAAGAAACTGTTGGTAACGAAACTGTTATTCCTTCTTGCGTCTTGTGCAACATTCTCCGCAAACCAGATCAATATTAATATCTGTCTTGTGCGCGAACCATTGTCGCCCATCGACGCCCTTCCTACCATCAAAAATATCCATTAAAAGGGAGATTGCATAACGGTACCTTCCATTTCTCAAGTAACGCATTGGGTACTTGAATGAAGGGCCGCAAAAAGCGTCAGCCGAAAAATGTCGAACAACGGTAGCCACAATTTGGCCAAAACCAGGAAACCGGTTCCAATGGCCAAAATTGTACGGCAACCTCCCAGCTTCCATACCAAAGTATATAGTTCACTTGTTTCACTGTTGTGAGATGAGAGCCCGGGACCAACAATTGATACAGCAATTTCGGTCATCGCTGCTTATACACCGGCGCAATGACGACGCCAGGTAATGGATCAAAAAGCTAATTTGTCCCATAAAACCGCCCATTCCGAAGCGATTGCAAAGGTCAAAATGGCACGTATACGCGTAATATCAAGCATAGTTGTTCACAAATCGCATGACTTAAACGCCATTTAGCCCGGAGGCAACGAACCCTTTTATCTGGTTTATCTTGTGATGTGAATCTATCTTTTATGTCTGCATTTCGGGCATGTGAGACACGACTCATGTACATCTAGATAGCTTTGGATAGGCCCCATACATGGATTTCCCGCAGTTAAGTTTGGTTTTGATGAAGTATTTTCGTTTTTGGCGTTCGTTGTTTGGCGGCTTGTTTAAGCCAACATCGCATAATCGTTTGGTATTCATTGCTGTTGACGAGCCATTACTAAACTTTATATCAGCGGTATTACGTATGTTTCTTTCGACATATGTTGTAATATACTATTAAATCCGATGTGTATTGTTGATATGATAAAGGAGTCATCCTTACTAATCATTTGAAGATCTTGTGATTTATATTTTTCTCAACTATTACGGTTCTAACAATGATACGCTGGAGGAATTCGTGGAGAAATCCCGGAAGCAAATTCTAGATGAATTTCAGGAAGAATCTCTGGGGGAGTTCCTGGTGAAATTCCTGGAGGAATTCTTTGAGGAATCCCTGGCGAAATTTCTGAAAAAAATCCCCTGAGAAATTCCAGGAGAAATTCCTGAAGGAGTTTTTGGATGAATTTCTGGAGTAATCCCTATTTATAATTTTGAAGAAATCTCATAAAGGATTCCAGGAGAAATTGCTTGAGGAATTTCGGAAGGAATCCCTGGAGGAATTTCTGGAAGAATTGCTGGAGGAATCCCTGCAAGAATTCTTGGAGAAATCGCTGGAAGCAATCCTAGAGGATATCCTGGAGGAATCCCTGAGGCAATTTCTGGAGGAAATCTTAGAGGAATGTCTGGAGGAACTTCAGGACAAATTCCTGGCGCAATCCTAGGAAGAATTACAGGAGAAAACCCTGGCAGAATACTTAGCGGAGTCCCCAAAAGAAATTCTTGGAGGAATTTCTGATGGAATGCCTGAAAGAATCCCTAGAGAAATTCCTGGATGAATTCCTGGAGGAACCCCCGGAGGAATTCTGTGAGAAATGCTTGGATATTTTTTTGAAGAAATTCCTTGAGAAAGCCTTAGAGGAATTTCTAGCGTAACTTCTTAAAGAATCATTGGTGGAATTTCTGAATAAATTTACGGTGAAATCCATAAAATAATTCCTGGAAGAATCCTTGAAGCAATTCCTGGAGGAATGTCTGGAAGAATCCTTGGGGGAATCCCTGAAAGAATCTCTTGAGGAATTCCTGAAGGAATCCCTGCAGGAATTCCATGAGGAATCCTTGGATGTATTCTTAAAGGAATTCCAGCAGGAATTCCCAGAGAAAATCCTGGAAGAACTCCTTGAGGAATCATTGGAGGAATCCATATTGGAATTCTTGAAGGATGATGCTATGGGAAAATTCCTGGAGAAATTTGTCCATGCATCCTTGCAGAAGTATCTCTAAAAATTTCTTCAGGAATCGTGGGAAGATTTCCTGAATCATTTCTTGGAACAAGCCTTGAAACAATCACTATCGGACAAGACGTCCATGGAGGAATTCACGTAGGAGAAATTTCTGGAGAAATCCCTTGAGGAATTCCTGAAGGTGACCCAGGATGAACTCTTAAAGACATCACAGCAAGCATCACAGTGTTTTTATTTTTTTTTTTGCTCTTAGCATAACGTAGACTTATTTTGGGCTATCTCAAACCCCCCCCCCCTCCACCATCCCTCCCTCTTCCTCTGTAGCCTTTGTTCATGCAAAATTTTCAAAATGTGTTTGAAGCGTAGGCTTTAGCCAGACCCCCCGTCCCCCCTAAGAGTCTACGTGGTTTATGGACAAACCCAAAGAGAAAGCTCTGAGTTTGGGAAAATATTGAGATTTAGAGGTGGCGCAATCGCAACAAAGTTGAGTTTTCGAGTAATAAAAAGGTGTTTCACTTAAAGTGCCATAACTTTTTCAAAGCTTAACCGATTTTCAATCTTTTTTATGAATCTCACGAATTAAATTTCGAATAAACTTGTAGAACATTTTTTTCCAACGTAACATTTGAAGATTTAATTTATTTTTTCTTCTTTTCAGCTTTTTAACCGCTTGACAATTTCAAATCTTTTTGCGTGCTTATGCAGATATTTTGTTGCCCAAAAGTGCTGTGAATAAACTGTACCTTTAAAAATGGTTTAAACATGGATAAATGAGAATTTTGGTTAAATTTTAATTGTTTTCATGCTTAATTTCGGGATTAAAGTAAAAAAAATATTCTAAATAACTATATATTGAAGCCTGAAACTTCATGTTTTGGAGTGTTCCGAATCAAAAAGCATTTCCATGATCTAAATGCGAGCATTTTTCAAAGTCCTCCACTATGTTCCATATCCCTAAATGGTCTGGTTTGAACTTCCTCAACTCCAATTTTACATGAAAAAAATCAAGTTTTAATGCATATTTTGGCAGTTTTTGGTGAAATGTATAATAAAAATGAATACTTTGACGAATAGTTTGTTCATAACAATCATATAGGTAACAGAAATATTTACAAAAGCACGCTTGAAGATTTGAAATTGGTCGAGCGGTTAAAAAGTGTTGAGGCCCGTGTCAATACTTTTTGTAAAAAGAAGAAAAAAATAATTAAATCTTTTAAAACTCATATATTGTGTGACTTTGGAAATTTTAATGTAGTACAAGTTTATTCGAATCTCAATATGTGAGAAATTCATAAAAAAAATTGAAAAACGATTGAAAATTTATAAAGTTATGACCTTTGAAGTGAAATTACTTTTTTATTACTCGAAAATTCAACTAAAGCGATTGCGCCATCTCTAAATCTCAATATTTTTGCCTCAAACTCCGAGATTTTTTAATGTCATTTGAATTCAAAAGAGCTTACAAATTCCAAATTTCATCAACTTTTGAAAAATAAGGCGCACCCTAATATTGATGCACGATATGGTCCACTGCACGAATTTGTGCTGGCCTGCTTTCTCTCACAGGAAATTTTACGTTTGAAAGGTGCCGACACCGCTCAAACGTCAAATTTCGTGTGAGAGTAAGCAGACCAGTATGAATTCGTGCAGTAATCCATTGTGCAAGGTGTGTAAGAAGGTAACACGCATACTATGATAGCGTTAGAGCTGTGATCTTCAGTTCGAGCATGCATTGATTAATATTAATTAATATCTTCTCAGTCGTAAGTCGGAATAAGTTGCGGTCTTCTGCAACATTCGTCATTGAGATCTGAAGTATTAAGTAATTCCCATATAAACCCATTTTGCTTGTGGGCCACCAATAAATCACCACCGAAATGTCTGAAAATTTCATAGGACTCTAGTTTGCTACGGTCACACTACCATAATAGGTCGGCCGAGGACCGACCCGTCGAGAGTCCGACGGCACACTAATTATTGTCATACCGATAAATCATCGTATATACAGCGCCCGAAACTCACGACAATTCAAAAAAAAATCCTCTCCCACTCTGACACTCATGCACATTGCACACCACAAAGACGTGTAGATCTTCATCTACATTCATTTGGATTGTGAAAAAGAACAAACCATGTGAATTAGTGGAATCGAGCTCAGTTCTGTGCCTTCAGGAAACGGAGATAGTCAAGTGGTCCGTAGCTTCAAGTAACGAAGCGCCCGTCTAGAGAATTAGGAGTCGTGGGTTCGATTCCCACCGGAGAACAAGGATTTCTTTTCATAATTCAAGTCTCAATGGTGCAATAAAACATAGTGGAAACATGTTATCGACCATCACGGATTTGTACCAAATTCTGTTGGAATGTTTGTTTAAATAAAGGAAGAAAAAATCCAAATTTTGGTGCCGATTGGATCACCCCTCGGCCCGTAGCAGCACCCCTCGTCTTTGCTAATACAAGGAAAATCAAAGTTTTCCCTTCCTTTTCTTAAGGCGAAACTGGAAGCATTTCCTCACTTTTTGGTTTTTGGTTTTTTATTAAATAACGAAGCAATATTTTCAAAATCGGTTTTCGTACACATGTAGAGGATGGATCAAGGTATCTTTTGATTTTTTTTCGTAGCGGAAAATGTTTTTCGTTTTTGCAGAAACCATTTTTGAACGAAATTTCACAAAAAAAAACTTTTTGAAAAAATGGAAAACTTTTTCAACACGAAAAATAACAGATGATATGTACACTGATTCATACTCTACATGTGTACGAAAACCGTTTTTGAAAATATTGCTTCGCTATTTTTTTTTAAATCAAAAACTGAAAAAATGAGGAAATGCTTTCAGTTTTGCCTTAATGTATAGCTTTGAAACTATAACATATATGTACACATTTTTGACCTTCGGCTGTTTTGAACAAAATTGTTAGAGCAATCCAGAAAAAAATATTATTTTTTCGATACAGTGTTGTCAAACATGCTATTTTTCATTTTCGAAATTTAAAGTCTATTTTTCGTCGAAAGAATATATTTTGATTTTAAAAATTTTGATTCCATCGTGTTTTTCAAACATTTTCCAATCGAAAAAGCTTAACTCCCCGAGGTCCTTTTGGCCGTTCCAGAGATACAGCGTTTTTAAATAAGCTTGAAAATCATTTTTCTTTAATATAATAAATAAATCCAAGTTACAAGTTTTGCTAAGAAAACATTATTCGATGCAATTTAAAGGTGATTTGGGCTGATTTAGACCAGGGAAAATAGAAAATTATGCAAAAAATCTAATATGACAGTGTTGCCTTGCCAGTTTATCAATTTGGGATTTATTTGAATGCATAATAATAAATTGATAAAGTTTAAAATGTATATACTATGATCCTTATTCCAGCTGACATTCTACCCATGTCAACATTAATGTTGACGAAAGTATTGCCAAACATTTTAATTTTATTGTAAAATCCAAAGTACAAGAGAATCTTTGTATCAAATCAAATTATCAAGCAAAAATCACAAATACTTTTTTTACAATTCAATTACTATTGGCAACACTGAACCTCGATAGTTTCCGTTTGGTGTACAATTCTTTATTCTTCTGACAAACCTTTAATAAAGGCAATGGAACATTTAAACTGAGATGTATTCATAGTTCAGAATTACGAAAAGCATTCTGGGTGACATGTTATGCCTTAGTGTGCAAGTTGCAATTCAATTTTTTTTTTTCTATGCTTTATCCATTGATTTGAACTTGCTCGGAGAAAGGGAAGTTCTCTAAAGTGAGTTCAACCCACCCATCCTTGAGGTGGGCAATTTCCATTAACTCGCATACCGACAGAGTACTAAGAGTCGAAGTTCTTATTACACAACTGCCAGTTCAAATTTCTCAAATGTCGATACTATAACACTTACTCATTTTTGGCTTCCCGCGTCGAACTATCAAAGTTGAGTTATTTTGTTCTTCTTTTTTTTACCAAAATAAAGAGAGCAAATCAAAGAGGATGCAAAAAAGAACTCAAAAATGAGTTTGAAAGTAAAAGTTTCACGAAGAGGATTTTGGAGTTCCCGCATAGTGGCATTTTTTCGCTACAGCGCATGAAAAAGGACCAAGCGACGCGACGGTTTAGATCACGGGTTCCCAACCGGTGGTCCGCGGCCCCCTGGGGGGCCGTGAAGCCAGTCCAGGGGGGCCGCGATGTTACCAAAAAAAAATTTATTCTATTTTGTGTAAATTATACCAATTTTTAATTTTGTATACCGCCACCCCCAAAAGCCACAATTTGAGGAACAAATTTTCAGTATAAAACGCCTTCAGAAGAAAAAAATTTTCGGCTGCGCCGCTATTTTTCGGCTACGACTCAAATTGAATGTACACGGCATCATTGTTTAAGAAATATGAGTGTCGAATAAAAAAAAACTGATCGTCGAAAATCCCTCCCACAATAAATTCCTGGCGACATCACTGTACCCAAAAAACTCGGTGTCGTTCATTTAATTCACATTTATTTCTAAAAAAAATCATTGGGCCGCCGATGTTTTGAAAATGCTTAAAGGGGGTTGCCACCTCAAAAAGGTTGGGAACCCCTGGTTTAGATGGCACGTTTAAAAGACTAGCAACCCGGGTGTGCGTACATTGTGTACCGTTATGAAGTAGCATAATCTATTCGTGGTATAAAAGATATGCATGCCGAAGTTCCTTCTGGTGCCGATTCAATCATAATAAAAACAGTTTCCAAAAAGTAGCGCAAAAAACACATGCACAAAAGGTGTAGCGTATACGAGGTCTAAGATTATGCCCACTCATGGGCTCCATCAAGCGTTGTCACGTAAAGTGACGCCCCGAACAGAGAAGCGTGCCGCACCGGTCGCTGCTAAATAGGGCTCGGAAATGAAAAGTTTACGTACGGTACGTAAGAGGGCTCAGAATTCAGAGACACACTAGCTGCGGTTCTATCCAGCAAAGCACGAGAGCGCGCACGAGTGTACATTGAGGTGGCCAACACTTATAAGAAAAACAAAAATTTCGAAAAATGCCAAGCCTTACCTTCTAAAATCAGTTGTTTTGGGCTCCCAGAAGCTACGTTCAAAATTTGAGCAAAATCGGTTGAGCCTAAGGGGGCGCTCAAAACGCTTGAAGTTTGTATGGGAAAACTTGGCCAAATGTAGGCAGAAATTTTAAGTTTTCGAATTTTGCCGCTAGGTGGCGCTGTCAGTGTTCAATAATCAAACCCTTTGGTATTATTGTAGGTGACTATATGCCAAACAACTTTGTCGAAGACCGCAAAGTGATCCAACGTCTGTGAAAAAAGTTATACCCTAGGTAAGGTGAGGTGAAACATTATTAATATTTTTACAGTACATGTAAAGGAATAATATCAATAATGAAATCTCAATTCTTTGCCTCACTTTGCCTAGGGTATAACTTTTTTCACAGACGTTGGATCACTTTGTGGTCTTCGACAAAATTGTTTGGTATATAGTCACCTTCAGTAATACGAAAGGGTTTATTTATTGAACGCTTACAGCGCTACCTAGCGGCAAAATTCGAAAACCTAAAATTTCTTCATACATTTGGTCAAGTTTTCCCATACAAACTTCAAGCCTTTTGAGCGCCCCCTTAGGCTCAACCGATTTTGCTCAAATTTTGAACGTAGCTTCTGGGAGTTCGAAACAACTGATTTAGGAGGTAAGACTTGGCATTTTTCGAAATTTTTGTTTTTCATATAAGTGTGGGCCACCCTAGTGTACATGCATAGCACAAAGAGGAGACGAAAGAACATGAATTGTTGTGATCTGTTGCCAGTCGTTCCAGTTCATTGTAGGCTTATAGTTTCTTGAGAATGATTTTCCTGTTTTGTATCCATCTATTTAAAATGATGCATGCTTTGAAACCTCCAACGAAATAATATATATTCATTCGATGGATAATCATAGACTGTCGAATAATTTAACAAATTATCAGACTTATGATTGCAATAAAGTGATCTCTTATTACGTATTAACGGCACAAACACAGAAAACTAAGATTGAAGATTGAAATTAAATATATTTTAAATACAATTTTTTCTTCATCTCTGATTTAAGGATCATAGATAACGAAATAGTTGTTTATACAATAAGTTGCAAAATAATGATTTTTACAGCACGAGTCGTACATTTATCCAACGAGGCTTGCCGAGTTAGATAATTATGACATGTACTGTAAAAATCAAGTTTTGCAACGAGTTGCATACAACATTTTTTGCAATGAAAGAAAACTGTTCACTGGTTTATGATGATTCCCATCAGTATCATCTTGCTTCCCGAAATTTAAATCAAGCAAGCTCGTATAGCCGAGGTTGTCAATCAAACAAATGCATTATGATTCATAATGCAATCCAAATGAGTTGCATTATGAACCATAATGCAACTGAATAATTCAGTAATGAAAATTAGGCCGTAGTGATACTGAAACGGCAAGTGTAAAACGAATTATATAGTACAGAATTGCAAAAAAGGTTTATTTCATTCAGGAGTCACAGAAACACTATATTTATTTTTGCGATACAAAAAATGTATGGTCGAGTTGCAGTGCAGTAAGTTAAGTCAATAGCCTATAGGCAATGACAATGAAGGAGAAATGCTCCAAAAAGAAAGAAAAGTCCTAAAAATACCTAAAGCTGTTAGTACACAGGGTCAAATATTTGTCCAAAAAGAAACCAATGCTCAAACATCTTATTTGACTCGAACGAATTTTCATTAGTGTATAACATATGTTGTTTCTTGAGTTCTTTCCTTGTCAAATATTTGACACTATTTACTTCAGACTATAAAAGAAAAGTAAGTAAATCTAGGCATAACAAAGCCTGTTTTAGGTGCCGATAAGGTTCAAGAACACCATCCCTCATCAGCAAGATGAAACAGCGGGTTAACATGATGTTTGCTATTGATGATAAACAATTTGATCGCCATAAAACATAGTTTTTAATTCAAGCAATCTTTTAGCGATGGATAAATTTCAAAATTGTATTGAAATCTATTTCAAAACTTCGCGTTTCATCTTGCCCCACCCGTTTCAACTTGCCCCGATGTACCTTACTAAGATTTGCAATCACACCATAGAATCACACAAAATACTGCGGTGATTCACAAAAGTGCAAAACACGGATGGAATAGAGACTAACATGGAAACGAACGACCGGTGCGAAAATGGGTGGATAAGGGAATTAAAATTCTTTTTGCAATTTCTCATCGTAATAGGCTGTTTTACCTCATGCAAATCTGACAGGAAAATGCCTAATTTCCCGCACCAAATAAACAGTGCTGTAATGGTTCATTACAGCACTGATTTGCGTTGCGTAATGAACCATTACAGCACTGTTTTCAGGTTTCATCAACTTCTTGATGCTTTCTGGACGCAGTTTTGAAAATTGTGACAACTACACAGTATAACCTGCCATGATCAGATTTTCTTATACACGGGTATGAGCATCAGTATGCAGTTTGATGAAAAATTTTGTTCAAGCGGTAATTTATGAACTTGCAAAAAACGTTGTACGCAACAAGGTGCAGAATGACGATTTTTACAGCACTCGTCGTAATTATCCAACTCGGCAAGCCTCGTTGGATAAATGTACGACTCGTGCTGTAAAAATCGTCATTCTGCACCTTGTTACGTAAACTACTAGTACGCAACTCGATGCAGAACTCGATTTTTACAGCACTCGTCGTAAATGTACAACTCGTGCTGTAAAAATCTTCATTCTGCACGCAACAAGGTAAACTACTATTCCTATATTATTTCCTACCAGCTCAGAATAATGAAAAGAAATGGAATGTCCTAGACAAGTCTAGCCAGCTATAGTAACTCATTTTCAACGAAACTGGTTCTGATTCTTGACCTGCCCTAGCAAAGGCAAGCCTCCAAACGGAACGATTAATTCTGATATTCAGATACTATAGATACCTACGACTCTCTCTTACAAAGATAACGCTGACCGTCTACTACAGTATGCCTACCACGTGAAATGCAAGTCACTTCCAGACAAACCACTCAATTCACCTCGCTCATCATCGACGTGGTCGTCGTCATCGTCCCGGTCATAGCTCGCCGCGGACATAAAAGGGAAAACTTGCTTGGTAGATATGGGGTAAAAAGAAGCACCGCTGGAGTAGATTTTAGATAAACTTTAGAATTTAAAGTCTTAGGAGAAAAGATCAGTAAAAATCAGTAGCAATTGAAATTTATATCGATGAGAATATTCTTTCTAGAAATAATGGGAATACATATCATCTTCGGTATAAACATGACAGAATGCCGTTTTTACCTTAGAGGCTGTTCATTTATTAAGTAGAGGATAAACACTTAGATTCAGATGATCCAACTGTTTCCATCCTTTTAACTGAGTTCTCAACAGCAGATTGAACTCGGTACACGCGGTAATCAATATTTATCGCCATCAGCAATTTTTAACTATGTATTAATTAGATGAACTACCTAACTGATCCAGAAAATCAGCAAAAGCAATATAATCAAGCGTACCAAGTTAAATGTTCTATGGAAAATACTTAGCTAACCTCGGGGTTTGAAAAATCTTATCAAACTTGCAAGGGGATTATTTTCAGGTGTTCGTAAATCCTGAAATAAATCTTACTTATTTAAGGGCTGCTCATTAAATAATAAGGTAAGATTATCATCCTATTCAGATGGACCAGCTTTAGGGTCGCATTTTACCCGACCATCCCCATAGATACGCGCACGCCATTCAATGGACCCAGACGAGCCTGTTTCTGCAGTCGCGATGGCTTTAACAGCAGGTTTTCTTCAGTTCTGCTTTTGTGCGTTTTATGTACATGACTGCGGTGCGGGCTGCGTTATGTGGCGTGGCGTACACCTTCATACTGTGCTTTTGGGGGCAGTTATTGGGACAAAGCAACGGTTTTTGCTGCTTTCTTAACTACCCACTAACCTGGTGTTGCTGTTGCTGGAGGTTCGGGTTTGCGGCATTGTCTGGAGTCCATCGACCGATGGGCCAAAATGCGCGACTGTGGAGCGTGAAACAATACTTCTCGTTTTGGCACGGTGCATCTGCCGCCGAGGAGGCTCCATTCGAAAATAGAAATGGAAGGCTGAAGTTTTACGACTTGATGTGGCTCGGTTTGACGTAGGAATGTTAAGAGCCATAAAAACAACTGGTAGAGCAATCAATGGCGACCTTGAATGGTTTCGGGCTTTCGGCAAGTTTATGAACTAAAAATTATGTCTGTTTGCATACAAAAAGGTTTATAGTTGAATGAACTTTAGGCAGAAAAAATGCTCATACCTACAATTTAAGTTCATTTGAAAGTTTCGTTAGAGTGTACTCAACGGTAATCAAATATACCATGGATAGGACTTCAAATTTTCGCTCGAATACCACTAAAGTAGTAGGAGGTAAACTTTTGTGTTTAGTAAGCATAAGTATGAGCGAGCATGAGTAGTTTCACAGAGAACCAATTAATGAGACTTCTAACCATTCTCAATGTACACAGTTTGAAAACTTCTAACTATACACGGGTAAACATCCGGAACCCGAAACTAGCAAAATGCGTCATTTTTGGGCGATTTACAGACCCTAAGTGGATGCCCCCTAAGCACAAAAGATTTTATGAACCACTTATCTTCAAAAAATTTCTAGTGTCATCTCTCCTGAAAGTCCGTTTTTGAAGTCCACAGGAATTCTATATGGAATTCCTCCAGGAATTCATCCCACTGTGTTTTCATTTTTCCCAGGACTTCCAAGATTTTTAGAATTCAGTAGTTTCATCTGGGACTCTATCAGCAATATCTCCTAAGATTGCTAAACAGATTCCGTTTAACCCACGAGCGATCACGCTGTTGTATTTTGTACAACACGTTGAAAAAATCTCGCTTTTTGTACTCAGCATTAGCGTGGTGCTGACGCAGGTAGTTAACCGCGCGAGTTACGGAAGGTTAAGATTCCTTCAGCAAGCCCTCCCGGGATTCCTCCAGAGATTCCTTCCGAGGTTGCTTAAGGCATTTCTTCTGGAGTTTAAGAAGCTCATCCTAAGATCCTTCCAGTTGTTTCCTTACACGCTAAGACCGCTCAGCACCTAGAATGTGTAAGACCTACTCCAGTGAATCAAAATTCAACCATCGCGCAACAATGATGACAATGTCGCAATCTGTATTTGTTGCGAAAATCCACCCAATGCGACATAAGTTTGTCCCAACTTGAAAATAATAGGATAAACATCGTAGTTTAGCGATTCTTAAGCCTCGCATTGCGATTTTCGAACGGTAACTTCGGTAAGTCGGTAAACACTGCAACTCAAACAGTTTCGACTTTGGGTTAGTAATAATTGATTATTCACGAGTTGACAAGTACGCAACAAATTCAGCTTCCGTTTTGTCTGCAACAAAAATTTTCGAGATCATGTCATTATCTGTTAACAGTAGGGATAAAGAGTAATCGTCGCGCCTTCTTTGTTGCTTGTTTTGTGCCTCTTTTGTCTGACAATTCTCTTCACTGACCTACTCATGAGTGCATAATGTCCAGACCGCACCAGAAATGTGTAACTGTTACACATTCACAAAAACAGCTCGTACACTCTTCTAGATGCGAAATGTCGATATTTTTTGTTTTCCAAGGCCACTAGTAAACCTAGCTAGGATTGCCGTACATTTTTTTTACGAAAGGGTTACACATTTTTAGTGTAGTCTGGAAATTATGCTCTTTAGTGCTGAGTGGTTTTAGCGTGTACGGATTCCTTCCATTACTTTGTCTAGAACTGCTCAAGGAAGGTTTATTCTGATATCCTTCCAGGAATTTCACCAGAGATTTCTTCCGGGATTCCTCTAGAAGTTCTTTCCTAGATTGCTTCAGGAATTTATTCCTTTAGAAACTCCCCCCAAAACACCTGTAGGGATTCCTTCCGGGATTCCTTAAGTACCCTCCAGGAATTCCATGCGAGATTCCTTCAGGAGTTGTTTCTGAGATTTCTTGAGGAATTTCTTCACAAATTGTGAGTTTCATCTAAGAAATCCTTCCAGGAATCCTTCAAAACCTTTTTTCGGGATTCCTCCAAGAACTCATTCCGGGATTCTTTCAGAAACTACTTCCGGAATTGATTCAAAAATTCCTACTGGGATTCCTACGGGAAGTTTTTCAGGGATTTACTTCCTGAATTCCTTGTGATTTCAAAAGACCTTTTCAAATTCCTGTAGAAGCTCTTTGCTGGATTCCTTTGGGAACTCTTTCCGAGATTCCTTTGGGAACTCTGTCTGGGATTCCTCTAAGAACTCCTTCCGAGACTCATCTAAAAACTTCTCCCGGTATGCTTCCAAGAACTACTTCCGGGATTCCTCCAGGAGCTACTTCCGGATTTTTTTTCAGGAACTACTTCTTAGATTGTTTCGTGGATACCTCCTTGAACTCTTTTCGGGAATGTCCCCAGAATCTCCTTACTTTTAGAGGTTTCCTCTGGGAATTCCTTGCGGGATTGCTTCAAGAATTTCTTCCAAAAATCCTCCAAGAACTTCTTACGGAGTTCTTTCGGGAGTTTTTTTTTTTTCAGAGACTGGTTCAGAAATATATAGGGTGACGATGGGTATTATCGGCAGGTTTGTTTTTTTTTCTTCATGGGAGGTTTTTGTCATCCAAATTTCCTGAAACTTGGTCGTATAATTCAGCTTGGTTGGGAAGGATTTGAGACCAACTCCAAGTTCAACAGCTTCCAAAAAAAAACCCATGATGAAGAGAACAAAATTTTATATTTATATTTTGGTTCCATTCCAGTACACAGCAAAGCAAAGGCGGCAAGGAAGGGCTTTTCCTTATTTCGGCAAAAGGCGGAGGGGCGCCAGTATATGGATCATCGATAATATTTAGGAGGGGTATAACCTTCAAAACCCCTCCCTTGAGCACGGGCTTGTTTCCAGGAGTTCCTTCTGCAATTTCTGCAGATCTTTCTGGAAGTTCTTCGAAAGTCCATTCTGAAATTCTCCCAGATGTTCCTGGTATGTAAATCCTCCAGGATTCTTTTACAGAATTATTCCAACAGTTTTTGTGGTACTCTTTGATTCCGTACGAAGCTCCTACAGCAGTCTCTCGAGGATTTCCTCCAACAATTTCTTCAGAAATTCCTTCATCCGCATTGAAAAGAATTCTCCCTGGAGTTTGTTCAGGGATTTCCTACAATAGTTCCTACGAGGATTCAATTTTTCCATTAATTCCTTCTGGAAATCCCATAAAAAATTTCTGAAGGCATTAACCCTTTAACGCTCATGGTGTCTGTGGAGCACCATCACTTTTTGGCGAATCCGACATAAGCCAGTTCACTTCAAAGCGTTTGGGAAGAGGTTATAAGCTTATTAGAGTACTTGTACACTCTAATTATTGGTTCGATAGTGAAACTATTGATAAACAATTGAACACTTTTTTTACGCTTTCGATAAATTGGAGTGATTCCTAAGAACTTTTGTTCGAGCACTTTTTATTCAAAGCATTTATTAGCATTCAAAACTTTGAAAGAAGTCGTGGGCAGGAAAGGGGTTAAAAAACTGTTAGGAGTACTTCGGAAGAAATTATTGGCGAAATCTTGGAAGGATTTCCGGATGCAATCTCGGAAACGATTCCTGGAGGATTCCCTAAATCCCACAAGATAACTCTCGAGTTCCCAGATGTAATCTCAGAAAGAACTTCAACATTAATCTCAGATGGAGTTTCCTGAAGAATTACACAAGGAACTCCTCGGGGATTCCAGGAATGAATTTGTGGAGAAACCACGGGAGGAATCCCAGAAGAAATTTTTGGAGGAGCTCTAAAGACATTTGGTAAGGAATTTCTGAAGGAATCCAGGAATACTTGGAGGAATCTCAAAATTCGGGATAGTATTACCTGTAGCAGCTCTTGGAGGGATGCCACCCAAAGTAACATTTTCAGAGGTCATGGGATTTATTTTGATTTTATTAGATGTTTATTACGGCCACCAACAACACCATCCGTTGAAGTTTTATTTGATTCTTTCTAGAATTACAAACGCTTCTGCGTTCTATGATTTATGAAAGGTTGTATTGCATCGTTAAAGGTACTATCTATATATATATAAATGAGTTTTAAGTTCCTTTGAGGCAACAAAACTCAAGAACGGGTGGACCGATCAGCATGAGTCTTGCATGGTTCGATTCGTATTCATGGTGGCTGTGTTTATATGCAGAAAAAGTAAGGAATATCATTGAAAAATATATGAAAATTGTGAAAATACTGATTTTTATGAGCCGGGGAGAGATTCAGCATGATCGAAATAAAATCAATCTAGAGTGCGTTGCTGCGATGACCTTGACAGTTATAAAACCACTACAGATTGGCAAGACAAAGTTTGCCGGGACAGCTAGTAAAATATACAATGAAAGAGTAATCTATGGCTGCATAATTCATATCATGGCTGATATGCACTATGCCATATTATGTGGTCAAAACCAGGGTCAACCATAGCCGACCATAGTGAAATACTATTCATGATCTATCTGAGCGCCATCTCGTAAGAGGTAACAAAATCCACTGATAGATTTATTGTGAATTTAATATGGCAATGGCATGATCAGTTTCACTTGTTGTGGTTGTGACGAAGAGATAGAAGCTTAATTATCAAACGCATTATTTTTTCGGGTGGATATGGAAATTTATCACTCATCCATAACGCAAAATCGATAAACACTATAAAATAGTACATACCTTGATGATATAACGCTTTTTATAAGAGGCAGGGCTGTTATCGATACCGGTAAATTATTTCTGGAGGAAAACATGAAAAAATACGACACTTCATTTTCACTTTTTAAACATTTTTTTTGCCGAAAAATGTCCTTGTTGCATACGATTCGAACTTGAAAAAAATTGACCTGGTTTGAATTAATTCAACATGTCGGATTCGCGTACGTGAGAAAGTGGGTTTCTGACTTGCTAGCGGTATTCCTTCAGGAGGTCCTTCTGGGACTCCACAGGAATTCCATCTGAGATTCCTCCAAGAAATCCTTCGCGGTTTCTCTACAAATTAGTTCCAGGTCTCCTGCAGGAGTTTCTTGTGTTTCCAAGAAGTTCTTGATAAGATTCTTTCGGGGGGTTATTGAGGATATCTTCAGAAGTTCCCTCTGCCAGGGTTTCTCCAGGAGAAACTCCCGAGATTCTTCCAGAATTTTTTCTGGGATTTCCTAAGAAATGTCTTCTGAGATTACTTCAGGAATTCCTAAATTTCTTCAAAACTCCTTCCGAATTTTCTCTACAAACTAGTTCCGAGAAAATCCTCCAGGATTTCATTCTAGAATCACCCCAGCTATTTTTTCTGAGATTCCTCCAGGAATTTCTTCTGTGTTTTCTTCACAAATTTATTCTAGGATTTTCTTCTGTGATTCCACCATCACAGAAGCACCATCTGAGATTGTTTTTGGGGTTCCTTTAGAGGTTCCATCTGGGATCCTTTCTGTTATTCCTAAAATGTTCTTTATTGAACTTCTTTCACGCCTTCAGATATTCCGTCTGAGACTTCAAGGGAATTCTACAGGAGCATCGGGTATCCTTCAGGAGTTCCATCCTAGACTCTCAATAGTTTTTTTTTTGGAAAATATGCTTGGAAATTCCAGCAACTTCACCCTGAATTTCTTTAGGGACTCCTCGAAGAGTTCTCTCGGGGATTGTTTCAGGAATTCCTTCCCAGATTTCCACAGAAACTTATTTCAAAAATTCTGTCTAACATTCCTTCCTGGAATTTTATGCGAGATTCCTCCCGGAGCTCCTTCTGGGACGTCTTCAGAATTTGTTCTGAGATCCTTTCAGGAATCCTACAAGAACTTCTTTCAGTTTTTCGCCAGAAACTTCTCCGGGATTAATTCAGTAACTACTTCTGGGTTTTCTCCAAGAATTCCTGGAATTTCTTTCGGGCTTCTGTCAAAAATTGTTTCTGGAATCAATTCAGGACCTATTTTGTGAATTCCTTCGGGAACTTTTTCCGCGACCCTTGGGTTTCTCTTGTCGGGATTCTTCCAGGAAATTCTACTGGAATTCTTTCAGAATCTGCTTCCGGGATTTCTTCAGATACTCTTTCCAAAATTCGTCTAGAAACTCTTTTTGGTTTTCTCCATAAGTTACGTTTTCAATTTCTGCAGAAGTTCATTCTAAAAATTTTTCGGATGTTTCTAATGGACATCCTCCAAGAGTTTATTACGGAGTATTTTAAGCAATTCCTGCAACAGTTTTTATTTATGACATTTCTTATGATAGGATTTCTTTGAGGAAATACTCCAGCAAGTTCCTTCTGGTTATCCTCCAACAGGAGTTCTTGGAGCAATTTCAGATGTCATGAATTCCCTGAGAAACCCACAAAAAAACTCCTGGAGGATTCCTGGAACACGTTTGTGGTGAAAACGGGAAGAACTTCTTAGAGGAATACCGGTTGGAATACCTGTAAAATCCTAGAAAGACTTCATGGAGAAGTCCCACCGTGCCGTCTTCAAGTCATAAATCAGCACACTTACGCCATTACAGCATAAACAACGCCCTGTAGATATTTTTCAATTTGAATGAGATTTTCTTCATGAACTGAATCATATACTTTTGCATGAACATATAGCCGTTTTTCTTCACCTAACTTTTAAAGAGGGAGTATGAGAAAAGTCCTTATTTATTTCTTTAAAAAATATAACTCGAATGCAAACCGTTAAAATGATGTCTTTGAAGATTATTATTTATTAATTAATGACACTTTACCTTGCATTCGTATCATGTTAATTAGTCTTCGAAGATGTTTGAGGATATTTTAAGGACATTAAAATAAAATACTTTGGTAGTAATAATTATCGCGGATCTAGGTATGTTAGATGTTATAAAACCCTAATTGACCAAAAATTTAACGAACCATTCGGTTTTTTTATTGTTTTCTTTAGAAAGCTGACCACCAGCCTGAAAAATTGCCAAGGAGCCCAGGATGGTCACATGCTTCCAACTATTTTTTTCTCATTTTTTTTCGAAGTAAAGTACACATGTTTTGTGATTTTTGATAACAAGTGTAGAATCCACATACAAGTTCCTACGCGTTTCGTGCGTTGAGCTGGAAATGCTTTATAATGATAAACAGTTCCAATTTATTATCACCCGCCATGCGATTGTATATTATTTGCTTCTGTCCTATTTTGATCGTATTAACCTTCATCCAGCCAACGTACATTTTCCACCTTCGGAAAAGCACAAAAATGGTCATAACTTTTTTGTTTTTCGATAAATTTTGATGAAATTTTCACAACTTCCCGAAAAACTCTTCTAGTTTATGATGCCGGGGACATGGGTGTCTGGTCCACATGGTTCCGGAGTTATTCCGGATTGTCTTGGGGTACCAAAATTGGCCACATACTTTGCGCAACGTATATCTCAAGATCCCGATAAGATAGAAGTATAGTGTCTTCAGCGAATTTGTTCAGCAGATTAAGAACTAACTGGCAACGGCGACTTTGGTTCGTGATTCGGCTGCTAGGCGGCGCCAGTGTCAAAAATATGCAAACTCTCATATCTCAGAAACCTGATAAGATAGAATGATGCTGTCTTCGGCAAAATTCTTCAGCAAGGTCAGAACTAACTGATAGTAAAGTCTTTGGTTTGGGATTTATCCGCTAGGTGGCGCATTGTGTCTGGAAAATTCAAACACGTTTATCTCGATACCCTAATGAGGTACAATCATGCGGTTTTCAGCAAAGTTGTTCAGTAGGCTAAGAACTATCTAGCAATGGCATGTTTGGTTCAAGAATCGTCCGCTAGGTGGCGCCAGGGTCAGAAATTTTCAAACTTCCATATCTCAGAATCCTGATAAGATAGAATGATGCCGTCTTCAACAAAATTCTTCAGCAAGCTAAAAACTGTCTGATAGTTAAGTCTTTGATTCGTGCTTTAATCGCTTGGTGGCACTTTGTGTATAATATTTAAACACGTGTATCTCGTTACTGTTATAAGCTAAAAGCATGGCATTTTTTGTAAAATTGTTCGGCAGGTTGAGATCTATCCGGCAATGGCGACGCTAGGTGACACCAGCAATCAAAACATTCAAACGGATAACGTCCAGCACTTGTTTCTAAAGTTAAGAGGAAGTAAGACGTATCTGGTGGCCTTGGATCTGATGTTATTCGATAGGTTCCGTCTAGTATTAAGAAAATATTTGTATGAACACCCTAATGAACAAAAAGTATTCCTTTTTCAGCATAGTTGTTCAGCAAGCTAAGAGCCATTTAGCAGGATAGTCGAGTACGGTGGTACAAGAGGCAATACTTTAACACCGTCTTTGACCCCCTGCAGACAAATTTTGTCGCCCTACAATATTGCTTTATTTGCTCCGTTTTTTCTTCCAGGAATGTCTCCGGGAATTCCTACAGGAACTCTACAGGGAATTTTTCCAGGATTTTTTCCGGGAATTCCACCGGGAATTAATACAAGAATTCCACTGGGAATTCCTCAAGAACTGTCTCCAGGAATTTCTCCAGGAACATCTTCCGGCATGAATTCTTCTAGGATTTTTTCCAGGAATTCCTCCGGACTTTTTCCCAAGATTTTCTCCGGAAAAATCACTGAGAATTTTCCCAGGAATTCGTCCATGAGTGCCTCCGGGAATTCCTCCATGGAGTCCTCCGGGAATTTCTTCAGGAATTCTTCCGGGGTGTTCTATAGGAATTCCTCCAAGAACTTCGCTAGGAATTTCTCCGGGATTTTTTCCAGGAGTTTCTCCAGGAATATATCCGGGGATTTTCTAAGGAAAACTGTCGGTTTTCTTTTTCAAGGAAATCCTCTGGGAATTTCTCCAGGAATCTCTTCACGAAGTCTTCAGTGATTTTTTTTTCTCACAAAACTTTCGAGAATTTCTCCCGGAATTCCTCCAGGACTTCCTTTATGAATACCTCCGCGAATTTCTCCAGGATTTTCTCCAGGAATTCCTCCGAGAATTTCTCCGGGAATCCCTCCAGGAAATCCTCCAGGAATTGTTTTGGGAATTTCTTCTGAAAATCTTCCAGAAAATCCTTCAGGAATTCTTTCAGAAATTCCTCCGGGGACTCTCCTGAAATTGCTCCGGGAATTTTTAAAGGAAATCTTGGAGATTTTCTTAGGAATTCCAGGAATTCCTCAGGAGTTTTCTCTATAAATTCCTCCGGTAATTTCTCCAGCAATTCCTCTAGAAAATTCTTCATGGAATCCACCTGGAAATTTCTGGAAGAATCTCTGGAGGAATCCCCTGAGGGATTTCCTAGAGAAATCCTCGGGAGAACTCCTGGAGAAATACCCGAAAGAATTCCTAGAAATAACCTCGGAAAAAGTCCTGGAGAAATTACTGAAGAAATCACCGGTGGAATTGCTGATGGTAGTCTTACAAGAATTCCCGGAGAAATTCCTGGCGGGAATCGTAAAGAAATTTCTAGTGGTATTCCAGGAAAAATTTTGGAAGGATTTGCTGAAGAAATTCCTAATGGAATTTCTGGAGAAATTCCAGGGAGAATTTCTTCAGGAAATCCTTCCAAATTTTTTCCTGGAACTCCACTAGATTTCCATTTCCAGAGACATTCCCGGAGGAATTCCTGGAGAAAACAAAGAAGGAATTCCTAGAGAAATTCCCATAGGAATTCTTGGAGAAATTCTCAGAGGGTTTTCTTAAAAAAAGTCACGGGAGACTTCCTGAAGGAAGACTCCCTGGAGAAACTCCAAGTTGATTTTTTTTTTGAAAAAAAAACGGATTTTTTTCCTGAAGATATTCCCGGAGGAATTTCAGGGGGAATTCCCGGAAAAATTCTTGGTAGAATTTCTGGAGGATTTCCTGGACAATTTCAGAATAAATTTCAAAAGGAATTCCCGGAAAAATTCTTGAACGAATTCCTGAGCAAAATCTCGGATCATGGAAGTATTCCTGGTAAAATTCTCTGTAGAAATCCGGAGGAATTCCTTGAGAACTCCTGGAGAAATTTGCAGAAGAATTCCTGGGGAAATTATCGAAGTTCCTGATGTGGGTCCTAGAGAATATCCTGAAAAAAAAATTTGGAACAATTCCCGGAGACATTTCCAGAGTTCCTAGAGAAATTCCCGGAGAAATTCCTGGAAAAATTCCTGGAAGAGTTCCTGCAGAAATTCCCGGAAGAAAAAACGGAACAATATTGTGGGGTGACAAAATTTGTCTGCAGGGGGTCAAAGATGGTGTAGCGAATAACCTATCGAATAAATCACGAATCAAAGACTCAACCAAAATGGAGCAAATAAAAAGCAGGATTGTATCTCTGTGCTGAAGCGATAGCATACAATTTGCCACATTTTGACTCAGGATCGGTGTACCATTTTCAAAGCATAATACGTGATAAACGATGAAATAGTCGACACTTATTCGAGAAGCATTTTGGAAAGGCTATGAACATTTGTTAATTGTAATACTAGTTATAAGTTTCTTTGTAAAAATTGTTTTTGTTTAATAAAAAAAACACCAACAGACAGTTTGTAGCTTGTTGAAGAACTTTGTTGAAGACGGCATCATTCTATCTTATCAGGATTCTGAGATATAGAAGTTTGAAGATTTTTGACTCTGGCGCCACCTAACGGACGATTCTCGAACCAAACATGCCATTGCTAGATAGTTCTTAGCATACTGAACAACTTTGCTGAAAACCGCATGATTGTACCTCATTAGGGTATCGAGATAAACGTGTTTGAATTTTCCAGACACAATGCGCCACCTAGCGGATAAATCCCAAACCAAAGACTTTACTATCAGTTAGTTCTGACCTTGCTGAAGAATTTTGCCGAAGACAGCATCATTCTATCTTATCAGGTTTCTGAGATATGAGGGTTTGCATATTTTTGACACTGGCGCCGCCTAGCAGCCGAATCACGAACCAAAGTCGCCGTTGCCAGTTAGTTCTTAATCTGCTGAACAAATTCGCTGAAGACACTATACTTCTATCTTATCGGGATCTTGAGATATACGTTGCGCAAAGTATGTGGCCAATTTTGGTACCCCAAGACAATCCGGAATAACTCCGGAACCATGTGGACCAGACACATTGCTTTAGAGGGTGTAATAAGGAGAGCGGGGATAAACACGAGTGGGACGATTTTTACGAAGTCCGTTCAGCTGCTTGGTTTCGCCGATGATATTGATATTATTGCTCGTAAATTTGAGACGATGGCGGAAACGTACATCCGACTAAAGAGTGAAGCCAGGCGAATCGGATTAGTCATTAATGTGTCGAAGACAAAGTACATGATGGCAAAGGGCTTCAGGGAGGAATCACCGCGCCCGCCACCCCGAATTCATATCGAAATCGTGCCTACTTTGGACTCCGCAGAACTCTACGATCGAATAAAGTACGCCGTAACACAAAGTTAACCATCTACAAAACGTTGATTAGACCGGTCGTTCTCTATGGGCACGAAACATGGACCCTACGTGCAGAGGACCAACGCGCCCTTGGAGTTTTCGAACGGAAGGTGTTGCGTACCATCTACGGCGGAGTGCAGATGGAAGACGGGACTTGGAGAAGGCGAATGAACCACGAGCTGCATCAGCTGCTAAGAGAACCAACCATCGTCCATACCGCGAAAATCGGGAGGCTACGGTGGGCGGGTCACGTCATCAGGATGTCGGATAGCAACCCGACTAAAATGGTTCTCGATAGTCATCCGACCGGTATAAGAAGACGTGGAGCGCAGCGAGCTAGGTGGGTCGACCAAGTGGAGGACGATCTGTGGACCCTACGCAGAGTGCGGAGCTGGAGACAATCAGCCATGGACCGAGTGGAATGGAGGACTATGTACTATGTACTATGTACTATGTACAGCAGAGGCCACCCCGGCCTTAGCCTGATCGGTAAGGTAAGTAAGTGGACCAGACACCCATGTCCCCGGCATCATAAACTAGAAGAGTTTTTCGGGAAGTTGTGAACATTTCATCAAAATTCATCGAAAAACAAAAAAGTTATGACCATTTTTGTGCTTTTCCGAAGGTGGAAAATGTACGTTGGCTGGATGAAGGTTAATATACCAACAAGAACATTGCAGTATACAAATGATCGTCAGTAAACCCCTGAGATCGCTCTCGAGCTCCAGCGGAGCTCCCGTCGACCGTAACTGCTACTGAACGCAACCACAATCAAGGAAATGATATTAGGTAGCCGAACGACTAAAATCCAATTTTGACAAATTGTGATTTACCGGAAAATGCAGATAAAATTGTAGCTATTGACCAATCAGCCATACACCACCATCAAGATATCACTTAGCTCGATTGCACCATGTCTTAATGGATCGTCTGTAATTAATAAAAAAAAAAGATTCACTCGAAGTTATTTTCAATTAAGCTATTCTTTCTTGGATGCCGTTCATCACGTCGATCAAAGTGCCCAATAAACGGCATACAATAGGTGTTTGTGCTTTCAATGTCAACCGTTTGGCCATATAATGGTTCAAGAACATCCAGGGTGTTTAAGATTTGAAAACGACGGGGTAACTCAAATTATTTGATACAAAAACGAAACACCATATGGTTTCGCTTTGCAATAAATGTTCATGAAATTAAAGTTCAAGATCTTACTTTAATGATTGTGCAACCAAGCAGTCAGTGGTGGGCACCCATTCGAAAATTCTAAGATGAAATTTGTCTAAATATTATCAAAATCTAACTTTTTGGTGTTTTTGTTGCAATTTTGGTATAAATTTGTTTGCAAGCGTTTTAGTTTTGGTATGAAGTTGAAAAGCAGACTTTGTTCCAGAACGTTATGCCAAGAAGAGAAGAAAAGAGGTTTAACCCTTCAGCGCGCGCGCTGTTGTAAAAAGTACAACACTACCAAAAAACCTCGCTTTTCGTATACAACGCGAGCGCGGTGCAGTTTCGGTTGCTCGATGGCGCGCGTCCTGGAAGGTTAAAGAAGTTTTGAACATGACAGTGTAAAATGTTTTATAAACAATGCCAATCACTGCAACTATTTCCAAGCAAGCATCTACTCTCCACAAATCAAATTTATTGCTCACCGGAATAAGTGGCATTCCCGTGGAGATATAATCTTGAAATAGTCTTTTCGCCACTTTGAACTTGAACGTACATCCAACTGTGAGTGCATCATCAACCACCTAGTAACACACAATAAACAACCCAAGGTGAAATTGTTGCCCATGTGGTAGCAATGGAAGGCAATCAAATCCATTATCAAGATCGGAGATCAACCCATTATAGAAAACGTTTTAATCGCGCGTACGTACTTTAATGCATGGCACATTCAAAGAAAGTTTATAATCGCCAATTACCGAAAAAATAAATGGTACGGTCTGCGATGATGTCTGTTTCTACCTGACCGCATTGAACGAAATCGGATTTTAAATGTTTCTCTTTATTCTCTCCCTTTCATCCACTTGCAGGGCTACCGAGACGAGATGCTGTCGGAGGAGATGAGTTCACTGGTGCCACCGGGGCTGCAGGGCAAGGCGGACATCCTGTTCGGGAATCTGCACGAGCTGTACACCTTCCACAATGACATTTTCCTAAAGGATCTGGAGAATTGCATATCCACCACCGAACTAGTCGCGTTGTGCTTCGTGCAGAGGGTAAGTGGATTGCTATTTTTTTTTAGACTACATTCGACGTAAGGTTGTAGGAGTCCATTAATTAGGTAACCCCTAATTTAAGGTGGGATGCGGCTATATGCATACCGTGTCTAGGCATGAATGGCTAGGGGGGATCTAATATAACCCTAACCGCTAACGGAGCCTGTGGAGTACCAGGGCACCCTCCACAGTATTTTGCCCTTACTGCGCTAACTGCAGCAATGCTGCAGTGGACCTTGACCTTGTGTTTCTCTGAGACAATCAGCTGCCCTTCTTTAGTCTCAAACTTGAGGCCAAATAAGGTCGGGATTAGTTTTAATTTTCACCTTTATAGTTTCGCATTGTGATTTACACAGTGTATTCTGTGTATCCTCAGGTTTGGCGCTTTCCAATCGATACCGATCTGGTTTTATTGCTGCTGTTCTTTGTTGTGCAGTGATTGTAAAGAGTTTGGGTAGTGGCTACAATTAGGATAGCTAGCTATTTTGATACAGTTAGTCTCCAGTTAGCCTAGTGGTTAAGGCTAGAGATCGCCAAGCTGGAGACCGCGGGTTCGATTCTTGTTCAGGTCAGGAAAACTTTCCCGACTCTCTGAGCATAAAGTATCATTGTACTTGCTTCACAATATACAAATTAATGCAATGCCAGGCAAAGAAAGCCCTTCAATTAATAACTGTGGAAATGCTTAGAGAACTCTAAGTTGAAGCGAGGCAGGCCAAGTCCCAGTGCGGACGTAAATCTATAAAAAAGAAGAAGAAGCTATTTTGCTCAGATCAATCTTCAGCATAAAAGAACAGCAACGATCAATCTTTGCCGGCTTATGCAAAATGGTACAGCCCAAGTGGCCTTAGTCCAAGAACCTTACTTTCGGAATTTCTATCTAAGAAACCTTGTAAACCTGGTGTTTGCTACTTTCAATGAAAATGAAACTGAAGGCAACCTCGCGTGTTATGCCTTGAGCCTGTGTGCTTGTTAACAACGCAATCGTTGCTACGCTCGTATCTGAACTATTCACCAGAGATGTATGTGCTGTCAATTCGGCTGTTCGGGTCCGTATGTAGTTGATCATCAATATTAACTTCTTTTCCCGATTAGCCTAGATAGCTGTGTAGTGTCGGTAGCGGTTGTCTCAATTGGCTAAGAATAACACTATGGACCACCTGTTCCGGGGGTAAAAGTCCACTAAAGGGAACCCCAATCCAAGGTGTCAGGCGACCCGTGCTGATGGATGAATGGTTGAGCGGGTGTAAAACATGCTCGATCTTTAACGGAGCCCGTGTTGCGTTACAGTTCAAGAGCTACCAAATCGAGCCCTAGTGAAATCCGGTTTTCAAGTTGGGGTAATGTGTTTTGGTAATAAGGATTCATGGTACAAAGTCCTTGTTACTGGTGACAGTTTCTTAAATTGCATTTATTCTGCCTTGCTGATAGTCAAAGAATCGGACTTTGCCCACCCGAGACTGCACTTGATGTTAGGAAAACAAACATGCTTTACATATCTAATTGCGTAGTAACCTATCAAGGACTGTCAAGGGCGTAGCCAGAGGGTGGCATGGGGGGGGGGGCGTGCCCCCCCTCCCTGGCCGACAGATTTTTTTAAGTTCAAGCCGACTCAAAGATTGTCAATAATTCAAGTGTTCCAGAAATTATATGAAAAAAAAAACTATTCTCTAGACTATTCTAATAATTGAGGTCTTTATCCACAATTATCCAACCTTTTTTTTCTTGAGAATCGCAGGAAATTTCGCCAAGTATTTCTCCAAGAGATCTACTTCAATCTTATCATAGAATTTAATCAAATAACAAGCTTGGATGAATGGTTAAATTTTGTGATGTTTAAAGCCTGTATCCGCATTAATCGGGACACAAAAATACGTCTGTAACTCTGCAATGGATACACTAAAATTTCTCAAATTTGGCCTGGGAACATCTTAACATGTGTTCATTTCACCTGCAAAATTTCATGTAAATCGTCGCAGTACTTTTTGTTGTAGCAATGAAACAGTAGAACGTACGCAAATGAATTTTGTACAGCACCTACTTTAGAATGTTGGCGCTGTAACTTTTGAAATTGGTCATGTAAATGGCTGAAATTTTGAGCACAAACCTCTCGATATACATTCCTTTCATGTACAAAATTTCAAAAAAATCGATGCACTATCAACAATTTTATGAGCAAAACATGTTTTGGAACTAATCGTGATTTTAGCCCTTTGGACAGGAATGACAGAACATCCCTTTTTGTTTCGAATGTACTATTTCAAGTACAATTCCAATAATCATGAAATTTTGCAGGCATAATATGCATATAATCAACTATCTTCTGTGAAAATTTCATGGAAATTGGCCGAGAAATTCAAAAGTTATGAATAGGCTAACAGCTCATATGAAAAACACGAAGAATTTCCACTAACACTCACTCCTGTCAACACTGGTAGCTTTCAAACCAGTTGATCAATGTTGATGCAATTTTGTATGAAAGTGCCTTTGTGTGTATCACAACTGCCTATTAAATTTCGTTATTATCCTTGCAGTACTTTGGTCTGTAGCGCAAAATAACTATCTGTCATATAGATGAAAATTGGCCGTGCCTGTACAAAATGCTTAAACGCACGTCGTTTTGTTTTTGAGCTACAGTTGAAAGTAATGTACCGATTTTTATTAAATTTGGCACAAATAATAAACAAACACCAAAGAGTATTCAGTCAGTTTTTTGGACAATTTTATTGATTCATGTCAGAGCTACAGCCGTATTTCAGTGTCCCGATTATTGCGGATACAGGCTTTATTCATGGAACACAAAAACAGCATGGCAAGTTTCCGGTAGGGAAAAACAAGGACTTTGTAGAATTATATGCTGCTATAGAGTGCAGTTATATGCTATTGCTACACGAATTTTCACTTGCATTCAATTCAAACAAACGTCATGCTAAGATAATAATACCTGGGATTTCTTTACAAATTCTTTCAAGGACATCTCCAGAAATTCCTTTAGGCAGTTATTCAGGAACTTTTCCAAGGATTCTTCCAGAAATTCCTCAAGGAACATATCCAGGAGTTTCTCTTTCGTCAATTCTTCCATGGACATCTTGCAGAAATCTTCAGATAGTTTTTTTAGGGTTTGTTCCAAGAAATGCTTTAAGAATTCCCCCCACGATTCCTTCAGTTTTTTACAAATACTTCTGCAAGGCAAGGATCGGTATATTCGCCTCACTCCATTCATATTCACTCCTCTTTGCTGAAGCGAATCGAGAGAAGCGATAAGCCAGCTGCTTGACATGAATATTCGTTGCCATTCGTCGCAGTTTGGATCGCAAGCGAATGAATGAATGGCGAATGGTGAAGAATGCTGGTGAGCGATCGAAGCGGCTATTATCATAAGTAGAAGAGAATTTCTGCATGTAATGCATACAGTTTTACTGTATTGTTGTTGAAATGCTAGATTAGCAAAGAAAATAATTCGAAAACATCAAAAATTCGTATGCACAATATCAATCGCATCACTCACGAATCGCATTCGCTTGCGATGCGAATGTTGACGAATCAGTAATTTCCAAGTGTGGCTTCCCACCGTTCGCCGGAGTTTGCTGTCGTCGCTGACAAGCATACACACAAACTAAAGCGACAACCGTTCGCTGCTGACTGTCTTCGAATGTGGAAGAAGATAAAAAGTGGAAATCAGGAACCCTGCTGCAAGGATACATCGATGAATTCCTTCAGGAATTTTCCATAGCTTCCTTCAGTAATTCTAGCATGGATTGCTCCAGAGAGTTTTCCAAGAATTCCTGTATGGGTTTCACCAGGCATTCCTCCGGGAATTTCTCCTGGGATGTCTTTAGAAGATCCTTCAGTGAGTGTTCCAGTTCTTTTTTCGATAATTCCTCCAGAAATTTCCAGGAGTTTCTTAAATCATTGTACAAAACATTCTCCATCCAAAAATTCCAACAATAATTCGTCCAAAAAATATTGCAGACATGGATGCCTCAGAAATGCTTCCAAGAATTAAGAAGGTTAAGAAAGCTTTCCTGGGATTTCCTAAGCAATTTATCATGGGATTGCTTCCGGGATTCCTCCAGATTTTCCTACAAGCATTCCTCCAAGAATTCGACCGGGAATATCTTCTATGTTTATTTCAGAAACAACTCCAGGAATTATTTGAAAAAATCCTCCAAGGGTTCCCCCAGGAACACTTTTTAGAATTCCTTTGTGGTTGATGACCTGCTGAATATATTTCCCAGACCTCCCGCATCTTACCCGTCGGAAGCAGTGGACACAGCGGCGAAAAGTGATCGAATCTATAGAGGTGTCCTAGTCTAATTTATAAAACTAATTGAAGTTAATTATGGATAACTCATAGGCATGTTACCCTGCGCAATCATAGCAAGAAGATCAATAAAATTACCATACGTGGCTCCGAACTGTTTTGTGTTTATTTTCCCACAGCTAGCAGAAAATCTTCAATCAGTGGGAACGAGAGGAAAACGGAACAAAACAAAAAAGATCTCAGGCTATGCTGAGTGTATTATTCATCGACGTGTAAATTTACACGTCTGGCTATCTACTCTGGTCGTCTAAATTTGAAATGTGATTTAATTTTGCGTTTATTTTGATGCTCCAAATATGTGCATCGAAATCAATGCAAATTTACACGAATTTTTTAACTGTGTACCCCAGCCAAAATCCCAGCTGTTGAGGCATGGGTAGGCATGAGAGTCCGTCAGCTTGTCTCACTCACCTGCGAGATTCGAATGAACTGGGTACTTCACCTGAAACCCTTACGCAGTTTTCCACACCATCCATCGTTGCTTTGATCAGCCTAGTCAGCTTTCCAGGAAAGCCATTTTCGTACATGATTTTCCATAGCTCCGTGAATCGACCGAATTTTTGGAGGATTTGCCGTACGGTAAAGATCTGGTCCGTTACCGACTGGCCGTCGATGAAGCCGGTTTGATCATTTCCCCCGAACTCATTCGTTTTAGGTGACAGGTGACGGAAGATGATCTGAGATAGCACTTTGTAGGCAGTATTTAAAATGGTAATCGCTCTGAAGTTCTCACATTCCAAATGGTCCCCTTTCTTGTGAATGGGGCAGATTACTCCTTTCTTCCACTCCTCCGGTAGCTGTTCGGTTTCCCTGATCCTGGCTATCAACCGGTGCAGACAAGTGGCCAACTTTTCTGGGCCCATCTTAATGAGTTATCATTATGAGCTTGAGCATCCTTAACATCCCTCAGCGTGGGAGTTGGCTCATTTCCGTCCTCAGTTGCATTGGCGTAGTCGTTTCCTCCATTGTCGTGGTATCTCGTGCTACGTCCT
This sequence comes from Aedes albopictus, assembly GCF_035046485.1. Classification (NCBI taxonomy): domain Eukaryota; kingdom Metazoa; phylum Arthropoda; class Insecta; order Diptera; family Culicidae; genus Aedes; species Aedes albopictus. Next base: position 502,266,689 of record NC_085137.1, on the reverse strand, counting down.
CCACGCCATGCAGGTGCTCGACGAAGTGCTGCTTCTACCTTTCGATCATCGCACGTCCATCCGTCAAGAGGCCTCCGTTCTTATCCCTGCATATCTCGGCACGTGGCAAGAAGCCGTTGCGGGATGCGTTGAGCTTTTCGTAGAACTTCCGTGTTTCATGGGAATGGCACAGCAGTAATAAGCACTCCGCTTTCTTCCCCGAAAGGGGCGGGTCTGCTGTTTCCGCTTCTGTTTGCAACGTAGCACGTTCTGCCTGGTTCCTTGCTGCAGCATTACCGCCCGTACTGCGTTCTTCTTCTTCAAAATCGCTCTGCACTCCTCGTCGAACGATTCGTTTTGTCGACTCCTTTCCACGTACCCGATGGTGCTCTCGGCTACGTTGTTGATGGCTGCTTTTACTGTTCTCGAGCAGTCTTCTAGAAGAGCCGTCCGTCAATTAGAACATTCTTCCGTCGATTGGCCACCAACAGTTCACGCGTCTCTGCATGTCACCCATCACGATAAAAGCTGTTCCCAGCTCACGTGTGTTCCCGCAACTGTGGTAGATGGTATGATTACCTCTATACGTTCGCACCATGGATCCTGTCAAACACACCTCCTGGAGCGCAACCCCCTGCTTCCTTCGATTCTGGACTCACCGGTCTTTTCAGCCTCACCCTACCCAACTTTCCGAGACTCCTGGTCGGGGTCCGACTTGCCGGTATTACTGCCCCTAACGCTCGTGGTTAACAGCCTCCTGGTCTTGCGAGCGTCGCCTGGTAGCTCTTCATCTGACGGCTGCCTCGTACCTTTCTGTGATTGCTTGTCGCGTCTGGTGTACCCTTCGGTCTACCCGCGTATCTCAAGCAATCAGTCTGGGTAGACTTCGGCACCTTATTCTTTACGGGCTCTGCCACTGTTGCCATGAGTTCAGTTGCCATCATGGTCCTGCATGGCCGCCATCGCCACAAGCTCCAAAAAATTTTTGAGCCGCTCCTTTGATCTGGCTATCAGCGGAATCTGCCAGTAGATTTATTTCTCGGATATTGCACATGACGGGCACTGGTGTACTCTTGTCACCGACGAACCGACGTTCTTGATGTCCGCTCAGCAGTAGGGCGCGGGCGGGGTTGACCCTGCCCGCCTTCCGAGGACAAAGGGAGTGGCGAGGACCACTCGGGAAACTGGCTAAGCGCCAGGGCCAGCATGCTATCGTGATGGACTCTCCAGAGCGAGTCATCGATGTTCGTTGCTGCTAGGCTACGGCAGCTAACCTTGAGGGTGCGATATGCACTAGCCCCTCTCTGAAGCAATACCTTCTTGGTGGTTCCGGAGAGACGTAGGGTTTGGCGACCATGGGAATGTGTTTTAGTGGGTCGAGGAGAGAGTAGTCCTGGCTTCTACCGGCATTGTAGAAGACGGCCTTAACCCCACACTACCCTAACCTTCCTGTTAGGGTGTCTGATGAGCAGATTTATCCCCCTATGGTTTAGAAGGAAAAAAAAAACCGACGTGACAGCTAGAACAAATAAATTCAAACTAGTTGTCCGCGACGCCATGATGAAAAATAGCCGAACACTATCGCCACCTCTATAACGGCTCGCGATGATTGCATAGCTCGACACCAAACCCCCGTGTGTTCATATAGGAAACGGTTCGCGTCTGCGCTGATTTGACAGAAGCGATCGCTCGCTTCGCTGGTCGACCATTAAATTTGGGGGGGACAGTTTTGAATCGCCACTGTCACGTCGGTTCGTCGGTGCTTTTATGTCGAGCCCCAATTGTGGGGCACTTTTTTGACTTCTTTCACATGATTCATGTAAAACGCACCTGGGGTCACGTCAGATTGACATTAATTTCATGTAACAGTGACTTGATTATTAGGTATGCAAAAATTAATGAGTGATTTTGCAAATTCCCATTTTTTTTACTGCAAAATAATTAACAACTTTTTTTTTTTCTTTCCACTATTCATTCCAGCGGGACACATTCTTCCGGTTGTACTCGTATTACTGCCAGAACATTCCGCGCTCCGAACGGCTACGGGAAACGCTAGTGGACACACATCTGTTCCTGCAGGAGTGCCAGAAGAAGCTCGGCCACAAGCTACCCCTCGCCGCCTATTTGCTCAAACCAGTACAAAGGATCACCAAGTATCAACTTCTCTTAAAGGATCTGTTAAAGTAACGTTTTTCGTATTTCTTTCAGATTTTTTTTTTCACACTTATGCCTACCTTACCCAGCTTACATTTTAGTTTTATTGAACATCCCACACAGAGAAAACGGTTTCACAATTCGCTAATATTTGCCATGTTTCTTTTTGTATCGTTTATGTATCTTTTTCTCTTCCCGCGTCATTGCACCTCTCTCAATGTCTGGTGATTGTGATCCCAAATGTCTCTTGTGTCTTACAATCGAAATGTCCTCCCCGCAACAAACAATCTTTAGATTCAGCGACACCGGAACGTGTTCCCGGGAGCTGCAGAAGGCGTTGGACTGCATGCTGGTGGTGCTCAAGTGCGTCAACGATTCGATGCATCAGATTGCAATAACTGGTTTCCCCGTAAGTAGAGCACTGGCTGGTTGCAGTCACGGGCAATTTGTGTCCGATCCATGTCCCCCTCCCAACCAACAGGTTCGGGCTTTCGCTTGTTGCTACGGATCCCTTTTCTCCTGTCCCCATCAACAGCTGCTCTCGTTTACAGTTACCGGCAGAAAGGGCGATCTACTGATTTTCTTTTGGATTTTTTTGTACATGTGTTTTAATAGTTCCTGAAAAAAATTCGTTATCTAAAAGTACCTCAACTGTACTTGTTTTCAACGATAGATTGCATCTTGTTTCTCACTAATATCTGATAATTGTAACGTGGACCTTCTACTCTGCCGGTCACTGTTCAAAGAAATCACATTGTCAATGAACCGATGATGGCCGGAACATGCTTTCATCAACCATACTCATCAGCGTCCACCTTAACTACATCTCATTAGCATAGCGTGGCTGTAGTGGCCGTCCATGCTCGCTTTGGTAATTACATCGGTTGGATTTTGGATCGATAGGTACCTACTCACACACAAGTGAGGTTGATCCTTTCTCCTTAATCCAAGCATGAGGTCATTACCGGCGCCCGCAAAGGCACTAAACGCAACGGACGGGTAAGTTCCGAAAGCAAAACGCAAATTTCTCCTCTTTTCACGCCATCGTAGGCCGACCTGTCGCAGCAAGGTGAACTACTGCTGCAGGACTCGTTCCAAGTGTGGACCGAAAGCAAGAAAGATCTCCGGTTGCGGCTCAAAACCCAACATCGGCACATTTTCCTCTACCAGAAGGCGATGCTGTTCTGCAAACAGGGTTCGAAAACCGGCCACAACAAGAGTACCTACCAGTTCAAACACTGGCTACAGGTTTGGCACCCCATCCGCGGTCAGCTCCGGGGAGCATATCTCTACTAATGGTGGAGTTTTTCTTCTTTTTTTTTTCTTTCTTTGTTTGTTTTGCTTGCGCCTAGATGTCCCAAATCGGTCTAACGGAATCGGTGCGAGGCGACCCACGGAGGTTCGAGGTGTGGCTTCAAGGCCGACAGGAAGTGCACACGATACAGGCCAACACGGTGGAAATCAAGAACAAGTGGGTGGCGGAGATCAAACGGGTGCTGCTGAACCAACTGGAGGAACTCAAGGGGGAGAAAATCAAGCAGTACGGACTGAATCATAAGTAAGTATACTGGAACCGCTTAGATGTAATATCAATGAATTCAGAGCAATTGGGGACTTAAGGTAAGATTTTTGGAGGCAAGTGGAGGAGGGTGGTGTTGAAGGGCGGTTAACCTTCACGTACCCGACCCCTGACAGTTTATTTTCAAAATGCTGGCGTAAATTTTCATCCGATTTTTTTGAAGTCCCCCTCAATCGATCATAAATTGGGGCCTATTTACTATACTCAAGTGGCCATACAATATCCGGAACTATTCCGGGGATATTCCGGATTGTGCTGGGGATTGAGCTGCCAAAATTGCTAAAAGTGATTATTTTTTTTTTTTTTTGCTAGGTTTCTAGCTGCACTCTGAATAGAGTTGAAACCTCTACACTAGACCCGAAGACAGAAAAGAGTACGTAATCTTTCAGAAGCAGTTTGCCAGCCGTACGCGGAAAATGATATCCATTAAGACACTGTTGCAACTGACTCAGAAAGTTACGGTAGAAGATTGGAAAGTTTTCAGTTGGTCAGTCAGTCAGGATTTGCCTATGTAGTGTTATGGTCACACGGTTTGTGTTTGTCTCCTTGTTTAATTTTGTGGTATGGTTAAATATGTTTTTCTCCTCGTTAAGTCAGTTGTCGTATGTTGTTTTTTTTTTCATCGAATCAATCGAACCCTGTATGTTAAAATATAGTCGATCCTGTGTCAAATTGTTTTCTTGATTTGGCTAATCGTTTTCTACTTGTGTTCATCTCTTATGTCCTTAAATTGTCATCGGTCCAAAATCCACAGAAACATGTAACTGAACTTCTGAACATCTAAGAGATAATCAAAAATACGCCAAGTTGGTCAGTTGATTGCAATAAAATTTTAAAATAATAAAGATTTCATGTCAACTTTCATCCTGCTACAAATACTATTAAAAATATTCAAATTCGTTCAATTGTCCTATCGGTCCTACCTAGATGAACCATGTCATTTTCTCAAGCGTAGCCTAGAAATGTCAACCTAGTCATACACAAGTAACGTTGTTCAGTTAATACAATAAAGCAGTCAGTTTTTGCCCAAAATGTCACGTCGAACGCATTGACGTCAACAATGCGTTTAAGTGTTCGCACGTTAGCTTTGAATCTATCAGCACAATTAAGTGCTGCAATTCTCCTTCCCACTATTGATTCTTCGGTCGATTTTTATTGCTTTATTTAAAGAAAATATGACCAACTAACATTGTAAAAATTCGAAAAAGCGACTATGACATTAATAAATTACTATGTAATAAAAAATCAACCGAGAAACGTGGGAAATAGAGCCCAAACAACATTTTGAAGTCAGATGGCTGTAAAAGGTTCCAAAACCTGTCACAAATCCTATAATACTTTTATTAGGATTTGTAACGATCATCGAAACCATATGATCAGCCATACTCCATCTGCAGCAGCCGGTTCGTGATGAACCGTTGGAGGCGCATTAAAGTGTTAAAAGGTGATATGTTTCACTAAAGAAAACTACATTACAATAATCAAAATGAAACTCCTTCACTTTAATACCGTCAACCCCTGCGAACATGGCCAGGGTAAAATTGCTAAAAGTGATTATTTCGTGTGTTATTGTGTTTCATCGATTTTCAGCGAAATTTTTGTTGCAAACAGTGAAACACAACTGCAATAACCAGATTTGACCCATCCGGGTTCCCGTAACAGGTTCCGCGGGGCTTAATCGGAGACACTTCTGGTTTGCTACTTGAACATGCCGTGCTACATATTAATCTTTGTCATTTCGAATAACTAAGTCAGAAACGATAGACTGGAGTCTATACTAACTAATATGGCCATCCCGGAACATCTAGCACAGGTTCCGCGGGGGTGTCATCGAGGACATTTCTGGTTTGCCGTGCGACGTATCAATTCTCATTATTTAATAGGGCAGAAAAAAAATGTATCAACTGATATGGCTGCTTCGGCACACCTGGAACAGGTTCCGCGGGGGCCTCTCAAACACAATAACACATGAAATAATCACTTGTAGCCATTTGGCAAAACAGACTGCTCCTCCACCCCCTGACCCCAGTACAACCTGGAATATCTCAGGAATAATTGCGGATATTGCATGGCCACTTTAGATAACCGCAAAGCAAAGCAAAGATAACCGTACACATCGTAGTTGCTACTCCGTGATTGACCAGAACAATCGAAGTTGCACAGAGATCCAATTAATGGTGCTTGGGACTAGCTACACACTCTCAATGTGCACAATTCGAGAGTCCAATATTTTAATGTCAATAAGGGCGTCGGCCACGTCCTTACGGCCATTGGGAAAGAGGGGAAGGAATGTTAGTTCGACAACCGTTGTTACTAGAAACCGTGGAATCCACAGCATCCCCACAGTTGTCTCAGGAAGGATTATTTGTTAGTAGGGTTAAACGCGTCACCGAATTGATCGTTTAAAATACCGTGAAAACCGACTTTCCCACGAAAGTTATCGCGCGCTTCTGATTTTGCATTCAATATTCGCGTCCCCATCTCCCTACCGAGAAAACCGACCAACTCACGGAAATAGTCGCGCGTTCCCCACAGTATCGAACTGAGAGTATACCATGAGCATGCGCATAGATGACCGTATAATTCGTAATTGCTACTCCGTGATTGACCAGAGCAATCGAAATTGTACAAGGAACCAATGAATAGGGCTTGGGACTAGCTTACTATTCTCAATGTACACAGTTCGAGAGCTCTCAACTTTAGTAAGGCCAATAACGGCGCCGGCCACGTCCTTACGGTCATCGAGGATGGGAGGGAATGTTAGTAAGACAAACGTTGTTATAAAGACCGCGAATCGCTGCATCTCCACGTTTGTCTCAGGAAGGATTTTTTGTTAGTAGGGTAAGGTACATTGTCAGTCCGGGAGTCACCTATGGTTGGTGATATGATTTGACAATGGATCGATATACACCAACCGGCGTTAACAACCGACCACTTTTCGACGCAAAAACTAGCCAGAAATAAAATTCTATCGCGCGTCTCCACTCCACTAGGGAGCAGAAACCTTTAGTCTATTCCACACAGAAATATGTACACTGAACGCGACTCACTTGTCGGCGCCCGGTTTTTTTCTCGACCGGCGAGCGGCGAGCGATTTTTCACTCTTTTGTGTAAATGCAAAAAATGAAAAATATTTATTATCAACTAAAAGTGTATTGGGAACTAGCGCCGACGGGAACCGACTCGAGCCACAACGCGCCCACCGCACACTGAATTCCGAAAAAGCGGCCTGTACACTTTGCCTCCAAAAACTCACTCTGTATCGAACTGAGAGTATATCGAGAATAAACTTTCAAGCTTAGATAGCTATTTTCGAATCACTACACTACACTACAATCACTTTCTTTACCGCACTTTTTACCGCTTCAATATTAGGCCTGCACCAGAACTACAAGATTAATTTGCAGATATTACAGACTCCAGGAGTCCTCATGAAAACGCATTGGTGAAATTACCCCAATTTCTTCTAGTATGTAAAGAAAAAAAATCGGAATGATCTCACCCAGTTCCATGTCGTCGGATGACCGCAACCACTCCTTAACTACTTCAATTTTCTGCAATACTGTTTGCTATCAAGTGTGCATCCAGTTTTATCACTTCGCGAGGAAGGGAAATGTGCACCTGTTTGGCCACCCGATCGCGATCCCCATCGCAAGTGCCCCATACACGCGTCATTTTTCACTTTTTTCTTCGAACAATGCAACGCGACCGAGATCCCCATCGCAACTCTGGATATTGCATGGCCACTTTAGTGTAATAAACTTGCACCAATTTATGATCAATTGTGTGTGTGTGTGTGTGTGTGTGTGTGTGTGTGTGTGTGTGTGTGTGTGTGTGTGTGTGTGTGTGTGTGTGTGTGTGTGTGTGTGTGTGTGTGTGTGTGTGTGTGTGTGTGTGTGTGTGTGTGTGTGTGTGTGTGTGTGTGTGTGTGTGTGTGTGTGTGTGTGTGTGTGTGTGTGTGTGTGTGTGTGTGTGTGTGTGTGTGTGTGTGTGTGTGTGTGTGTGTGTGTGTGTGTGTGTGTGTGTGTGTGTGTGTGTGTGTGTGTGTGTGTGTGTGTGTGTGTGTGTGTGTGTGTGTGTGTGTGTGTGTGTGTGTGTGTGTGTGTGTGTGTGTGTGTGTGTGTGTGTGTGTGTGTGTGTGTGTGTGTGTGTGTGTGTGTGTGTGTGTGTGTGTGTGTGTGTGTGTGTGTGTGTGTGTGTGTGTGTGTGTGTGTGTGTGTGTGTGTGTGTGTGTGTGTGTGTGTGTGTGTGTGTGTGTGTGTGTGTGTGTGTGTGTGTGTGTGTGTGTGTGTGTGTGTGTGTGTGTGTGTGTGTGTGTGTGTGTGTGTGTGTGTGTGTGTGTGTGTGTGTGTGTGTGTGTGTGTGTGTGTGTGTGTGTGTGTGTGTGTGTGTGTGTGTGTGTGTGTGTGTGTGTGTGTGTGTGTGTGTGTGTGTGTGTGTGTGTGTGTGTGTGTGTGTGTGTGTGTGTGTGTGTGTGTGTGTGTGTGTGTGTGTGTGTGTGTGTGTGTGTGTGTGTGTGTGTGTGTGTGTGTGTGTGTGTGTGTGTGTGTGTGTGTGTGTGTGTGTGTGTGTGTGTGTGTGTGTGTGTGTGTGTGTGTGTGTGTGTGTGTGTGTGTGTGTGTGTGTGTGTGTGTGTGTGTGTGTGTGTGTGTGTGTGTGTGTGTGTGTGTGTGTGTGTGTGTGTGTGTGTGTGTGTGTGTGTGTGTGTGTGTGTGTGTGTGTGTGTGTGTGTGTGTGTGTGTGTGTGTGTGTGTGTGTGTGTGTGTGTGTGTGTGTGTGTGTGTGTGTGTGTGTGTGTGTGTGTGTACAATCCATCGCCCACTGACCGGCAGTGCTTTTATGGAAGAAAAATGTCTGCGTCTATTGTTGATATAGACGCAAATCTTTTTAGTCCTGGAGATGGAAGGTGATAGCTCTACTGCACATCTAACGACCCATTTCGAGGTATGCCTTGACTCGCACGTGCATCCTGAGGTCGTCTTCTGCAACAGTAAGCCCCGCATTAATGGATCCAGGTATCAAATGGATATCTGCAATTCATTAACACTTCCTGAATCAAAAATTTGCATTTTTGTTTCTGGCACGTATTTAGTGTAGGTAATTTCATATATATGAATAAAGTGGCGCAAGGAAAGGTCTCACCGAATTTCGCATAGTCTTCCAGTACTCTCAATTTTCCAGCAACGATGGATCCAACAATACAAAGGCTTGATCAGCGGCATCGGGACTCATAGGCACATCCGGAATATACAAACGGTATTGATTTCACTACACAATAAACGACGTGGAGGGAACAATCGAGCTGGCTTTACAGTAATACGCGCATAAAAATTACTTTTTCACACGCGGAACAGGTCGGGTGGCGTAGACCCGGCCATAGTAGTGGAATTGTCGAATCAAATTCACCGGATGGCATAGCACCACATAATTCGACCAAAACCCCAATTAACCCCAATGCACAAAAGTGGTTTAACTAAACTTCACCAACTCAAAAGCAGCGGCACATTTTCCACTAAAATCACTTCACCAAATGTTTTTCAAGATGTTTTCAGCAATGCAAAACCTCACCGGCCATTTTCACTTTTCTTCGGCCGAATTGAATTAAATTTCACGAAGATGCGAAAAAACGTGACACAAAGCAACGATACAGTGACCCGCGCGCACGACCTGCTGCGATATCTTGCACCAATTTATGATCAATTGAGGACAAATTCAAAAAAAAAAAAATCTGATGAAAATTGACGAAATGCCAGCATTTTGAAAACGAGTTGTCGGGGGTCGGGTACACGTAAATTAGGAGAAGGGAATACTAGGGGGGACACGGAACTCGCAAAATCCCATTGTAAATCCACAAAACCACGGACGCTATATTACACTTCTCATCAATATGGAATCTCTTCAGGAGTCCTCATTAAGTCCTATCAGTGCGTAGAACACTCAGTGCTTCAGCGGACCTAGGAGATCTGTTTTTTGACGCACAATTCCTGCACGAAGCGGTCAGGAATGTCTATGTGCTTGGAGCGCGTGTTTGTTCTCTCCGACAGTTACTTACCTTACCGGTCACTTGATCGACCCACTCTCCGACAGTACGAAAGTTAAAGCTGGATCTTGGTGTTCGCCGAAGTTTCGAAGTAACTGTCGCAGCCATAGCGCTTCTTGGATGGTTTCGCTTAGCGCGACGTATTCGGCTTCCATGGAAGAAGGAGTTCAGGATGACTAGCAACGACTTGCCCACGAAATGGTACCGCCGCCGAACTGAAATACAATTCTAGAAATCGAACGGTGTCTTTCAGTATCGCCATCCCAATACGCAATGGAAATCCCAACCAGCAGTTGATCAGCAATTCCTCCTAACTGCAGATGCATAGTAGGGCAGTTAAGACTTTATACATGTCAAAATTCAAAGCTCCCATATGCTCATTACAATCATTGGTGCAAAACGAGAGTCCTGTCAAATTTTCAGTCATTTCGGTGGTGATTAAATGGTGGTCCAAAAGCAAAGTTCGTTAATATGGGAATCACTATGAAGAATTTTTAAAAAAGGTTCTCCTCGCTGTAGAGCATTACCACATGGATGAAGTCATAGGGTCAAAATTAAATTGAATTCTTAATACCTCAATGATGAATGTTGCCGAAGACCGCAACTCGTTTCGACTTACGAAACAGAAGTTATTAATCAATATTCATTCATGCATGCTTGAACAGCAGACCACAGCTCGATCGACACGCTTGACACGCAATCATAGTATGCGTGTTACCTACTTGCACACCTTGCAGGGCATCGTGTATAAAGATTAAACAAATAACTTTTTACCCGATTGTCGAAATAAGTTTCGGTCTTCGGCAACATTCATCATTGAGATCTGAAGAATTAAATTCGGCGTTGACCCTATGACTTCATCCATGTGGTAATGCTCTACAGCGAGGAGATCCTTTTTCGAAAATTCTCCATAGTAATTCTCATATAAACCTATTTTGCTTTTGGGCCATCATTAAATCACCACCGAAATGGCTGAAAATTTGACTGGACTCTAGTTTTGCACCAAGGATTGTATTAAATATATGGTAGCTTTGAATTTTTGACATGTTTAAAGTCTGAACTGCCCTAGTGCATAGTTGTTTCTGGTCTTCTTCAGGAACCGCAGCACATGCTTCGCAGCCGTCCATCAGTTTCACTTGGTAGATTAAGGGACCGACAAGACTGCGGTAACTCGTCGGATCGTCAAACAGTTAGTCGGTTAATACTAGCAGGAGGTCGTCAACGTACACCGAAAGAAAAACTGCCATCGAGCCGAATGCAGGGATCTACTGCAGTGGCCTTGAATCCATTATTAACCAGCACTTCATCCCGCTTCCTGTTCCAACAGCGAGCAAACTCGCGCAATCCGTAGATTACGTTGGAGCCTGCACAACATCTGTTCCATCCTGACCTTCGTGAATCCCGGTGGCTGTACGTCTAGATGCTCCGACGCCACTGCCTGAATTCGGAATGTTGCTTGACTAGTAATGGGGGCTAATACCTCGTGCTGGAACACCTAGAACCATTATGTGCTTGAATTTCACTACGCGGTTTTCTTCCTTTTTTTATCTCGATCCGATGACCTTTGTCTGGCAACTTTACGAGCCTCTACGTTGAGTTGACACGATGCGCTTCCAATTATTCTTCCATGCGCAATCCCACATAGGTTCCCCAAGAACTTCCTTCACAGTCACAGATTCCACTGTACACGCTGCAACGTAGTCCAGGTCGTAATCGTCGAGATGCTTTGACCGCCGAGATGCTTTGAGTCGATTAAACCGCTCCGGTCTACGGGCAGTCGAGCTTGCTGAATCGTTTTCTTCATCCACTTCTTTATTGGGAACCTTCTTCAGCGGCAGCACTACGACCTGTTCCTCCGGTTTCTTTCTTCTTCCTGGGATCGTTACTTCCACCGACGACGTTCCGTTACCCATGATGAAGCGATCATCATGGCTAATGGTCACCTGATCCGTCTCAAGGTCAACGATTCGATTCGGTAACCTTTTTATTCCATCGCGTACTTGATGAAGGTCAGTTTGGGTCGTGGTCGTGCTACTAGTGTGTCACCAAGCATGTAGTCACATCGTTCTGAGAAGCGCGGGTTCGATTCCCGTCGCAGGTGTCTGGAAAAATTTTCGGCTGTGCCACTGGGCGTTGCATGCTAGTCCGTTGTCTAGTGTCGTGCTTCCTTCAAAGAGCGAATAGCTCACTGGAAGCATTAAACGTGTCCGTGTCCTTTGGTTGCTTTGCTGTCTGGCTTCTTCCGCTTCGTGTCACGTGCACGTACGGTTGGCATCCAAAAACGTGGAGATGGCTTAAGTTCGGCATTCGGCCCCACCACATCTGGCATTGTGCAGTCTTGATAGCCCTACATGGGAGCCGATTTTGAAGGTAAGTGGCAGTCAGCAACGCGCGATAAGTGCTTCACCCAGTAGTACTAGTCCAAACCAGTTTCCACCAGCGCACAAGTGACCATCTCGGTCAGGGACTGGTTTTACGTTCAGCGACGCCGTTTAGTTGCGGGGAGTAAGGAGTAATCCCGCACGTAATCCCTGTTGTTGCCATAGCCATTTTGTTCTTGTGCTTTAATAGATAGGTACGTAATCGTGAACCGGCTACACAGCAAATAATTTTGTAATATCCAGGCGCGTAATTTCTGGCGATGTATCCAGGAGTTCCTCTTGGGATTGCTTTCGGAATTCCTCCCCGGTTTTCTTCAGGAATTCCTTCAGTAACTGCTACAGGAATTCCTCCAGGAGTTCCTCCACAAACTCCCCAGGTAACCAATAAGCATTTAAATAAGCTGTATTTCAGCTATAAAACTGCATTATATCTGCTTGCTGCTGTATCATAGCAGTTCGACTGCTGAATTGCCTTGTATTAGCAATTCAAATGCTGCCTAAAATATGACAGCTGTTGTGTAGCATTTCAAATGCACGATATTTTTTGGATAACAAGCATCCTAACTGCTACTTTATTGCCATAAAACTTCTAAGAGAGATGAGCGATGTTAAAACTGTTACACATTTCAACACGACTATAGGATCCATTACCATTCAGATGTCCTATCATTTATGTACTGGTGGCAACGAAGCAAATCAATGAAAGAACAAATGTTTTTCAAATAAATCCCATGGAATAAGAAACCAATTCCATCGTGTATTATGGAAATGTTTTGATTATCAGCACTTGTCCGGGCACAGCAAAATACCTGCCGGTGTGGTACTGAATCCTTTAATAGATCAAAAAATCAACGCACATTATCTGATCATTTATAGCTCATCCTGTAGCGCGGTTCAGCATCATCATCAGCCAGAGGATTGTGGGATCGAATCCCAATTTCAGCGGGAATAGCAGAAAACAACTGCAAAAAACAACTGCACTGCAAAAATAAACAACAGTCCCAAAGTCGAACAGGAGAGTGTGAGTAAAAATAGAAAGGGAAGAATATGAAGCGACTGAAATGCGCAGGGGAAATATTTTTGTTTATGTTCGATTTTTCGGGGATAGGAAAGATAAGCATTAAATCAGCCGTATATTGGGCCAAAACCTGCTTTTAATTAGCAGTTATGGCGCATATACGGCATATTAGCATTTAATGATCTGCAGTAAAGGCGCATATAGTGCTAATTAAAAGCAATTTTAACTGCTTATTGGTTACCTGGGTCTTCTTAAGAGTCCATTAGACGGGCAAATATATTTGTCAATGTAGTTCGACATTTATCCAAGGTTGCCATAATTCACGAAGTGTTGGTCATTTGTTGGGCTTGTTTGGCCAAATATTTGTCAACATAGCAAACAGTCTAATGGCACCTTTAGGATTCCTTCAGAATTGCTCACATAGTTCTTTCTGTGATATCTTTAGTAATTCCTCCTTAATTTTTTCAGAAAAGAAACTGAGATTTCTTTAGAAATTCTTTCCAGGATTCCTCAAGGGACTCCTCAAGAAATTCCTCCAGGGATTCCTCCAGCAATTTCTATAACAATTTCTTCAGGAATTTAATAAATTATCCAGGGATTCTTTCAAAAATTCACCTAGAAGTTCCTCCCGGAATTTATCTAGGAATTCCTCCAGGTATTCTTCTTTGAATTCCTGCAGGGATTCCTCCGAGAGTTCTCTAAAATTTCCTCTAGAAATTCCTTTAAAAGCCCCTCTAGGGATGCCAGACAACCCTTCAGGGATACCTTCAGGATCTCTTTTAGTATTTTTCTAGGGATTCCTCCAGAGCTTCCTCTAGGAATTTCTCAAGGGATTCCCCCCGAGAATTTATGCAGGGATTCCTTCTGGAATTCCTACTGGCAAGACTTCAGGCATTCTTCCAGGGATTTCCATAGAGTAATCCCGGGTAGAGGAAAAGAGCTCGATAATAGCATATTATGATATTGAGATCAAAATGTGATATTGGTTTGATTGATATAAGAGATAAAAGATCTCAAAATAATATCTAAATTTTACTCCTGAAACATCATCATCAGATCATATTTAGATCTTGTAAGATCTAACCAATAGCAGCAAACTATTCGTTTGATCTTGAAATATCACATTTTGATATTGTTCAGATGTTCCAGGAACATTTTTCAGATATTATTTTCAGATCTTTTATCTCTTATATCAATCAAACCAATATCACGTTATGATCGTCAGTACTTCACCTCTACCCGGGATGCGGGGCAAAAGTTCGCACGGGGCAAAAGTTCGCAGTGGGTCTTTTTCTGAGCACGAGTTAAAAACCCAAACAAATCTGTATGGGTTCGACACATAATCAGGTCAGCTACTCGTCAAAAAAATTTGGAACGATTTCGTTATGGTTTGGCAGAGTTATGCGAAAAAATGTGTTTAGGGGTTTTGATACAATTTTTGAACCTTTTGGAATAAGAATTTGTAGTAACAGGAAGGAGAAGAATCTCATAACCTGTTTATGTCGGAGAATCGTTATTCCATAGTAGTTCGCGAGGTGCACTCGTATAAACAATAAACTACTAGTGCTTCTTGCAGAAAGGGACATTGTTAAAACCTCGACAGTGGGGCAAAAGTTCGCACTAGATTTCTGAGTCTAGTACATCAATATAATTACAGAATCTTTGAAGCAATGATTATTTCGTATAGAAACTACTATATATGCATAATATGCGTAGTATGCACCCTGAAATCGTTGCGGCAGAGGATCCGAATTTAGTTTTGTAAGAAGATTGATTGTAAGGCAAACATTATGTTCACGCATTTAAATCAATAAATGAAAAATGGCTGAAAAACATTTTCTTCATCATCCTCGTCGAGTCTTTTCGTATGTTTCTGAAGGTCTTATATTCATCTACTTTACCGGGGTCTTCCGTAGCTTAGTTTGTAAATTTCCAGTTATAATTCATCATCATACTGACGGGGATAAGATTCGATAACGAACCCGTTCAACAGTTTTGCTGCATATTTGATTTATTTTTTCGTGTATTTTGTGCAACACGTATCTCTATGATTACCCCACAATGTGTTTTGACAACTTCAGTAACGCTGTAAAGGACAGCTCTTAGTTAATAGTTGTGGAAGTCTTCATAAAATTCACTCTATACAAAAGCTGAACACCGGGTCGTATTCCAGTTGGGTCGTAATGCTAAGAACAGAAAGAAACAGATTTCGTTGCTAAAGTGAAAAGATGAACATGAATTAACATAAAATAAATGAACATCACACCAATAAACTACCCTGTACAAGGTGCGAACTTTTGCCCAGCATAATGCGAACTTTTGCCCCCACTATGGGGCAAAAGTTCACATTGGAGTACTTGTTTTAACAATTGTATTACTAAAACTACAAAAGGAACGCGAAAAAATCTAGTACTACGTTTTAAGGCAACATGATAGGGACCCGTTTAACGAAGAAAAACGATATTGTTTTCTTTTCGTTCAATAGTTATTTTGTGAAGTCTGTTAGGTGCGAACTTTTACCCCGCATTACTCTAGGGATTCCTTCAGATATTCCTACAGGCATTTCGCCTGGTATTTTTTCCAGGAATTCCTCCAGGCATTCATTCCTGAAATTCGTTTACGCATGGCATTTCTCCAGGAATTCCTCCAAAGACCCCCCAGTAATTCTAAAAGAATTCCTTCAGGGATTCCTCTCAGAATTCCTCCAAAAAATTCTCCAGGCATTTTTTCCAGAAATTCTTCCAAATATTCTTTCAGAAATTCTTCCAGAAATTCCTGCAGGAAAATTTCAAGGAACTTTTTCTTCAGAAATTTCTCCAGGAACTCCTCCCAGATTCCTCTAGGGTTTCCTCCAGGAATTCACCCAGGAATTCTTCCAAGATTTCTTCCAGGGATTGCTCTAGGAGCTCATTCAGGAATTTCTCCTTGGATTCCTCCAGGAATTCCTCTATGTTTTACTTCAGAAATTCATCCAGCGATTCCTCCAGAAATCACACTTGTGATTCCTTCGGAAATTTCTCTCGGGATCTCTTCAAAAATTTATTTAGGGATTCCTACAGAATTTTCAGAAATCCTTTCATCATCTGCCAGGGATGCACCCAAGAATTCAGGATTACTTGAAGATTTTTTCGAATTAGAGTAAGGTGGGGCAAAAGTTCGACCTTAGCTGATAATTCAACCTATTTCGAAAGATCGAAGCAGATAAAAATAAATAAATACCGTGTGGTGATTCTACCATCCATGAGCTAAAATTTTGCTGAACAAAGTTACGCCAAATGTCTTTTCAATTTTGAGTTACAGCACTTTTTGTATGTGTGTGTTTTATTCGAACTCTTGCCCCACCACTGGGGCAAAAGTTCGAATCTAGTGTTTGTGGAATTTCGCTAACCGTAGCACACTCTTTTGACACTTTGGTAATAGGAATACCTGAAACCACTTAATATTTGATGTTAGAACTGGAATACACTTTAAAATTCGATTTGGATTTTACCCAAATCAGGGTTAAATTTACTGCAACAAAAATTAGTAGTTTTCCGCCAAATTCAGATAAAACAACATTTTTTTTCAACTTTAATCGAATTTTCTCACTAATTCCATCACTCTTAGAGATAATATGTACATTTTGCAGAATTTTAGGTTTATACCTAAAGTTGCCACATGACTCGAACTTTTGCCCCACAATTCGAACTTTTGCCCCACTATGTGTAAAATACGATTTCCAAATCTTTTTTGAAAAAAGTTATACATGCTAGAGCATCTTCAAAATATACCTAGTAACGCCCCAAAATAAAATATCGAATTCGATTTCATTAAAATTTCATTCCATGCGTTGGAAGGGCCATCGCATGTTACAATTTTTTGATCAAAAACCAACAATTTCCCACATGGCTTGGTCAGCCAAAGCAAAAATCAAGAAATTGACAACCAACATTTTGTCATAAGTTCTCGAAATATTGATCAATTTTCATAATTTTTGGAGTGAAAGACTCTTTTTAAAAAAGGGTTCGAACAACCTTGACACCCGAAAAATATAATTTGAATTGAGCTCAAAAACTTCAAAAGAAACTCTTGCCCCACTCGAACTTTTGCCCCACTTTACTCTACTTGAAAGATGTATTCCTCCAGGATGTATTGGATCCTATTGGATGGATAAATTTAAAGGGATGCATACAGGAGCCTGGAAATTCCACAAGAAGTCATCCAAGGATTCTTTAACAATTATCTCCAAGAAATCTTTTAGAAGTTTATCCACGGATTTGTTCAGGTATCGATTGCTCTGCGATTCTTTTAGGTATTTCTTGGATCCTTTCTTTCTCCAAGAAATCCTTCAAGAAGTTATCCACTGTTTTAGATTTGAGTAGGAATTTCTTCAGAAATTCCTCTCGTAATTTCCCCAAGAAATTGCCCACATTTTTTCCGGGATTCCTTTAGGAATCCCTTCAGCAGTTTTTCAGAGATTCCATCAGTAGTTCTTACAAAAAGTCCTCAAAGAATTCTTTCAAGGAATACACATGTCACAGAAGAGTCACGGCAGCGCAGATTTTGGATGACTTCCTTTGAATCTATATGTACTTCTATGCCTGAAGCGCTCTTCTAGCGGAGCTCTTTAAAGTTGTACAAAATTAAACTTTTTCAGCTCGCTCAATGCACTAGCTTTCACGGCAATACATCAAATTTAGCTTCACCGTTCCACATAAGAAACATAGTTGCTTTAGAGCAACCATGGGAAACAGGTGTTCCATAATAAGAGATAACGTCGAACTTTACCTTTTTTTCCTGGTCATCGTAACCCGCACCTCTTTTCCCTACAGACCCCTTCGCCACACGGCCTCGTGGGACCTTCCGCCATCGATACATGGGACGCCCAACCGGACGCTCAGCTGTGATCAACAGCAGCCTCCACCGACCAATGGCGGCGCCGGAATCGGTAACATTCAGCACCACCCAGGAGTAATGGGCCAACAGCAGGATGTCATCACCCGGATATCGCACCTGAACGAGGAAAACATCATGATGAGTGCGACAGGCATTTCCTCCTCTTCGTCTGAACACGACAACCAGGAAACGAATGCCTGGAGCTCGGACTACTCGAACAGTGAGGATGAGTTCACGCATGGGGAAGATGGCGTTCTGCCGGTAGGGAATTTGGTGGGAAAGGGACAGAAACTGATACGTGTAATTGTGGTTTAACGGCTTTTTTCTAGGGTCATAAGTTCGTATCGCTAGCGGACTATTGTGCAATGGGAAACTCGGAGGTTTCCATGAAGGAAGGAGATATCGTGGAACTGCTCAAAATCGGATGTGCCGGGTGGTGGTTTGTGAAAGTTATAGGTAAGCTTGGTTTAGGTTGGGAATTATGTAGTGAGCAACTATGGTCATATATTTATCAAATTGTAGGGAATAGTCTCGAAGGATGGGCACCCGCAGCGTACCTGGAACCCATCAACCGAAAGTCGTCCAGACTTCGTGGTGCTCGTAGCCAAGACAAACTGAACGAACATTAGAGATAGATGAGTTCAGGGATTGTACATTTTGCTCTTAAGTCAGAATTGTTGTTGAATCATACTGCATGTGTATTTATTAGAAGATCACTTTCACCGCCACTATCATCAAGTTTACATTCACCGGATCATCATATCAAGCAAACAGTTTATAAACCAAAACTAGAGACTCTCTGTTGTACTAGCCAAAATATACACCGATAACAAACCTACATAGAATTCTTAGAAGCGAAAGTTGGTGGATAACAGAAAAACTCATTGCCGTGTGTTAGATTTAATTGTGAGATTAGCAATAAATTTAAAAACGCTGGCGTGTAGAGTAGAGTTCAGGAAAAGTCCGAATACTGACAAAAAGTAGTTCCCAAGTGTAAAAGTACGGTAGTCTTTCTTAGATATTTTCCTAGACTCTAGGGTGTTCCCAAGAGATTGATGTTTCTACTGGTCCCCTTTGCTTAACGCTTCACCATAATCCAGCATTTGTCCGTGAAAAATCAAATAAAAACACGCTTGCATATCGATTCCCAAGTTCGCCCTTATCAAGCATCGTTAATGTTGAAACGTAGAGTAGACCAAAGCATTAGAACAAGAAAAAATAAAACTGACTGTAAACGCCGAAGCAATCCAAGTTGAAGGATGAAGTAAACACGCTGACAAATTTCTACTCGCAGCCATGATCTAGTCTTATTTTTGTTAACATCAAAAAAAATCTCAGTTCTTTTACTGTTTCATCATTGAAAGACTAAAGGAACAAAGTGTTTTTCTCAATTTCAAAGTACGACCAGTTCAGGCTTTGAGTAGAAACTCATTAACGCAAACAACAAGGCACAATAATCAGAATCATCAACTGATCAGTGACGAAACCATCTGAAATGACACAATCTTTCCTTTTCCTGAACATTCGACCATTCTGTTGGAGGCGAAATTCAGGACTCATAGTTTTTAACTTATTTATTTATTCGTTAGACTGTGTATCATCTCGAATCGTGATGAATGTAGTTCAGTAGTTCATTTTACGTTTTTCATTCATCACTTAAAGAGAATACCTACCATATTTGTTGATTTATTTGTTTGTAGTTCATCAGTTGTACCTTATTTACCTCTTTCCTTTTTCTTCGCAATGCGGCGCACAGATTACGCCCAGCAAAAAAAAAATGCGAAGCGAAAAGGAAACTGTGGGTGAAGTTTCGTTTGTAAATCTGTCAACGGTTCTAGTTCTAAAACAATATCTGAGTTTTGTGATTGTGCCTCGGAAAATGGAACTTTTTGTTAGACTCGTTGAGAAAAAAATTGTATTCGTACCTTAACACGTTTTTTCCGCGATGCATTTTGGAAGCAAACAGGTGTGGAAAATGGTTTTGTCATTTTAGCAAATGTGAAAATTTTTGGACAAAAACGCTGTACTTTTTTACCATGTACTTGTTAACAATTAGTTTTTAGAGTCTACATACAAATACAATCGTGCATATTGGCTCGTTGGTAATGAAAAAACTGGTTTACACAGAACATAAAACATTTGAAATCATGCAATTCGGAGCGGTTCTGAGTTGCATGTGAAAATAACCGCTATAACTGCTAAGGAAACTAAGTGGCAATATTTGTATTGGAATGAATCAATATTACATACATTATACAGAGAAACAAAGTAAGAATTTGCTTGTAAAAAGTATCGAAAAAAGTTATTGCAATCAGCTGTGGTTAATCAAATTAACAGTAAAGTACTACGAGAACAATGTTTGTTCAATAAATTGTAACGAAACAATAAACTTTGACCTTTTCCAGTTAGACAATGATGACCGTTCCCTCGAAATTGTTTACAAAAAGGGCCACGAGTTGGACTGCGGGAGCTACCACGCGATCACATCTCTGAGCGCTGCCTACAAGATACTCCCTCAAATTTTATGCCACCGTCTATCACCGATTGCAAGAGAGTTCGTGGGGCTGGATTCATGGGCGAACGCGCTACAACGGACCAGATGTTCGCCATCCACCAGGTGTTGCCAGGAAATGCCGCGAATACAACGTGCCCACACATCACTTGTTCATCGATTTTAAATCGGCGTATGATACAATCGATCGAGAACAGCTATGGCAGATTATGCACGAATACGGATTCCCGGATAAACTGATACGATTGATCAAGGTGACGATGGATCGAGTGATGTGCGTAGTTCGAGTATCAGGGACACTCTCGAGCCCCTTCGAATCTCGCAGAGGGTTAGGGGTCGTCCATAAATGACGTAGCTTTTTAGGGGGGAGGGGGGTGTTTGTGATTTTGTGACGAAGTGCGACGATAGGGGGGTAGGGGTTTGTGATATGCTACGTAGCTTTCTACTAGGCCTATAGAAAAAAACTCATAATTAATAAACTTTTTACTTGCATTAAGTATTATTATCCAGTGCGTAAATAATAATATATTGTGTTTGCAGACAAAAATCAATTTCGCTGAAATGCTTCTCAAGACCAATAGTTTGCTGCTTGATATAGAGGGCACTGCACGCCGCTAAGGTTTCAAAGCAAAATTTTTCTAAGCTTTTGGCATTACGGCAAGATTCCAAAAGTTCCTTATATAGTTTCTACAGGACTTCCTTGAATAATTCATCCAAAAATTTCTTAAGGAACTCCTCTAGCAACTTTGTAAGGAATTTCTCATTGTGTTCTTCATAGGTTTCCCAAACAGGAGAAGGATAACATTTCCACAGAAATTCCTACTGGGAATCCCAGAAAGAAAAAAACTACTGAAAACATTTCAAAAGGATCTGGAGGAATCTCAGAAGAAATCCTTGAAGGAACTTCCAGAAGAATTTCAGAAGGAACTCCTGGAACAATCATGAAAGGAAAAAGAGAAATTTCAAAAGAAATTCCGTGAGGAGTACCTGGAGCAATTTAGATGAAGCTTTCGGAGAAACCTTGAATAAACTTCTGGAAGAATCTTATATGGAGATATTTGTAGATTGTCAGAAGGAACTCCTGGTTTAATTTCTGAAGAAAGCACGGAATAAATAATTGAAAGAATCCCGTAAGGAATTTCTGAAGCAATCCCGAAAATAACTTTTGGGGAATCACAAAAGATTATCAGGATATAACTTCTGGAATCCAAAAAGGATCACAGAAGTAACTCCTGGGAGGGTTTTGAAAGAATACCGGAGGGGTTATCTACCGAGATCTTGGAATGTATATCTGAGTGAATTCCTGAAGGAAGCCAAGAAGGAACTCCTGGAGGAATCCCGAAAGGAACTTTTTTAAGAAACACAGAAAGAAGTTCTGATGGAATCTCAAAAGAAATTCCGGTTAAAATCCCTGTAGAGATGTCTAAAGAAACTGCTGATCGAAGAGAGGAGATAAAACCTTGGAAGAACTCCTGAAGGAAACCATGGATAAACTTTTAGAAAAACCTTAGAAAAAAAAACTCCTGGAGATATCTCAGAAGGAGCTTTTGGAGGAATCTAAGAAGGAACTCTGGAATGAATTATTGGAGGGATCTTTGAAGGAACCCCTGAAAGAATACAATAAAGAGGAATTTTCTAATGGAATACAAAAAAAATCCTTGAAGAAATCCCAGAAGGAAGTGCTGGAGGAACTAAAAAGGGAGACATTCTCAAAAATGGGAATCCCAAAATAAACTTCTCTAGGATTTCCAAAATGAACTGCTGTAAGAATTTTAGAAGAAACTCCTGCAGGGTCCTTCGAATGTCGTGGTGAATTTTATTCAAATGAAATCAATTCGATATTCTTAATAGATTTATTAGTGAACAAACTAATATCTTCGGAAGAACGTCTAGGCTCATATGGTAGCAGAACGATGGATGGTTTATTCAGGGTGGCCACTCAGAGCGGCAAATAAAATTCCCGAGTTTTTCCCGGTTTTCCCGGTAGCATTTTGAAGATTTTCCCGATTCTGAAATATGATACACAGTGAAAATTAAACGTAACCTCCTAAGAAAAATTTAAGAGATTTAATATTGAATATTTTCAAATCCTTGGATTTTACATAGTATTCATATGACCCTTAAAATAAGTTTATAACTAATTTACTAAACATTTAGTTAAGTCGTCGTGTATTGTTGGATCTGTTTGTCTCGTATGTAATGATGGGCATTGAAGTAGCAACAACTTCATTAGAGATTCGTTAAAATCGTAGATAACCTACTAGTACAAATTATGCAGTTATAAAAGAAAACAAAGAGGATAATCCTGGGGGTCGAAATTCCTAGAGAAAACACTATGCATGTAGGATTTGTTGTACGTATCTAATAATAGGTGGATTTCTTAGTATTATTCCAAAAGTCTCTTCCAAAAAATACTTGGTAAGTACATTTGAGTACTAATAAGCAATAACAGAATGCCCAGAAAAAAAAACATCCTAGATGAACTTCTGGTGAACTACATGGAAAGGTTACTCGTGAAAGAAGTCTTGAAACAATTTAAAATAGGGAAATTTTCTAGAGAAATACGTGTAGTATTTTTGATGATCGTTCTTAAGTTATTTCACTGGAAAACCAGTGGCGAACTAATGATAGCGTTAATGGCTACTGCAGAGAGTCAGATAGGTTTCTTAGGCTGAAATCGTAGGTTTTAGGAAAAATTTAAGAGATCAAAGAAATCTTGAATATTGTCTGAAATTGTCTAGCATTCAGTTATTTCATCAGCGTTTGCAATATGAAATTCTAAGAGATTGATTTTCTGAACACATCTTTAGATATGTTAGGAATATCTCCAGAAATTCCTGAAAGTATTTTCCTCTAAATTTAGAGACAGATCAATTATTTGGGAATTCCCCAAAATTCCCAGAATTTCGTGGACCAAGAGTTTCACCATGAATTAATGATATAGCTTCACAAAAAGGGATTTTTCAAACAACTTACTCCAGTTTTCTCCGAACACTTTTTTTCACCAGTTCAACAAAAGAATACATCAGAGAACTTAATGAAAAACTACAGAAA
The DNA here is from genome assembly GCF_035046485.1 of Aedes albopictus. Taxonomy (NCBI): domain Eukaryota; kingdom Metazoa; phylum Arthropoda; class Insecta; order Diptera; family Culicidae; genus Aedes; species Aedes albopictus. The sequence continues at coordinate 502,243,097 of NC_085137.1, read as the reverse complement.
TGTTCCAAACAAATTGTTAGAAATACTTTAATGAACAAGGCGTGCTTTTGATTCTTATATTCTTCCAAATGTTTTTCACTAATTTATTTATAAATTGTAAGAATGTTTTAACCAGAATCACTCATCCAGATTAAAAAAATAATAATTTGAATTTCTTCTGGCATTACATCAAGAATTTCTTGGAGCAATTATTTCAAGAAATCAATCAAAAATTTGATCAGCATCCTATCCGAATCTCTCAAAGACTTTTCACTCATACGCTATAACAAATATTCTCATAAGGATTGTACCAGGACTTTTTTCAGAAAGAAGTTATATTTTTTGTTTTATAGAACTTTAATAGAACTGAACATGTATCCTGAAATGCAGAAGGGTCATATGAATTTATAAATATTTTTATTTGTCTCAACCAGTCTTTCCACCAGGATGTTCTTTAGAATATCTTTTGAATTATTCAAATTGTGGTGTTAGGTAACATCACTATGATTAACTTTAATTGTCATTACTCGGAGACAAGATATTAATTTTCAAGAAAACAGCCAGTTCGCTCAACGTTTTTGACTGCATATCTCACAGATTCTCGTCTTTATGCTTCTGGAGACAGTATACATTTTAGAAGTCGCCCGAATGTTGGAAATTCCCGGTGGCTAGCAACAATTTCCGAGGTTTTCCCGACTTTTTCCCGGTGGTTTCAAATTCCCGAGCTTTTCCCGGTTTTCCCGAAATTCCCGACTGGGTGGCCACCCTGTTTATTGAGTCATTAAATAGCTTTGGTGATAATCTCCACAGGTTGCACCTATGGTCTTGATGTCGGCGGTCTGAACCTGGCAGTCGGCAATGTTTCTTGCTATTGTTGTTTTTTTCATAATATTCTATTAGCATACAAGTTAAAATTGAAATTAGAGCTAAGTTCGATTTTTTTTACATGAAAATTTTGTTAAGGGGGGGGGTTGTTTAACAAGCTATGTCATTTATAGAGGGGGGTGTTTGAATTTGTGACGAAATGCTACGAGGGGAGAGGGGGGGATTAAAAATCGCTCAAAAAAGCTACGTCATTTATGGACGCCCCCTTACGGCAAGATGATGGTCTTTCGTGCTTGCTGTTCAACATTGCTTTAGAGGGTGTAATTAGGAGAGCGGGGATAAACACGCGTGGAACGATTTTCACGAAGTCCGTACAGCTGCTTAGTTTCGCTGATGGTATTGATATTATTGCTCGTAAATTTGAGACGATGGTGGAAACGTACATCCGACTAAAGAGTGAAGCCAGGCGATTAGTCATTAATGTGTCGAAGACAAAGTATATGAGGGCAAAGGGCTCCAGGGAAGAATCACCCACCACCCCGAATTTATATCGACGGTGATTTATCATTTTATCATTGAGATTTGGAGAATTCAATTTGATTTTGACCCTATGACTTCATCCTTTTAACAATGCTCTACAGCGCGGACAACCTTTTATGAAAATTCTCCATAGCAATTCCCATATAAACCTGTTTTGCTTTTGGGCCACTATTAAATTACAACCGAAATGACAGGACTATAGTTTTGCATCAAGGATTGTACAATAAAACCTCCATGAGTCGATATTGAAGGGACCATCGACTCATGGAAATATCGAGTAGTGGAACAGAAATCCTTTTGGAGACATTTTGGAGGGACCATCATAGTAATCCAGAAATTATTTTTCAGTATGGAAAAATTACCTCCATGAGTCGATATCGAGTCAAGGGACATCGATTCATGGAGGTTCGACAGTAATATATAGTATAGTATAGTATAATTCATCTGACAATATTGTCTTAATGAATAATGACTGTAATGAACATATGGGACCTTGGCTTTTTTACAGGTTTAAAATCTGAACTGCTCTAATGCTGAATTACATGACATAGAACGGAAATTTACATATTTTATAAAGTATACACGTCATATCATGTCAACTTCTATGGAATCCATCGCTGCAATTATGTGCACCATATGTCATAGAAATTTAGACGTTTTTTTATATGTGTACTGGAGGTAGGTATTCGAGAAGAAAGTTCAGAAGAAATCGAAAAAAGAACAGATGGATCATTTGGACAAATTCCAAAAAAAAATAATCTGGAGCAATTCAACAAGGATCTGAAGATGAAGAATTCCCATAAAAAAAATTGAAAAATTCCCAGAAGGAGCACCAAGATGACTATTATAAAAAAAGAACAACCATGAGAAAAAAAAACCTAAAACAAATATTTAAAGACTTGCCGAAAGGCCTTCTGAAGTACACCTCGTCCTTTTTTTACGTCCATGCTAGGGTAAGCGACAAAAAATTCTACCGCTAAGACAATGAGCAAACTCAACAGTTTTATATTTTTTTAAACATCTTGTGATTGTGAGAAGTGTACAAAAATATAAAAATGTGTATTTTGATCATTATTTTGTCGTTAGAAATTTTTTTCGCTAAGCCAATAGTGGACGTAAAATAAGGTTTGGGTGTAATCCCAAACGACATACAGGTATGTTCCGTTTTTATCAACACGGACCGCGATTTTCAGTTGACAAAAACGGAATAGTGATAAAAACGGAATAATTTTCTTTGACAAAATATTTTGCACCGTTTTGATATGAATTAGAAGTTTTACCGTAGAACACATTCCAAAAGTAAAAATATGCAGTTGCTATAAGATTTGATTGTTTTTTGATGTCTTTTAGCACACCTTGGTTGCACAGTTCAAATTACAGTTTTCTGACTGTGACGTCGACAAGAGGTTTTCATTACATTTGTGACTACATTTTTGGAAATTTGTTCTCGTTGAAAGCATGAATGACGCATATTACAGTTCCAGTACCCGGATCGCGTTTTAAAATATTCAAAATTTGAAGACATCCATCCAGGTACGATTAATCTCCAGGAACGTAATTTCGATACCCTGACAAAAAAGGATATGTTTACTTCCTATAAAAGTTTCGTCTAGGATATGTACTTTTAGGAAATCTACAGGATATTTTCTAAGCAATCACTTATAAATTTTCCAGAATATTGAACTTCTCAAGAAGTTCCTCCAGAATTTTTCTAGATTACCTTGTACCATGCCGCTTGTTTATCTTTTGGAATTCGATAAGAATGTTTGGTTCTGCCCCTTATAATTTCTTCAGAAATTCCTTCTCGGATCAACCTAGATCTCTCTTTTTGAATTTCTACGGGAGTTTCTTTGGGAATCCCTTTAAATATACAGTCGAACCTCCATGAGTCGATGTTCCTTGATTCGATATCGACTCATGGAGGTAATTTTTTCCATACTGAAAAATAATTTCTGGGTTACTATGATGGTCCCCCCAAAAAGCTTCCCAAAGGATTTTTGTTCCACTACTCGATATTTCCTTGAGTCGATGGTCCCTTCAATATCGACTCATGGAGGTTTTACTGTACCACCAGGAATTGGAATTTATTTCTTATGCATTATGTTTGGAACAGTTCGCTAACGTAGTGTACGGTTTGGGTCTAGCATGGCCCTAATGCACAAGGTGGGCTAAACAAATCATTCTGGAATTTATCCTAGACATCCTGTTGAAATTCATCCAAGAGTTGCTTTGGAGATTCACCAAGATTTTACTTTTGAAATATAGGAGTTTCTCCGTTTCTTCAGATTTTCCTGTGGGAATTCTTTCAAGATTACTTTCTGAAATCCATCCAGAATTTTTTTCTCCAGTGGTTCATTCTGGGGTTCTGGGAGGACGGTCGTGTTTTGTTTTTGCTCGTCGCATAATTTTCCGAGTTCCCGTGTTTCGTGATTTGGCTAATGGTTTGACTGGGGCTTCGCCACCCGGACTTCCGTCGCGAGTGAATTGTTGTTGCATCGAATGTGATAAGAAAGAAGAATTATGGATCAGCCTGATAAAAGTTCACGTGTGGTTCGATTTTCGTTTGATGAAGTGCGATGCGTGAGGGCCGTATGATGACGAGCGAATGGATTAACGCGAAATGGTGTTCGATACAGTGAGGTGTTCGAGTTTCATGAATATTTTTCCGAAAGAATAATGAAGGAAACTAGTTCCGTAGATGCGAAACTAGCCGCGTCGTCCTCCGAAACCCCCGCAGGAGGTGGTGTTCGGTTTGGAAGAAGTGATTTTTTCTCCCGCGTTGTGTGTGTCGTACATGCTCTGCCACCGGGGTCGTACCGAAAATGGCATCCCTCGTCCGAAAGGATTTCTGCAGTTGATGCAAAACTGCCACCGGATAGGCAGTAATAATTGTGATTGCATATGGAGCAGTTATCTGTTATCAAACAATCAACATGAAGAACATGAAGCCGTTGGACGTCGTTGGAGCAATCAAAATAGACCGTGACATGGATGTACATCGAAATACTTGGTGAGAATGTTTCATGCTTCTTATCATATTATAATATATATTATTCAACTATATTTTTAACAAATATCGGAGCGTTTGGTACGGTATGTCCACGCATCCTTCCTCCCCTGTAGATTCGAGAAGTGAATCGATGTTAAACGAAAGTTTATGGAAATCGAATCATTTCAAAGAATCATCTCTGCGGTAAACGCTACGCAGTAGGCCTGGCCGCTTTGACGCTTGTATCATATCTTTGATATGCTGCAAGCATCAATATTGACAAGAAAAATAATCGGGCGTAATCTAACCCGATTATTTTCCAGGATGCTTTCTTGTACTGGCTGCGTATGTGTTAGATTAGATTATATTAGATTAGATTAGTGGTTCATTCTGGGGTTCCTCCAGAATTTCTTTCTGAGATTCCTTCCACATTTTTTCTAAATGTTCATCAGAAGTTCTTTCTTGAATTCTTTAAAGAGTTTCTTACGATATTTTACCCTGAAATGCCCTCCATCCAAAAATTTCTTCAAAGGATTCCTACAGGACTTTGTTTTGGTATTTATGCGCAGTAGAAACACCTACTGGAATTTTTACTATTAATACTTCCAAGAGATTTTCCAAGAGGATTCTATCTTTCATCTTTGTTATTTACCCATAATAACTATATGAACCAGCCTTGGGCTGAAAATCTTGCTAATAAAGATAATATAATAATAATGATTCTCCCCGATTTCTTACTGCTTTCCTTGGGAATCTCTCAGAAGTTTAGTCTAATAATCTTACAAGAATTCTTTCCTCAAATCCTGCAGAAGTTTTTTCAGGGAGTCCTCCTGATATTCTGTATAGAAAATGTTTAAGGTGGCGATTTTCTGAAAGTCCTCCCCAAAAAAGTAAGGAAAATGCATTTGGTTAATCAAATTGGTGGACCCCTCGTTAGTTAGAGTCACAAGCATTTTGGCGGACCCCTTGATTTTTGTCAATTGTTGGTTCATTTAAACCGTTATAACTCGAAAGTTTCGCCAGAAATCACCTAAAAACTATAGGTTGTTGAAAAGAGAGAAGATAGGGCTACTATTTACAGTTATAAAAAGTTGGGTCGGTCATATTGATTTTGGCCGCCATCTTGGATTTTTATACCAAAACTGTTTTTTCACCATGTTGGCAACCACCGATTTTCAAAATTTTTGCGTCAATCGAAAACGGGGACATTTTTACACAACATATCAAAAATTTAGAGATGTATCTTTTTCCTATCAAAAGTTATCTGCACTTTTGTGAATCATGCCACTTTTGCGTACTGGGCCAGGTGCCGATTGTTTACATAAATGCAGCGTTATTTCACAGTGTTTACGAACATTTATTCTAAATCTGAATCCACTACTGAAAAGTTGAAAGTTTCAGCTTTTCAAAAAACCAAAAAAGTTTAAAATGCAATGCCCGCATCGTTGAGAAACAGTTAAAAAAGAGAACGATCCTCCGATTTGCCCTAATTTTGCTGCAGGTGCGTTTGTGTATACAAGCAGGCGCCAACTTTGATGCTGTTGCGTGTCATTGCCAGTGCGCATGGAAATGTATGGAGAAAACGTGTCATGATTTACAAAAGTGCAGATAACTTTTGATAGGAAAAAGATACATCTCTGAATTTTTGATATGTTGTGTAAAAATGTCCCCGCTTTCGATTGACGCAAGAAATTTGAAAATCGGTGGTTGCCAACATTGTGAAAAAAATGTTTTGGTACATAAATTCAAGATGGCGGCCGAAATCAATATGGCCGACTAAACTTTTTATAACTGCAAAGAGTACCTCTATCTTTTCTCTTTCCAACAACCTATAGTTTTAAAGTGGTTTCTGGCGAAACTTTTGAGTTATAACGGTTTATATGAGCCAACAATTGACCAAAATAGGGGGGTTCACCAAAATGCTTGTGGCTCTAACTAACGGGGGGTTCACCAATTTGATTAACCAAATGCATTTTCCTTACTTTTTTGGGGAGGACTTTCAGAAAATCGCCACCTTAAACATTTGTGAAGACATGGTGTAAATAGTGGGACGGTCTCAGCGAGAGCTACTCAGTGGGAAACCTTGAGAAATTCCTTCTAGGAAACCTGTATAAGTTCTTGCAAGAAATTATCCAACTGTTCCTCGAGGGATACTTTCAGAATTGATGGAATTTGGGAATCCTTAATTTCTTCTGGGAATTCTTCAAGAGTTGCTGGAGAAGTCCCCAGATCGTTTTTCAAGATCCAAGACTCCTTTTTCCTAGAGAAACCGATTTCTGAAAGGCTTAACTCCTAATTCACCTAAAGGAAGTTCTTAATTATTTCCTGACGATTTCTCAGAAGAAATCCATTAGGGATGCTTGCTAGTAGGAATTACTGAAGAAAATCAAGATTGCATTTTTAGAGCAATCGAAAGATGAAATCCCGGATAAAATTCTATAAAAATCTCCAGTTAATCCTAGTGAATATAGAAAACTATTCCTTACACGCAATCTGTCCGAAAAAAACAAGATTCGGCGCAGGTCGTATGTGAGCTCGTCTCCCTTGTTTTGATCTCGGTTTTGGTAGAATGTCAAGTATTTAGATGCACACGCCTACTAATATTAGTGAGTGTGCAAATTGTATCTCACTAAAACGAAATTGCAGTAGAGTCTAGAAATTCATAAAAACGTCAATATCGTGGCATATTGATTTGTGAAAACATATCAAATCAAATGAGAGTAATCAGTTTCGAACTTTTTAATTCCACCCTAATTGCTCCTTTGACAGATACGCGTATTTCGACTACCACTTGTAGTCTTCCTCAGTGTCAGTTATCCACTGAGGAAGATTACAAGTGTTAGTCGAAATACGCGTATCTGTCAAAGAAGCAATTAGGGCGGAATTAAAAAGTACGAAACTGATTACACTCATTCGAAGAGGGTATCCTGCTTAGAGGGTTCGAAAAGTCGGTACAAGATATCAAACAACTTCAAGCGGCTCTGTGACAGAGTAAAATCGGCTTGCATTGAAAAAGGCATATGCTATAATATCTAATGGAACTGAGGCAATCTAAGACGACTTATATGGAGGAAATCCAGAATGAAGTCCTGGAAAAAATCAGTTAAGCAATCGCAGGATGCATACCAGAAGTGCATGAAAGAACATCTTGAGGAATCTCAGAATAATATTCTAGAGCTAGCGCAAAATAACGGATAGCAATCTCAGCAATAATGCTTAGCATTAGCATCAGTATAATGCTTATAGCAGCCAGGCTGCTGCCGAACCTCCAAAATGATCAGAGTGTGCCTAGATACAAGTTCGGTTTGCAAAGTCACGCTAAAAGAAGTAAACTTTCACAAACCACACAATCTTTTTCATCATAAACGAAATCGTTTTTGTTACGTTTTTCTGTGAGAAGGTGTAAAAGTAGCCCAAAGTCCATGTTAAAAAACCAAAGCATTGTTACTTTTGTTGTCAATTTGGTTAAACTTTGTGTGGAGTAGTTTGTGCGTGCCCTCTGAAATTGATCTCCATAGAGATGAGCAACCCAACAACGGACAGCACTCGAAGAAAAAATACGTGCTCAAATTGAATGACCAAAATAGCTGAGTCCGCACACCTAAGCTTATGAAGATCATTCAATTTTATTATTTTAATGAGAAATAACTGTGAAAAGTCTACGCTCCATACACATTTTAAATTTTTTGTGTGGACGAAAGTCTAGGTACGAGGTTGGAAAAAGGGATGGGGGGTGGTCTGAGATGGTCAAAATTTGGTCTGCGTGGTTTATGAACTTTCTTATCATAAATATTATATGTGAATCAATTAAAACGTGTGATCGATCTATTTCACGTTATTCTATTCCTACGATCATGTTTACAAACACCCCCGTTATCACGAGACTTCATTCGAGTTCTTTCAAAAAGTTGTCGGTTACCACGACACTACATAATTTCGCGGTTTTGTTATGCAACGAGCTACCATGACACTTCAGCGTATTCTTTCTACGCCCTCGAAGCCAGATTCTTCAGTAATTTCTAGACACAAAAGACTTATTTTAAGTTGAACCCCCGGTCAGCGACTTTGCGTTTGATACCGAATTTTTGTGCACGTTTGAGCTGCAATAGGCAGGGAAGAAAATGTATCGATTTTGCGCAATGTTTTATACTAGTCATCATGAATTGCATTGAATAACTTTCTTGCTGAATCATATACCAAATTTTCATTACGTTTAGAACAAAATTATAGCAAGAAAATTGTTCTTTAACTGAACATGTAGAAACTTTGAAAAAAGGCGGACGTGTAGAAAAATGTGCCTGTCAGTTTTTTTTTCGTATCCGTGTAATTTAAATTCGGCTGATCGATTTGTGAATTGGTAGAAGATTGTACTAAAGTTGATTAAAAATGTTCGGAAACCGATGCAAAAAAGTGATTAAACGTGCGTGCTTGAGAATGGTCCGGCTGTTCGACCTATGTGTTTGTCAGGAGGTTCTACCGGACATCGGATAATATGGGTGATGTAATAGCAGTTCCTATTGCAGAGAGAAGGAGAAAGAAACTACAGGAGGCTACCTAAAAATCCGGTGAGCATGTTCTAACTTGGTTGGGATTTGGGAAGATGTATTTTTAAGCGATATATACTGGGAAACTGCTTTTTGAATTGACAGTGATTTTCAATTTGTATTTGGTTTGTGAGAGGTTGGAATTTCCCAGCATGGTTGCTGGGACTAGATCGGCTTGACTCTAGCAAATCCATGTGTTTAACCTTCAGCGGTGGAACGGGGGAGAGAGTTACCGAACTGTCTTACTAGCACATAATGAATACCTGAAATACTTGACAATTTTGTAATTTTCTATGTAGCGGGGTTAGTTCCAAACACAATTGGACGATTTTAATTGGAGATGGCTCGCTCTAGTGTCAGAATTCTAGGACCGAGTAAGTTCGATTCACCGGTGGATGAATCCATACAGCGGTGAACTGAGTTCGTTCGAGAATCTAGATTTTTTTTTTATTGGGGGTGGCCCTGCTGAGATGTCGGGGTTTTCGTGCTGGGTGGCTTCAGTTCGCCGGTGGAAACGTTCATTATAATGGTGTCCCGACAGCTTTTACTTTTATTGGTGATGTGGAGCGCTAGGGTAGTGGGACCATCTGGACGAAATTTATGTTGCGGACACGTTTTTGATGTAGCGCGATACGCGGTAAGATACGCCTTATTCAGGAATCATTGTCGGTTGGTTTGGAGTTCCGGCCTAATATCTGAAAGAGGCCTGTCTGCTTTTGAGGCGCGTTTTTTTTTCTATGTGAGGCCTATCTGCGTCAGCCTACGTATGTTAGAACAACTATCAGAAAGATTAAGTTGTCTGTTAGGTGTGTTGACGTGTGTGGGTGGATGCGGGTGAGCCCTGCCGAGGCGGAGACGTGTTTGTGTGCAAAAGGCAGATAGGCCGTTTTCTTAATTACATGCATTGTTAAAATAATACTGAATTTGTGACCATTCCAGTACCAAAATCCTATCCTTTCCAAAATCCTTTCTATTTTCGAGGGCGTCGGTGAGTCGCTGGCACTTCGATAAATAGTTATCCCTTCCCTACTATCCCTTCCCATCCACATAACGTGCTTCTTATCGTTTCAGAGAGCGATCAATGGCGCTTAAGCCTAGGCTTGTTAGCCAGGACACAGTGTAAAAGCCTGTGCCCCATCCCGGACTCAAAAAGGCCCATGGAGTGACAAAATTTCTTAGCTATGTCACTCCCAACGTTGGTGTTATAATATACTAAAACTCTTTCACTCACTCCAACACAACTACATGATTTACTCAAATACACTTACAATACAATCTTGTCGCATCACTCGCTTATAGTGATTCCCAAATCACCCCATTCCAAATATCCAACTCCTTGACACCTATGGGAGTGTCGGTGAGTCGCTGACCTCTTGTAAAGTAGGTGTCATATCATCACATCCTTTCCTATCCTCGTAACGGAGAAGATGGGCGTGGCCGGCAATGGAAGTTCTCATGTCTTTTTTACCTCAACCTCTAGTTGGATAGCTGTTCCTTCCCAAATAGCATTCCATAAGCAATTAGAATAGGGGTATTAAAGTTTTAACATGACAACTTTCAGTATGCAATCTACGAATTACTCCGTTACCACGCAACGCAACGCAACGCAACGCAACATGTAGAAACTTTGAAAAAATGCTCGCATGATAGCTCGAAAAAAGATTGAAGATTTGTAATTTAGTTATTAAAAAACGAAAAAAAAGTTCGCTCATTATCATTAAACTATCGAACTAACCTTTTTTGTAGAGTGACTTTAACTTAGAGTGGCGTCAATGTCAAAATTGGAACAGCGGTCATCTGTCAAATCCATACAAATTCCTGTTCCAAACGAGCAGGAGACCTGTCAAAATGGGAACATGACGCCACTCTCCCTTCCAGTCACTCTACTTTTTTGATATTATGGTGATGGTAAATGATTCAAATTTCTTAATTTCCTCCATATTTCACTTTCACTTTTTTTCTCATCACTGCACTTCACTTTGCTTTTTCCAGCAGATAGATTCTTCGGTACGTCCTACTTGGTCGCGTGGTTACACTTTTCTGATTTTCACGTTGCTTCGGCCATGCGCATGGCCTACTCGACACTCGACGTCTACGCGCTGCGCAACTGCAAACGGTTGAATTTGAATTAGTGCATGGTAGACCACCGCACTGTTGGTTGTCGCGACTTGAAGCGTTCGCGTGACGACGGTGGGTCACGATAAAAAAATATTACATACAAACTTTGTCAACTTTTCCAATCGTCATATTTTTGCACGTATCCACTTTAGAACGCATTTGATTCTCACGAATCCCATTTGATTTTGCTGGTGTAAATGGGCACGCCAACATTTGGGTAAGAAAGTGGATTCGTTCGTAAACAAGAATGATTCCAAATGATTTCCATCTCCAACAATGGAAAGTATGGTAATGTAGGGGTTTTCCGGTTTTTTTTGGTCAGGCAGGCATGCGCATTTATGTTGGGTTTTATGGAAATGTATGACATTTAGAAGCTTTTGAATGAAAATGAAACCATAATGCATAGTAAAAGTAGGTACCACAAAATGGCGTACAATATTTGAAGCCGAAATTATAACCACAGAATCTGTGGTTATCTGATGACCTGGACAACGGGATTTCTCAACTCTTCTACCATATTGCACAACTCGCGGCTTTTCCACCACAATTATCCATTTGTAATTGTCTACATTATTCTCGTCCGTGATGCACCATATCAAAGATTTTAAAATTTTATAAAGTATAGTTATTGCAGGTAGAGCCAATGATTTGCGTGTCGCACTACCTGTCATATACGTTTGAGATCGCTTGGCTCTTTTCTCTTGTACCAGCAAGGGGTCATATCTGTTGTTCGGTTCATTTTCGATTACACATTAACCGGTTTTTCAGTTAGCTATGATGTTCTTTCTTTATTTTCCTCAATAATCTGTTCAAATTATTTTCCATTTTAAAATACTAGACAAGTTGATTTTATTTCCTAAATAGAGTGTTTAACTTTTGTGTATCTACTTTTGATAGCGTCATCGGTAGTTGGTTACTAAATATGATGTGTTTAGTGTGTCTCAGTGTTTGTAGGGATGGCTTACAAACGTCATATGTATAAATCCTAGGCGGCTACGACAGAAGGGCGCAGCACAAGACGGAACGATCGAAGTAATCACTTTAGGCAGAAATTACCGTCCGAATGCGACTACCGCCGTCGTAGTAAGTAGTACTAATAGTTAAGGTAGTTCGATGGTTGTTGTGGATATTTCGTCGGTTACACATATCTCCCAGGTGCCATGATAAAACAAGATAAATCACAAACTCAAACGCGCAACAAAAACTGACCTTCAACCTTAAATGCGATCGCCCCTTGATCCCTTACAGTCCCAACCGTGCTTTCCGCTGGCTGGTGAAGATACTGTCAATGTTCTCGAATACTCGGGACGCACTTTGGGCGGCATCGACCCGGAAGTGCAGTCCACGCAGGGCGTAGTAGTCGGCCAGGGGTTTCGTCTGCTTGTGGTAGGCTTCCAGGCGTTTCACCAGCGCTGAGGCGTTATCGTCACTTCGGCGCATCAAGGGCTCTCCGGTCACGTCGTCCGTCATAGCGACCTTCGGTGGGGCGAACTCTTCGTGATACGACCGGCCACTGGCCTGATGGATCAACCGACCGGTGATACGGCGCACCAGCAGACTGTCGTCGATTCCGAACTCCACCACGGCATCCAGTCCGGTCTTGCGCTTCTCCAGCAGGTCGTCCAGTTTCTCCGCTTGCACAACCGTTCGGGGGAAACCGTCCAAGAGGAATCCATTTTTGCACTCCGGTTTGTCCAGGTTGGAATCGATCATGTCCACCACCAGATCGTCGGACACCAGCTTGCCCTCGTCCATGACCTTCTTGAGCTGGGCGCCCAGCTTGGAGCCGGCGGCAATTTCCGCTCGAAGCATGTCACCGGTCGACAGGTGGCAAACGCAGAATTTCTCCTTCAGCAGCGGAGCCTGGAGGAAAGAGTTTCAAAAAGTTAGTTGAGTTAGTATTCTTAAAACAAGAAGATACATGAGTAATTTATGTTTCACTAGTGCACAACAACATATCTCGACTCTTTTTTAACCTATTTTAGGATATAAAGTCATCCCAATATACCAATACCAACAGTGGTATTTGCACTAATTCAGAAGATTAACTTAGAGTTCTGATAAATGTTCTATAATCAATTAGTATATGTTTGCCTTGCTCTTCCTCAGTTAATGTATTTTTGCAATTCCTCATCGTAATAGGCTGTTTTACCTAACGCAAATCTGATAGGAAAAGGTCTACTTTCCCACACCAACTTAGCAGTGCTGTAATGGTTCATTACAGCACTGATTTGCGTTGCGTAATGAATCATTACAGCACTGTTTTTAGTTTTGATAGAATTATTTATGCTTTCTGGACGCAGTTTTGAAAAAAATGACATTTGCGCAGTATAACTTGCTAATCTTTCTGGATACGACTGAGGTTATGAACTGTTACGGTTTGGCTTCGCAGTCTTAAGGGGAATGGAAAACACTAGTTTTTGATTATTCCCGACGTTTCGGTCCGTTTGGGACCGTTTTCAAGGGTTCAAGGGATGGTCCATACTCGATCGGACCAAAACTAAGTGAGTAAAATGTGGAATGATGAACTTAACGCAATGAATTTTAACCCTTAATCTCCCGATCCAGACCAAAACGAACGTATGACTTTTCGAGTTTAGCAAAACTATTTTTGACCAGAAAACCTTAAAGATTGGTAAATGTCTCTTCTAAATGTTTAATGATAAATGTATTATAACTTATTGTAACTTTGTATTAAACTTTTAGAACCCTTGAAAAAGGTCCCAAACGGACCGAAACGTCGGGAATAATCAAAAACTAGTGTTTTCCATTCTCCTTGAGACTGCGAAGCCAAACCGTAACTTGCTATTATCAGACTTCTTTAAAAATGGCTATGAATGAACATCTGTGTGAAGTTTGATGAAATAGTTTTGTTAAAAACTATCCTCAAGCGGTGATGTATAAAATTGCAAAAAAAACGTTGTACAGTCGGAACCCGCTCGTTGAGCCACAACCTCCACCCAACCAACAATTCGATTCGCTAGTTGGGTGAAGTGACAGCAGCACAAGGGGCGTGCGCATTGTTTTTTTTAATCATGTTTAGCTTGGAAGTAAAAAGTAAAATTTTTCAATTTGTTTTACATTTAGAGCAAAACTGATACGTTTTGCAAGATACATATATGGCCAATGCGAGAAATAATTATTTTCACCAATTTTTAGTCGGTGAAGTGAAAATATAGATGTTTATGAAACCACCCGGACCAAAATGCAAACACAAAACGCTTTCAATGATCGACAAAATAAAGATCGCCGATGTTTTGCATTTGTTTCGAAGTAATTGTACATATTGTTTTTTTTTTAAAGAAATATGAAATAGAAATTCTTCTCGATTATCAGTAAAGTTTAGGAAACCAAAAACTCATTAGCTCGCCCCTCGGAATTACAGATTGGTTGTCATTTTCAGTTTGACATTGAATTATGACATCCAGGTGCTTTTTAGTTGGCTGACAGCCCAACTAACGGAGCCCCAACTAAAAAGCCACCCAACTATTAAGCCCCCAACCAGCGGGTCATGACTGTACGCAATTTTACAGGGTGCGGCAGGAAAAAATGCGAAAAGTTCAAGGCACTATTACACGCTAAATATGGGATATGTATGACATTTTTTTCATGACAGTGTATCAGTCAATGTCTATATTCTAGCACTGAAAAATAAAAATGAACATATTTGATGTTTAACATGTGATAATGTAGGCCTAATAAGCGGATATCAATAAACTGCGCGCCCAATGGTCATTAAACAAAATGACTATAACAGTAACAAAATTAGCTCAAATTCGATGAACAACCAGACCACACTGATCCAGAGCCATGTAGTTTCACATACCAGATGAAATAAGTACATATATTTGATGATATTGTAGAGAAAATCAAAAATTTCGTTTTATCAGATGCGAAATTTAGCGACCTGTGCGATTTTCTGCGGTTTGAAAATTCTGGTTGTCTTCATCTTCAGGCGCCGCCCTGTAAAGGTTAGTGACCAAAATGGGAAATTTTTTAATTAACTTTTCAGAAAACTAGCCTATTATAGATCATGGAACGTTGAAACATAGATTGGTTAATGTCAAATGGACGAAAATGAGGTTTGAAGTTGAAAAACACTTTCCATTTTTTTCCTGCCGCATACTGTACAGCACTCGTCGCAGTTATCCAACGAGGCTTGCCGAGATGAACGACTCGTTAAGTAAAAATCTCCATTCTGCACCTTTTTACGTAAACTACTATTAAAATTTTGATTCCAAATAGGGAGAGAATAAATATTATAAAATGCCACAAGGAAATATTGATGAAAGGAGACATCGCCATTTAGAAAAATATAATATATGCAGATTCCAGAGAATGATAAACCATCAGGATAGGTAGAGACATCGAGATATAGAGAATCTACTGTATGTAAGAATATACACGGAACCGCCAAACTACCCAAAATTGAGTTCTTTTGACGCAATCCCATAGTTCGGCCCAATAAGCCAAATTTGAGTAAATCGATTAAACTCACACTAGGTAAATTGCCTTCACCTCCAGCAAAAACATTTACTTAAGAATAGGTAAATTCAACCCAAGACCCCCCCTCATTCAACCTAAATTTGAGTAAACCTGCATTTACCCAAAATTGGCTTATTGGGCTCAAGGACCCCCGTTGGGTAGATGCATCTCTGTTTGTTTTTGACAACATCGGTGAGGGAAAGAGGGAAAACAACCTAATTTTGGGTAACTAGTTTATTCGATATACTCAGCTTTGAGTAAAATCGACCCAAAAATTAGGTAGTTTGATTTCTCCGTGTAGAGAGTAATCAGATTTTGTTCACTAACTGTAACAGAGCTGCATGCCACTCAAATTGTTGCTAAAACAAAGCGATTGAATAATTTCCTACAAGCATCAACTTCTTTATCAGCTTCAGTTTATGCCTGCTAGACCTAGACCTTACCCATCAGAAACCACGCTCTCGCATGATGTCGTGAAAGAGTATAAGAGATGCATCCGCGCTAAACTAATCATTATCACATGCAGGGTTGTTACGAGAAGGGTGGAAAAAATTCCGCGCCAAATCCGCGCGAGTTAAATTTTAATCCGCGCCAAATCCGCGCGATTCTGGAATAAAATTCGCGCCAAATCCGCGAGAGTGTAAAGATAAATTTATTTTGTTTTTTTTTTTACTTTACGTTATTGAAGAAATCCATTAAACTGGAATTAACTAGTTGAGTGCTTGATGAAGAATGAACTTTTGATTTGTAAATCAACGCAACTCATCTCGATTACTGTAAGCTTTCTGTTTGAAATTGAAGACATTTCTGCAAAACTCCCGATTTTTTTGCTAAAAACATCCCTTAAATATATTTTAACCAATTTTTGATAAGAATTCATTAGTCAAAATCTCAGGAGAAACATGCCCAGAACTAGGTACTGAATTCGTGGGAAAAATATAAAAAGTTGGAGAAATTTAAAAGGGAACTGAAATAAATAAATATATTTCTGTAAAAAAAAAAAACATTGAAATAAACAGAACGTGGAGACTTTCTTTAAGTATTTCTGAATATTTTTGAAAACAGTACCTGAATACAAATTTTTTAGAAGAATTTTTAAAACCAATTAGAGAATTTGAATTTGAGAGTATCCTAAAGAATTCTTATAAGACACTTCGATTTTTTGAGTAATACCTTAGCAATTCTTGAATGAATCTTCAGTGAGGAATTTTCTCAAGAGAATACTGTCCACTGAAATTCTTACAGGGTTTTCCTGGATATATTAGGAATTTCTCTAACAATTCCTGCAGTAATATATTCAGGAATGCCTGCAGAGATTCCCCAGAAATTTTTGCTAAAGTTTTCAGTAACAATTCTTGCAATGATTTATATGCCTTTTTCAAAAGTTTTCTCTAGGATTCCCCTCATCTGATTTTCCCCCAAATAAACTAGCTGTTTTCTAGAAATCTTTTTTAAAAATATATAGCAGGTGACTTTTAAAATTGTACCGGTAATTCGGGCAGATTTTTTCGGAACTAGTCTTTCGGCTTCTGATGAATTGAATTCCTGGGAATAAATTTGATTTTTTTTTTGAGAAACTTGTGTTCTTTGACAGTTGAATTTAGATACATAACATACCCGTAATGGAAATATTGGAGGAATTGTTGCACAACTTCCTCAGAGAAATATTTTGAAGAACTGATGAAAATCGTAAAAAAATGTTGTAAACCAAAATGAAAACTTGCTCTAAATTCTTCACTAGCACACAGCGCTTTCTCGAGCACATTCGTCCGCTCCAAAATCCGCCCAAAGAAAAACGAGAAAACAGAAACCAGTCCCAAAGTTCCGCTTGCTTTGTGTTTTTTGTCGGACTAAACAATAAGACCACCGGTTCTATTTCATTCAAAATGCCCAAGTTTGACGATATGGTACTCGGTTTTTAGTGAGCCGATTCGGCTGAAGATTTGGCAACCACCATGAATTTACGGGAAATTTGAATTGTATTGGATTGATTGAGTTTTGTTCACTTCTTCCAAAGTTACAGATATACGGTGCGACAAAGCAATAACACCAGACTTTTATGATGATTATTTGTGGTCAATTCAATAAAAATGTCCCTAAGTTTAAATGACATCCGTAATTATAGTACTAGTATATCAATCATCGAACATCAGATACTCTGATGTATCCTTTGGTAAAGGCAACCTGAAAGTGGCCCTATTGTTTTGTCGTTTCGTATATCTGTAACTCTGGAAGTAGTGAACAGAACTCAATCAATTCAATACAATTCAAATTTCCCGTAAATTCATGTCGGTTGCCAAAATTTCAGCCAAATCGGCTCACTAAAAACCGAGTACCATATCGTCAAACTTGGTAATTTTGTATAAAAAATGACAGGAGGACGTATTGTGTTGTGAGACACTGTATATATAAATGCAATGGCATACGTAGGACCACGCATAACTCGGGAACGAAACGTCCGATTCGTCGGCTTTGTGACTTGGACTTAAAACGTTAAAAAACGCAAAGTATGCCAGAGCCAGCTAGTTTAACATATTTTTGAAATATATCGACTGCCTACTACTATATCCAAACCTGGCAATTTAAACAAACACATTTCATAATTTTATTATCAAGTGTCGATAATCTTTCAATTATATCGCTATACACACTACCAAAATCAATTCCGCGCCAAATCCGCGCGAGGGCCAAATTCCATAAATAAATCCGCGCCAAATCCGCGAAAATCGCGAAATCCGCGAAATTCGCGAAATCCGCGCTGTTGTAACAACCCTGCACATGTTCATCGTAATGGACGAGCCTCTGTCTGGCGGCAGCGCCAGCGGCGGCTTGGCTGCTTACACCACAGAGATTTCTTGCCACTACTCGTTTCATCATGGTGTGACTTTCGTTTTCATTTCAGATTAGAAACAGTGCGGTTGAACGTTCTCTCGAAAAGCGTGATAATTTGTATGCGTGGTTAAAATTAGATTAGATGGAGGGGACATGGGGCAAAATGGAAACCCAATGTTTTGAGCATATATTCGCCTGTTTCTTTGCACAGGCAATAGGACAAAATCGGCGAAGTACTAGAATTGAAGTAATAAGCTGAATTTTTATATGGTGAGAAGGTTTTCCGTTTCTGTAATGTATTCCCAACTAACAATCGCAAGCCGCAAACAAGCATGCATGCTGAATTGTTGCTTTATAATAGTAATGATAGCTGAACTAAAATTATGCTGTACACATTACTATACAAATGTTTTTTTCAATAGGAAGCAATCAGTGAAGTACTAGATTGAAAGTAGTGAGCTGGATTTTTGTATGGTGAGATGATCAATTCTTCATTTCTGTAATGAAATGGTGCAAACAGCGTGGGTTATACGATTTCTTGACTAATTTGATGATGTTTGAGCAAAAGTTTGAGTAACTGTGTTGTTCAAGTTTCAAGAAATAAATAATACAACAACACAGTTACCCAAACTTTTGCTCAAACAGCATCAAATTAGCAAGGAAATCATATAACCCACGCTGTTTGCACCGTTTTATTGCAGAAATGGAGAATTGATCATCTCACCATACAAAAATCCAGCTCACTACTTTCAATCTAGTACTTCACTGATTGCGTCCTATTGAAAAAGTAGCCAATGTTCAACCTTTCGTATCGGTATCAACAATTATAAATTAAAACACTTTTCAAGCGTTTAATAATATTTTTATTCGACTTGCAGTTATTTCTTTACAAAATAGTTTAACAAGACCTTTCTCTGCTTCTTGTCAAGTACATGCAAAAATTAGAACATGTATCTGTACAATGTGTTTTTCACAAGTCAAATAAGCGCTTTCGTTTCATCATACTTCGACTTAGTGTACAGGATGAAAAACACGTGTTTTTTTACTGAACAGCAGCTGAATTAACGTGTTCTTCAGTTGTTAACCATAAACAGAACATTATTCACCACTGCTGAATAGGAGTCAAAGTGTAATCATTATACAACCACGGGAAGTTTATGTTTTGATTTGAGCGCGTTAATTCATCATCTCTAGGATGGCGCAGATAGGAAGGCAAGCGGCTGGCAATCGATGGGTCTCGAGTTCGAATCTTGATTTAGGTAAATGTATTTGTAGTTATTATTTCACAATAGTTGTTCACAGCATAAAGTGTCAATCATAAACTCTCGTAGAAATTGAAAAGTTTAGCATTTTATTTTTTTAAATCATTTTTGCAGTAGCTGAATAACAGCTTTACTATCAGTTTGTAAAATGTTTTAAACAACAGTTCAGTTGGTACACAACACTATGCTTTATTGTTTCTCCAAATTTGTGTGAACAAAACCCGAACAAAGGTTGTGCCTGAAAATTATCCAAATGTTATTCAGCACCATGCTGAATTAATTCGTCGTAAAAGTGCTTGTAAAAAGAGTAATTGTTAGTTGGGTTAAAGGTCGGACTCGCTTATTATCCGGAGAAGGGTTCTGGCGCTTCCCAAAATAATAGTTTTACAGAGCATTCCGTTCCCCAGATATACGTTTGAGAGCCCGACTCCGGATAATCGAGTCCGACCTGTAGTGTAACAGCTAGTCGAGGGGTCGAAATATACATCTCTATAAATAAAAAAGAGTTTAAATTCGTTTAAAGGCATTAAAACATACGAAACTGTTAAAACAAAAGATTTTGGCTCAGTTATACGCATGTGGTGCCCGAGCCTTCCAAATAAACGAATAAGTAAAAAAAAACATACGAACGGTGGAACCGATCAGCATAAATTTTGCACTGTACGATCCGTCTTCAGGATGGCTGTATTTATATGTAAGAAAAGTTATGGAAATCATCTGAAAAAGTATTAAAACTGTAGAAATACTGATTTTTATTGGCCGACAAGAAATTCAGCACTATCAACATGAAACCAATCTAGAGTGAGGTTCTGCAATAACCTCAACAGTTGTCCAACCACCACAACTTGACAAAACAAAGTTTTCCGGGACAGCTGGTATTCAATAAAATGTACAGTTGACTTAAAATAAAATTACCGTATACCCCCGTTGGTTTGACCACATCTAATCTGAACACTTTTTAATTTGACCTCCTCTAATCTGCACATCGTTCAAACTAAAAATGGTTCAAACGTCATTCTTCCCATGGAACGGGGTGAAACGGAACGCAGAATCAAAACAAAACTGCAAATCAGGTTACCATCAGTGTGTTTCATGACGCCCACAGTATTACTAGAAGTTCAAATTAAAAAATGAACTCCGTTGGTTTTCATGAGGTGTCGTTCAAACTAACGGGGATAGACGGTATTTTGCTTTTTGTTTTATATTTGTTATGAAATTACGAATCTACTAAAACCCTCTCCATTCAAAGGAAGCTATTCTTTCTTTAATCTCATAGTCAAGACTACTCCAGACTGTAGATAGCCCTAAAAGGTATTAACAATAACATTTTTATGTTCTGTGATACATTCATGTGTTTAGATTTCACAATGTTTTAGAAAAAGCGTGATAAAAACGAGAGTGAATTTGGCGAGTAGTGAATAAAAATGACTAGTGATAAAATCGAAACACCACTGTTCTTCACAGATTGTGCCCTATTGGCAAAAAAAAATGTAAGAAAAAAAAATAACAATCAATAGGGCACATTTCGGGCCCATATAGCCGAGGCGGTAAACGCACGGGTATTCAGCATGACCATGCTGAGGGTGACGGGTTCGATTCCCGGTCGGTCCAGGATCTTTTCGTAAAGGAAATTTCCTTGACTTCCTTGGGCATAGAGTATCTTCGTGCCTGCCACACGATATACGCATGCAAACTGGTCATTGGCAGAGGAAGCTCTCAGTTAATAACTGTGGAAGTGCTCATAGAACACTAAGCTGAGAAGCAGGCTTTGTCCCAATGAGGACGTTACGCCAAGAAGAGAGAGAGAGAGAGAGAGGGCACATTTCGTGGAGTACTATATTTGTAGTAATAAGCTGATTTTTTTTGTACGATGAGATTAGAGTGGATAAATTCACCGCTTTTGCAATTGAATGTTACTTGCACCATGGGTAGGGTAAATGTGCCCATCACTGTTGTGATAGTGTAAATAAATTCTAAACCAAATCAGTTCCTTGCAACATCGTATGGGTTTTAAAACGTTAGTCGGTAAATAAGAAAGAATCGAGGAAGGTGCTGTTCCTTTTAATTCCACTAAGTATTTGCATACTTTGACAGACATGTATTTCGACCTCAACTGTAAGATCGTCTTCCGTGTCTCGTACTTGACTCGACGAGATACTGAAGGCGAGTTTACAGTTCAGGGCTGGTAGCAAAGACTGATGGTTGAAATAGTTATTTTAGTGACCAAGTTCACGAAAATAGTGACTTACAAATGGCAAAAAAGTGACTAAATAGTGACTTCTGGTAAAAAAAAATATGGTAAGCGGCCAAAAGTTGTGAGCCGAACTTGATTCAGAAAACCTTGGGGTACCGCGTAATAAATATTTCCAGGAAAACCTTCTCCACTAAAAGTTATTAAAATAAAAAATATGTGTATACAATTCTTAGCAGATATTGTGCAGAACTAGGTGGATATTAAGTCAATGAACGAAAACAATTGTTGGCACCTACAGCTTCTCGGTTTCAGTAGAACTTTAATGGGGAAACATTGGTGCGAGGCCCTGGTATTTTTAGTTATAGCTGTTATTATCTCGAAGAATTTGAGATCAAATACTCAGAGGTTTATTGAACAAATTTCTGAATAGATTTATATGAAAATTATTGCAGTTATTTCCTTTGGGTTTTAAACGCATAGACAACGTTTGGGCAAATTTATGCAAGAATTGCTCGCATTTCTTTGAAATTATCAAAACTATAGGAAGGTAAAAATTAAACAGAAATTGATTAATAGAATAGAATTCCTGTAGTATTTGTTAACGTATACATTTCAAACATTTCTGAGATATTGACCAAAATGACGAAAATTTAATGAAAATTTCAACAAAATTGCCAATTTATCGAAAATTCACATATTTGAAACTTTTTTTTAAGAAATTAATAGTCCAAGGTGCAATTTCTCAGTTTTGAGCGGATTCTCCGTTGAGTTCCAAAGGAAGTCATTTAGTTTACAGAGACGCTAGTCACTGGAGTATCTAGAAATCTGGGAAGTTTGGGAAGTCCCAGCTGCAATCGAACAGGCATGTTTTCTCTTTCATCAAACGTTTTGATGTAGTCAACATCTTTTTCAGGGTATAATAATTATTAGCTATCGTTTTCAATAAGCTTCATTATTGTCAGAAGCAATTGTTTGCTTTGCTTCTTGTTGAAAACAAAATAGTCAAAACAGCATTTGGGGATGTTCCCAAAAAAACTTGTCAAAAATAGCGCACAATTTTTTGAAAATTACTGGAAGATATAATTTCGAAGATATCTCTTCCAAACATTTGTCATAGAATTTTATCAGGATTTTTTTTCCAGGCGTCGAACTAGAATATCATACCTACAGAAATTCAGACAAAAGCTTTTACTAAAGATAAAATTTCACAAGTAATATTTAGTGATTTTCACCAAAATCCTGCATGATTTTATGAAGAAATGGCCATGGAGGCCATACAGGAGCAAACTTCGAGGCCTGCTTCGACAATTGTAATGTTGATTCCACCAAGAATTTCTTCAAGAGTTCTGCCAAATATTTCCTCAAATTCCTATTTTACTTAATAAAAATCCTCTATTTTTTATTTCCGAAGATGCTAAGTAGGATAGACAAGTTTATACAGATTTTTCACCAATATTTGTTTCGGTAATAGTTCAAAAACCTTCATCAATTTACTGTAGAATGACCAGAAACTTCAATGGGAAAGAATGCTTTCTAGTATAGTTGCATGAATACTGTGTTAAAAAACAACACTTTCAATTAATAGTTTCGAACTGGAAATCTTCCTGATAAAGACGCCTAACTTAACTTAAAAATACTACGAATCGAAATCAGTCACACTACATAGGCGATTGATACATTTGCAAACACAACTACTGAACATGTTGTTGTCTCCAGTCACACAATGCTTGATTTGTACTTTTTATCACTCCATCTTATTTTTCTCGCTGATTAGATTATGATTTTACACAAAACTTTAAAAATATTTGAAAATAGTGACTTTTCAACAGAAAAAGTGACTTTAGTTGAAACATCTTGAAAATAGTGACTTTTTAGTGACTGACCCGAAAATAGTGACCAAGTCACTAAATAGTGACTCGCTACCAGGCCTGCAGTTAAGATTCAAAGTGCAATATAAAATGCTATGTTTAGTGTTGACCAGTTTACCCCACAACCCCCTATATATCTGCATAGAGAGCTGAAAGGCCAACCTGAATTCAATTCTAAATTGTTGCTTTCGCCGGGAAAATGCTATTTTGAGAAGAACCTTCAGTGTTTTATCCTACCGCAAGATAAAACGCTGTTGCGGTTATCATTATCATCATATATTGCGATTGATGGTTATTAGACCAGCATTTGAAAAGAATGAAACAACCATCGCGAATTCCTACTTCAGGCCAAATATTTCAATAGGTCCTATCTGCATTTGAGAGGCTCTCTTTGTTAACTTTCTCTTTCAATCATTGCAATGTAATGGTACACTTTTCAACTACTTTTGCAGCACAAATCAAAAGACGATTGTTTTGACCATCGTTCTATGCAAGGAGACAATCATAATTCAAATAAACAAACTGAGATATTAACGATAGAGAGGGAAACCAAAGAGAGCCTCTCTTCTGCAGATTGGACCTTTAGATATGTTTGGCCTGATTTCTCCAGGCCTTCCTGAGCGTATTTCCCATTATTTATGCAATCTCTGACCAGTAACAGGTAGAGCAGAATCCCCTCTATCTGATAACGGAATAAGTTTACATAAATAAATTGATATACGCCTAGTAGAGAAGGAAACGGTGATTCGTGCAATGGTTGTTCCGTCCTTTTCACAAGTTTGTCTATAGTCAGCACATGCCCGAGCACGGGGTTAAACGAAACAACTGCTGGTGTTGAGCCTTATGCCTGGTTTAGACGATGCAAGTGACTTGATTCAAGTCAATGGAAAATGCCCAATTGAATGCGAATAGAATGTGTAAACACCGCAGTTCATCTCAGTTGAGAAACTGACTTGACTTGAACGAAAGTTGAACATTAGTGTGGGTCATCGGAACCGTTTTCTCAGATCAAAGCTTTTTTGGTTCCGTTGCGGGTCCTGGGTATCTGTGCAAAATTTGAGCACGATCGGTTGCGTCTACACTTTGCGCATGGCAATTGAAATTTGTATGGGAAAACATACTTTTAAGTTGAAAAATTTTGTCTGAAACTTTTTAATCGATACTGTAAAATGGATGACAAAGTTTTTCAGGACACTCTAGGTCACAGAGAACAGACGTCTATCTTCGCTTTCTACCTTGTGGAAAACTTTGTAACGGTCATATCAGAGTATGTGGTTATGCTCCCGTTGCACGGCGCTAGCGTCCCATCACATACATGGTTGTGTTGTCATTTTTGTTTCCAGTGCTCGCCGTTTTTGGCCGTTTGGTGCTCGTGTCGCTTTGTAAGCTAGTGTATTTTAACTATAAACACTGCCATCGTGGAGTCAAATCGACTTTATATGTGGGGCAGTCTCCGCTGGTGGCGTTGAGGTGCACTTAAATCCTTTACACACGATTTCGACGTAGTTTTGTTCGAGCTTAAACGTCTGTTCTCTGTGCTCTAGGCTATGTTTTCACTTTATCGGTTACACGGTTTTAGAAAAATTCGAGCTTGTTATGAGAGAAATGCAAAAAAGGATGTTTTCCCATGGAAAACCCCATACAAACTTCAAACGCGATGCGCAAAATGTAGACATAACCGATCGTGCCCAAATTTTTCACACTTATTTGGGTCCTGAAATGGGATCAAAAAAGCTTTGATCTGATGGGATACCATTGAATTTTTCATTTTTCCATATAAACGATGACCCACTCTATTGAACATGTTCAACTTTGTCGATCAAGTCAAACGAAATCATTTCACTTGCCACGTGAATCCCGTCTGACCCCGTGATTCATGTGAGTTGAATTCAAATCATCTGTCAAATGATCTGAATTCAATTCAGTATGCTTACGCACCCCACGAATTGAACAATGTAAACACTTGCTTCAACTAAGATGCATTCAAATGGCCGTTCGAGTCGTTTGCTGAGTCTAAACACATCATTCATTTCGAATAAATATTTATGAGAAGTGTGCAAGTCAAATGCTCGTTTCAGTTGAACAATATAAACCAGGCATTATGCCTGGTTTACATGGTGCAAGTGACTTGGCTGAAGCCAATAGAAAGTGCCCTATTGAATGCGAATTGAGCGTGTAAGCACCGTCATTCATCTCTCTTGGGCAACTGACTTGACTTGAACGAAAGTTGAACATGTTGAACTTTCTCATTCAAGTCAGTCAAACGAAATCATCTCACTTGCTCTGTCTAAACCCGCGATTCATTTAAGTTGAATTCAAGTCATCTATCAAGCGAGATTCAATACAGTTTGCTTCCGCATCGCACGAGTTGAACAATGTAAACACTTATGCCTGGTTTAGACAGTGCAAGTGACTTGATTCAAGTCAATGGAAAATGCCCAATTAAATGCGAATTGAACGTGTAAACACCACCATTCATTTCACATGAGCAACTCACTTGATTTGAACGAAAGTTGAACATGTTGAACTTTTTCATTCAAGTCAAACGAAATCGTCTCACTTGCCCCGTGTAAACCTGCGATTCATGTTAGCTGAATTCAAGTTATATGTCAGTGAGATGAATTAAATTCAGTTTGCTTACGCTCCGCTCGAGCTGAACAATGTAAACACGTGCTTCAACTGAAATGCATTCAAGAGCATTCAAGTGAACACTCAAGTCATTTGCTCAGTCTAAACACATCATTCCATTGGATTGAACATCTTTGAGAAGTTAGCAAGTGGAATGTTCGTTTCAGTTGAACAATGTAAACTAGGCATTATTTCAACAGGACGCAATCAGTGAAGTACTAGATTGAAAGTAGTGAGCTGGATTTTTGTATGGTGAGATGATCAATTCTCCATTTCTGCAGTGAAATGGTGCAAACGGCGTGGGTATTATGATTTCTTGACTTATTTGATGCTGTTTGAGCAAAAGTTTGAGTAACTGTATTATTGTATTATTTATTTCTCGCAACTTCAACAACACAGTTATCCAAACTTTTGCTCAAACAGCATCAAATAGGAGGCAATCAGTGAAGTACTAGATTGAAAGTAGTGAGCTGGATTTTTGTATGGTGAGATGATCAATTCTCCATTTCTGCAATGAAATGGTGCAAACAGCGTAGGTTATATGATTTATTGGCTAATTTGATGCTATTTGAGCAAAAGTTTGAAACTGTGTTGTTGTATTATTTTTTCCTGCAACTTCAGCAATACAGTTATCCAAACTTTTGCTCAAACAGCATCAAATTAGTCAATAAATCATATAACCCACGCTGTTTGCACCATTTCACTCCAGAAATGGAGAATTGATCATCTCACCATACAAAAATCCAGCTCACTACTTTCAATCTAGTACTTCACTGATTGCGTCCTGTTGAAATAAGTGTTTACATTGTTCAACTCGTGCGATGCGGAAGCAAACTGTATTGAATCTCGCTTGACAGATGACTTGAATTCAACTTAAATGAATCGCGGGTTTAGACAGAGTAAGTGAGATGATTTCGTTGATTTGATGCTGTTTGAGCAAAACTTTGGATAACTATGTTGTTTATGTTGCAAGAAATGGAGAAAACAACAACACTGTTGCCCAAAGTTTTGCTCAAACAGCATAAAACTAGGCAAGGAATCATAATACCCACGCGTTTTGCACCATTTCATTGCAGAAACGGAGAATTGACCTTCTCACCATACTAAAATTCAGCTCATTACTACAAATCTAGTACTTCACCGATCTGCCCTATTGATCATCTCACCATACAAAAATCCAGCTCACTACTTTCAATCTAGTACTTCACTGATTGCGTCCTACTGAGATGCATTCAAGAGCATGCAAGTGGACACTCAAGTCATTTGCACAGTCTAAACATATCATTCCATTGGATTGAACATCTTTGAGAAGTTTGCAAGTCAGATGCTCGTTCTAATTGAACTGTCTAAACCAGGAAATCAATAGAACAAAAAATCAACGCACATAATCTGATCATCTGTAGCATATACTGTGGCGCGGCTCTGTACCATCATCAACCAGAGGATCGAGGAATCGAACCCCGGTTTCGGATAAATTATCGAAAAAACTAACAACCTACCATAACGTGCCCTAAGTATCAAAAGTTACATAAGAGAGCGAGAGAAAAAAATGAGAAGAGAAAGGAAGGAGAATAGGTATGAATTGGGGAAAATGTCGAATTCTTCAACCTGAAGCACTTGCACATATTATTCGGCAGATTGACATTAATTAACCAGCTGTAAAGGCGCATATAGTGCTAATAAATGCCATTTTAACTGATTATTGGTTACCTGGGCGATGATATCGATGTACGATTTTCTTCTACTTTCAAATATTTGTCATGTGTAATAGGACCTTCAGGAATGGGTCATGATTTCAAGCAACATTCAGAGAATCTGTATGAATTTTTAGAAATAGGTTTTTTTATCATGATACGAGAGTTGAAGGTCGAGTAAATTAAAAAAAAAAATACCAAATCATATGTGACCCATCTTGAAAGTATCCGCAAAACGTATAGAGATAAGTGACATTTCAACACACGAACACTAGCGCAATTTTTTCCTCACACAAAAGTGCACGCCGATTGAAAGGCTATTCAGATTGCATATGCAAATATTACCCAATCGAATTGGGTAAAACGAGTAAATAATGATAAAACTAACATCCGGGGCAAGAGTACAAATATTTTCCTCGCAGTTTCACAACTACATCTACAAAAAAGGCACGCATACATTTGAACGTGATTACCTCTATAATGAACATTCGTTTCCTTAACTCTCCTCTGTTCAAACATCTGACTTTACTCTTGTTTGACAATCCAATCATAGTAGTCCAGCATTATTGTTTAGTTTGACTGCATCATAAACTTAAGCAAATTACTAGACATGGCGAACTGCGCTGCTAAATTTAATTCAACTGATTACGTTGCTTTGCTCTGATAATTGATCAGTGTTGTTTTATCTCCATTATCACTCGCCACAGTAAAGTCATGCTGCATCAACTGCTGATAGGTATAGAAAATTGAAGGCAGTGGCCTTGAAACAATAAACACGCGCACAGCCGTCGCTATAGATACGACCATCATCCATCCCTCATCCGCTGCACCCGTTTTGCTCTCTTTATCAGAGATAACGTGCAGGGCTTACTAGTTCGAACGAAATCTCATCGGCTTACTAGATCGGCGAAAACACCTTAAGCCGGCAGGGAAATTAAATCCTCGGATTTCGCGATTTTTAGTGAATCAAAGAAACGTTATGTAATGAACCTTAATAAAAAAAAAAAAATCATAATCGAACCTTGGCCCCCAGCACAACACTGCTGTGAATGAAAATACGCACACGCGAAACAGGCGCTGAGGGCAGGGGGTGAAACAAATTTCTAGCCCTACTTCGAGTCAAGGTCAAAGTTTACCCCAAAATGAGCGCGATTCCTACCTCAATAACCGTTCAAATTAAACGAAATTCCACGTACCTGCGTTCCCTTGCCGGAACCGGGTGGTCCCAAAAGGATCGCGTTGATTCCGGTGGATTGCTCCTGCTCCGGTTTCGGTGCTACGGCTGCTGCATTTGGGGCCATCTTTCGTTCGGTGGTGTACGGTTACAAGCTGAACCCGGAAAGCATCAGAAACAAAACAGCCATCATGAGTTTGCAAATTCATGCACCCCATTACCGGCGGCAGCCCACTTACCTGAAGCTGAAGCGGAGAATTCCGTGAAGGTTGATTTACAGAAGCACACTTTTAATTCCCCCAGGAAGAAACGACGGACGCGAGAAATGAAATCGCTTCCGACACGGCACCAAGCAAACGACTGAACACGACACGACGAACCGGTTGCAGTGGCAGGCAGTAAACGACTGACAGGCATGTGACAGCTGCCGCCGGCGTGTCCGCCCACATTGAACGATTTCCTGTCAACAGCTGCCATCCGAACGATATTTTCGAGACAAGGAAGTGAATCACGCCGGTGCGTTTTGAATCACGGTGGAAGGGGGGCGACACATCCAGATTTGGATTATTTATGTTTTGGTCATGCGTGCTCACTACGGACAAAAAAATAGAAAAATAAGAAACAAAACAAACAGCGCTTCAATCCTTTGTTTTAGTAGGATGAAAATTGGAGCCACATGCTTAATAAGGAAACCAATGCCCTATTTTGTTTATTGCTGTGTGCGTTCAAGATGCAAACGATGCCCAAATGCGCTCCAAACGCGGTAACACAGTGTTACCAAAGGTGCCATACTGAAAATTCTCTCAGTTCAAGTCAGTCTTGTTAGAATTTTCATGACACTGCGTACCGTTGTACAGAAATCACACTCGTATCCATACGCGCCAACTTGTGACGTAGTTGGGGGGGGGCGAGGCCTCTCGAAATCAATGAAATTCGAAAAATATTGACGCTGTTCATCTTATTTAGTCATATTCACGTAAGAACTAGCACATTGAGCTGAAAAAAGTTGAATATTGTCCAATTTTGGAGAGCTTCGCCCCCCCAACTACGTCACAAGTTGACGCCTATGCTCGTATCACATGTCTGTCTGGGGTATAAGAATGCCTTATAAAAATTGATCGTGCTTGCTATGACAAATTGCGTAAGATAGACTTATGAAAAGAACAAAAAAAATCCTAAAATGATGCAGACTGGATTCGATCCAGGAACGTCGGGATCGCCGGGCCCGTGTTTTATCCATACGGCTACCGACGCACAGTGGGAAAAATCGACCCAAAAAACGGATCTTTTAACGCCGCTGGTTTCGGTGCGTGAAGTTGACCATTTCTGACGTAAAAAAGTACGAGAAATCGATTGGTGCTAAATTCATTCACCGCACGGCACGGGAAGTGGTTCATTTTGCCCCATTTTGCTCTTTTTTCATACAAAAAGAGAATCAAAATGTACTTTCAAACAACTAACACGGCTGTAGATCATTGAAAATAGCTGCAGGTGTACTTAGAGGTTAATAAAAATCATAAACATATATGAATGATCCTTTTAAATGCTTATATTGCACTATATGCCCCAACAACCGCTGGAAATTGTGAATTTAACATGATTATGAATGGATTTAAATGTTACTAATTTGAATTTCTTTTTTTTTGCATAAACTAAAAGCGCTAGATCTGTTATCACCAGAATCATCTTCGGAAGTTGTCCAATTTGCCCCATTTTGCCCTATTATCATAGAAAAATGAGATTCAAAATGTATTTATAAGAAACAGATACTGTAATGGAACGTTGAAATTAGTATTAGTTGCAATTGGAAGCTAACAGCTGTCATGCGCATAAATGAAAGATATTTTCCCTATTTTGCCCTACATGCCCCTAAAATTGCTGGATGATAACCTTTTTTCGATTGTTTTGTAATGCCACTGGTTGCAATACATGAAGTCCTAGATCATTTTTTAAATATACAAATACGGTTTATCGATAAGGTTTAGAATCATTCACGGGATGGTACAAATAGCTGTCCATTTTACCCCAATTTGCCCTGATTTGTTGTCGCCTCATGAATGAATTGATTTCCCCAATTTGCTTGTGTCCGAATTGATGGATCTTTGTTACTGAAACCAATGTAATCGAAAGGACAGTTAAAACATGACTTTGGTGGGGAATACAGGGTATAATAAGCATTAACCCTAATCTTAATTTGTGGCAAATATGCACACAACTGATTAAATGAGGCATCTTATATATATATATATATATATATATATATATATATATATATATATATATATATATATATATATATATATATATATATATATATATATATATATATATATATATATATATATATATATATAAGTTATAAAACGGGGCTGCGGATAGAGGTTTTTAAAAAACACAAAATTGAACTTCACACTTAGAGCTCTGACTCTAGACTGATTTATTATACCTATCCTGAGTCCCTGACTACCTATGAGCCCTGTCCAGCTACTTGCTGAGTATGCACACTCTATTGGATCGCGTTGTGGTGCCTCGTGGTGGTGTCCGGTTGCGGTGCTGTAGACTGTTCTTCGTAGAAATGCGCGCGGAGTCGTTGCAGCTCCTTCTCTAGCTCCACCTGCTGACGTTGCAGATTCCTTACTTGATGGTGTTGACTATTCTGGTCGTTTACGATGTTCGGTTTGTTTGGTTGGTGGGAAGCAACCATAACTGAACCCTCCTCAAGTACGGAACGTCCCGGTCCGTTGGTTATGTTTTTCACGATGACTTTGATGATGATGCAAATACCGCAAAATCCAAGTATGGTTGATATCGAAATTCCTCCGAACGTTGTCCAAAGTTTGAAATGTAGACTGTCTTGTTGCAGATATACGTGGTCCAATTTTTGCCGGTTACTAACTGCAGTATTGCTGATCTCTGCTATGTCGTGTGGTTTATGAAGACTCCATTCCATTAAACTGTTGTGAAATGCATTGTTGATTACTTCGGTGTCGATGAACGTTTCCGAACTTCGGAATGATTGGCCGTTGAAGTTGACGGTGCAGTTGTTGAATTTGATGATGAAATTTCCGGTGATTCTTCTGGTATCTGGTCCGCAATTTGTTTCCAAGGTGTGGTTGACGGCATTCGAGATTAATAGGGTGTTCTCGTTTACCAGTTGTTGGGTGGTTTCGTTTTGGAAAATAGAACTGCATCGTGACTGTTTTCCAAATATGATGGCTTGGATACAGTCGTCCTCAAACTCTGTGATGAATGTTGATTTTTGGACGAAATCTTCTGGGTTTCTGGTCGTGAATAATTTGTTACCATGTCGTATGATGTGGCTTGGGTATGATCTGATTATTTGATTATCCACGATGAGTGGGTAGATCCTTGTGATTGTCGATGTTGTAGATTCCAGCTGTGGAACGTTAAGGATGTACAGTAAATCACCGTTTCTAACAGCAACCTTCGGGGTAACGAATTGAAGTGCTTCGTCTGGGAAGTGGATGAGTACTCCTTGGTCTTGAAGGGTTGATTTGATGATGTTAATTTCCCGCGTAGATAGAATTTTGTTGTTACTGATGGAGATCTTTGAGAGGGTGATGGCTTCTTGAATGTTGTCCAATAGCTCGTTGATGACGTCGACGTTTAACATTGTTGTGACTGCATCTAAGGCATCCAGGTTTGCCTTGTTTTTACTGTTGAGGGAGTTAGCTATTTGGTTAACGGTTATCGTGAGCTGCGTAATCCTGTTGTTGATGTTGTCGTTTATCTTGTATTGGTGGTTGTTTTGGTTAATAAGCTCGTTCATGGTAGAGTTGATGATGTGTAAGTCCTGCGCATCCGGTGATCCAGCTATCCATTTCCACGCGGTGCCTAGTGAATCCCATCGTCGGTGGCGACGTGCCTGCTGTGGCTTCAATCCATAGAGAGTTGCATATAGCTTCTTAATCCTGAACTTGATCACTTCGTGTAAGGGGTTGTTAGTATTTGTTAGTTTGTTATAGAATGAATTGGTTATAATTTCCATGCTCTCCTCAATTCTATCTAGCTTCACTGGGTGTATGATTTTTATGTTTCCGGTTTGTATCTTACAATCGGTTATTTTGATTTCGACAATTGGGTTATTTCCTATGTTTATAACATTCAAAAATGAGTCTGCCAATGTGTATGGAATTATACTGTATATAATGATCGAAGCACATATTAGCTGTAAAGTTAAAGTTAGTGTGTTAGTATGGATTTAGTATGATTATGGGTTTTTTTTTTCGATTAGTCAATTCAAGATTGGAGGGGACAGATTCTTTTATCTTTCAAGCTTTCCTTTTCCTTTTTAAATTTCCTTTGTGTAGCTTAATATCTCTGAAATCTATCACTGTTTTCCTCCTGTTGACCCTAACTTTCTGTTTTCTGAATTTAGCTTTTCTTTTATTAGGAATGCCGGAAGTTTTTACAAAAATGTCTTGATCTGGTTCAAAAATTGGGTCGTCCTCCCTAGTTTTATTACGAGAATCAATTTGTTTTTTCTGACGCGCTTCTAATTCTTGAATAATTTCATCAAAGAGTTCGTCCCTATTTTCAAGTATCTTTGGGAGATCAAGTGGTCTTTCGTCGCCATCTTTGCATCCGAAAAATACTTCAAAGGGCGTTAGTTGAGTTGCCGAATGTATGGTTGTGTTGTACAGTTCCGTCGCTATTTTGTATATTTCTTTGTTCAAAAGATCGGGAAACTTATGTTTAATACACCTAAAGATCTCGCTTAAAGTTGAATGGAATCGTTCCACGATACCATTCACTTCGCTGTGATCTGACGGTGTGTGATAAATTTCTATATTAAGCCTCTGAAGGAGACCTCGTATTTCTATTGCCTTAAAAGCGACTTCGTTGTCACACACAATCATCTTTGGGGTTCTAAATGTCGTGAGTAATTTAACGAGACCCCTTTTAATGTCCGGAATAGACCTTGACTTGACAGGGATAAGCATCGCGAATCGAGATAGCTTATCCACTGCGGATAGAAAGATATTTGGACTGGATATGAAGATGTCTATATGGACGATATCGAGAGGTTTAGCAGGGATTGGGGTGTATGCGAATTTAATTTTATATGGGTTCCTCTCGTATTTGTTTTGAAGGCAAATATTACAAAGGTTAACGAAACTTGTTACCTTGTTCCGCATCCTTGGGAAGAAGTATTTTCCAGAGATCACCTTGTAATTATCTTCGATTCCGCGGTGGGCGCGGTCGTGCGTTTCCTCGATGATCTGGTCTTGTCCCTCTTCGGTAAGAATATCCTGCAAAATAGACTGGGTGAGTACAACTTTGAAGGATTTATTACGGGAAAAATAGTTTTTATAAGCTAATTGTATCCATTTTAACCATTTTTCTGGGCATAGGATACAACTCGTTCGGGTCGGATGCATGTAGTCTCGGAAGATACTTATGGCGTTCACTAGAGATGGGAAAACTGATTCAATTTTGAGAGCGAATCGCTCCCGATTCACTCTCAAAAAAGAGTCGACTCTTTTGATCGATTCAGTAACTCATTTCCGGAATTTGATTCAAAAATTCGTTTTTCGAACCGAGTCCTTTCTTATATGCCCAGTTTTTGAGGAAATCTGCTCTCTTGGTACGGACGTCGACGTCGAATTAACAATCTTAGTATGACGTGATAAAATGCAAGATAACACAGATTTTTGTTCCTGCCACTAAAGAATCGAATCACTGGTGCGAGTCAGTCACACAATAAACTAACAAAAAATGATCTAATGGTAAAGATTGCGGTGATCTGCGTCTAATTATTATGAAATTGCGTAATCAGCCAACTCTTTTCAGCAGATTGTTGGACTCGTTATCAACTTCACTGAATCGTAACTCTTTTGAAAAGAATCATGGTTCACTCACTCGGTTTCGCGAGTCGATTCTAAGAGTCGATTCGCGAGTGAGTTGCCCATGTCTAGCGTTCACCAATCCAAATGTTGCTCTGGTGATGGTTCGTCTGAATACAGAGGGGAAAATTTCCTCGTACGATTCATCGTTCCTTGGCCCTTCTGTAATTAAAACTTGATTTTTGAAGACATTAATTGGTCGTAAGGTCATTTTGATCAAGTCACTTGCATCAGATGAGCTGGAGTGGACGGTCCCACTATCACTGTCATCATTATCGTTATTGTCATCAGATTTATCTTCGTCGCTGGATGATGATAAAGATTCTTGTTCGTTAGCATTTATTGCCGGGTTAATATTTATTTCATGGTGAAGACGAGACAAACCGTCTGCGACGACGTTTTGTTTTCCGGGGCGATATTGAATTTCATAGTCGAATTGTTCAAGT
Organism: Aedes albopictus; assembly: GCF_035046485.1. NCBI lineage: Eukaryota > Metazoa > Arthropoda > Insecta > Diptera > Culicidae > Aedes > Aedes albopictus. Next base: position 502,207,652 of record NC_085137.1, on the reverse strand, counting down.
CGCAGTTTCATCCGAATGAGCCTATCATTTGATGTTTTCATATTCAAGGCGTAAGTCAACGGCTTATGATCCGTGTATAAAGTAAATTTCCGACCAAACAGATATGGTCTGAAATATCTGCACGCCCAATCGATAGCGAGAAGTTCCTTCTCAATTGTAGAGTACCTTTCTTCGCTTTTCGTCAGCGTACGTGACGCGAAGGCTATAGGTTTGTCTTTCCCAATGGGCCCTTGTGACAAAACCGCGCCTAAAGCGTAGTTAGAAGCATCTGTGGTGAGCACAAATGGCTTCGAAAGATCCGGACGTTGAAGCACATGGCTACTGGTCAGGATATTTTTGCAACGATTGAAGGCTGATACAAACTCGGGTGAATGAGTGATCTTTTCGCCTTTACGTAGTTGCTGGGTTAAAGGTTTTGCAATTTTAGCAAAATCCTTTATGAATTTTCGGTAGTAACCCATGGTTCCTAAGAACCCTTTGAGTTCGGTTTCATTTTTTGGCAAAGGCCAATTTTGGATAACTTTGATTTTATCCGGATTGGGTTTTACTCCTTCAGGAGTAACTATGTGTCCTAAGAAGGCTACCTCTTTCTGGAGAAATTCGCTTTTATCAATCTGAATTTTCAGATTGTGTTTGCGAAGAGTCTCCATTACTTTGGATATATTTATCAAATGCTCCTGCAGGCTGGTTGAATAGATGATGATATCATCCATGTACACCAGGCAAATCACACCGACATGTTCTCGGAGGATGTTATCCATCACTCTTTGAAATGTGGCGGGGGCGTTCTTTAATCCAAAGGGCATTCTGAGAAACTCGTAGTGTCCTCCTTCGACACTAAAAGCTGTCTTATGAATATCCTTTTTTGCTAGCTCTATCTGGTGGAAGCCAGAAGCTAGATCCAATGTTGAAAAATACTGACATTTTCCTAATTTATCTAGAATGTCTGTTATGTTGGGGATCGGGTAACGATCATCTAAAGTTTTTTCGTTCAACTTTCGATAATCTATAACCAATCTCCATTTCCTTTGTCCAGAAGCATCTAGCTTCTTTGGCACTACCCATACTGGGGAAGACCATGGACTGCTTGAATGTCGAACGATTCCTTGTTCGAGCATTTTCATAATTTGTCTTTGTACCTCTTCTTTGTGACAGAAGGGGTATCTATACGACTTTGTGTATACGGGAAGTTCATCCCTTGTATTGATCTCATGTTGAATTGCACTTGTAAAGGTTAAAGGTTCATTTCCGTGGTGAAACACGTCTTGAAATTTACCAAGCACCTTTGTTAGTTCTGTCCTTTCCTCTGAATTTAAGTGATCCATACGAATATGTTGGTTTAAAGACTCCGTTTTGTTAGAATCCGACTTTTGTGGGGAAGTGACTTCGAAATTATTAAGCTCCACGTTAAGAACATCACCAAGGCTGACTTCTTGGGATTCATTACTGAAGTTGTGAATGAGGATTTCAGCGCGATGATTCTTGCTGGTGTAGAGTCCAGCCAAAATGTGGACGTTTTTCAGCAGTTTGACCTCATTTCCGAAAAGGAAATCTCCGTCCGAAACGGACGTTGGCATGAAGATAGCCTTGGTCTCGTTTGCATTTATATTTATCGTTTCAGGGAATTTTTTGTGGAGTGGGACTTCTATCGATCCAATTCTCAAGGTATCCTTAGCCGTATCGATAACAGCTCTCAATGACTTTAAAGATTCGTATCCTATCAGTCCTTGAAAGAAATTGTGGAAGTCGAATAAGAAGAATTTTTGAGATGGGAGGTTTTTATTGAAATTTACGAACGGATTAAAATATGTGAATTTATCCACAGAGAAGGTTCCACTTATGTTAGTAATTTTATGTTGAGCACCTAATCTAATGGAATTATATGGGACCAATTTCGGTGAGATGTAGTTTTTATTGGCACCAGTGTCAATAAGCAATTTAATCTCTCCAAATTTGGGTGATTGTATCACGATATAGGGAAGGAAGTTGTTGGTCATTCCTCTTGGGGAATGTCCAGTCCCAGATGAAAATTTAGGTTTTCACCATTGACAGGTGAATCAGAATTCGAATTTTCTTCAACCGGAATGTTAGCTTGGTGTTCATCGTTTGTCATCTGACCGTAACTTGGTTCGCAGTTACAACATTGGGTGTCGTAACCAGTAACATCTGGTTGTTCGCACTGGGGTTGAACGGATTCATGGTGATTTAAATTAGAGTGATATTGTCTAGTTTGTTGCGACATTATCTCTGGTTTAATTTGGAGTCGGCCAGGTTGTGGACTGAAGCGATTGTTGTGTTGTGGGATGAAGTTACTGGCATGCTTTTGTTGGGGAATGAAGCGATTATTTTGGGATGAATTCGAATTATGGGGGTTTGAATTTTGGGGTCTGTTTTGGGGTTGTGGAGCATTATACCCACGCCCGGTTTGTCCAAAGGGATAACCTTTCGAATTACTGTTAAGATTTCTTGAAGTGTTTGAGTCATGAAATTTTGACAATTTTTCGCGTCTCCGCTGATTGGCCAAATGCTGTTCTAAGGCTCCTTCATAAGCCTCTTGCAGGTTTTTGGGCCTATAAATTCGTGTTAAAGACGAGAGATGGTCGGGAAGGCCGTCAATGAATGCGTTAGTTATCATTGCCTCGTAGTTAACCATTAAGATCTTGACACACGGTCTGGTATCGTCGTTTGCAAGAAGGTTAGCATTTATGTCTGCTTTTAACTTCTTGCATGACTGATAATATGAAGTCAGATCTTGGTTGCCTTGTTTCAGCTGAGCTATTTTTGTACTTAGCGTAGCTAAGTCACGTTTATCTCCGAGCTCATCCTTTAAGGCCTGCTTTATTTCATTCCAATCGTTTTTTACTTGGTTTCTGACTAATACATCATTTGCATCTTTGACAATTTTGTCTCGGATGAGACCAGTCCAGAGTGGCATTACTCTGTCCACAGTGGTTTGGTCGTTTATAGTGTCCTGGCAATACGCTATTTTCTGGTCGACGGAGTCGATCCAGGAGGATAACATTGCCGGTTCTCCCGGCAATGTTTGATGGGATCAGGTACACTGAAACCATCGAACCTTTTCTCAACTGCCACAGTAGCTTGTTGTGACGGACTACTTAATTGGTTTCGGGAGGCCTCAAGGGCAGAAATCTGGAGCCGTTGTTGCTCCATTTTTGCCATCAGCTCATCCACCAATTGCTGTAGTTCCATCGACATTGTTCGGGTGAACATGCAGTATACTAGATTTCACTTAAAAAGTCGGCTTTCAAAAAATTTACGTCAAAATCTCAATTTAGATCAACTGAGATCCTGGTTCGCTTAAATTTTCTTCAAAATCTCAATTTTTGATTAACTGAAATTTTGGTTCACTAATATTTTGGGATTACTGGGAAAAATGCGTATTCACTGATTACTAAAATTCTGCATTCACTGTAATTTTCGCACGTTTTTCAGAAAAATAAAATGGAATAAATGAGATTTTGGTTCACTAAAATTTTGGGATTACTGGGAAAATGTGTATTCACTGATTACTAAAATTCGCACGCTTTTCAGAAAAATAAAATGGAATAATTGAGATTTTGGTTCACTAAAATTTTGGGATTACTGGGAAAATGTGTATTCACTAACTACTAAAATTCTGCATTCACCGTAATTTTCACGCACTTTCCAATAGCTTGTCCGTTTTCAAATCACTTTTTGATATTTTTATCGATTATAACCTTATAATCTCGACTGCGCCTTTTTCAAAATTCCTTATCGTTTCACTTATATTTGGTTAAAATAATCTTTTTTTTATCTCGACTGCGCCTTATTTCAAAATTCTTTATCGTTTCATTTATGTTTGGTGGGGATCACTTTTCACTGTTTCTTAACTAAGTTACTAACCTTATTTTTGCGCGATAAGCCGTCGCGCGGGTGATGATGGGAGTCAGCAATCAGGTCCGTGGGTGGTGACAATTCCGGAGTTCGCTGCAAATCTCCAATATTCCTTTGGGGATGTTTCCTCGTCGGTCGATATTCCCTCGTCGACGATTCCACGAACGCACTCACTTAATTATCACTGCACCACTGTATCCTACCGCACTAAGCCAGTTATAAAACGGGGCTGCGGATAGAGGTTTTTAAAAAACACAAAATTGAACTTCACACTTAGAGCTCTGACTCTAGACTGATTTATTATACCTATCCTGAGTCCCTGACTACCTATGAGCCCTGTCCAGCTACTTGCTGAGTATGCACACTCTATTGGATCGCGTTGTGGTGCCTCGTGGTGGTGTCCGGTTGCGGTGCTGTAGACTGTTCTTCGTAGAAATGCGCGCGGAGTCGTTGCAGCTCCTTCTCTAGCTCCACCTGCTGACGTTGCAGATTCCTTACTTGATGGTGTTGACTATTCTGGTCGTTTACGATGTTCGGTTTGTTTGGTTGGTGGGAAGCAACCATAACTTATATATATATATATATATATATATATATATATATATATATATATATATATATATATATATATATATATATATATATATATATATATATATATATATATATATAATTTGGTGCTTTGAGACGCCCTATTTAATCAGTTTAGCGCATATTTGACATATTTTATAAAGTGCTTATTATGCCCTTGATTCCCCATCAAAAGCTGAAATTATAGAAAAAGTCATATATGTCATATTGGTACCAATGCTAATAAGGGAAATTAAATTATTCATTACTTGACAAAAAATCAGGGCAAATTGGGGTGAAATGGACAGCTATTTATACCATTCCGAGAATGATTGTAGTATTTATAAATAAACCGCATTTGTATATATCAAAAATGATCCAGGGCTTCATGTTTTGCATCCAGCGACATTACAAAACCATACAAAATATGTTATTATTCAGCAGTTTTAGGGGCATGTAGGGTAAAACAGGGAAAATATCTTTCATATATGCGCATGATAACTGTTAGCTTCCAATTTTACCTAAGATTAATTTAAACGTTCCATATCAGTATTTGTTTTTCATAAATACATTTTGAACCTCATTTTTATATGAAAATAGGGCAAAATGGGGCAAATTGGATAACTCCCGAAGATGATTCTGGTGATAACAGATCTAGCGCTTTTTGTTTATGCCAAACAAATCAACTTCAAGTCAGTAACATTAAACACCAATCATAATTAGGAAAATTTGTGAATATCCGACAGTTTTTGGGCATATGGGGCAAAATAAGCATTTAGAAGGATCATTCATGTATTCTTATGATTCCTATTAACTTCCAATTACACCTGCAGCTATTTTCAATTATCTACAGCCATGTTAGTTGTTTGAAAGTACATTTTGATTCTCTTTTTGTATGAAAAAAGTGCAAAATGGGGCAAAATGGACCACTTCCCGTGCCGTGCGGTGAATGAATTTAGCACCAATCGATTTCTCGTACTTTTTTACGTCAGAAATGGTCAACTTCACGTACCGAAACCAGCGGCGTTAAAAGATCCGTTTTTTGGGTCGATTTTTCCCACTGTGCAATGGGGCACGTTCGGTGTAGTACTAGATTTGTAGTAATGAGCTGAATTTTAGTATGGTGAGAAGGTCAATTCTCCGTTTCTGCAATGAAATGGTGTAAAAAGCGTGGGTATTAGATTCCTTGTCTATTTTGATGATGTTTGAGCAAAACTTTTTGCAATTGACCTTCTCACCATACTAAAATAGTGGTAATCACGTTCAAATGTATGCGTGCCTTTTTTGTAGATGTAGTTGTGAAACTGCGAGGAAAATATTTACACTCTTGCCCCGGACTTTAGTTTTATCATTATTTACCCGTTTTACCCAATTCGATTGGGTAATATTTGCATATGCGATCTGAATAGCCTTTCAATCGGCGTGCACTTTTGTGTGAGGAAAAATTTGCGCTAGTGTTCGTGTGTTGAAATGTCACTCTATTCAGCTCCATACGCGCCAACTTGTGACGTAGTTGGGGGGCGAGGCCTCTCAAAATCAACCAAATTCGTAAAATTTCGACGCAGTTCATCTAGTTTAGGCATATTTACGTGAAAACTAGTGCATTGAGCAAAAAAGGTGAATTTTGTCCAATTTTGGAGAGCTTCGCCCCCCCAACTACGTCACAAGTTGGCGCCTATGTTCATCTCATTACTACAAATCTAGTACTTCGCCAATTTGTCCTATTGAATTTTCTCAAAATCCACACGTGAAACCTAATGTCGGACGTAGTGCGCTGGACAGCGGACTTGGCCCTCTATCCAGCGCACGTACGTCCGACACATGATTTAGGAGAAAAATTGATTTTCGCGTGTCAAAAATTCCGATTTTCAACTGCACGAACAATATCAATTGAACTTTCATTCTATCCACGAAAATTAAAACTGATTTGTTAATTTAACCACAGACAAACAGACGTCTCACTCTACTCACTTCCCAACGTTTCCCTTTTTAACGGATTATTTAAAATAATATTCCGTAGTTCGCTCGCTCATGGCGCTTGCATCATTTTTGCTCCTATTTGGCGTTTGCCCGCTTTCTATTCAGTGGGTTTGCGTACCACAGCGTAATTAGCATTGGGCGATTATGTTTGCGTGACGATGATTTTTATCGCATTTTGTTCCAAGTGATACGTCTGTTTGTGATTTACCCTTTATAAGGCCGAGAAAACTAGAAGAGTAGTCAACGCATACTATCATGGAAATGATTATACAGGGTGTTAGGTTCCTGAGTGCAAACTTTTTAAAGGGTGATAGAGGACCATAAATGGAGAAAAAAATTGTTCAACGCTTATGGTCAAATCTCAACCGTTACGTAGTTATTGAACTTCCCATGTTTATGACTCTTATTGCCTTAACTGGCAATTACTTGAAAATGGTCAAACTTATCGAAGTTTTTTTACCCTTATTCGAAAGATTATTGAATTTTCTAACAAATGTCATCTATGAATCGATTGGTTTAGTTAAATAACTAAGTTTTCTAGAGCAAAATAGTTAAAAATAGTGTATTTTTATTGGTTTTTGTCAATTATCTTTGAAACATGCGTAATAAATTAAAGTTTTTTCTTTGGGAAAGTTGTGGCCCCTGTTACACTCTACAATTCGTTCTTTGACACCCAACTTCTATCTCTTATCGTTCTGTTGCAATTTCGATTTTAACATCACATTTCAGATCATAAATTTGCAACTGTCTTGGAAAACACTTTTTTGCGCATTGTGCCGCACATTTAAATCAAAATTGCAAGAAAACGATAAGAGCTAGAAGTTTGGTGTCAAAGAACGAATTGCAGAGTGTAACAGGCGCCACAACTTTCCCAAAGAAATAATTTTAATTTATTACGCATGTTTCAAAGATAATTGACAAAAATCAATAAAAATACACTATTTTTAGCTATTTTGCTCTAGAAAACTTAGTTATTTAACTAAACCAATCGATTTAAAGATGTCATTTGTTAGACAATTTAATAATCTTTCGAATAAGGGTAAAAAAACTTCGATAAGTTTGACCATTTACAAGTAATTGCCAGTTAAGGCAATAAGAATCATAAACATGGGAATTTCAATTACTACGTAACGGTTGAGGTTTGACCATATGCGTTGAACAATTTTTTTCTCCATTTATGGTCCTCTATCACCCTTTAAAAAGTTTGCACTCAGGAACCTAACACCCTGTATGTATACATAATTACATGTACAAAACAATTTTTGTTTGAAAGAAACTCTCAAAAATCTAGGTGGCAATATTCTTGCCACTGCCCGTTTAGGGTACTTTTCTTCTTTTGACTTCGACAAAGACCCGGAAACGAGATTTTAGAGTGTATTAGGGCTTAACCCATCATATAAACCACGGGTTCCCAACCGGTGGTCCGCGGCCCCCTAGGGGGCCGTGAAACCAGTCTAGGGGGGCCGCGATGTTATTTACCAAAAAAATGTTAAATTTTTATTCTATTTTGTGCAAATTATACCAATTTTTAATTTTGTATACCACCACCCCCAAAAGCCACAATTTGAGGAACAAGTTTTCAGTATAAAACGCCTTCAGAAGAAAAATTTTTCGGCTTCGCCGCTATTTTTCATCTACGACTCAAATTGAATGTTCATGACATCATGAACATCTCCCACAGAAAATTTCTGGCTACGTCACTGTACTAAAAAAACTCGGTTTCGTTCATTTAATTCATTTTTTTCTGAAAATTTTCATTGGGCCGCAGATGTTCTGACAATTCTTAAAGGGGGTCGCCACCTTCAAAACCCCTGATATAAACTGTGTAATTCAGCTCATATCAACTCATAATTTGATTATTTCTTAAAATATTTACCAAATCTATAGTTTTACAATAAGTTTGAGCTAACTTTCTTCACGCGGACAAATTTAGCCATTTTTGAGACTACTAATGGTTCCCAAATTGTTGTTTAAGCTTTGTTTAGCATCAAAAAAAAAATACCAGGCGTTGTTAGTAATCCCAATTTTGCGTAAACCAAAAACAGGGTGTCGACTCAATTTTGAAAATCAAAAACACAAAACAAAACTTATTCAGAAGATATACCAGCCTATACCAACGATTCTTTGAAAAATAACGCCTAAATTACTACTACGATATTTGATAGAAATTCTCCCTAGAATTTTATTAGAATAACATCTTGATTTTGTTTTATAAGTTACAATAATTTTGCCGCAAATTTTGCATGTCTACCTATACGTAAATGTGTTGGAAACCTCTGAATGTAGTTTATAAACTTTCCGTATTTGTCAAAAGACCTGTTGCTTTGTCTGTAGGCCTGCCACTATGCCGGAAACAGTTAGAACCAGTTCTCTAACCAGTTTGTTTTCTATAAATTATAACACCATCAAACACTATTAAAAATCTGGCTTTGAATGACACCAGTTTTTTTTGGAGTGTTGGAAATTTTGAGTACCGTGGGGTGCCCTAATTTCGCTCACTGATAATATTTAGAGATCATAATCACAGAACAAGTTGTTGAATTGTCCAAATTTCACTTTGGATAGTGAAGCTAAAGTGAAATTTGGGCAATTGTACAATTAGTTTCATGTTTATGATCTTTAAATATTATCAGTGAGCGAAATTTGGACCCGCGCGAAATTAGGGCACCCCACGGTACCTTTCCTTTTACTGGGCTCGGAGTTAGTTTGGCTTTCTGTTCTGTTGCTTAGTTGGTTGAAGCGGCGGTCTGGCGAATACGGATTCGTGAGATCAAATCCCACCAGAACGCGATTTTTTCTCAAAATTCATCTCTTAATTTGTCAATTAGCAACATTCTGTGCCTTTTAATGAATTACAGGATCTCATTAAAATGTTTTAGAATTATTTTTTTAGGGTTTAGATCAGTGGTCCTCAGGCGTACTGTCTACGCGAGCCACAATTCAATTTTACAAGAAGACTGCGGGCCGCAAGGCATTTGAAAACTTATTTTGATCAAATTTTTATAGAGTCATCCTTTTCTACAGAATAATGTTTAATGGGTCAAAATATGTAAATGACTTTTTTATATTTTTGGGCATATTTTTTTTGCAGATGAAAATGATTTTTAAAGTTAAATATACTGAATTTAGTTTATAGAAAAATATATTGTAAAAGCAAAAGTATTACGCATAGATTCAACAAATTTTATTGTTGACTCAGGGCTTACCAGAAACTTTTTTTGAATCAACTATTACGCTAATTAGTTTCGAAAAATAGATTTGTTGTTTCTAAAATCGCCTAAAATTGACAACTGTCATCAACAAATGATAAATTTTGTTGAAACAAAAATTAAAATTTGTCAAAACAACAAATGCAATGTATTGGTGTAACTAAAACAATCGGTTTGAAACTAAAACTCGTATTTGTTGAATTTTCGATTTGTTTTATTTTATTATTATTATTATTATTAAAAACAGTAAACAAAAAACAAAAGTACACATTTTTACGCGTTTTATTATGTTTTTAAATTTGAAGAACCAACATGAAGAATCAAGCACACATCCGGGAAATACATTTTTGAATACGCTGTAGGCAACTGAATCATGTGCAGATGTAATTCTTCCTAATGTGCTCTTCCTTAGTGTTTAGTTTCTTATTGTAACGGAAGTGGTGACGTACTATAAGAAAGGAAAATATTAGTTACTTCACATGTTAAGCATTTCACATTGAAAATTACCGGCATCATGAATCAATTTAGAATCATGATCGAACCAGGTCCGTTCCGCCAGAGATAGAATTTTTAACTTTTGTTCGTACATTCAGGGGTGCTAAAATGTAATGAAATAGGTATGAATATTAATCTATAATAAATACAAACATCAGAAACTTACCCAACCAGTATTGGTAATAGCATAATCTCTATATGGCTTTGCAACAAATCCTGCCGGAGTGGATTAATGAATTAAATAAATTCATAATCCACTTCCTGGTCCACTTCACTTTTCGTCGTTTTTTCACAATGGCCTTTCTCTGTTTGCCTTGTAAACAAAAAAAAATGACAGCAGTAATTCAATCAATAATAATTTTTGATTCTACAAAATTATTTTTTTAAACAACATTAATTTACATTTGAAGTTAAACTCTAGTAGCATTGTTTCAGTTTACTCAAAAATTTGTTGTTTTAAAAAAATATGCTGTATTGATGTTAACGTATAAGATTTCAAAAGAAAATTTGTTCTAGTGTTGCTCAAATCGTAAACTCAAATGCAATTTTCAATCAGTGTAATCAAAGGAGAAATAAATCAGTTCATTGTTTAGAAGCTCACGCGTGCGGTCGACTTTTATTTCGCTTGCGCTGAGCCCTGTTCGGTCTATACAGTCCACTCTCTTGGAGCTACATTTTTTGGTCCATTCGAGCCGAATGTGTGGCTGAAATCGGAAAAATCGAACTGATCGCGTTTCCTAGCGTGGAAATAGCGAAATCGCGATGTGAAAACAGTGTTTTTTCGGACGATTCGAGAAGTGAAAAAGAACGCCATCGCATTGGCGTATTCGTTTGATCGTGTCTCTGAGCGAAGAGTGCGAACGCGAAAACAAAATGGCGCTAACACATACCCCGAAAGGCGCCAAGAAGAAAGGAAAAAATATGGCGGACGGTGTGAACATCGCCGACGGGAATGAAGACGATCCGTCGCGAGTGCTTTCCGTTAGCGAGCAGCTGTACCAACAGAAGTTGCGGGATGCAGCCCGCGAGAAAAAAGAAGAATTTGATGTACTACTAAAGAAGAAAGAAACAGTGGCGAGAAAGTTAACCCGAGTTGAGGTCGCGTTGGGTAGGCCGGAGGCTGCAGATAAGCACTATTTGCAGCTGCAGTTGAAAATGTGTGACGTTTGTTACGGGGAATACAGTGACTTACAGAATCGCATATATGACCTAAACACCAGTGAAGATGTGCGGTGCGCGGAAGAAATGCGATTTATCGAATTCGAAGAACTGTACAGTGCGCTCTACGTACAGATAACGAAGAAAATTGAAGCGTTGTCAGTGAAAGATGTGATGGAACCAGTGGTGCCGCAACCAGTTCATAACCACCCGTATGTTCCGCCTTTGAAGGCGCCGTTGCCGACATTTGACGGCAACTTCGAGAACTGGTTCGCGTTTAAAAACATGTTCCAAAATGTGATGGCACGCTACGACACCGAATCCCCGGCCATCAAGTTGTACCATTTGCGGAACTCCTTGGTTGGTGCAGCGGCCGGTGTGATAGACCAGGACATCATAAACAATAACGACTATGATGCTGCCTGGGAGACGCTTCAGGAGCGTTTCGAAGATAGACAAGTGATCGTTGACAAGCATATCGACGCGATGTTCAACATTCCGGCCATGACCAAGGAAAGCGCAACCGGACTCCGGAAGCTTATCGACACAGTTTCGAAGAATGTCGATGCTCTGAAGAATCTGGAGTTGCCAGTTGAAGGATTGGGCGAAATGATGCTCCTGAACGTGCTGGTGAAAAAATTCGACCTGGAGACCCGCAAGGCGTGGGGTTTGGACCAGAAGGACAACGAATTGGCAGATTTCAAGTCGACGATGGATTTTCTCAAAGAAAGGTGTAAAGTGTATGAGAAGATCAGCCGTAGTAGCAAGGCTACAGCGGAAGTGGTGAAGCAAGTGCGTCCCGCTGGAAAAACGGACTCGAAAGTGCATAGCCTTGTTACTACAAGTGGAAAGTGTACGCACTGTAAGGGAGACCATGAAATATGGAAGTGTGAAGTGTTCAAAAATGCGAATCTGAGTGAAAAGTACAATTCACTACGCAAAAGTGGTTCCTGTTTCAATTGTATGGAAAAGGGACACATGACGGGAAAGTGCAAGTCGGAGCGATCGTGCAAGCAGTGTGGCAAACGTCATCACACGTCACTGCATCCTACCGAATCGCATTCCGAGGATTCATCGTTGCAGCAATCGAACGTCGCATCCAGAACCAATGCACCGAAACCATCGGCTGAGGTCGGTGGTCCTACGACAAACCCAACGACGAGCGGATCGGTCCTCTGCTCGAACGTCGAAGCTGACCAGGACACGTTGCTGGCCACTGCAATCGCATTCGTTCAGGGTGCTGGAAAACGGAAGATGGAATGCCGGGCAGTATTGGATTCTGCTTCGCATAAGCACTTCATTACGGAAGCGATGGTGGCCAAACTGGGATTGAAACGGAAGAAGGCCAACTATACGATCATCGGAATCGGCGGCACCCAGATCGCCATTCAGCACAAGGTGCATGCGAGGATCAAATCGAAAGTGAGTGAATATGAGTCACCGTGTCTGGAGTTCTTGGTCGTCAAGAAAATCACGGGTGACCTACCGATGCAGCAGTTCGAGACGGCCCAGCTGAATATTCCGGAAGACATCCAGCTTGCAGATCCTGGATTCAACGTACCCGGTCAGGTAGACGTCCTGATCGGATCGGGTTTGTTCTTCAAACTCATCAAGCACGGACAGTTGCAGTTGGCAGACCATTTGCCCGCTGTGCAGGAAACATCACTTGGTTGGATCGTGAGTGGCTTGATTCCAACCAATCAGTTCGGCGTCGGTGGGACGCTCTGTACGATGGTAACCGAGGACGACGTCGGTAAGTTACTTGAACGTTTTTGGTATTTTGATTCGTATGACGAAACAATCGCTCCGGAGCATTCTTCCGAGGATGCTTGCATCAGTCATTTCCTCGAAACACATCGGCGTGACGACGACGGCAGATTCGTCGTTCGGCTACCCTTCAACGAGGCGAAGGGGCAGCTGGGCGATACCGAAACCATGGCGCGGAAACGGTTCTACGCGGTTGAACGAAGACTGGATAAGGATCCGGATCTGAAACGACAATATGTTGATTTTATGAAGGAGTATGCAGATCTAGGCCACATGGTTGAAATAACACCCCCTCCGAATGAAGATCCAACGATGGTGTTCTATTTGCCACATCATTGTGTGTTGAAGCCGACTAGTTCAACTACAAAGCTGCGTGTGGTATTTGACGGTTCAGCGGAATCGTCCACAGGAGTGTCCGTCAATCAAACCCAAATGGTTGGCCCGACAGTACAGAATGACTTGGTGTCCATTCATCTGAAGTTTCGAACGTTCCAGTATGCGATCAGTGCGGATATTCCAAAAATGTATCGGCAGGTCCGGATCGACGATGACTTCTTGCGCGTATTTTGGAGAAGCAATCACGATGAACCATTGAAGGTCTATGCGCTGAAAACCGTGACGTATGGCCTAGCATCCTCTCCGTTCCTGGCAACCATGGCGCTGAGACAACTGGCTGAAGAAGAGGAACTTCGATATCCGCTGGCAGCAAAAACCGTGAAGAAATCCTGCTATATTGACGATATGTTGTCGGGCGCAAATTCTTTCGAAGAAGCTGTGGAGTTGCTGAGACAGGTAACCGGCTTGCTGAACGACGGTGGGTTCGACATACACAAGGTGTGCTCGAATTCAAAGGAACTGTTGGAATTGGTCCCCGAAGACAAACGAGAAAGGCTTGGAGTAATTGACGACGCTGCTATCAACGGCTTGCTGAAAACGCTCGGACTCGTGTGGAATCCGGATAGTGACGTATTCACCTTCCGAATAGCAGAAGTACTCCCGTCGGCACAGTTAACTAAGCGAGTGATTTTGAGCGAAATTTCCAGGATTTTCGACCCGCTGGGTTTTCTTGGGCCAGTGTTGACAACAGCCAAATTAATTATGCGGGAACTATGGCTTCTTGAACTCCATTGGGACGATGTTCTGCCGCAGGAATTTGTGGAGCTTTGGACGGATTTTCGCGAGCGACTTCAAACATTGAACGGGTTGGAAATTCCACGCTGCGTGCTGAGTCGGGATTACATTCGCGTCGAATTACATGGATTCTCCGACGCGTCCGATTTGGCATACGGGGCTTGCCTATACACTAGGTCGGTGTTCCGGGACGGAAAAGCTGAAATGAGACTGGTTTGCAGTAAATCAAGAATATTACCGAAGAAGCAAGGAACGAAAAAGGAAGTTACAACGCCACGTGGGGAGCTTCAAGCAGCTCTTCTGCTGTCACGTCTTGCTGTGAAGTTGATTGGAGCTATGGAGATTCAATTCGAGTCCGTGGTTTTATGGAGCGATTCACAGATAGTTCTCTGTTGGATCAAGAAATCTCCGGATTTGCTGAAGATCTACGTTGGGAATCGAGTGAAGGAAATCCAGTTGCTGACCAACGAGTTCGACTGGCGATACATCCCATCAAAGATGAACCCTGCCGACCTGATTTCGAGAGGGCTTCAACCGAACCAACTGCGAGGACATGAAACTTGGTGGACCGGTCCGGAATGCTTGAAGAAAATGAATTGCGAAATGGACAATCCTCCACCGATTCAGGAAGCTGTTATCCCAGAGCTGCGAGGAGTTGCTCTCTTCAACACGAACGCTCGCCAACGAATGAAAATATTTGACAGCGTCAGCCGGTTCCCCATCATGCAGAGATCCATGGCCTACGTGATTCGTTTCACGGACTACATAAGGAGCGGAAGGCGGCAACTTACGAAAGGGTTGCCTACAGCTGATGAAATGAGGCGTGCATTGTTGCTGATTGTGCGGCTGACCCAGAAAGAATGTTTCGGCGACGAAATCCGTGCATTGAAGGAAGAGAAGGATTTCAAGTATCCACTAAAATGCTTGAACCCTTTCATCGACGAAAACGACGATACACTACGTGTGGGCGGTCGAATTCGACACGCTCAGATTCCGTATGGCAGTAAGCACCAGCTTCTGTTGCCCTCGAGACATCCTGTGACTGTTGCAATAGTTCGTCATCTGCATAAAACCAACATGCACGTTGGGCAGCGAGCCTTGCTTGCTGTGGTGAGGCAGCAATTCTGGCCTCTTCGAGCGAAAAATGTGATTCGAGATGTGATCCACAAGTGCACCCCCTGCTACCGTGCCAACCCGAAACGAGCTACTCAGCTGATGGGGGATCTTCCGGAGTACAGAGTGCAAGCTGCGTACCCATTTGCCAATGTAGGAATAGATTTCGCCGGGCCGTTTACACTGAGAGCGGCTGTGTCTACGAGGAAGAGTGTGATGACCAAGGGGTACGTATGCGTTTTCGTGTGTATGGCCACGCGGGCTATGCATTTGGAAGCAGTATCGAATCTTTCGACGGATGCATTCTTGGGCGCTCTTCAACGATTCGTGAGCCGGAGAGGTCTACCCAATAAGATCTTCTCGGACAATGCCACCAATTTCGTTGGTGCCAATAATGAGTTAGCGAGACTTGCCGATCTGTTCAACACCGAGATGCACCAGAAGAAATTGAATGGATTTTGTGTTCAGCGAAACATCGAGTGGTCCTTTATTCCTCCCCGTAGTCCCCACTTCGGGGGAATATGGGAGGCCGGGGTGAAGTCGGCTAAATTCCACCTGCGACCAATTTTAGCGGATCACAAACTATCATATGAAGAGCTGGCGACGGTATTGGCGCAAATTGAAGCTACGTTGAATTCGCGCCCTTTGATTCCATCCTCCGACGATCCGAATGATCTGACTGCGATCACGCCGGCTCATTTTTTGATCGGCAGGGAGTTCCAAGCGGTACTCGAACCATCGTATGACCACGTCAAACCCGGAAGGCTGTCCCGATGGCAGGTACTACAGGATCTCAAGCAGAAGTATTGGCGGACCTGGTCAACAGATTTCCTCCAAGAGCTTCAACGTCGTCAACGAGACTTCAAGACAACTAAGTTCAAGGTGGGCGCATTGGTGCTCATTGCAGACGACAATCTCCCTCCACTCCAGTGGAACCTTGCGCGTGTTGAGGAGTTGCATCCGGGTAAGGACGGCCACGTGCGAGTGGTAACTTTGAAAACCAAGGATTCGATCATCAAACGGGCGGTCAAGTACCTATGCTTGCTGCCAATGGACGAGGAGGAGTCTTCACCTGAAATTTGAAATGTGGCCATTTCAAGGGCCGGGAAGATGTTAACGTATAAGATTTCAAAAGAAAATTTGTTCTAGTGTTGCTCAAATCGTAAACTCAAATGCAATTTTCAATCAGTGTAATCAAAGGAGAAATAAATCAGTTCATTGTTCAGAAGCTCACGCGTGCGGTCGACTTTTATTTCGCTTGCGCTGAGCCCTGTTCGGTCTATACAGTCCACTCTCTTGGAGCTACAATTGAAGTAAAGTAAACAAATACGTGAATTGATTCAATATACACAAACGTAATTAATTCTAACTGTTAGGTTTTTAAGTTCGACTTGGCGAAATTATTCTGCGTGTGTATCTTTTTCTTGGGAATAATAATTCTTTATTTCTTAAAAAGGCTTTGATAAAAGTGTTGCTTTTAGTATTTCAAATCTTTCTGATATACCTATTCCAAAATCAGATTGCGGGCCGCACTAAACCTTTTCGATGGCCGCATGCTGCCCGCGGGCCGCAGTTTGGTGACCACTGGTTTAGATATCATTGTAAGTTAAAATATAAAGAATGCTCTAAAAACGTGTAGAGTTGCTTGTGGAGAACAAAAAGTTCTCTAGTGCATAAGCTTTGGTTGCCTTCAGAAGTGCTTAAAGAATACTAAACTGAAGAGAGACAGTCCAAGCTCTACTAGGAGTGTAAATCTAAAATGAAACAGAAGAAGAACTAGGTAATCATCTCGAGGAGATTTTATTGAGAATATCCTAGGAATTCAACAATAATTTCACCAGAAATGATAAATAATATCATCAGTGAACTCATATTGAATCCGCCAAAAACTTCATTAGAAACCCATCAAGATGCAAGATTTAGTATATACAGGGGATGGTCAAAATGTTTGGGATAGGCAACTTTTTTTTCTCTCACAAAAAAGTTCAGCATGCTATAACTTTTCATAGAGCGCATCAAAAAATCTCAAATTTTGACTGTTTGTCAACCTTTTATATGTGCATCATTGGTACAAATTTGGGCTTGATTGATTAATATTTCGCAAAGTTAGAACCGTTCGGGTAAAACACCTTTTTTTAGATAACGCATTTTTGAACTGTCATATCTCGGAAACCAGTAAACCGAATTGAATGAAATTTTGAACGTACACTAACAATATATAAATGCTTCACAAACTATTAAAACATAGATACTTTTTAAACGTTGAAAAAAGTTATCATGGATTGACACTTTTTGGACTTTTCTCGAAAAAATGTATTTTTTTACATTAATGTGAATAAATTTTAGTGTTGATATCCAAAGATTTTCCACTTCTGTTCTCAAATTATCTCTAATCAGATATATTAGAGCCTATTTAGATTGAAGGAAGAACACATTTAATAATTTTTGTGTGGTATTGTAAATTTTACTTATTTTCCTCTATATGGGTAAAAATTTCAACCCGATATAACTTATTTCGCCGTGAGAAAATATTACATTTTATAACGTCGTATTGAGTATCAATTAGGGGTGTGCCGATATCGATAAATCCGATATTATCGATAATTATCGGGTCCAAATTATCGATACGATATCCGATAATTCAAAAACCAATATCGACGATATTCCTTGCACGATATCGGATAGTCCATCAGTGCTGCAAAGCTTTGGATTTATCACGAATGGATAGTTCAACGCAAGGTTCAATCATGTTCAACGACATATTTAAGGCGAAACTGGAAGCATTTCTTAATTTTTTTTGGGTATTTGATTTTCAATAAAATAACGAAGCAATATTTTCAAAATCGGTTTTCGTACACATGTAGAGTATGGATCAAGGTATCTCCTGAATTTTTCCCTGGTGGAATTTTTTTTTCGTTTTTGCAGAAATCATTTTTTTTTTGTGCAATTTTGTTTAAAAATGGTTTCTGCAAAAACGAAAAACTTTTTCCACCAGGGAAAAATTCAGGAGATACCTTGATCCATACTCTACATGTGTACGAAAACCGATTTTGAAAATATTGCTTCGTAATTTTATTAAAAATCAAAAACCAAAAAGTGAGGAAATGGATCCAGTTTCGCCTTAAAAGTAATCCTTTATTTACTTAAGTGTCTATAAGGGAGGCTAGTTAGTTCAGAAATCTGTATAGCGTATTTTCCTATACTGAGAGTATATGGGAGTATGGGTCCCCGCTGTTGTATCAAGCTGCAAGAAAATGATTAACTGTAGTATATAGAATCGCTACTTTAGTTCCTCCTGAGCGTTTGTCTCCGGAAAGGCTAAATAAATAAACATGAAATGAACATGATGTTAAAGACAGACTTGTTAGAATCCCAAAATGGCCGCCACAATGGCTGACTTTGGCACCTATTCACGATTTCGAGGGCACAAATCTCTTCGTAAACAAAACCAGCGCACCTGATCTTTATGTTTTAAGCTTATTGAGCTTATTAAGCAAGAACAGAATAATAAAATGCTTTGTTGTGTAAAGCTTGCTTCTTGAGATTTGTGCGTTTACAGTTTTGATGCACTGTTGAAGCGGGATGTCAAGACATTTGTCCTTAATATTATCACTTTTAAAAGGTAATCAGCTAAACTGGAACCGCCAAATATGAATAAAAAGTAAATGTAAAAATAAAATGTCATATTTTATTCATTATCGGATATCGGATCCGATATCGATAATTGGAAACCGATATCGTTTCGATATCGATAATTCGGTAAACCGATATCGATAATATCGATAAATGAGGTCGCGGCACACCACTAGTATCAATATATTGTTGATAAACGTTAAAAAATTCATTCAATTTGGTTTACTGGTTTCCGAGTTATGACAGCTCAAAAATGAGTTGTCTAAAAAATAGTGTTTTACGCGAACGGTTCTAACTTCGCGAAAAATTAATCAATCGAGCCCAAATTTGTACCAATGATGCACACATAATAGAATGACAAACAGCCAAAATTTTAGATTTTTTGATGCACTCTATGAAAAGTTACAGCATGTTGAATTTTTTTGTGGGAGAAAAAAAGTTGCCTATCCCAAACATTTTGGCCATCCCCTGTATCTCAAAACGATATCACCAAAGAATGGGCCGAAATTCATCAAACATGATATTGAGTAGAGTGTGATGTAGTTTGAATGTTGAGTTTATTTGCACTAACAGGTTTACGTTGAATAATAAATTACAATTACAATTACAATTACTAAAATGGACTTGTAATTGCGACACGAGATTAGGATTCATAAATGGATTTAGAACAGTATACAGTATACTGTTATTAATATTGCATAAATCGATCATACATTGATTTGATCGTAAATTAGAATGATGGATTTAAAATTTTGGCTTTTATCTAGTTTACGGTCGAGAATTATATTTGAAACAGTTATGGCTTTATCGGTCATTGTCTACTCAAAGAGCAAGGCTTTAGTTATAGCTGTATAAACTATAACTATAGATTTTTTAATTTTCATAATTGTATGAGCTTGTATGTCATCTAATAATTCGTTTTATGATTGTCGTGTGAAATTTCCCTGACCATCAACCGAATTCCCTGACTTTCCCTGATTTTCCAGGTCCAAAAATAAATTCCCTGACTTTCCAGGTTTTTCTAGGTAGTCGACACCCTGAAAAAAGAAGTTCGAAATAAATAGTTTTAAAACCGAAAAAAATAAAAACGGTAGGTGGCAATATAGTTGCCACTGCCTTATAAAGGGTTAAAGTAGACCTAGTAGAGAAATCCGTCCACTTCAGTGCCACCTAGAACACAAAAATTTCAGGAAATTCTGGAATCCCGATGTCGTTTTCCTTTATGTTTTGCGCCGAAGAAGCACTGAATTTTGCTGAGATATTCACCATCGGAGAACAAGAAGCACAAAACCTGAAGCATGTTGTTCTTTCTGAAGAAATATATTTAAAACCACCGTCCTGAAGTGAAACCGTTGGTTCCAAACATATCTCTCCCAACCAGGGGTTATTTGAATATTTTGTATCGCGTTTGAACTTTCTTAAAAATACGATCTTCACTTAAATTCACCACAGTTCCATCCCCTTCATCACCATCATCAGCCGCTTACTTCTTGCCGGTGGCCGCAACCTGCTGTGCGGTTTCCTCCTCCTTGGCAATGGTCTGGAGCAGTTCCTGCTTCTTGTTGGCAATGCGCTCCTCACGACGCCGGCGGGCCTCACGCACCTTGTTACGCTTGGCCTCGGCCTGATCGCTCAGCATCTTGCTACGGGCCTTCTCGGCCTTTCGCTTGTGGATGTGCTCCATCAGGATACGCTTGTTCTTGAACACGTTACCCTTCGCGCGCATGTACAGATCGTGGTACAGATGACGGTCAATCTTCTTGGCCTCTCGGTACTTCTTGAGCAGACGACGCAGGACGCGCATGCGGTTCATCCACAGCAGCTTCTGGGGCATACGGGCATTGGCCGTACCTTTCCTCTTGCCGTAGCCGCAGTGACGTCCCTTACGGCGGGCCAGCGTGTTCTTGCGGACGCGGAAACGGGAGTGCACCACGACGGGCTTCTTGATGATCAAACCATCCTTGATCAACTTGCGGATGCTCTGGCCTGCAAATGTACGGGGGAAAAACGGAAAATTCCGACGTTAACATACGATAATTTTGAACATTGACTGTTAAGGCTGTTACGAAATGTCCCAAGCTATATTTCTTCTTCTTATTTGTGGCTCTACGTCTCCAATGGGACTTGGCCTGCCTCGCTTCAACTTAGTGTTCTTTGAACACTTCACAGTTATTAATTGAAGGGCTTCCATTGCCTGAATTTGTATATTGTGAGGCAAGTACAATTATGCCCAGGGTATCGAGAAAATTTTCACAACCGGAACGGGAATCGAACCCGCTGTCTCCGGATTGGCGATCCATAGCCTTAACCACTAGACTAATTGGAGACCCCAAAACTATATTTCATTGCACATTATTTCAAAATTGATTATTTCAACTAGTACTATAAATCAACTTATCTTTTAACTTATTTTCAGAGTTATTATGAACATTTTGTAAACATTTCAGAAATGATTTTTCTTTATGGCCTAACTTATTTTCTCGATTTGTTTTCTTTGATTCTCTCTTTTTCAACAACTTAATCAAATGACTTTTAATCAGCCAAATTGATTCTAGAATTGACTGCCCGTTCCATCGTTCACCTATTTTTACATCATTTTGTATATTGTACCAAGAACGATACACTGTCACGGAAAACGATTTTACATGGAACGAACTCACCACCCTCACTAATCATACGTTCCCACAGCCCCTGCAACCATCAACACAAAAGTAATACTTACGGGAGTTGGTGTTTCCAATCTCGTTGATTTCGTTAGGATCCAACCAGACCTTCTTCTTGCCACATCGCATAACCGAGGCTGCGAGCCTCTTCTGAAGCTTGAGGGAACTGAAAGCAGGAACAAAAACAAATTTCCATTAGCAAGACTGTGATGATTGCCATGTTTGAGACGAAGAGGTTATTCACGCTGAACCTAATCCCAGAACCGCCGGTCCAGTGCGATCACAATCGTAAACATCTCATTAGAATCACTCTAATTACGACGAATTTCACAACGAGCCGCAATTTCCGGCAAACATTCAGCCATTCCTCCATTGCTTGCGTTTGTTCTCAGCCTGATGTACGCCACTCGGGAATCGGAGGGGTTCGAGCTGTCATGACAGCTGCCTTTGCACAGGCATTGCAATCGGATCGGAGCAAACACCCGAAAAACATTGCAAAATTCGACACCGCCGACGCACATTCCGGACCGCTTCCACCGGCATCACTTGGTTCGCCATCTGATCGCATTTTTCCGACGGTTTGGGCCGGTTTTCCGGGTAAAATTCACTTATTTTTCGCCGCTCGCCGTACCTCATGTTGCTTATTGTTTCCTCGACAGAAGTAAAAAGAAAGCTGCTGTCGTTTGGGCGGAAGTACTACACACCGATCGCGGGCGCCAAAGTGACAGTTGCGCAGGGCTGCTTCCCAGCTGTCACGGCCGTATCCGTACGGGGGGTAGGAAGGAGGATACAAAAATTTGAAATGACCGTTGCGGAGTCACATATGAAAAGAACTCAAGCAGTTTGTTATATCTAGATTAAGTTTAAATAAGGGCGAAAGTAACATGAGAGAGTTCTCTTCATCGACTCTCTCTTCTTCAAATTAAAGTGACAAGATGCAAGTATGGTTAAACTTTTTGGTCATAAATCGCTAGGTTGCGATGCAATCTAGCGTCTAATACTTATGACACATATGTGATACAAGAATCACTGTACAATTGCGCTTGAAATGAGTGCCATACTGAAAATTCTCTCAGTTCAAGTCAGTCTTGTTAGAATTTTCTTGACACTGCGTACCGTTGTACAGGAATCACACTCGTATCACATGTCTGTCTGGGGTATAAGTGTAAAAAAGTTCGATTGAATTTGCATCTTGTCACTTTAATTTGAAGAAGAGAGAGTCGATGAAGAGAACTCTCTCATGTTACTTTCGCCCTTATTTAAACTCAATCTAGAATATAGAATATATTCTTTTTTTTTGCACTGAAAAAAATTGACACGATCGATTCATGTGTTTTGATTTATGGACTGATTCAAGAACGTCAACGTTAGTCTGATATGTTGTCCAACGTATTCAATGGTTTATACACATTAGATTAATCTGATTCACAACAAGGATTGAACAGCAAAGCTTACAACATCAAACTAATTGTAATCCACTCTAATGTGATATTGTTACACTTCACATCACTATAGCTCTATCACGTATATGACATCCCTATTCCTACCCAATAGGATTGTTTGCAGCCAACATCAATTGGGTTCCCCCATTGGCAATGCATTTGAGTTCCCTAAACATTAGTACAAGATGCGGGAATCGAAAACATGACGTACGTACCCTGGTGTGCTCTATCTTTAAGGTGAAACATCAAGAAATCTCATTGCATACAAACTTTAGAGGTACAAATCTGACGAACGAAGCATTGAACCAAGCCGCACTTCTAGCGTAACATTTGAAAAGGGCCTATCTGCAAAATGTAAACAAACCCGATTTTTCACTATTCCTATCAATATCTACCTAAGCTATCACATAACACCTTAATCAATGAGAAAAGAGCTATTTTACCCGTATTTTAAATAAATTTTAAAAGGGCCTATCTGAAATTGAATAATCTTTTAGGGCCTAACTGCATTCAAAAGGGCCTAACTGATAATTACCTTTCAAATCAGATAGGCCCTTTTGTAAATTTTGATTATTTTTCATATTTTCCAATAATTTTTAGTAGTTCTTTAACTTTCCTTGAATTATAGATGAAATTAAATCCAAAATATTTCAAATTAGCTAAAATTAGGAAAAAATAAAAGGGCCTAACTGAAATTTTTCCTTCAAATCAGATAGGCCCTTTTGTAAATTTGGGTTATTTTTAATGTTTTCCAATAATTTTGAGTAGCTCTTTAACTTTCCTTGAATTATCGATAATAATAATCCAGAATAATTAAAATTAGCTAAAAATAAGAAAAAAATAAAAGGGCCTAACTGAAATTGCCGTCGATAAAAGGGCCTAACTGAAAGGGCCTAACTGATCTTTAGATTGTAAAAGGGCCTATCTGCCGTTCATGTTAAAAATACATTATTTCTAGATTGAGTTTAAATAAGGGCGAAAGTAACATGAGAGAGTTCTCTTCATCGACTCTCTCTTCTGCAAATTAAAGTGACAAGATGCAAGTATGGTTGAACTTTTTTATCATAAATCGCTAGATTGCGATGCAATCTAGCGTCTAAGTGTAAAAAAGTTCGATTGAATTTGCATCTTGTCACTTTAATTTGCAGAAGAGAGAGTCGATGAAGAGAACTCTCTCATGTTACTTTCGCCCTTATTTAAACTCAATCTAGATTTATGGAATTTTTGCTATAGTATGATGCAAATAATGCACAGAACCATGAAGTAGATTCCCATATGTGTCAATAGATGGAATAAAACACCTAAAAAAGTCTTTCGTTTTTATAGTTTATTGCATTGCTAACTGGACTGCGACAAAGTGCGGAATCTCAAATAAAAGTGCGATATTGCATCAAATCGTTCCGGTGTCTTCACCGCACTTATTCATCACGAGCTAATGAATAAGTGCGGTGAAGACACCGGAACGATCTGACGCAAAATTGCACTTTTATTTGAGATTCCGCACTTCATCGTCGCACTTATAACGGCGCAATGCGCAATAAATAGGATTAACTAATCTGGGAGGTAATCTTCTCATGCGATTTTCTCAATGTTTACGTTTTGCAGATAGGCCCTTTTCAAATGTTACGCTAGACTTGTTTAGCCTGCACGCAAAAAAATGTTGTGGACGAGAATACCATTTCAGGGGGTTAAATTAACCGCAATGCGCCTACGTTTTTCAGCAGACTATTGGACGATATTATCCTAACTAAATAAGCAGTCATTTTTACCATGTCCCAATTTTCACGCCTTGCAGTTACATTTACCATGTTAATAGTAATTTTATTCTACTACAAAAATAGTCAAATAGACAAAAACGGTATTTACAAGGTATATTGC
Source organism: Aedes albopictus (assembly GCF_035046485.1). NCBI lineage: Eukaryota > Metazoa > Arthropoda > Insecta > Diptera > Culicidae > Aedes > Aedes albopictus. Next base: position 502,182,737 of record NC_085137.1, on the reverse strand, counting down.
GGCCATAGTAATTTCAACTATGTTCAATGCGAGGGGGGCGACACATCTAAATCTCCGAAAAGATGTAAACGAAGATGCATCTACCTTTTTAGATGAGTGTGATATTTGCCAGATTTTCGCATCTACTTTCCACTGCATCCACTTTGAAATCCTGCCAAGCGCTGCTTTGAGATGGGAGGAGATGTGAATGGATAGGGTGTAGATAAGCGAAGATCAGTCGCACACAAAATATGAAAAGGGTTTAATTGGTTTTTATATATAACGACGTTCTGGGATTTTCTTAAATTTTTCGACTTCATCCTCGCAAACTAAGTTCATGTGTGCATTAGATATTTATCAAAGTATTTATCTACATTTTATGCATGTTTAGTTGCATAATTATATCAAAAGCGCCATAAAAGAAACGTGGCGCAAGCTGGTACAAAAAAAAAATAGGCTCTGTTCAAATGTGTGAGGCAGCAGTGCAAAATGTAAATAATGCCTAATCATTTCCAGTTTTTGTTTTCAAAAAAAGAACTGCAGTTTTACAGTTCATCAGCGAAATCTTCCAGCAACTTCTACCGGGAAACTCCTGATTATCTCCGACCAGTAAAACCTTCAGCAATTTCTTATTGAGAATTTATTCTGAGAAATTCTGCGGTAATTCGTGTCCGGGAACGCTCCAGCTACTCCTTCCGATGAATTTTCCAGAAGTATTAAGTATATTAAGTTCTTTCTGACCGGAGAATTCTTCAGTTTGTAACTTACGAGAATGCTTAGGCCAATGGGCAAATATTGCCGATAAACCTTGAGTAATTTCTTCCTGAAAAATATTTTTTTCGGAAACTCCTTCCAAAAAATGCATTATTAATTAGTAATTTACTCCGGGAAATTCCCAATCTTTCATAGATTACAACTGTCATTACTTCCGGGCAACCCACTATAAATTCCTTCCAGTCAATCATGATCCGGAGAAATTATTGTAGGAACTCCCGGAGGACTTCCCGATAGAACTCCTGGAAGAATTCACTTGATGAGTTCCTAAATAATCCTGATGCAACTTCTGAAGCGATCCCTGAAGTAACTGATAAAAAGATTCTCACTCCGGAGCCCCAAGATGAGTAATTTGATGCATCTCTGGGAGGAACTTTTCATTGGAGGTATATCCGGGAGAAATATATGTAGGCTTGCTGCTCCTTGCCGCCCCTAGCCATTTATTCCAGGAAAACTTTCAGCTATCCTTTTTCACTCTTTCAGCAAATCCATTGTGGAATCCCTTAGGAAATCTGCCATTAATAAGCTCCGGGAAACCCTCTTCAATCCTACATCAATTCCTTCGTAATATTTCATTGCCTCCAGCTATCCACCAGCAATTTCTTCAAAATTGTAGATGGAACTCCCGAAGAAACGCAAACAGTGTGCGAATAAAAAGACAAAACAGTTAACGGATTCCCGGCTGGTTCGAATGCATCAATAATTGCTTCTGATGGCAATCATGATTCCAGCAAATCCGGTACACAGATCCTTAATATCGGCTGTAGGTTCCATTTTTCATCAGCATCAGTAGCACCCTAGCGGGACCTGCAATTGTGTTCGACGTAGTAATCTCGAGCCGAGCCATACGTCCACTGGGTTGCTCCGATCGCTTCTATTCCGGTTGCGACAGGTGGTGCTCCTTGCTGACCCGACGACCAACCAAGCTGTACGAGCCCCGACACGGCCACGGGGTTGCTCCGGCTCCGCTTGTTCCGGTTCCGGATGCGACAGGGGGTACCCTTCTTGCTGACCCGATGACGAATTTCAGTAGCGCGGTTCTGTTTTGATCTCAGTTTGACAACAACATCCTTTGTTTTGTTTTCGTCGATCACATCAGATGTGAGAGATGTGAGTAGTTTGAAACAAAGATTTTGAGATGGATTTGGGATGGAAGCAGATTGCAAGATGTAAACAGATAGTGCACAGTGTGTAAGATGCATCAGATTTTTGGTAAAAATGAGATAATCTGGATGTGTCGTCCCCCTCGGTTCAATGTCCTTTGTACTGAAACATGCTGGAAACCGTGATAAATTATATTAAATGCACTACTTGTTAAAATAGAAAACAAGTATTTTGAACAAGCATATTTCTATGTTACGTACCCTGGAAAACGTAATTATAGAAATAAACTTATTCAATACACTTTGTTTTCTATTTTAACAAGTATAGCATCTAAGTAATTTTTATAAAACTCTGAACTGAAGTCAAACGTAATTTATTTGCTTAATAACGGTTTTGTAACGGTATAAGAAAACCGTAGTTTACTGATTTTATAGGATAGGTACATGTTTGAGAATTCAGTCCGATAAATATCGCTAGTCCGTGTCGCTTCCAGGGACACTGCATTATTTTTACATTCTCGATGTCATGTTCCGGAAGATGCGGCGTGTTGGCAACCCGGCTGCCAGCGCGCATCTACTATCTGCAACCTCTAGCTACACACACCTACAAGAGGGATTTGGAGCAGGTGACAGCTCCAACGATGAGTATGATTATTGCCGTAAGTAGGGAAAAAATCCAAAACACAAATACGATATACACGTTGTTCTGAATTCTATAATTTCAAAATCAGATAAAAACCTGTTATTTTCATTTTCACAGTGTCTGTAGCTTAATAAGGTATTTAGAGTGCAAAAAACTATAATTGTACATAAAAATAATCTATTAACATTAATGTTAGGTACCTGGACAGTGAAGTGAATTTCGTCTTTCTAACCATAAATTCCCAACCTTTGCAAACTCTACAACTACGGTAAGCAATGAAGCATTGAATTTCTAGCATCAAATATTTATTGGAATTACATCATTAATTAGGTATTCGGCCTACGAATTCGCTGAAGACAGGCCAGCACACTTAGGGGACTAAACGTAAGTCTGATCATATCTATATATATAAAAATGAGTTTGAAGTCCCTTTGAGGCAACAAAACTCACGAACGTCTGAACCGATCAGGATGACTCTTGCATGTTTCGATTCGTATTCATGGTGGCTGTGTTTATATGTATAAAAAGTTATAAAAATCAACTCAAAAAGTTGGAAAATTGATAAAGTACTGATTTTTATGAGCAGGGAAGAAAATCAACATGATCGAAATCAAACCAATCTAGAGTGCGGTGCTTGCATGAGCTTAAAAGCTGTCAAACCATCACAAGATTGGCAAGACAGAGTTTGCCGGGACAGCTAGTTAAATATAAAATAGCATTTATATCATATTGCCATTGCATAACTTGAAGCCTGTACACCTTATAATCTGTCCACACGTAAACCGATTTTGTTGTACACCTTATTTCCAATAGGAGAATTATAATCTGCCGCTGAAATACACCCAGTTACCGTGTTTAATTTGCGGTGATTATAGTCACGGAAATCTCCCCATCAGTTCCGTTGGCACAGCTGCCAACATCTTATAATTCTCGTTTATTGGTGATTCAGTGATGTCGAACCGTAGTGAGTTAGATAAAGGTGAGAAAGGCGGAAGGAAGAATAAGGTAGCGAAATCTAAATCAAGCCGTAATGAAGTGAACGAGTGCACAGAGAACAGTGGTCCAGTAGTGGTGGTTACGGACGAGTCTGATCCGCCGAATGTGTCAGCAATCAATAAAACCTTGCCAGGTCGTTCATGCAAGTCCTGTCGAGGTCCTGATGCCGGAGGAATGGTGCAATGCGACGAATGCAGTAAATGGCATCATTTCACCTGTGTTGGAGTAACGGAAGATGTTGAGAACCACAGCTGGAGTTGCCCTAAATGCGTTTCTGCCAAATGGGTCCAGCGAGAAAACTCTACATCGAGCAAACACCTCCAACCAAGCGATGCGAGTCAACGGGAACCAGACCAGGCAGTAAATCCTGACCACGAACGAGATTTGGCTAGGGATGGAGAATCAGATAGAGTTCTTCAGAAAGTGCCCAGCATCGTAAAGTCCACGTCATCTAAGAGGTCATCAAGAACGCTTCTCAAACTGCAGATGGAAAAACTGGAAGAAGAACATAGGCTAGAGCGCGAGTATCTGGACCGAAAATACGCCCTTCTGCAAGAGATGGCTAGCGAGGATGGTTCATCGTATACTTCCAGTGTCTCGTCCAGCATGAATCGAGTTCGGGACTGGGTGAAATCCAATAATCAAAAGGAGGATGACCCGATCAACCAGGTTCCGTTTGAACCTCAACGAAACTCCACCCATTATCTACAGTCAGTGCGCCCGGAAAATCCTGACCGACTGTCGGCAGGCATTGATCAGCTTTCAATTGGACGTACATTTTCGGTCGGAGGAGGAATCCCGAATCACCTACATTCAGCCGGACCCGTAACATCAGTTAACTTCCGTGAAGACGTACAACTGCAACCAAAGTCAACGATGCGATCTTCTGTACCAGTTGTTCCGAGCTACTATCAGCAACCGTCAGCGCCCCGTTATCACCCATCAGCAGCTCTGCTCCCCGGAACAAGTACGCAGCGTGGGGAGTTTTTGAGAGAGCCTACCGTTGTGCAGCACGACCATTCTCGCCACGTAGAGGACTTTGACGATCCTTGCCCGATTACCGCAAAACAAATAGCCGCCCGACAGGCTATCTCAAAAGAGTTGCCAGCATTTTCAGGGAAACCAGATGAATGGCCAATTTTCTTTTCTGCATTTTCGAACACTACGGCGATGTGCGGTTTCACCGATGGGGAAAACACGACTAGATTACAAAAATGCCTCACCGGTAAAGCGTATGACTCCGTGAAAAGTCTTCTAATGCATCCATCCAATGTGAAGAGAGTTATTGCTACATTGCGAATGCGGTTCGGACAACCAGAAGCCATAGTACAATCCCTCATTGAGAGAATAAATACATTGCCAACTCTAAGAGAGGATAAGTTGGAAACTATCATGGATTTCGCAGTAGAGGTGCAAAACTTCTGCTCTATTGTAGACGCTTGTGGCCTTGAAGAACATATGTACAATGTGGCAATGCTTCACCAGCTCGTCAGTAAACTTCCACCATCGATCAAGCTGGACTGGGCTAGGCACCGCCAAATGTTCTCGAAAATCAACTTGGCAACCTTCGGGAATTGGATGTATTCCTTGGCGGAAGCAGCCAGCTCTGTAACCATCCCTGGATCAAGCCCCGGATCCCAAGAACCCAAGACTGTACGAGGTGAACCCCGTCTCCAGAAAAAAGGATCCGGCTTTCTGAACGCGCATCTAGAAACGGAATCAACTGCTGCTCGAGAAACAAGTGAGCTTCAGAAGAACACCAAAGGTGGATGTCTCGTATGCAAAGCCTGCTGTGACAGTGTCGTCGATTGTAAACAATTCCTAGAATTGTCTCGGGGTTCTCGATGGGCCGTTGTGAGAGAATTTGGTCTCTGTCGACGCTGTCTACTGAAGCACAATGGCAGTTGTGATGCGAAAGCTTGCGGAAAGGATGGATGCACGTTTAAGCATCATGCACTTCTTCACAAAGAACAGAGCGGCAAGCATGAAACGACTCCCTCAGAATCGACCGGCAACCCAGATTCTGCTCATCACGGATGTAATACACACCGCTCCCATTCCAGCTCAGCGTTGTTCCGCTATATTCCAGTGATTGTCTATGGAGAGAAATCATCTGTACACACCTTTGCATTTCTTGACGATGGGTCGGAGTTAACACTTCTGGACAACGATCTAGCTAACGAGCTAGGGCTTACAGGATCAGAAGTTCCACTGAATCTGCGCTGGACTGGTGGGACTGAGCGATGTGAAAAGGAATCTCGCATAACACGTCTTGCAATCACTGGTGTGCAAGATAGAGCGAAGCAGTTTACACTAGATGAAGTGCGAACGGTGAAGGAGCTCCAGTTACCTCATCAGTCTTTGGACATGGACGAAATGAAAGAACGGTACCCACATCTTCGAGGGCTACCCATCAAATCATACGAAAGGGTGCGCCCCAGGATTCTGATTGGCATGAAACACGTTCACGTCAGCCTGGTACTTCAAAGTCGCGAAGGAAAACCGGAGCAACCAATTGCTACCAAAACAAGGCTCGGTTGGACTGTGTGCGGCGCAAGCTACGAAAACAGAGGATCAAGTATGGTACACTATACCTTCCATATTGGGACTACTGCAACTTCTGACGAGGATTTACACCAAGCAATGAAGGAGTACTTTTCCCTGGATAGTATGGGTGTAGTGAAATCTAATCAATCTCTACTTTCATCTGAAGATCAAAGAGCGTATTCGCTACTGGAAGCTCGTACCATTCGTAAAGGCAACAGATATGAGACTGGTTTGTTATGGCGCTTCGATAATAGCCGTCTTCCGAACAGCCGGTCAATGGCTCTACATCGACATCAACTTTTAGAAAAACGTATGCAGAAGGATCCTCAGCTAGCGGCAGCACTGAACCAGAAGATAGCTGACTATCGACAGAAAGGTTACATACGAAAGCTACAAAAAGATGAAGAAAGCAAATCACTTCAGCGTTCTTGGTATCTCCCCGTTTTTCCGGTAGTTAACCCAAACAAGCCTGGTAAAATACGGATAGTCTGGGATGCAGCTGCTACTACCTATGGAGTCTCTTTGAACTCAGCCCTTCTGAAAGGACCCGATCAGCTGTGTTCGCTTTTTTCAATCCTAGTTCAGTTCAGGAAGCATCGAATTGGAATAACTGGTGACATTTCCGAGATGTTTCATCAGGTTCAGATAAGAGAGGAAGACAGACCATGCCAGCGTTTCTTTTGGAATGAAGATGGAACTACCGCAGTCTATGAAATGTGCGTCATGACATTTGGGGCATGCTGTTCTCCTAGTAGTGCCCAGTATGTAAAAAACTTGAATGCTGAAAGGTTCTCCGGACAATATCCTGAAGCAGTCGATACAATTACGAAGAAACACTACGTGGATGACATGCTAGATAGCGTAGAATCAGAAGAAGAAGCTATCCAACTAGCACAGAATGTGAAATATGTGCACAGTCAGGGCGGTTTTGAGATCCGCAATTGGATATCCAACTCGGAGAAGGTCATGGCCGTATTAGGTGGAAGTGAAACGTCAACGAAGTGTTTGAACCTGTGCGCTGAAATGTCGATGGAGAAGGTGCTGGGCTTATGGTGGTGTACAGAATCAGACGCCTTCACATATAAGGTTGGATGGAACCGATACGACGAAGCTCTACTGGGAGGACAAAGACGACCCACGAAACGTGAAGTTCTGCGAGTGCTAATGACGATTTTTGATCCATTGGGCCTTATTGCTCATTTTCTGATATACCTTAAGGTATTGCTCCAAGAAATATGGCGCTCCGGTATTCAATGGGACGATGAAATCGACGACAACTTGTTGGAAAAATGGAAGCTCTGGCTCCGAGTTCTACCAGAAGTGGAAAAAGTTCAAATTCCTCGCTGCTACCGTACACAAGTGAACTATGAGTGTGATGTGCAACTTCATACGTTTGTCGACGCCAGCGAGAATAGTTTTGCTGCTGTATCATTTCTCCGGTTCGCGAGCGAAAGTCGGGTAGAATGCATCATTGTCGCTTCCAAAACTCGTGTTGCGCCGTTGAAGTTTCAATCCATACCTAGACTTGAGCTGCAGGCTGCTGTTCTGGGAATCAGACTGGCGCAGAGTATTGCCGAATCCTTATCCATTCGTTTCACCAAGCGATGTTTTTGGACCGATTCTCAAGATGTGCTTTGCTGGATAAATTCAGACCACCGTCGTTACTCCCAATTCGTGGCCCATCGTGTTAGCGAAATTCTCGATATAACGGAGAGTACTGACTGGTTTTGGGTGCCAACAAAACTGAATGTAGCTGACGACGCCACGAAATGGATCACGCAACCGGACTTGTCTAACGAGAGTAGATGGTTCAAGGGACCTAGCTTCCTATGTAAATCAGAAGAAGAATGGCCGGCGCAACCACCAAGGAACAATACAACTGCTGCAGAGGTTCGTGCAAACTTGGTCGGTCACCTGTCAGCATCACGTCCATTGATAGTTTTCGAGAACTTCTCGTCTTGGAAAAGATTAGCTCGCGTAGTTGGATTTGCACAGCGCTTCTTGAACAACTGTCGTCAAAAGAAGGAAAATCTACCCGGCTGTGACGGAGTGCTCTCTGCAACAGAAACAAATGATGCTGAAGAGTGCATATTACGCCTGATCCAACAAGAAACCTACGCCGATGAGATATCAGCCCTTAAGAAACAAAAGGCTGTACCGAAAACCAGCACATTGGTGAAGCTTAGCCCATGGCTGGACGATCGTGGGATACTCAGAATGCTGGGACGAACGTCAAGTTGCCTGTTCATTACCAAGGATGCGAAAAACCCAATAATTCTACCCCGCGACCATCATGTTACTTCTCTGGTTATCTCCTTCTACCATAACAAGTTCCACCATCTCAACCATGAGACTGTTGTAAACGAGTTGCGACAGAAGTACTGGATCCCACGTGTTCGAGTCTGCTATTCTAAGGTCCGCAAAAACTGTCAGCGATGCAAAAATGAACGAGCGATTCCGCATCCTCCGATAATGGCAGACCTTCCGCCTGCAAGATTGGCAGCATTTACAAGGCCATTTACTCACGTGGGTATAGATTACTTCGGACCTATAGAAGTGGCGATTGGTAGAAGAGTAGAAAAACGCTGGGGTATGCTTGCCACTTGTATGACAACGCGCGCCGTGCACATTGAAATCGCCCACTCTCTAAGCACTAGCTCATGTGTAATGGCCATCCGAAACATGATCGCTCGTCGCGGGATTCCCCGCCAAATATATTGTGATCGTGGAACTAATTTTGTTGGAGCTAGTCGTGAGTTGGCTCGTATAGCGAAGGATTTGAATCATGAAGCTATTATGAGTGAGATCGTTAGTCCCGATACACAGTGGTCGTTTAATCCACCTTCCTCACCACATATGGGCGGGAGCTGGGAACGACTAATACGCAGCGTCAAGGATAATCTTGCATCTCTGAACCTTCCACGAAAGCCGTCTGACGAAGTACTTCGAAACGCATTTGCCGAGATTGAGAACACTTTGAATGCAAGGCCTCTGACTCATGTCGCTATCGAGGACCACGCGGCTCCAGCTCTGACTCCAAACCACATTCTCCTTGGAAGTTCTAGTGGAACGAAACCACTGACTACATTAGATGATAGCAGCGTAGCCGTACGCCAGTGTTGGAGAGCATCACAGCTTATAGCTAACCAGTTCTGGAAGAGATGGTTGACAGATTATCTTCCAGAAATTACCAGGAGAACCAAGTGGCACTCCCCTTGTTCACGCCCTTTGAAAGTTGGCGATATAGTCATCATTACGGATCCTAAGCTGCCACGGAACTGTTGGCCGAGAGGAAAAATTATCTCGACGCGTCCTAGTAAGGATGGGGAAGTCAGATCAGCTACAGTACGGACATCTAGTGGTGTATACGAGCGCCCAGTGGTCAAGCTGGCGGTGCTGGACATCATGCGCGAAGAGGAGTAAGTCTTCCAGCTGTGCGACGTACCTGGGGGGAGTGTTGGCAACCCGGCTGCCAGCGCGCATCTACTATCTGCAACCTCTAGCTACACACACCTACAAGAGGGATTTGGAGCAGGTGACAGCTCCAACGATGAGTATGATTATTGCCGTAAGTAGGGAAAAAATCCAAAACACAAATACGATATACACGTTGTTCTGAATTCTATAATTTCAAAATCAGATAAAAACCTGTTATTTTCATTTTCACAGTGTCTGTAGCTTAATAAGGTATTTAGAGTGCAAAAAACTATAATTGTACATAAAAATAATCTATTAACATTAATGTTAGGTACCTGGACAGTGAAGTGAATTTCGTCTTTCTAACCATAAATTCCCAACCTTTGCAAACTCTACAACTACGGTAAGCAATGAAGCATTGAATTTCTAGCATCAAATATTTATTGGAATTACATCATTAATTAGGTATTCGGCCTACGAATTCGCTGAAGACAGGCCAGCACACTTAGGGGACTAAACGTAAGTCTGATCATATTAAATATAAAATAGCATTTATATCATATTGCCATTGCATAACTTGAAGCCTGTACACCTTATAATCTGTCCACACGTAAACCGATTTTGTTGTACACCTTATTTCCAATAGGAGAATTATAATCTGCCGCTGAAATACACCCAGTTACCGTGTTTAATTTGCGGTGATTATAGTCACGGAAATCTCCCCATCAGTTCCGTTGGCACAGCTGCCAACACGGCGCGTTGTCAATGGTGCGTGGTAGTTGCCTGCAAATTCGAAATAAGAAGTATGGTTGTAACGATCAATTATTCCACAAATACCAACCTTTTGAGGAACAAATCCAGCATATCGAGAAAAGTGTCATTCCCGCAGCAAAATTGTAATTGACCTAGCGTCTCGATGGATCAGTCGTCTTCGTACTCCAATATCGAAATGTGAATTCCAAATGAGTCCAGACCACAAACGATAGTGTAGAACTGCCACAATCGGTATTTTCCATGAAGACCTGAATTTTACAGAAAATGGATGGCTCATATTCGTGTCCATATCGACAGCAACTCACCATTTACAGTTTCTTGGAAGTGCTGTGCGAAAATGATTACGTGTCATTCAGACCAGAGTTCCATAATCTTACGCAAGTAGTTCCACCCACGGTTCGACAACCTGTAGCTTTATAAGAACGGTCAGTGAATATTTGCCGGAACAATCTCCCGAGACCGGGTGACCTGATTCGACTGGGATCCAGTGGCTCATGATGTCCTGCGCTGAAAACAATGTTTTAACATGATCAGATATTTGCTTAATTATACATAAAATATACTTACCTGCAATATTTCATCTCGTTTGATATTCAACTGGGTTTTAATTAGACCCCGTTTCAAGAAATTAGAAAGAAAAATCACTTTCAGTCAATTCGGTGGACTTGTCATAAATCAACATGGCGCCAGCTCGTAAATCAAGCTCGGAACAAAATTACCATGCTTGTGGTAAAATCGAACACAAAACATGATCAGCTGAAATTTGCCGATGCAGAACGCTTAAGATAACCATGATCATAGTAGAAAAGAAACCACAATTTCAATGACAGTAACGCGCATGGTTATTGCTACGACAAAATGAGTACTTTCATGGTAGTTAGTTTTACCATGCGGTGTAGTCATTATGACTATTGCCAATTTAAGAAAGGGCATAGTATTCTTAACTATAAATCGGTCCAGCTGACTGTTTTCTTAGTTCTTTTCAGCACAAACAGCCATAGTAAATTTGAACACAACTTTATAGTAGCAGCTACCGCATGATTTTTTTCTGTGTGGCTTAGCTCACTGGCCAAAAGAGCCAGCTTTTCCAAACCGAACGCATTTGTTTACGAATTTTTAAGATTGGTGCTATTGAAAACGTGAGTACGGGTCCAAGTCGGCCATTGTGGCAGCCATGTTTGTACTCTCTGATGTTTCTCCTTAACTGGATTCAATAGTCCAAACATCACAACTTCATATGTGATACGATTGAAGTTGGAGTAATTTCATAAACGAATTTGCGCTAGGGAAGATTCAAATATTACGTCCACGATTTTTGGGATTTCTAGCACCGACGAACCGACGCGACAGTGGTGATTCAAAAGTGTCCCCCCCCCCAAATTTAACGGTCGACCACCGAAGCAGGCGAACGCTTCTGTCAAATCAGCGCAGACGCGAACCGTTTCCTAAATCAATACACGGGGGTTCGGTGTCGAGCTATCAAATCATCGCGAGCCGTTATAGAGGTGGCGATAGTGTTTGGCTGTAGACAGAACGTTTGCGCAAGTATGTGAGTATTTCGTGACGTATTTCTCGTCACTTGCGTGTGTCTAGAGCATTTTGATCAGTTGTCAGTTGCCCCAACGAACGAACACGATTCGCTAATCGGGGCGCAGTCGTGACCCAACCAGCGAATCTGGACTGTATAATATATCGGCACCAACATTTCAAAAGGGCGTAACTGCTTTTTGACATTTCACACTCTTTCAAAGCTGAGGGTCGCAATTTACCTCCCACACGCAATTCACTGCCCGTAATAGAAAGAGAAGATCCTCCTCTTTCCATTAGTGGTATTAGATTCCGTTTCAGAGATGAGATACAACTAAAAACTTTGATAGAAAGTGGTCTGCCAAAATGCAGTTACGCCCTTTTGAAATGTTGGTGCCGATATTGTAAAAATCTTATTTAGAATTCACTGTATGGTGTCTACATTACATCTATTGTTTTTGTAATTTTATTTTTACAGTGGTGTCTATTGTAAAAAATATGGTTCTAAATAGTTCTGTTACAATACAACGTTCGGTTTTTCTACTGTATTTTTATTCGGGCGATTCATCAAATCGTTCCCATACAAACTTCAAATAGGTTCCTGGGCACCAAAATTCAGGAAAAATTGGATTTCGGCTCAGTTTGGTATGCAGATTCAGAATATGGAATTATCTCCAACACCATTAAGAAGCCAATTAGATATATTTACGTGTAAATATTTATTCAGCGCAATACTTCAGGCGTTCGATTCGAATAGGTCCTTGCTGTTTGCTGGGATTTCTAGATTCGACCAATTGGGTTTTTAAATTTTTGAAAAATGTATTCCTTTTTTGATTTTATACGGAAGAGCACCTTTTTCTGAGCCACCATGATTTTTTTCACATTTTTAGAACTTTATTTTGATACCTAAAATCAATTTCAAAGAGATTATTCAAAATCACCTTTTGACAGCTGGGCAACTGTTTGACAGCTCCGCCCATCACAAAATGCAACGAGGGGTGATTCGACAAATCGCTTCTATACAAACATCAATTTAATGTTTAAATAGGTTCTCGCCCGAATAAAAAATACAGTAGAAAAACCGAACGTTGTATTGTAACAGTACTATTTAGAACCATATATTTACAATAGACACCACTGTAAAAAATAAAAATAGAAAAACAATAAGATGTAATGTAGACACCATACAGTAAATTGTAAATAAGATTTTTACAATATACTATACGGGTTGTTAAGTATCGTAACAATATAAAAAAATATTTTTCTCCATATATATTTTTTTTACAAAACCATACATTTTATTGTAAATGAATTGTTGTAAATACTGATACGTGGGTTTTAATATACCGTACATTGTATGGTACACGTATGGTTTAAAAGAATAAAATGTACCGTAAATATATTGTTTTTGATTCTTGTACCGACTTTTCGAACGAGAAAAGAAAGAAAACGAGAAACAAAGAAAACGATCAAATTTTCGGTGACCAGTCCGGTACCCAATAAATATTCATAACCGTGTATTTTTTTCCGTGTAAATTGCCTTTTGTGTAAATTTTATTTAGCGTGTTACACTGATCTGACAGCTCTGACAGTAAGGGACTAAACATAAATTACGTAGGATTGTTCACAATCTGCGAACTTGACGGCGGAAAAATCGTGACCATGACGCCGCTGAGAATACCCTCTTCGAATGAGTGTAATCAGTTTCGTACCTTTTAATTCCACCCTATGTTGCTTATCCTTTGACAGATACGCGTATTTCGACTACCACTTGTAACACAAACTTATTAAAATAAGTTTGTGCTTGTAATCTTCCTCAGTATCAGTTATCAGTGGATAACTGATTACACTCATTCGAAAAAAAAATTGTTTTTAATTATAATTTCACTACTGGTTATAAATTTAATCATGGTCTTGGAATGGTTCTCTTTTGTTATGTTGTATTGTTTTACATTACATAAACCATATAATGTTATATTATCTTGTCATTTTCCTCCTGTTAATGGTATCTTAGGCTTACTAGCATTATAAGAATGCGCTTTGGGAATTCTCCAGAGCGTTTTGGATAACCCTTCATATATAGGATCACCCACGTCTAAGTCTGAGTAGTCTCTGATTGCATTAACAGTTGAAGCTTAGGCTCCCATGCCCCACCTGAGACGAGACTCGCGAAGACGGTCTTCTTTTTCTCCACTTTGTTATTTTTTTCTTCTTCCTATCTGTGTTGACATTATATTTTGGGCTGGTGGTTCAAACACGTACGTGACCGCATCACCTCACATGCAGTGTGACTGAACCCCATTCACGCACAAAATCATGTTGAGGTGAAATTTTGCATCGCCAACAATCGCCAAGCAAAGTAATCATTGGAATATTTAGTTTTCAATTTATTTTTGACAGTACAGGAGAAGAAAATGCTGCTCGGAGTGAATTTTGGCTTCAGAATTTATGTCAGATAGTGTTGAGAAACGTAGTAATCGATGCCTAAGTCAGGTTGCTTGGGTAGACACCTAGCAACCTGTTGTTACGGAAGCTCAATAGCACCAACCATTTTTTCTTCACTCCTGTATCAACCACCAATCAATCAAGACGTTTTCAATAAAAACTTTAATTCGTTCCTCGTTAAACTACTTCGTGTTTTCTCTGAACTCAAGAGGTTATAGACCCCGCGCGGCGAGAACTAGTCTACGGCATCCCGCAATTTTCCGGAGCTGGCTACGAAAACTGGAAGTTTCGCGTTGAAAAGTTCTTGAAGTCGGTTGGTTTACTGGAAGTCCTGAGTCAAGATGTTCCACCCACGGCTCCCGAAGCAGCGAAGTTCAACGAAAAGGATGGCAAGGCGTCAAACTGGATAATTGCCTTTATTCATGATGACCTACTGGACCTGGTTCGTGAGAAGGAAACTGCGAAGGAGATTTGGACAACTCTGGCAAACGTGTATGCGAAGAAATCAGTGGCATCTCAAACGCTAATCCGGAAGCAGATGGCAAAGCTGAAGATGATTGAAGGATCGTCAGTGAAGGATCACCTGAAGATTTTCGACGAGCTGATCCGGCAGTTGAAATCGGCTGGCGCAAAGCTGGAAGAGGGTGACCTAGTGTCTCAGCTGTTTGTCACACTTCCAGAATCTTTTGATCCGTTGGTGACCGCATTGGAGAACCTGGAAGAGGACAAGCTGACCTTGGATGTAGTGCGTGAACGTCTTCTGGCAGAAGAGCTGAAGAAGAACGATCGGATGACAGATGTCGGTGAGGAAGTACCTGCTGCTCTTGTTGGATCCAAGCAGAGAGGGCATATGACTAGAAGCTGTAAGACGAAGAAGTCATCCGATGAACCTGTGACTTTTTGTGGAGGAGAACCGGTTGTATTTCTGACTGATCGCATACCTCGTAACAACTGTGAACAAGTAATCAGCTTCAAGATGGATTCTGGAGCCACAGATCATCTCGTGAAATCGAAGGATTATTTTACAACGTTGGAAAAGCTGCAGCGGCCTGTGAAGATAAGCGTTGCGAAGAACGACCAGTCTATCATTGCTTGGCACAAAGGATCGATTGAAGGAGTCAACCGGCACGGCGTTAAGATGGTAATACACGATGTGCTGTATGTGCCAGATCTACGTGAAAATCTGCTCGCTGTGAAGAAAATGGCGGCTGCAGGTGTGGAAGTGACCTTTAAAAGATCATCGGCAGAAATGAAATTCCAAGGAAAAATGGTTGCAGATTGTCCGTTGCAAGGAAGTTTCTACGAACTGGAATTAGCTATCAGGCAACATCCAAACAGTTTTTCACCTGGAAGAAAGCAGAGGATCACCGTCGATGGAATGGAACCAGAGGGGGATTGCTCAGCCGATACCAATCCGTACCTCGGCATATCGTCCAAGCGAAGCAGTAAGCCTAAGCACACCAACCCCGGAAAATGGTCAAGAAGCGTTAGCGCAGTGGATGATGATCCTGACATTGAAGATGGGACAGCGAAGCCGACTCGACTAAGTGGCAGATGTGTTTGGGATACATGCAAGACCGTCCGATTAAGAGGGGGTGTTGAGAAACGTAGTAATCGATGCCTAAGTCAGGTTGCTTGGGTAGACACCTAGCAACCTGTTGTTAGGATTGGTAGTGGTGTTCGTGGGTAGTGGACGCCAGTGCGATGGTGCATCTAAAATAATGTGATTTTTTAGTGCTATCGCTTATAAACAGTGCCTCGGGTAACTGGTTCAGTGGTGTTGAATCACAGTCTTTGCGGGAAAAGTGAAGTTCAGTGGCTCATACCGTAAATAGTGTTAAGAAATATTGTGAAATATATTTCTAATTCTAGCCATATCTGCCATCAATTTGATGTTAGATTTTCACGTACGTGTATGATATGTAAGTGCTTGTGTATGTGACTCTCATCTCCTCTTCTGGTGAGGTGAGTATTAACTCAGTCAATCTCTTCATGAGAGTCTGAGAATTCTGCGTTCTGTTACCACCCTGCGGTAGGTAAGTAAACGATAACTTGGGCTATGCTTGTATAGGTATGCCGGGTATGCTGTTCTTCTGGACATGCCCTTCTGCGTACCTGATTACGCGTCTATACTGCGTAGATAGTTGAAAAATTACATTATGTTTTTTGTTTTTTCAAATTTTATCACAATCGCAGTTCTTATATTTGTCAAAGGAGCATGACGATATTGCGAAGTAAACATCACCTCCACAGATAAAGCTGGTGATGAAGTACTAGATTACTGCAAATTCTGCGGTGCTCTCGTTTCGTTCTGTAGAGTATCTTCTCTGCAATTAGCTTGAGCCAGTATGCTCATAGTGAGAGAATTTTGTCGACGTACTCTGTTCGATTATGTCGATAGTTAGCTCGCTATTAGAGGTGTGTACTGACAATTAGTGTTCAATACTATCAAGACGGAATTGCGTGTGTTCTATAAACGTATGCAATGTACCTTTAGGGGAACAGCGTTTCCCAAATATATATTTTGCGGTACCCCAGTCAAATGGTAGCTCGCTTTATCTTTACTGATTTTAGTGTGCTCTTTTTTAACTGGTGAACCGCAAAATACGTGTTTAGGAAATGCGGAATTTTATGGTCACTATACAAGCTTTTCAACGGTTGTATTGATCATAAGTCCTATTTCTGTATGTGCAGATTTTTTTTTTTTAGCGTGAAACGCTTTTTGTTTTAACAATGGTAGTATACGTTGGAACCTTTCAGATGCACAAACTCTGTGTATTTGGGATTCCATGTGTACCGCATATTGAATAAATGATCTGTGTTTAACACGCTATTTATTTACTTCAAAGTCTCCAAGCTCTCTTTGCAATTAATTTGTATTGGTGAGCAAGCAATCTGGCTTAGGACTTGGAGGGTATTCTGATTTCAGATTATCATTCTTTTCCTTTTCGCCGCCTCCGACTACTGAGCGTTTTCGATAAACCGCATCGTCAAAATGGCTGAGCAAGTAGGTAATACTGTTGCTGGTTCAGGATTGCAAGCTGAAGATTCCTCAAAAGCATCTACTGGACGTGCAAATGAAGATATTCAGTATGCTAGAAATGGACCAGCAAATGCAAAACCGTCTACTTCTGCTAATGGCGGAAGTACCGGATTCAACGTAAGAGGTAAAAATTACTCTAAGAATCAGAGAAAGAAGCACAACCGAAAGGTGGCTTCATCTGGTAAAAAACTTACCTTGGATGCAGAGGTGAGTGATACTCGTGCTTCATTGCGTTTTCAAATAAAGTTGTTGAAAGGTTTATTTGATAACACATTGAAGGATGAGTTATTAAGGGACCTAAATGTCCTTCTTTATCAGACGTCGCACGGCTCGTTCATTCCATCATTCTTTGGCTTCGGACTCAGATTTGGAAAGATCTGGTTTTCGCCCGAAAACCAGGAAAGCCACGACTGGTTGAAGCAAAAGCTGATGGTAATCAACGAGACGGCGAAAGATGATTTCAAGTTCGTTATAGAATCTTTCAATCTTCATCAGAACAGCATTGGCCTGAACATACCTTGCAATGCGAATGAAGATTTATCTCAGAATGATATTCTGAATAGATTGAATTTTCAAAATCCTACTATGCAGGTAAACTCCTGGAGGGTTAACAAAATCAATCCAATTGAGAAGGGTCACCGCCTGCTTTTCTGTAGCATCAGTGATGATTCTCTCAATCTTCTGAAGCAGCAAAATTTTATGGTCAACTACGGCTTCCAGAAGATTTTCGCTCGCTTTTCATCAAAGAAATGAGCCCATGTGTGCATTTCTTCTATTTTTCTCAACGTCTTTCGTAACGAACATCCAGTTTTGGGTTGCTCGATTTTATGGCAGATGTTGAGATATTTTAATTCATTTCCAGTATCCTTTCGGGGGTGCAGGGAATAATGAATCATTTTTGTTTCAGATTCTAATTTATTTCCAGTATCCTTTCGGGGGTGCAGGAAGTAAAGAATCATATAAGTATCCCATTAGGGGTGCTTGTATGAAATTTAGCCTCTCTTATCCTTTTCTACGTTTTCCTTCTTTCAAAACCCTCCTTCTCCCTTCCCTGCTTCCTCTTTTCCTTTCGGGTAAGTGATGATTGGCTATGAAGTGCGAGGCACAAATCTCCCGTTCGATGGAGAACGTGCCGCCTGAGCCGTATATCTGATACCTGATAGCAACCTGTTGTTACGGAAGCTCAATAGCACCAACCATTTTTTCTTCACTCCTGTATCAACCACCAATCAATCAAGACGTTTTCAATAAAAACTTTAATTCGTTCCTCGTTAAACTACTTCGTGTTTTCTCTGAACTCAAGAGATAGCAATACTTTCCTCGTTTTAGGTAACGTAATCAAACGGGCTACAACTGACAGCTCAGTTGGGCTGCACTTGACGTTGCTTTTTTTCCTCTTCGCGAGTCTCGTCTCAGTGCCCCACCAGCCAGATAACTGGGTTTTGCAAACTAAGCATTATTTGTGGCAACACGTTCAGCGGCATGATGGAACTATACCGAGCGCGCTAAGTGTTATTAGACCACTAATGTAGTTGCATGAAGTGGGTGACGAGGTACATAAGTATCATTACAGCGTGCTTAACTGGTATTGCAATATTGAGGCTGAGGCTCCAGTTTGATTAAAGTTTGCAATACATGACAACTCATGAGGAAACCGTCAAGTTCGATTTATGTGTAAGTTAGGTTAAAAAGTGAACCCGCAGACGAACCTATATTAGAAGTTCTTTCAGTGTACAGTTTAGTCCATATATAAAGATGGCTCTACGTCAAAGATAAAGTTCGTCAATCGTATTCCTCTCATCGCACTTCACATACCTAGCCCCTAGCCTAGCCCGCTATATCTCTTGGATCTGCAGTTCTTAAGACATCTGGTTTACTACTTATTTAAACATTTTATTGACTTTAAATTGATGTTTCAACTTATTCACTTTTGTCAATTTCTTGATTTTGCTTTGGCTGACCAAGCCATGTGGGAAATTACACTGTTGAAAATGCTTTGACATCCATGTGCACAACAGAACATGTGCTCGATGAACAAATTGAGATTTGAAATTATGAAAAGAAATCCACGTACTCCGGTGAGACTCGAACTCACGACTCCCAATTCGCTAGACGGGCGCTTCTATTCCTTCAAGCTACGGAGTCACTCGACTATCTCCGTCGCCAGCAGGCCTAGGCCTGCTGGCGACGGAGATAGTCGAGTGACTCCGTAGCTTGAAGGAATAGAAGCGCCCGTCTAGCGAATTGGGAGTCGTGAGTTCGAGTCTCACCGGAGTACGTGGATTTCTTTTCATAATTTCAAATCTCAATTTGTTCATCGAGCACATGTTCTGTTGTGCACATGGATGTCAAAGCATTTTCAACAGTGTTATTCACTTTTATTCTTTCCTTTCCTTTGCATCGAAAAAGTTACAAACATCAACAAAACAAAGCACGGGAAAAATCTAAAACTGAATAAATAATTAAAAATTCACGGAAAAATAATGTTTCGGAAAAGTGAATGGTTCAAACGTAAGAAAAACAGTATAATATATTGTTACATAAAAATCGAATGTAAATGTATAGTAGCTACAATGTGCAAAGCTTTTGGCGAACCATTTCATTACAATACACATTATTGTAGCTGATACACTGTATGGTGCAGGAATGGTTTTCACCAAATACCCTATGGTTAGTTTTTATCCGGGCGGGCACTAAAATTTATGAAAATTTGGATTTCGGCTCAGTTTGGCATGCAGATTCAGAATATGGAATTATCTCAACACCGCTAAACTGCCGTGAATCGCATATTTGTCCCATTTGCACACACTGAAATAAATGTTGTTGTAGAAACTACCAATTCCATAGTAAAATTACTAACCGTATCTATGATTCTCAACCGACAACATTTTCCAGTTAATTCCACTAAAACACTGTCAA
The DNA here is from genome assembly GCF_035046485.1 of Aedes albopictus. Taxonomy (NCBI): domain Eukaryota; kingdom Metazoa; phylum Arthropoda; class Insecta; order Diptera; family Culicidae; genus Aedes; species Aedes albopictus. Next base: position 502,162,570 of record NC_085137.1, on the reverse strand, counting down.
CTTAACTAGCAGTGTAGTTAACATTACCAAAAATAATCTTAATTTAATAAATGAGCATTGTATTTTTAACCATACTGTGTTGTAAAATGCGTGTCCTGGAAAAATTAACAATGTTTTGTTGTTAAGACGACTATGATTTCAGTTGAAATTACTACAATACATTGTAATTTCAAGCATATTTCAGCTACCTTAACAGATTTTGTTGTCGGTTGAGAATCATAGGTATGGTTAGTAATTTTACTATCGAATCGGTAATTTCCACAACAAAATTTATTTCAGTGTAGGAAATCCAGCAAAGATGGGACTGATATGCGATTCACGGCAGTAAAGAAATCGAACGCCAGAATAGGCTCCTAAAGTCCTATTGGGATTCTTGTTTTAAACCACAATATATGGTTCGAGAGTACGTATTTACTCATTTTTTGACGTTTTTATTAACCATAGTTGAAAATATATAATTTTTATTTTTTTTTAGCCTTTTGTCTCGTCCCTAGCTTATAACACATACTTTGAGTGATTTTTTTCACCGTGTATGTCAGATAGAAACGGTAAAGTTCGAGTAAAGTACAATTCCGATTAGAATACCATGCTTGATCGTATTATTGTACGTGCAGTTGGAACCCGGAATTTTCGACTAGCGAAGTTGGATTTTTCTCCAAATCCGTACGTCGGACCTAACTTCGGAAGTGGTGCGCTGTATAGCGGACCAGGTTTGCTATACAGCGCACCACTTCCGAAGTTAGGTCCGACGCACGGATTTGGAGAAAAATCCAACTTCGCTAGCAGAAAACTCAGATTTTCAACTAGTAAATTGAGAATATTCAATATAAGCGAGATTTCGTCTTTAATTTTAGGACCCTATAGTCTATTTTACGAAACGACAACAGTGTTGATATTGATATTAATACTCACGGGCTTGGGCGCAACCTCCTGTCAAATTTTCATTCATGAAATGAGCGATCAGCTGATCCGAAACGTCTCGTAAAATGGCTCATTGTTTTAATCAGTGCTGTCACACCCTAATGATCAACATCTAATTTGCCGCCGTCCTATCCCCTGCGATGTGGTTACCAACAAAAAGAAGCCGGACGCTACCAATTTTTGACAGTTCGATGAAAGTTTTGACGTTTATCGGTCGCCATATCTAAAAATTTTCATCATCGCCGCAGCTAAATGGATTGTTCCACATTCACTTTTTCTCATTTTTGTGCGCAAAAACAACACTAAATTCGCATCGAAAGCAGCCAAAATAAGGAACAATGAAGGTAAGTTCGTTTGATGATTGAATATTGTGTAGAAAGCTTGTGATTTTCGAGAAAACATTGCGTATTACCCCGGTTGTTTTCGTTCCTTCCCGCAGAAAATCGCCGAGCAGAAGCTGCAGGCTTTCACCGTCGGAACGATGGGGAAGCGCCAGCTGAGTCGAAAGGAGCTAGAAGAGCAGAAAAAGCGTGAGGATGAAGCTGCAGCCGCACACGTACGTGAATCCTTGAGTAGACTTTCCTCCACACTCTCGTTTTTTGATTGCTTTTAAGTTTTTCCTCCACCTTTCGCTCTACTTGGCCGTACTCCGTTCTGGAGCGGCAATATTGTGAGCAATGTCCTCTACTCGTAATCACAACAAAATGCACTAGAAATAGCACCCCTAATCGTACTTGACAATTTAAGGCGTTCAAAGAGTTTGTTGAAACCTTCCAAGAAGCTCCCTCCAAGATTGGAAAGGTTTGGGTGAAGGCCGGAACGTACGATGCTGGCTCGAGAAGTAAGTGTGGGGATCGATGGGTGAGGAGAGAAGTGTCTCACCTGGGATTTTGTTCTGGCTTTCAGAGGAAGATAACCGCGACAAGGGTAAGCTGTATAAGCCCTTGTCGAAGCTGGACGTCGAACAGGAAAAGGCTAACGACTACATCAAGATGATGACCGCCGAGGGCAAGAAGGATCTGGCATTGAACAAGAAGAAAGCTCAGGAGAAGAAAAAGAGCAATCTGGAACTGTTCAAGGAGGAGCTGAGGCAGATCCAGGAGGAGCGCGAGGAAAGACACAAGTACAAGCACGTTGCCAAATCGATGCTGCCGATGACGGTCGAGCCGGATCCGATCTACAAGGAGGAATCGGGTTCGTTCGACAATGGTGACCCGAACACGACCAATATCTACTTGGGCAACTTGAATCCAAAGGTATGTGGGTGTAGGGGAAGGGATTACGGGGAAGTGAGGGAATGCTAATCGATTCTTGTTTCAGATATCTGAGCAAGAGTTGATGGAACTGTTCGGTAAGTATGGTCCTCTGGCCAGTATCAAGATTATGTGGCCGCGCTCGGAGGAAGAACGTGCTCGGGGCAGGAATTGCGGTTTTGTTGCATACATGAGTCGTCGCGACGCAGAAAGAGCCTTGAGGGCGTTGAATGGCAAGGAAGTGATGAATTACCTGATGAAGCTGGGCTGGGGTAAATCGGTTCCCATAATGACTCACCCGCTTTATATACCGCCGGCGCTGGTGGCTTACACTCTTCCTCCGCCACCATCGGGACTTCCGTTCAATGCACAACCAAACCCGGCCGATTTGGACAACATTCCGAAGATGACCTCCAAGATGTATATGGAAGAACCGGAGATGAAGGAAAAGATGGATGAGGTGCTTTACAAGGCGGTGGTCAAAGTTGTACTCCCGACGGAACGTCATCTTCTGATGTTGATCCATCGGATGGTGGAGTTCGTGATCCGCGAGGGTCCCATGTTCGAGGCCCTGATTATGACCCGGGAAATCGATAACCCCATGTACAAGTTCCTGTTCGAAAACGAAAGCCCGGCTCACATCTACTATCGGTGGAAGTTGTTCTCCATGCTCCAGGGGGACTCGGCTTCCGATTGGCGTACCAAAGAGTTCCGGATGTTCAAGGGTGGCTCGATTTGGAAACCACCGCCGATCAACTTCTACACTCAGGGTATGCCCGATGAACTACTGGCGGACGATGAGGACTTGGAGGCTAACAAAGGGAATCTATCGGTGGCGTAAGTATCTTTATACCTATCTATCTATATTTGTAAACGTTTCATTACTTTGAAATAAGAGTAATTTGTTGGCAAATTCCGACGCATGTTTTCTTCGAAGAGAAGAAAGTTATCTTGAAAGAATGAAAGAAAATTTCTTCTCGAAGAAAAAAGTATGCCGGAATTTGGTCACTGGAAAAAAGATGGGTCGTCTGCGCAGCGCAGGAATGTTCTGCGGGCATAGGTATTTGTTTGCTTATTGTTGGTATCACCACGTCGACATCTCGGGATCATGTAACAGAATGCCATAAAAGGTGTTGATTAGAATGAGGATGATATCATGAATTTGCTCATAATCGTTTGCAAAAGGTAATAGAATTCTTGAGGAAGAGAGGCTTAGATTGTGGGTTCGTCATTAGGCCTACTTTTCGTAATTATTTTACAAATACCTACGATCAGGGATTCCTCCTGAAGATTCGTCCAGCAACGCTCAAGGAATTCTGTTTAAGGATTCCACAAAAACTTTTCCTTAGCAAACCTCTTGTTGTTTTTGAATTTCTCCTCAGCAATTAGAAATTTCATCAGAAGTTTAGAGTTTATTCTGGGGTTTCTTCAAAAGATCCGTCTAGTCTACTCCAGTCTACACATTCAATAAAAGAATCCTGGAAACGATATGAACTATGACTACTTCTATCATTTTTCTTGTCATTTTCAATGTTTGCAGTACATCAGAATTAATATTTTACTATCCAGAACTATGTTGAATGGCGTGACCGACGATTTTCGGTTCCTCCGAAAATTTCTGTTGAGAATTAACCAAGAAATTCAACCAATGAACTCCTGAAAGATTCAAAGAGGATGTTTCTGGAGGATCCATAAAAACACTCTTTGAAAATTCCCATATGGAAAGCCTAAACCCCTGAAACAGATTCCCCGAGGATTCCCACGAAGACCTACCGGAAGATTGCAAAAAAGAACTATTGGATGATTCATAAAAAGAACTTTTCAAGGAGTTCCACATGTCAACGGATTGAGCTAAAAATTTGACCAGAGCATCCTTGGCCTCATATAGAACGAAATAAGAAGGGAGCCCATTGAACTTTTTGACATGTGATTTTACCATACAAGCTTGAGCCACCCTAACCCACACCTTCTTTATGGACGACCTGAAGACGTTTGCGGAATCAGTCCAGATGCTGCACCAACTGTTTCAGCTAGTGACGGTGTTCAGCAACGACATCCGGATGGAGTTTGGAATTGACAAATGTCAGTCAGTCCATCTTCGCAGGGGTCAAGTAGTGGTCGCCAGTTATTACCCCGTCAACGAACAGGAGGAGATTCGGAATATGGTTGAAGGCGACACATACAAATACCTCGGCTTCCTGCAACATAGAGGTATTCGCCACACAGCGATCAAAAAGCAACTGCATCGTGTCAAGTGTGTTCTGAGCAGCTTTCTGTCAGCGCCGACAACAAGGAGAAGGCGATCAACATGTTTCCTGTGCCCCTATTGACCTACAGCTTTGGGGTGGTAAAGTAAACCAAGACTGACCTCGAGGCGTTAGAACGAGCAGTACGAGTGGCGTTCACCAAGCACCGCATGCGCCATCCAAAGTCTTCCATCGAGAGAGTCACCCTGCCAAGCGCAGTAGGAGGAAGAGGCGTCACCCATATCCAGGCACTGTGTCTCCCTGATCCAGCAGTTGCGGGCATATTTCGTAGAAAGCCAGAGCCGTCATGAAATGTACCGCACTGTATGTGAAGCTGACCACGGTTACAGCGCCCTACATCTAGCGTAGGAGGATTACTAGCTGAACTGCGACATCAAGACTGTTGACGAGATGATCGTAGCGTGGAAGCAAAAGGAGTTGCATGGGACGCACCCCCATCAACTGGAGCTCGAGCACATCGATAAGGCGACATCGAACGCGTGGCTGGTGCGGAGTGACCTCTTCTCGGACACAGAAGGTTACATGGTAGCCATCCAGGACCGGATAATTGCGTCGAAGAACCATCGGCGGTACATATTGCACGAAGACGTGGAGGATCGCTGTAGGAAGTGCAATTCAGTAGGGAACGCGATTGAACATGTCGTTGCAGGCTGTTTAGTTTTAGCGGGATCTGCCTACCTCGATCGTCACAATGAAGTTGCCAAGATTGTGCACCAACAGCTTGCACAACTTGGTCGACAGATTTGTACGCTACTACAAGAACCAACCGGACCCGGTTCTGAAAAATAGTGGCATAAAGCTGTACTGGGATCGCGAGATCATTACGGACGTTCTCATTCCCCAAGTAACCAGTAAGCATTTAAAATAGCATTCCTTCAGCATTATAGTAGCCTTTACGACAAGGCGTTTAATGCTAATTAGCCGTATATGCGCCTATAGTGCTACCTCACAGCAGGTTTTGGCAAAATAACGGGCTGTCTTAGTGCTATCCCTTCAGGAACGTCGTGACGAAATGTCAAAGAAGCGTAACGCCTCGTCGAGCAAAAAAAAAAACAAAAATAGATTGACGTCTGCTTTTCGTTTTCTCAGCCTGCTTCCCCGCTTCATTGTCCTTCCATATTCCAGCCGGTGCTAGGTGGTACTTTTTTGCTGATTTTTGTAGTGATGTAGGTTTGAACTTACGATCCGGAGATTGATTAATCATATCTGCTTCGGATTCTGTTGCTCCTGATCCACGAGGCTAAAGCTGTCCCGGTGGCGTGCGTTGATTTAATCGCCAATATAAAGAACAACAGCTTCAGATTCAACATCCAAAATTTGTTTTCATTGAGATATTTCATTGTGGTAGAGCATTACGGGAATATCTGTGGAATAAGATTGTTTCTTCCCTCTTTCAAACAATCCTATGATCCACCAAAGGATCCACCTATTCGGCACATATTTTCCGACGAAATGATATAATTGGTGATTTTTTGATGGACAAGTTCCTAATCCAATCCAGCTGCAGCAATGTTTTCTTTGGTGCGTTTGGATGAGTAGGGGAAAATGAAGAAACAAATAAGATGCACAAATTTGTAAACAGAAGCATAGGCTCTGTAAGAGAGAGACAAAATGTCTTGCCAAATGCGTAACATATCTCCCAACCTTTTTGCTCCTAGCATTTAAAGAGCAGTTGAAAAGCATTCTGTATGCTCCCAAGTGAAACCACTTCAAGCAGTTGAAATGCTAATTAACAGCCGAAAGCATTTGAGCAGCACAGCTTATGCTAGCTCAAGGCAGCTATGCATTCGAACTGCTTATGTAGGGCAGCAAGCAGTTTAAATGCGTAATACGGGCTGATATACGGCTTATTCAAATGCTTAGTGGTTACCTGGGTCGTGTCAACATTGTGGTTTACGACAAAAGGATAAAGCGGGTAACCCTCATCGACATCGCTGTACCGTTAGACCATAATGTCCAATCAACGTTCTCCGGCAAGATAACCAAGTAGAACGACCTAGAGGAGGAGCTTAAGCAAATGTGGCACCTAGCAAATGTGGCGGTTCTCTCGGCAACCGGAGTTGTTCCTAAACCTCTCCAAAGGTCCATAGACGAGCTGGAATTGAAGAAGGACCTGAACAGCATCCTGAAAGCGGTGATTCTTGAAACCTGTAGTATAGTTAGGCGGTACCTGAATCATCACAACTGACATCCGAAGCTCACTCATTAGGATATAAGCGAACCGGCTGATGAGATCCACAGAGCCTAATCCCCTTTGGCATTCCGATTGCCCGGGGTAGGTGAAAGTTTCAAGCAATTTTTGCTGAGAAGTGCCAAAACTCTTCAATAATAATAAAGGAATCTCAGAAGCAATCGCCGAACAAACTCTTGGGAGCATTTGAGGGAAATTCAATGAAGAATCCCTGTAATTGAGTTTTTAAATTAAGAAAAAATCAATGATTATATATTTCTAAACAACAAAAAAACACCTTTTTCTGAGCCACTATTATTTTTTTTGATTTTTAGAACTTTAGTTTGATAGGGTAAAAACACTAGAGTTCGCCCCTCTAAAATTCTGCACTAATCTTCGCCACTTCATACATAAAAAAAAGGAATTTGTGTGGAGGTGGCGAAGACTAGAGCAGTGGCGAAGTCTAGTGCTTTTACCCTACGGGGCCGGCCATATACCACGTGGACAGCTTGGAGGGGGAGGGGGTTAGCGAAAAGTCCATGCTTGTCCACGGAGAGGGGGGTGGGGGTTCGTCAAATGTCCACGTGGACAACATTGACATAGGTATAAATTGGGAAACAAGAATCTACAAACCAAACAAATTACGTCGCATTATTGATGAGATTCTCTTCAGCAGTTACTTCTTCAAGGAAAAAAAAAAAAATCATGGTATTGATTCACAGATTATTGTTTTTCAAATTATCAGAATTTCTAATTACTTAGTTTTCTTCATCGAAGAATATTCAGGAGATTTAAATTGGAGCGTAGACCATGCAAATGTTGGTGTTTTAGTCAGAAAATTTTCATTGAAGTATGTATAGATGTGTATGGATTTTTCGAAGTTTCATATCAAATTTTTAAACTACTTCAAAGTGTCATAATACATGTAGGGATTTGCAGGCTTATCTCAAAAACTTTATTTTGTAGGTTCCTTTGAAAATTAAGTTGTTTCTAATGGATATTAAAGTCTAAACCTCAGCTATACAATTTAGTTGCTGTAAATCTAGTTTTTTGTAAGAATCTAAGAAATATTATCTTATCTCAAGAAAAATCTAGGATATAAAATTACTTTATCTCAACAAAACAATCAGACAATCATAGATTTAACAAACATTCTAAAAAACACTGTTGTTACGGGTTACGTCACTAATCGAGACAGCAGACACACTTTGTGGTGGTGTAAGCTTCAAGCTACGAATTCAATTTATTTTTGTAAATTACTATTTTAGATTATACAAGTATATGATCAACTTACGATTTTAGTGGACGTACTCAAGATTTAAGAGGAATCGTATCGGTAGCGGCCGTAGATTTGGTTTCTACTAAAAATACAAATGCTAATCAATTTCAAGCTCATTGGCCTTAGTTTCTACTACTTACAATTGATATCAATTCAAATCACTCGCTTTGGGTAAGAATTCACAATTTAGCAATAGGTTTAATTATCAAATAGCAAGAAAATACTATAATTTTTATAATTCATTAAAGGCACATCTACGTTTTAAAAGGGAAATGTTTTGATGACTTGCATGTAGTCTAGGGTTCACTATTTTTGTCCAGTTGACACTTCATCTAGCCTGCTGTCACGCTTGACGTTCTGATCCAGTGCGGCCTGCAGAAAAGTATCCGTTCCTTTGCCATTGGCGTCGCTGCACCGAGGGGCGTTGTCGGCACAACACCATCTTCAACCAGAGGCTGTTCAGACTAAGCATTGAACAATCACTAACATTAGGCGATGGACACTTAATGAAGAATTTTCTGTTTGACGAAAATGTTTCACCAACTGGAGCAAGAATCGAACCCACACTTTCACAAACATTAAGCTGAATTAAAAACAATGTTAAAAACTTGTAGGTACCGTAAACCGGGGTCAAATTGATCTTCGGGTCGAAATTGATCACACGGTTTTCGGTAAGGTTTAGCATATTTTAATTAATTTTCTTTCAACTATCGTGCAGTTGGGAACCGATACTAAACGATATTTGCTTGGAAACTATTTGAAGTATGTTTTATCTAACGGAAAATCGTCTGATCAATTTCGACCCGGAGATCAATTTGACCCCGGTTTACGGTACCTATTTTGTGCTACTTGTTTGTTTTATATGTAAAGCTGTAGAATATTTGTATTTTATAAAGTTTTCAATTATTTATATTTAAGACATTGTTTATGAAGAAAAAAAAAAACGATAAAAAAAAACTTTCAAAATCACTTTTTTCATTTATTTTAGAATAATGAAAAAAGAATATTTTTTGGGATGTCCACGTGGACATTGGGGGAGGGGGGTAGGGGTTAATGAAAAGTCCACGCTTGTCCACGGCGAGGGGTGAGGGGGTCAAACACCATGGATTTTCTGTCCACGTGGACGGCCCCTACCTAAAATTAATTTCAAAGACATTTTTTTAAATCACTTTTTCACCGTTTTTGAAATCACTGCTTGACAGCTGTGCCCAGTTCCAATCCGACGAAGGGTGGTTCATCGAATCGCTTCCACACAAACTTCAAATTGATCTTTAAAAAGGTTCCCGGGCACTAAAATTCATGGAAATTTGGATTTCGGCTCAGTTTTGGCACCGCTAAAGAAAGCCAATTGATGCAAAAACTTTGGGGTGAAGTGCTGAAGAAATTTTCGGACAAATCCGGACAATCTTTTATATTTGTTTATTTGGGGTAGGATTAGAAATTCTTTTGAACCGGCGAATTTGGCCAGACAGCCTACTAACAGTCCTCCCCCCTTAAGAGTCGAGTTCACGTAGTTTATGGACAGGCACTTGTTTTAAAAATTCGGCGTTTTACAAGCATTCCGACTTCGGAAACTTTCTGCCGAGGAAAGCTATTTGGTTTTTAAGGTACAGTGGAGAAGGTTCACCATTGAAAATATCGGAATCCTTTTTGAAGCACTGATTTCCTGCTTACTTGTTCTGATGACGTGATTTCGCAGCTATCACTAATAACATTCATGCCCCTTCACAGCCAACGGGATCGTCTGGAGGATCTCATTCGCCATTTAAGCCCCGAGCGCCAACGGATCGCCGACGCAATGATCTTCTGCATCGAGCACGCGGATGCGGCCGAGGAAATCTGCGAGTGCATCACCGAATCGCTGGCCAACAACGAGACGGTCGTCAAGAAGAAGATTGCCCGCATCTATCTGATATCGGACATTCTGCACAACTGCAGCGTCAAGGTGCAGAATGCAAGCTTCTTCCGGAAGGCGTAAGTTTCTGGGGTGTTCATGGAGTGATAGGGGTTACGACTTACGATCTCATTTACAGATTGGAGAAAAATCTGATGGACATTTTCAAGAATTTGAACGGCTACCACATGCAGCTCGACAGTCGTCTTAAGGCGGAAGGGTTCAAAACCCGAGTGATGAATGTTTTCAAGGCCTGGGAGGAGTGGGCCGTTTACCCAAAGGAGTTCCTCACAAAACTTCAGCATACGTTTCTGGGAATTACGATTGTAAGATGACTATATTTCTGTGGCGAAGTTCAGAGTTTAGTTTATAAATTGCATCCCTCCGTTTTCAGGTCGAAAAACAAGAGGAAGAACCGGAGGAGGAAATCGAAGATGAAGACTTGGATGGCGTTCCGCTGGACGGTGCCGCTTTGTTGAAATCGGCTATGTTGAAGGGAATGGCCGAACCTGACACGCGAACTCCCATTCTCAAGCAGGGTATTTACAGCGACGAGGAAGATATCGACGGTATGCCCATGGACGAGGACATTGACGGTATTCCTTTGGATGGTAATCAGGTGGGATCTGCTGCGGAGGTTGATTCCGATGGAGGAGTTGGCAAGGGGAAGGGAGGATTTATACCTTCCAAGTGGGAAACGGTTGATGCATCACAGGTAGAAGCCCAAGCCATCACGACCAGTAAGTGGGACACTCTGGATCCGGTGGCTCCAGAACCTCCGCAAATTTCGGCGGGAGATAACTCAGACGACGAGCAGGGAAATATGAAAGGGTTAGTAACCACACATTCAGTTATCTTATAATACTCAATCTAATGTTTGAATATCTTTTCAACAGAGACGACGAAGCCCGCCGTTTGCGCCTTCGCGAAATTGAGGTCAAGATTGTACAGTACCAGGATGAGTTTGAGTCCGGTGCCCGTCAGGTTCGTGTTGGATGGACAGTTGCCGAGGAAATTTCGCACTACCGGCGAAAATTAATCAAAAAGGCCGAGAAAGAACTTCGTCAATTGCAGCAGCTACAACAACAGCAATCACAGCAGCAGAGCATGGACGATACGGACGAGGACACGGATGAGTACGACCGAAGCGCCAACTCGAAAAAGCTGTCCAAACGAAGTGCCAGTCCTGAGGTGTAAGTACAATCGAATCCTTGCCATTGAGATCTTTTCCCAACACATTTATTCCTTACAGCAGTTCCCGAAAGCACAAAAAGACCCGCCGGTCATCATCCACGGAATACGTCCGCGAAGCTCCATCCAAATCCTCAAGGCGATCCCGATCGCCTATCTATACAACTAGCAGTCGTAGCAAACGGGAGGCTTCGCCGGTGGAAGTGCGTAGTAGTAAGACAACGTCCAGTAGACATCGTCTGTCCAGAAGCAGCTCGCGTTCTCCCTCCCGAAGACATCATTCGGAGCGTTCTCTGTCACCGGCCACCCGCAGCAAGTACGACCTTCTGGAATCGCCTGCCCGAGTGTCCAGCTCGGCCAAGTACGACAAATACGAGAGCGCTAGCAGTTCCAAATACGACAAGTACGAAACCGTCTCATCCTCCTCGTCCAAGTACGATGCCCGGTTGTACGATGAGCGATCGAGCAGCAAATACGACAAGTATGAGAAATACGAGAGCTCATCATCAAGTAAACATGAGAGGGAACGGGAGCGTGAACGGGAACGAGAACGAGAAAGAGAGCGCGAGCGTGAGCGGGAACGAGAACGTGAACGCGAAAGGGAAAAGGAACGGGAGCGAGAACGTGATAGAGAACGAGAGCTGCGAGAGCGAGAACGGGAACGGGACCGGGAATTGCGGGAACGAGAACGAGAGCGTGAACTTCGCGATCGAGATCGTGAACGGGACCATCTGCGGGAACGGGATCGTGATCGTGAACGGATGTACGCCGGCAGTAGCAGTAGCGCCAGTAGCAAGTACGATATTGTCAGTTCAAAGTACGAGGACGATGCCCGAAGGTATCGGTAAGTATTTGCGACCAATACTTTCTTAGATGTTTGGATTTGTTTAAGTTTTAAAGCTTGAGTAAAATATGCTATGCACTTTCTGTTATTCAACATCCAACGAACTGAAATTAAAGTTCAATATGCATTTTCTATCCAACAGATCGCCTTCGCCAAGTCGGACTGCCTCTCGAGATAGCTATTCCCGTTATGCTAGCGCTGGCAGTAGCAGTGCGAGATCGGAAAAGCACAAGAAACACAAGTACTAACTCACCCCTGACCTACAAGTGCAGTAAGTATGTATGTTGTTATAATATACTTTAGTTTGTGAAGCTAAGTTAGCAGCATATAAAAGTAATTCTAAATTCATTTGACCCGATATCGTGCAAAACTCAACGATAAACATTCGGATTGCAACGATGATTGTCTCGGAAGCGACTAGTTGCAAATTATAAACTATAGGTTGAGCAAATTTGAGCATTTTAACTGAAATTGAACCCATTTTAAAGTAAGATTCCATTAGGCTCAACTTTTGCATGCTTTCTGTGTACGCAGCTCTAAACCAACTCAGTACATGATGAATAGAAAGAAGAGATAATAAAGTGAATTCTATTGTATGTTTGCAAACAAGTTGTGTCGATGATTTACTGTTCTAAAGCTATTCGAAATTCGTTCCGTTTAGGTGAAATACGGGTCTCCAGCTAGTCGGTTAAGGCTATGGATCGCCAATCCAAAGACGGTGGGACTCCCTGGACATTGTGTATCATTGTACTTGCCTCACAATGTACAAATTCATGCAATGGCAGGCAAAGAAAGCCCTTCAATTAATAACTGTGGAAGTGCTCTAAGAACACTAAGTTGAAGAGAGGCATGTCAAGTTTCAATGCGAACGCAAAGAAGATGAGAAGAAGAGGGTGAATTAGGCTCTCTTGATATATTTTCTACATCTCAAAGCATCACCCATCAACACCATTTCATGTCGTTACCTATTTAGTAAACAGAGACGAACCAGCCAAGGGCTGAAAGTCTCTTTAATAAAGACAAATCAATCAATCAACTATTTAGTAAACGCCATATGACTTTTTTTTTTTTTTTTTTTTTTTTTCATAGTGATTACGGCGGTAGCACACTGTGCTTATGTTCTAACACCGCACCCTTTCCCTACGTTTGCTTCTATGAGCCTCTATTTTTGTTTCAACACACAGAAGTACGTAGGCATATCGTGGCCCAAGTCGACACTGTTTTGGCCTGCGTTGAACAAAAATAGTTTTAATAAAAGTTTCCCCTTTTTTCTTTTTGTCAATTTTTTGTAGTATGGTCCATGTATTTAGTTAGGTTTTTGTCAATTTGTCAGTTATTCGAAGTAGATCTCCAATATGTAGTCAATAAGTCAATTAAGTCATTCTGATCTGTTCTATCATAGCAGCTTTAGTCTTTGCTTTATTGAAGTGTAGTTTTATTGGAAATATGCTGAATATCGTTATTAAAAAGAGACGTCTGGAACTGTGTCCTGCTAGTTGTTCCGTCATGCACATACGTCATGTCTTAATAATGCCTAGGAGATTAACGAAAACACGTTTGTTCGGTCGGATGGCCATCGCGTAGAAAGTCAAGGAAATTAGGTTTCTTTATTGTCAGTTGTTATATAAGCCTCGCTTGAAGCACTTCCCGTGAGAACCCTGTCATCTGTACACCAACTAATCCGTATCTTCGTACACAGCTAAATACTATACTGTCAACCGGCGAGAAGCCTATGGATAAATATTTAAAAAAAATGAATAATAATGCTGTCTAGCGTGTTGTTTTCTATCGGCCACTATTTTAGACTAGTCCCAACTGCAAGCTTTTTTCCAATCTTATCGTCAATTGTCTTCTAGATACCCCACGGAATTGATGAGTAGTGAGTTCAATGCAGAGATCCCCCCCTCTCACACTCCCAAATTGTGGTAGGCCCCCGCTAAACCTGCAAACCAGACCCACACCCAGCCAAAAGCTCTAGCAGATGTGGACAAACCGGTGCTCAACGTGCTCTCCCATCGTGGCAACATCAAATATGTGGACTGTACAACAATAGTAGTTTTAATGAAATGAATACTAAGAATTTAGGCCGACACTCGAAGTGACGAACTTTACAGTGCTAGTTGAGTAAATACATGAAAGATGGGTAACAACAAATGTGCACAAACAGATGCATAACAATATGCATGTAAAAAAAGGCCGCAACTATCCATTGTGAATTTAAAATACTGACAACGTAAATATTATGGAACAGACTCACCGAATTTAGCTCCAAAATGCCCCCTAGACGATGGTATTGTTCACTCTATGTAGCCACGCGTTGTACAAAATGAACCTGAAATGACAAGAAGACAGTGGGCCGCCAAACTCCACAAACTGGCGGCCCGGAAATTTTAGTATTCTGTTTATAGCATTGTTGAGCATCATAGAGAGCATAATTTATATTCAGTTTTAAATATAGTTTCTTGTTACTATGCTAAGAAATAGAGAGATTCCAATTTTTTTTTTCTACCTGCACCAGCGAACTTCTTGAGTGAACAGCATTCAACATATAAAATTTAGATTCTAAATTGTTCATTCACTAATGCGATTTTCTTATCACCCTGCCCTGTCTTAAGTAGAAGATATAAGTAATGCAGAGACATCCCACATGCACTCTTGCATTACATAATAAGGTTGGACCCTGCTGCAATCAATGTCGTTATGCTATCCACTCCTGAGTTTATAGTTGCTATAAAAATAATTTCGAAGAAGTGAAAAAGAATAGTACGAATCTACTTGTTAATAAAATGCTGCTACTATTACTATTACTACTACTCCTACTACTACTACTAACTACTACTACTAATACTACTATCAAAAGTGCAATGAGTGATCGTTGGCTTCCCAGTCTTGTTAGTAGTTAGAGGGTTAGTATAGACTGGTAATAAGCCCTGTCGGTCCCCCCAGCACTGCGCGTAATCAACTGTTGTTAGATCATGCGACAGCGATTAAGCGTATGCTGGAGGCATGACAAATCAAGCGTTTAAATTAAAGTCAATAAAGCAATGGTATGATTATTCAGATTCTATTTTAGTTTAATTTTGTAAAGAAATGCTTTAATTGTAAGTAAATGCTTTAAGAAAGTAACTAGTTTCAAATACTATTCCATTTACTATTTCCCTAATTTTCATTACTATATTTAATTTAGCTAATCTATAATTATAAAAGACTAAAATTGAAATTATTTAAACACATTTTCACTATATGACGACGCTTGATAAGCCATCGTTAAACCCATCACTCTTGGACAGGGTAGTAAACGCCATATGACAAAATTAAAATTTAAATCGGCCAACGTTCGCCAGAGCGCGCTCAACCTGTTTCATCCACCTTACTGTCTACGCTCCACGTCTTCTGGTGCCAACCGAATTAGTAATAAACACTAACACTTTTGGCAGTGTTGTTCTCCGGCATTCTCGCAACATGCCCTGCCCATTGCATTCTTGCAGTGCAACGAGCTCATTGTTCCATATTGTCCGCAAAGCACACAAATTGACCGGGTTTCGTGAAGTGCGGTTCATCGCATTACACCTTCCTTATTTGATACTTGATGGGCTACAACTCGTAGCGGTGAGTCTACGCCGAATGAAGCATTCGCCTCCACTGGTCCCGGTCCTGGGCCAATAGCTTCCTGTCACCCTGAACGTTTTGGAGCCTTTAGGTCCTCCTCAACTGCAAAAAGCCACCGTGTGCGCGGCCTACCACGAAGCCGACGACCCCTTCCTGGTACTCTGCTGAATATTGTTTTAGCTTGTCGTTCCTCCGGCATACGAACTACGTGTCCAGCCCACCGCAGCCTGCCGTGTTTTATTCGCTTCACTATATCCATCTCTTTATATACTTGGTACAATTCGTGGTTCATGCGACGACGCCAGATGCCATCCTCCAGTTTACCGCCGAGTATTGTTCGCAGCACTTTACGTTCGAAAACTCCAAAGGCTCTCCGATCAGCTTCTCTCAACGTCCACGATTCATGGCCGTATAAAGTGACCGGGAGAATCAGAGTCGTGTACAACGCGAGTTTTGTCTTCGTTTGCAGCCTACGGGTCTTCAGCTGGTTTCGCAGACCGAAAAAGGCCCGATTCGCAGCTGCAATCCGTCTTTTCACTTCGCGAGTAACATCATTATCGCACGTTACTAGATTAGGTACCAAGATGAACAAATTCGTCCAGAACATCAAACTTTTCACCACCTAGCACCACTTTGTCACCACCACCAAGGCCGGACCGACGTTGACCACCTGCAATCATGTACTTGGTCTTTGTGGTGTTAATTGTTAGTCCAATCCTCGCAGTCTCACTTTTTAAAGGTATGAACGCCTCTTCCACGGCCGACGGTGGATCCCGATGATGTCGATATCATCCGCGAAGCCCAGGAGCGTATGCGTCCTCGTGACAATGTTTCCGCTCCTTTGCACACCAGCTCTCCTTATCGCTCTTTCCAGGGCTATGTTGAACAGTAAGTTCGAAAGAGCATCGCCCTGCTTCAGCCCGTCTAAGGTTACGAACGATGACCCGTACACTTGATTTTGAACCGTTAAGCGTCGCACGAACCAGTCTAATCAGCTTCGCCGGAAAACCATGTTCGATCATAATCTGCCATAACTCATTTCTACGCCGCCTTGAAATCAATAAAGAGATGATGAGTCTTCAAGTTATTGATTTATCGACAATCTGCCGCAGGATGAACATCTGATCCGTCGTTGATCGACCCTCACGAAAATCCGCCTGGTATTCGCCGACGAAGGACTCCTCAATCGGCCTCAGCCTGTTAAACAGAATAACGGACAAAACTTTGTACGCTGAATTGAGAAGTGTTATTCCTCTGTAATTCGCGCACTCCAGTCGATGCTCTTTTTTGCATAGAGGGCAAATGAGCCAACCAACTAGCAGGCAGTTCTTCCTCTTCCCATATATTCAATATAATACGGTGTAAGAGTTAATACAGCTGCTCACTACCGTGCTTGAGAAGCTCGACCGGGAGTTTGTCCTTCCCAGCAGCCTTGTTGTTCTTCAGCCCTCTAATGGCTGTCTTGACCACGTCTAGTGTTGGAGGTACCACAGCTTGTCCGTCGTAGTCGATTCGAATTCTGTCTGTCGCTCTTCCATTCCCACCGTTTAACAACTCCTCGAAGTTCTCTCTCTGTACCTAGGCGCTGTTTTTCTCCGCACGCCATTGACAGTTTCGTAAAACCTCCGCATAACATTCTGCTCCATACTTTCTTGCGCCTGAGCAATCACATTTTCCTCATGGTGTTTTATCCTTCTGCGGTGAATTCGTTTTTCGACTGCTCTCGCTTCCCTATATCGCTCCCATTCTTCTCATCCGTCTACCCTCTGACACTCCTCATCGAACCACCAGTTCCTAAGTCGTCTTTGAGCAGTGCCTATCACCTCCCGCGCTGCCGTACTCATCGCTCCGTTGATAGACTCCCACAGAGTGTTGAGATTATCGATCTCGTTGATTTCACTTATCCGCTCGTCTAGCTACCGTACCGTCTGCTGAAAAACGCTGGATGTTATACCTTCCAGAGCGATGTTAAAGAGTAGGCGTGACAGTCCGTCATCTTATCGCAGTCCTCGGCGTGATCCTTATGAACTGAACAATGGTGTTTGCTCTGAAGTTATCACATTCCAAATGTCCGTTTTTCTTGTGAATGGAGCAGATTATCCCTTCATTCCAACCCTCCGGTAGCTGTTCAGTTTCTCAGATCCTGGATATCAACCGGAGCAGACTGGTGCCTAACGAGCTAGGTTCAGCTGCAATACTAGGTTTGGAGTTTTGAGCGATGGTGCTCTCGGTTGTGTCGTTAATGGCTGCTTTAGCTATAGTTCACCAGTCCTCACCGAGCTTATCTTCGTCCAGCAACGCTGTGTCCAGGGTCTGTGCGTATGCTACGGCGATAGCCGTTTGCTTCAGTCGCTCTAGGTCCGAGATTTCCAACTGGTGAGGAACCCCACACAGCGGAATTTAAACTCGTTTGGTAGCGGTTAATGTAGGTGTAACGATAAGGGAGGCTGTGTTGATAAAAAATGCTACGAATAGTCATGTTACTCATATTCTAGGTGTTGGCGAAATCATAGGCCGAGATCACCTAGAAGACATTGCTTCGGAGAAGAGCTAGCTCACATGGCACTCTCAAGGTTACCTGCGTAGCCTTGCAGCAACGAACAAAGATGACGCGCTGTTTGGGGAGGACAACAAAGTGGTGTGTTGGAGCTTTACCAACTTTCCGGGTGGCCTTACCACCAGGAAAGTCTAGTATGTTCTTTCACAGTCTAGGTAGAACAACTCCAGACCAACAATTGAAAAGGCCACATCAACATTGCGTAAACAAACACGTTTCTGTCGACTTGAGGCCTTCTGAGATCCACCCACGCATCTCACCACCACTATCAGAAAGTTTGTTGTTTGCGCTTTCTGTTAGTGGTGGTGAGGTGTGTGGGTGGAGTTCAAAAGGCCTCAAGTCGATAGAAACATGTTTGTTTACAAAATGTTGTTGCGGCCTTTTCAATTGTTGGTCTTGAACTTGTCTTATCGTGATGTCATGTCCGCCCAACGTTGCGGCACAGACAAACAGACGTAACACTTTGAACATTTTTCGATTCAAATCATAGTCACGGAAACACATTCGCCGAATACTAAAATCACTGAGTTTGGTCGACCATGAACTAGATGGCGGTAGTGAGCAAACGTCAAACTCGAACGAAAACTATGCGAGCGCCACGGATGGACAGTTGGTCAACTATCAAATTTTGCAAAACGTTTTTGCAAAACTGGCCCTTACGCTATGAGGGGTCGTGCTTTTGCGGAAGTGCCTCTTGATACGTCCACCATTGGCTTCTCTGTCGCCCTGATTCAAGGGCCGATCCGGTCCGGAGTTCAGTCACCGGGAGAAACCGAGGGATGATCATATCCGCTGAGGACGCCAGTAGATATCCGACAGATCGGTAGCCGATCGTCAAAGTTAGCTTATATTGAATCGGTAGTGCACCTATGTGTCTCGACACAAGCTGCCAAGGTGAAAGTTGATATCAATAAATCTGTTATAGTACGGATTGCATCATTGTAAACTGGTCCTGGGATATTCAGCAACTGTTCCGTCGACTCCGTAAAAAAATTTGCTGATGGTATAGTATACGCGTTCGTTCTCCAGATATCGCTCTGAGCTGGTTTAATCGAGTCTTGCATCGGATCGGTTGTTGATCTTGCCTACCAAAATGATTGCGAAATGAATGTGCTCGATCCAGTGTGATCCCTAGCACTTCTAGGTTTTATGATCAGGGATAGGAACACCTTTAACTATCAACGGTGCGGAGATAGGCATGTAACGGTGGTCACATTTAGTTATTGATAAGAAATTATAAGCTATTTATGATTAATTAATTCATTTACATTCCAAATATAATATCATAGTATGATAATGAACTATTTATTGAGTTTATCTTGTTATCCACTCCTGAGCCGGGAACTTGAGCTTATTGCCGACTCAAAGGGATTTTACAGATTTGAATTTTGAACTATCTATCTCGTGCAAGGTATCCTCACAACAGTGCATGTTATAAAGTTTGCTTTCGCTTTTCTCTTTCGTTCAGTCCTCACGTCTCTCGCTCACTGCCGTCTGCCGTGGTGTGATGTTTTCGATTTTGTTTATGTTGTGAACCGAAATAACCTGATGCACTATTTACCTACTTTTTTTTCGTTTGTAAGAGCACCGCCACGGGAGTCCTCATCGCTATCCCTATTATACCGCTTCTTTTCGGGTGCTATTTTAGGTTAGCACCCCATTTTTCCACCAGTGGTTTCTATTTTGGGTTTAGGGCTTGGTTTAGGGACTTCAAAAACATTGATTTTCCACCGTGCGTTGCTAAAAGGGATCCTTATTTTTATCGGACGAGTACAAACTAAAAAAAATGAAAATTTCTACAAATCTTTGATGAACCCTACCATGTGTTTCAGCTTTTTACGTTTTGTTGAAACTTTTTGGTTTGTTGAAACGATAGGATCACAGACATACAAACGTAATACTTTGAACATATCGCCCCATACAGACAGACCTCTCTGCTCAGATCTCATCGTTTCACATGTTAACGGTTGGTTTGAATATTCTATAGTTCGCTAATCGCTCGTATCATTTTTGCTTCTGTTTGACGCTCACTATCGCCACCTACTGAGCGGTTTACGAAACACAGCGTGATAGGCATTGGTTGATTATGTTTTCATGACGATGATTTTAATAGCAATTTCTTTTAAGTGATACCTCTGTTTGTCTGTAATTTCGCTATTCAAAGTCATAGTTGCGGAAACATATTCGCCTAATCTAAAAATACTGGAGTATGGCAAATCGAGTGGCCAATCATGAACTAGGTGGCGGTAGTGGACAAATATAAAACTTGAACAAAAACGATGGGAGCGCCACCGATGCGCTGTTGGCTAACTATCAAATTTTAAAATAAACTTTTAAATCGGTGTATGATGGGAATTATCACAGTGTTACATCTCTTTATCACTAATAGGGTCCTGGAAAATATCTAGCTACGCAAAATAAATTACATCATCTTCGCCGGATGCCCAATTTTTGCCCCTTGCTTTATTGAACCTCTGCTGTTAATTTTCCACACAACTGCTCACTTCACCGCAAAATAAAAATAAAAATAAAAATGAAGACGTCGAAATAACAACTCAGTGCAAGATTTGAGCAGGGCCCCAAATGTGGAAACCCATCGCTAATCCAATGTCGCGTCCCTATTTTTCTTTCTCGTTTAGATACCACCGGTGTGAACATGGGTCCCTATTTTAGGCCCGGAAATAAGGATAGGGCCCCAGATAGAAACGCCCGTGTCGATGCTCTAAGAGGATGCAAACGGAAAGTGTGGTTTAAATAGTTTTCGCAATTAGTCCAGGCACCTCACTACGCGATTCTGCCTCAGGATGAACAGTTGTCGTCTGTGCGTTGGCGATTTCCTACTGCTGCGGAAGGATTACAACATTCACCGTCTGAAAGCCAAGCTCGGGGCTGTGTTCTCGTTTGAGGTGAGTGTTTTATTTGTTATTGTTAGGTGGACCGGGTAACCATATGCACTTTGAATAATATGTGTTGCTTTTGTAGATAACACCACACGAACGCCTCTCCGAAGTGGTGTGTCCTGACTGTGTACGAATCGTTGGCAAATTTTACGACTATGCCAGTACGGTTGAACAGAATCAGCAACGATTGCTTCAGCAGATCCAGGTAGAGAGCATCCTCGGTGAGACGTCGTCCTTGTTGCTTCCGACGGGTACTAACGGTCAGCAGCTGATTCCAGAAGATGAAATTAAGGTAAGGATTTTTTTCCTGTTGGGGGCACTGCGACCATTAATTTCAGTAACAAATTTTGAAAACGATGTATAATCAATGCTACACCATTGATTATACGTCGTTTTAAAAATTTGTTATTGATTTGATCTATTGTGATGTCATCCTCTTTATTTTTGCCGTACTGAAAAGACTCATCACTATGGAGAAATGATCATCCTCACAGCTATTGGCGTGTTTCCCAATCAGGTACTGCATTTCGTATGAAATCCAATACCTGTTTGGGATGAGAGGCCCAGCTTTCCCAAGGCTCCATCAAGCCCTTACCAAGGAAACCGCGGTGCTTATCAAACTTGGAATAATTTTTAACCTGCACTTATGTTTTAAGTGGATCAAAAGAGTCTAATGCCCATTCGATTTTTGAATAAGTGAAAATGTAGTTTGCCACATCAGTAGCTTTTATATTGGACATTCCCGATCCATATTTAAATTATCACAACTGATATCTTGATCCCTGTTCTGATCAGAGATAAAAAAAAATGGATTCTGAAAAAAGAGTTTCCATCATTAATTCCAAAGTTTCTTTAGTATTCACAGTACCCGTTCGTCCTTTTTAGTGTTTCGAAACCATTAGCATGATCTTTCGATAGAACTTTTTGAAGTCTTGCAGTTTCAGGGGCACTTTCTATGCCTTCGCACATGTGTCTCCATTTTTTCCGCTTTGATCTTCTTATTTCTCTATTATAATAAGTTAAGGCCTCTCTGTAGGGAGACCAGTTTAATGTAAGTTTAGCACGATCAAACTGTTTTCGAGCATATTTTCTTAGTTTTTTCAATCTTTGATTCCACCAGGGAACATCTCTGCTACTGGAGCATTCCTTTGATGGACAGCTTTCATTGTAAGCATCTTTAATTGCAGTAGTTAAGCAGTCAGCTGCCTTTTCAAGTTCAATGGTTGTGACTATAGTTTCAGAAATTAGTTCATTCTGGTTCAGTATTCGGGCATATTGCTCCCAATTTGTTTTCCGAGGATCTCTATAAGTTTCCTTTAGTATTTGCTTTGAATCAAGTTCAAATAGAATTTGTCTATGATTTGACAATGAAATTTCGTCAGATACCTGCCAATTATCTATACTACTTGATAGAACTGAATTACAAAGAGTTAAGTCCAGCACTTCTTCTCTTATAGCATTGACAAATGTAGGAGATTTACCCCTATTGCTTATATCGATATCGTTTTGAGTTATGAAATCAAAAAGAGACTCACCTCTACTGTTGATACCGGCGCAACTCCATACAGTATGTAGGCGTTAGCATCGCATCCGATGATATACCCTTTATTTTGGTTTCTGCAACGGGACACAAATGCTGCAACTTCTGGAGGAGGTACTTCTTCAACATCGCCAGGAAAATACGCAGACGCCACAAATACTTGTGTTTTTCCTTTCGCGGTTGGCACCTCTAATG
Source organism: Aedes albopictus (assembly GCF_035046485.1). Lineage (NCBI taxonomy): Eukaryota > Metazoa > Arthropoda > Insecta > Diptera > Culicidae > Aedes > Aedes albopictus. The sequence continues at coordinate 502,139,950 of NC_085137.1, read as the reverse complement.
AAATTGCAGCAATGTCCCTTCCGATGAATTATGTAATAGGTGTAAATTCAGCGTTACAGTTTATTAGAATTACAGCTCTTGATGCATGCTGAGTATCATCATAAACCAACTTACATCCTGTAGTATGTATTCCTAAGATCTTACGGTTCCTTGTCCATGGTTCTTGTAATAGTGCCACGTCCAGTTTGCCTTTAATAAATGTTTTGCTCAATATTGCTGAAGCTGTCTTAGCGTGATGAAGGTTTTGTTGTATGAACTTTATGCTTCTTTTGGCCATTTTATCGGAATTCTTTCACCATTTTGATTACTTTTAGGCAGTTTTTTCCGCCTTTAACTTATACTGTTGCTTGTGGGACTGTATTTGGCGATATGCCAAGCGATCATTACTTCCCTTCTTTGGCAACTCTGAATTTTCAACACTCTTTTCTCCAGCGTTCGAAGTGCTCGGGCTATAATTCTTCTTCCCTTCTAACTCCTCGCTTGCGGCTTTGCTATTTCCTTCCGTTTGATCAGATTCTGCCATTTCGGCGAAAACAGCATTCTTACTGATTTCCGAATCCTGTCTGGGATGTTCATCATTCCTTGTTATTTCTTCACCAGCACCTCTTGTTTCCTCATTCTGGTCGCCCTCAGTGCCTTCTGTCTTTGGGTTTCTTTTCCTTATGTAGGCCACTCCAAATGTGTAATCGATTGCAGTGACTTCATGGAAACAGCATAAACAGAAAACACTAGCTCCACGTGATGCTGTTTAACCTTGTATCTCTGGAGAATTCGCTAAGTATCGACTACTAGGCCTTCGTTTTGGCTTTTCACCAAGGCAAGAATTTCCTCTTTGGAGTATTTTCCGCTACGTGGAAAAATCCCACTAAGATTTCAGGCCTGGGTATGTCCTTTTCATCAAGTGCAATATGGCCCGCGTTCTCCCATGGTTTTAGGGATTTTAGCCTTGAACCAATCGACTGTGTCTTGGTTTTTGCATACAATAATCATATGCCCAGGTCTGAACAAACAGTTACCGAACTTAGGCTTGATCCATTGGTTTCGTTGCTCAGCAACCTTCTTCAGAATTTTATTCTGAGTCGCAATTATTTGTTATGTAGTGAGTTCAGTATTGGGAAAGCCTTCCGGCAAAACACCAATTCTAATGCAGCTCGCTACTTCCGAATATAGCGGTTTGTGAGGCCCACTGTTGCCAGCAGCCTCTTCAGAATTAGTCAATGCCCCACCCTTTCTAGCTTGTACTAGCCTGTTTTGAACCGAGGACCTAGCTTCAGAAGTCTGTCGTCTAGCAGAATGACGAGCAAGCCATTTCGGTGGATTAGTATCACTGGAAACTGAATCACTTGGTCGGCGTTTCTGCGACGCTTTGCTGGATCAGTTTGCAAATCGCGAAATGGTTTTTCCGCTAATACGCGTGCTTCTTCACGACTATGTCCGTGATCTACCAGGTATTTGAACCTCTTCTTAGCAGCCCCATTAAGACGCCTCCGCTTGTTTTCATTGTCATCAACAGCAGGGGATGGCAGCTTTTTACCACCATTATTGTCAGAATTGTTAATACCAATGGCATCTGTGGCAGAATCATTGAGCTTCTTTTCCACCGTAGTATTGTGGGCCGTTTCCATTGTACATCCCGTAATAGCCGATGGTGATAGAAGAGTGACATTATCCCATCATCATAGTCATAATCGTCGACATACATGTCTTCACGATCCGGTGTATTCAAAATAGACGAGGAACAAGAATCAATCTCCTCTAAAGAACTGCTTTTTTATTGACCTTCGACAAAGTCAATTTCTCTATGCATATCCATTATCCATTATGCTTAGTATTCGAGCTCTGTAACAATAAGCGAAAAGTACATTACAAAGTACAAGGTGAGGATATTCGCACATATTTTAATATTTGATCCAACTGGCAATGAAGTGTACAACAATGGGAAATCTATTCTTTTGAACTGTGCAATAACTGGGTTTTGATAGAGGTTCATTTTATTGAATTAAAGTCGATTGACATCATTTAAAAACACACAAATTGCGTGATGGCACAAATTTCCCAAATGGAGGAGAATGTGCCTCTGAAGCCGACCTACTGAGGATCTGAAACTGTCATAATGGTACGAGTTCTTCGATGAAATGTTAAGAATTTTTAAAGTAAACCCTGAATTATCAAATTGATAATTGCGTATTTTTCTACCCGGTTTTCGCAGGTTGAAATTCCGCAGCCGGAGAATGTTTTCGCTGAAGCGCTGTCACCGGAACCGGAATCCGTTTCACAGTTAGCAAAGAAACAGTCCAGCAGGTCGATCGCTCCGGCAGGGAGGTTCCAGAAAAACCTGATCAGTCGTCACATGAACATGTCCTGCGACATCTGCCAGGAGGATCAATTCACGTTCCAAAAGCTAGAGACTCACTTCAAGAAGTACCACGGCAAGCAGTTCTACATAAGTTGTTGCGGGCAGAAGTTGACCAACGAGCAGATGATTGCGGTTCATTTGGAGAAGCACCAGACCATGACCACGATCAAGGATACTCGGGAAAATGGTACCTCTTGGGAACGGCGAGTTTCGTCCGCGTTCGGCTCGATTTTGAATGACTTCCGGAAGGATTTGGAAGACTACGAGCCGTTGCCGAATATGACACTGGCCCTAAACGGAGATACCAGGGAGCAGCAGAAGCTGTACGACGTTCAAGATTACCTGGTACAAACGTATTTCAACTTGGATTGTGAACTTTGTGGCTACCGGATGAACAATTTAGATGAACGTCGGATGCATTTCCGGGACATTCACCCAAAGGAGAAATATTTCGTGGCTTGTTGTGGACAACGTTTTTCCATTAGGATTAGCATAATGCGGCACCTGAATCGCCATTGGAAGTTTGTAGCAAATGGAACGCTTAGTGGTTCTATTCAGAAAAATGGAGGCAAAGTGGAAACGGATGACTCCGGTGAAGCTGGGACACCCCCAAACAAAGTGAACTGGTTGCGCCAAATGCAAATCCTCTATGGACCATTGATGAACGAGTTCCGTGACGACCTCATTGAAGGAGGCTTTACTCCACCTACTAAGCTTCCGGAAGGCAAATCTGCTGATCAGCAGAGATTGCTTCACCAAATGCAGGATTATCTGATAGCCAAGCACAGTCCTTTGAATTGCGATCTTTGTGGAGTGGAAATTAGCACTTACTTGGGTCGACGAGAGCACTTTAACATCGGGCATCCGAAGGAAAAAATGTACATTCAATGCTGCGGGAAGAAGATTTCCACTAGACAAAAGGTTATTGTTCACTTGTTGCGGCATCGAAAGGGTCTAAGAACAATGGAACCACACATTCGATTTGCTCCAGAGCATTCTTACGAAAAACACGAACAGGACGACGCAGTGATCGAAGGCTACTACAAAATGGATTGTGAACTTTGTGACTTCAGCGGCAATTCCTACCTGGGACTGCGGGCACACTTCCAGAAGGCCCACAAAGAGGAAGGATTCTTCATTACCTGTTGTAACCGGAAGATGAAGACCAAATACCATATCCTTGAGCACATAGCCGCCCATCAAAAGCCGGGTTCGCTGAAATGTGATCACTGCGAGGCTACGTTTTCAACGGAACGAATCCGTAAGGCTCACGTCAACCGGAAGCACGCGAACGAAGAGGATAAAGTATTCCGCTGCGAACACTGCGTGGAATCGTTTTCAACCAAGAATCTGCTTATGTTCCACTCCTACAAGCACGAACTGATGACGTGCGACATTTGCGGAGCGGAGATGAAGCGCTGTTCGCTGCGGGTGCACAAGTTGAACGTCCACAAACAGGGCGAGGAGATCGTGTGTCACGTGTGCGCAAAGGTTTTCCACTCCAAGCACATGTTCAATGCGCACTACCGGAAGGCACATCTTGGGATCCGGAAGAAGTACAAAAAGAAATCTCGAGCAAAGAAGAAACTACCGGTCGAGGAAGAATTGGAGAGAGTTGGCCTGGAGGATCCATGCAAAACTACGACGCTGCAGTTGAGGATCGAACCGTTGTTTATGAACGATTGAATTAGTCGACAATGACTCCACGAGAGCTAACTTTGTGATGCACCTGAAAACGATCGTTACCTGAAATGTTTAATAGATCTAGTCAGTCCAGCATTTAAAAAAAATATTGCCGTGGTGAACCACTTCCATCACTTTTGTAGTTCACGTTTTATGGCATCAGCTGTATTACTTTGTTTTTGACACGAATTCACTTAAGATTGAAATTATGTTCAAAATTATGTTCATTATAAAAATGAAATAAAAATGATACTTTGTGAAATCGAAATTTTTCATCATAATTCATTTGTTATAAAAAGAACGCATTTTACTTTGTTTGTTTGTAGGTACGTATAAGCGAAATCCATTGAAAAGTACATCAAAAGACTTAATAAATTTGTTGCATGCATTATTGATTGATGCTTATTGCTCCTCCTTTGATGAACACCTACGCATTTGTAAAGCAGCCGAGAAAATGCTGCTGTTTGAAGGCGATGCAGATGAATGCACTCACATTGACATTGAAAAGTGGGCAGGACACTCAAAAAAGCTAGTGTCTTGCATCCACCCTGAACTGTTGCATTTGAACTATTCGCCTACCCCCATTAGAACATCATTCTAAGGACGTTAAGCTGCTCCTAGAATACAAGTGTCCTGAGTGCCATCGATGCTTAGCCTACTGTGATGCTGCGATGAGCTCCCCCACCCAAGTGGTGGGTGAGTTCCGCTTCATCATCTGAACACTGACACTCACTGATGGCTGGACTGACGACGGTATAGTGGGTGTATGCGTGCATCTCTACCTTCAAAAGCCAGGAAATGCTGCGGGTTGTGCGCCTCCCATTGGCAATTATCATTCATTCCTCTAGTCGCCACGGTTGTCAGCGGGTTGAACTTCACCCTTGTCCTAGAAAAGTGTTTTTTTATTGGTTGTGCCACATTCTTGGGACCATTTTGAGGCGTCGGTATTGCAAAATTTCTGGAAACGTTTAGTGCGTAGTTTTCGGATTTGACTATTGTTCCACGATCAAATATCGTTTTAGAGTTGTATCCGGTAGTGCTTCAGAACGTGAACAGCCAAAGTATCAAAGTGCCAAAACTTTTATATTTCTTGATTTCTAATTTCGAAATAAGGATTTCCATACACTCAAAATGCTAGCTAAGGTGATTAGAATCGAAAAGTTCCAACGATCAAAACGTGCTAAAGTGCATACATTGTTGCAGCAAGTGAAAAATCGATAGTGTTTCGAAACTTTACTTTTTCATGGTCGTCTTCTGGTCGCATAGCATAAATTTTCTCTTCATTCTATCTTGCCTCATTCTCCAACCCCCCAGTGAAACCTCCCCGTTCGTTTGCTAACATTCACATTCAAGTTCAACTCATGTATTCCTTTTATCACATAATACCTATCGACATACCCCCTGGCTGGGTCTCCTGGGTGTGGGTGGCGGTCAGAGCTCTCAGTCATCGCATCGTTTAATGTTGTTCGCGTTGCCGATGAGCGCAGGTCAGTGCGTTGGTGAGTTCCCACCATGAATGGAAAGGCGCCCTCGGCAACGCGGGTGGAGTGGCACACGTGTCTGCTTGGGTCGAACGGCAAGCAACACCCGCGAATTTGGGAGTTTATTGTTTACATCATCCGGTTGACTGCGCAAATGGGTGAAGCATTCGTTGTCAAGACAACCTGATGACGATGTGGCACTCAGTTTCCATATGATTCATGATTCTCGTAGATTATGCAAATCGAGTTCGACGCTTTATAATTTCAAAACTTTAATTGTTTTTGGCATAAATTTCACCAGTAAGGACTGTTCAATTTATAAAACGGACAACTTGCTTGTGCGATATCTTTTTTATTTTTCAATAAAATCATTATCAGTTTTCTGCATAACTTTCTATAGTTATTCTCAAATGTAGGAAAAATATAACATTAGACAAAATGTCCTTTGTTGTCTAACTGATGCGGTTTTCGTAAAACATCAATAAAAACCCATTTCTCAAAATTCGACATAACTTTCCACATACTAAACATGCATATTTTCATGAAATTTTTAATGTATTGGAACCGTATACTACTCTACTAAAGGTAAAGCTCAATAGTTGGTAAGTAATAACGCACCAAGCAGCCTCCAGCTTGATACAGTAAGTTGCCTTGTTTACAAAGAAATTATTAAAAAATATTTATTTGAATCCTGTGATGCAATAGCACAACGGATTCGGCTCAAAATTTGTCCAGAGTAGTAGAATACTGCTTTCTAGATGATACAGAAGAAAAAAATACTTTTAATTGCATTCTTCATCAAAAATTTAATCCGTAAAGATGGTCATAGTAAAAACTGCATACTTTTTGCTTTCATTGATGGCGATTTTCGACTCTAGCGAATCTTGGTATTATTTATTTTCAACAAAGTTGATTCTATGTTATTGTATACCTTATTCAATAACAATCGGATGTAAAATTTTATATTTTTAACATCATTGTTATGTAAAATTTGCATTAGGTTGCATTGTTATTTGGAAGAACCTTCAAAGAACGAAACTGATTCGATTACTGTGCCTGTAATGGCACACAGTAACCAAACCAGCAATGCTATTACGAAGCAGTTTTCTGCATTTGAAACCACATCATTCCTACTTTCGACTGGATGTATAAAAAAATTGTTTATTGAATATGTTCATGCCCTTTTTGCTTTACAATGAAATTTTTATCAAAAAATCGAATCTCACTTGAGACTTTAATATTTCAGCAACTAATTTTCCAATTGAGTTTAAACTTTGCCAGAATGTTTATTACTCATGCTGCTGCAGCATGGCACATACTTTTTTGATAATCAAAACGATATACCATATGTGAACTGTAATTTTGTGTATATTTTCAATTTTCAGCAATCGTAAAATTCACCTCATTTAACATCTGGCCGATTTTCTATGAAATAAAACTATTTTTATCCTATTTAAAAATCATTACTATAATGACAGATGATGTACTGAACAACGAAACAAGGGTGGTTAAATTTGAACTACGCGTCTTCTTATTATAGCCTTGTAAAGTTGTCCGTTTTATAAATTGAACAGTCCTTAGGTATGCGCTTCGATAAGTACCCCGAGAAGAAGGGAATAGCAACAGCATAATAAAATGTGTTATTTTGGAAAAATAACTGAGTAGCGGAAAGAGTTATTTTCATGTTATTTACATAACATTGCCTGTTATAAACTTGTCTGTCATAAGCGGCAAAATAACAAATAATATAACAAAAAAATGTTCCTGGAAGACCTGTTTAATAACATGTTTTGTTAGTTTCAATAACAACTTAATAACAGCGAATTTTTAAAATACTTCAATAACAAATTTTGATATGAATACGTTATTGATAAAATTTGCTTTTTTTCTGTTGCGGATAGGAACTCCTCCAAAGTCCCATATGCATTCAATGGGATACGCAATAATAGGATCTATTGTTAAATGTTTCATTCATAATTGGGACGCTATTGTTGTCGCAAGCGATTTCTTATCGAAAACAGAGAGAAACAATAGTTCTCGTTTATTTTCCAAACAGCTTACGATGAAAAACTACCGTCGTTTTGAAACCCTTTATTAGGTGGTTCATTGTTTATAAGATTAATTTACATTATTACCTCATTGATTGACACATTCATCCTAGTTAATCTAAGTGGGCTCGATGCAGTGAAAATCAATAAAAATAAAATGTCTAAAAATAATCAATGGAGTTCTTGATGACTTATTTTTTTACATTTTTGTCGAAAATGTGTTGTTCGTCGTTTAATTCCACCAGTTGATCCAAAATGTTTCATAAAATGGCACTCTATTACACTCTCTATTTTCGTATTCATACCTAACTGAAACTGGGACAAAAAAACAGTTATACTTTTCAAAGTGCTTATAAAACAAAAGGCTGATAAATTGGCACTGTAACTTAATGTCAGTAAGAAGAGGAGAGGAACTGATGACAAAATAATATTTTCTCTTACACAGTTCCTCACGGGATGCTGTGAACATCGAAAATCTCGAATGGTGTAGTTTTGATTACAAAACTAGTTATGTTGTAATATTAATGATCAAATATTTGTACTAGTCTCAATGACACAATAATAACTGAACTTGTGCTACAACAAAACATGTTATTGAAATGTAATTTAAAGAAAATATACCAAGAAAATATACCAAGAAAATATACCAAGAGCACATCATAGCTTAGAATTTATGAAATAATAGTCCTGCCCAATGAAGTAGGTTGAACATTGTTGAAATTGCTGCATCCTGCTCTTACCTATTCGTCAACAAATGGGTAAGAGCAGGATGCAGCAACTGCAACAATGTTCAACCTACTTTATTGAACAGGACTAATTACATTATTTGAAGTTCCACTAGAGCCTAGTCAAACTCCTAAGAAAAGCCAAGGGTTAGCAACTATAATGCATCATTCAATAAACTATTTTTTTAACTGTTTGTCTAGAAATCTAGAAAGATTCTGCAATTTCAGACTTTTGCAAAGTTACTGGCACGAATCAGAACAAAATTGTGTGTAATTCCAAAATTTTATCAGAATGTTTCTCCGACAGCTTTACCATTTGAAGTCATATTTGAACATAAGTTAACAGGAATTTGACTACCTAATCAGAATTTGTAACCGACTATGGAAATATATTTCCTTGATTTGTTCAGGGGTTTCCAGGTTCATGAAAGAAATTCCAGATACAAATCAGGTCCCTCGGAAAGTAGAAACTCGTGTCTGGCCCAGCGTTTCAGTTGTACAAAAGAATTGCAGAATTTTTATGGGATTCTCTCATTTTGAGGGGGGACACAGAAAAAATATTCAAGAAATTTTAAAATTTCAAGGTGAAAATTTCATAACCAATCCGATGAATTTAACGATTACGAATATTGTGGGGTAATTTTTCATCAAACGTGCACTGTGACAGAAAAAGAAAATGAAATTTATTCCGGCCTTACAAAATAATACAAAAATATTTATCTATACTGCCGTAGTTCTTCAGTGACAAGCGCCATTCCAAATTTTGGCGTCTTTAGGTATATATTTAGTAAGCTAATAACGTGGTATGTCTGCTATGTATACAGTGGTAGCATTCGTTTACCCGAGGCATTTTTTTTCTATTTTTTCGCAACTGTAATGATTTTATGTTCTTTTTTTTAATTATCGGAGAATCTTCTAGGTAATTTGCATTAGTCAAGGGGATGAAACAATATATTATTTATTTTATGGCCGTAAAATACAAGAAAAATAGGAAATTTACCTAGACATTCGTTTAGCCGAATTGTACATTTTTTAGAATTCCATAATAAAAACTATCAAATTTCGAATAATATTCAACACAATAATTATGTAAGGTGACCTGCATTATAGATCGACTTGTAAATCAGGAATTTGATCGTTTTCGGAAATGTTGCCATATTAACCCTCGAGCAGTCGCGTCTTTGACTACCTGCAACGACACGACGCCACGCTCACGCAGTGTCCCAAAAGCGTGCATTTTTCAGTACACGACGCGACCGCTCCCGGGTTAATTTTACATGCATCTCATATAAGTAAGTTATTATATTGAAAATGTTTCCAAATTGAGATTTGTTGTAGTTATTTTCATCGGAAGTACTTTAAATGATTCCAAAAATAGTATCACGACACGACGAGTGCAGGTTGAAAATCTACGAAAACAAAATTTTTAACAGAAAAAATTGCCGGAAACCATAAAAAAAATCACGTATTTAAGTATTGTTTTGATGAAATATGATAGTTTAAGGTGAATATATAACGAAGCCACACCTCGAATTTTCAAGAGCACAAATATGAGGAACCAAAAGACGGATTGCGCCGAAAATTTGATCGATTGGGGACCCGCTAGTGGTGACAAATCGATCAACTTTTCAGCGCAAACGAACCCTCGGTTCTTCAGATTTGTGCTTTTAAAAATTCGGGGTGTGGCTTTGTTATATATTCACCTTAACTTGCATAAATCACAGCGTTTACTACGTTTACGTCTTATTATAGCTTCCAATATCTGCTAGACTGTATTCTGGCTGAAATAACATACATTGGATGCCTCACATTTTGAGAAATTGCACCCAAAGTACTCAAATTTATAGCACGAACTACTTGTTTCAAAATTGAGACGTTCTTTTCAAATAAATCATGTTAAAAATGAATGTGGATCAAATCTAAGAATCTTTTATAACATATTTCTTCAGATTGAATGAAATAAGCCAATGTTTTGACCATGTCATGCATTTTTGTATGAGCATCTGCTAAGTTCCAGTGGGAAAGTAGAGCCACAAAGAAGAAAAAGAATCACTCTCCTTGAGTGAATTTTCCAAAGTTCTTAGCTTGCGGAATAACTTTTTCTGAAAACTCTGCTGATATCTTTAATGAAGTCTCACTACTCAACGTGAAAAATAGTTCTTAGCCTCGTTCTTAGCAATTTCTCTAGTCATACAAATGCAATCTATTTTTGCTTCAATAAAACCGCTGTATTTTGCAAATAAAATTACCTTATGATTTTTTGAGAAATTTTGAATTTGATGTGTATAAGATGTGTATAAGGGCACATATAGCCACAATTGTAAATTCAATATTCAAGAAGTTCCTTGAAAATTGCACCGAAACGAATGCAATCCTGAGCTGCGAAACAAAAAATAGATAGCATTCAAAAACGTCAGCAAATCGGATGGCTGCCATACTCTTCCGCAGCGTCTATTTATCTTCCAAAAGTTTCTTCAGGGATGTCTGCAGAACTTCCATCAGCATTGAAGAAATTTCTTCAGGAACTCCTTCTGGGATTTCTTCTCAAATTTCTTCATAGACTCCTCCAAGAACTCCTTCAAGGATTTTGCCAGGAATTTCTTCATGGATTTCTGCAGGAGCTCCTTCACTGACTCCTGCTCGGATTCCTCCAGGAATTTCTCGAGGGTTTTTTTCCGAGATTTTCTTCAGAAATTCCTCCAAGAATTCTTTGAGGGATTCCGCCTAAAGTTCTTTAAGGAAGTGCCTCAGGGATATCTCCAAGAATTAGTTCAGAGATTCCTACGAGAATTTTCCTTGGAATTATTTGAGAGATTTCTGAATTTTGTGGAGAATTTTATCCTGTAATTGCTCGAGATTTTTTTTTCAGGAACTCCTTCAGTGATTGTTTGAGAAATTCTTCAAGGATTCACTCCTGGAATTTCACTCCATGAATTCCTTCAAAGATTCCGCCGAGAACTTCTTCAGGGATTTATCTTGCAATTCCTTCAGAAAATTTCCCGGGAATTTCTTTTAGGATTTCTCCAGAGGGCCCGTTTATAAACCACGTAGACTTTTTGGGGGGAGGGGGGTCTGGCCAAAGTATACGCTCCAAAAGAGTCCATTAGCCAATATATTTGTCATAATAGTCCAACGTTTATCCAAGGTTGCCATGATTCACGTTGTGTTGGTCATTTGTTGGGTTTGTTTGGCCAAATATTTGTCATCATAGCAAACGGTCTAATGGTACCCATACTAATTTCATTTTTTTTGTATGGACAAAAGTCTACGAGGGGAGTGGTGGGGTGGGATCTGCTGAGATTGTCAAATTTTGGTCTGCGTGCTTTATGGAAAACCCCAGAAACCAATACAGGGATTTTTTTCAGGAAATCCCGCAGGAATTTTCCTTCAGAGATTCTTCTAAAGTTCCTTAAGCGATATCTCCTGTAATTCTTTGAGGGACTCCTCTAGGCAGGGATGGCATTCCGCGCTGAAAATGCGCACAGGGAAGCTCATTTTCATATTAAATCCGCGCACACTTGCACACACAATGAGGAGCATGCCATCCCTGCCTTCAGGAACTTCTCCAGGATTTCCCTAATAGTTTCATGAAATCTTTGAGGAATTTTTTCAGGAACCATTCTACAAAATCTGTCAGTTTCTCTTGGAGTTCATTCAAGATTCCCCTATCTTTTGCAGGGGTTCTTCCATGAACACCTTTGGGTATTTTTTTTTCTCGTATGCTTTGAGAGATTTCTCCTGAAATTGCTAGATTTTTTCCTGGAATCCCTTCAATGGCTCCATCACTAACTCCATCAGGAATTCTTCTAGAAACGCCTTCTGGGATTCTTACGAAGATACTTTCAGATAAATCTATCTTAGAATTGCTGGAGATATTTTCCCTGTAATTGCTTCTAAGTTTTTGCTGGGAACTCCTTAGGGACTCCTCCGAGAACTCCTTCAAAGATTCATCAAGGAACTTATTCCAGGAACTCTTTCGGAGATTCCTTCGACAATTCTTCCATGAATTCCAGGATTCCTCATGAAGGTCAACCAGCGAGTTCTATCAGCGTCTTCGGGATTTACTACGAGATTTATTTCTGGATTTCTCTAGGTTATCCCAGCATGCCTGTATCATTCGGCCTTTGAAAGATCCGTCTTCATTGCAATACGCAGAAAGAAATTCCAACGCATACGGAAACGCTTTTCGAACTGAATTTTCTGCAAAATATCATCGTACAGCTTCCTTCAAATGTTCCTCATGAAATTCGTTCAGTGACTCTACCTGAAGTACCTTTCATGATTCTTCCAGGAATTTCTCATGGGGTTTCTTGTGATATTCCTTCAGCGATTTCTGCATTACTTCACCCCTTCAGGGATTCTTCCAGCAGTTTTTCTGGGTTTTATCTAGACGGGCCCAGCTTGCCTGTAGCATTCGGCTTTTGAACGCATGTGTTAGTCCCATCCGCGAATTGCAATTCGTCGTCATTGGAATCAAAAAATTCTAGCAGAACATTTGAGAAACTTTCTTGGGCATAGAAAATATTCGTGCCTGATACGCAGAATGGTCATTTGCAGAGGACACTCTCAGCGAATAACTGTGAAATACGTACAGAACACTTAGCTGAGAAGCAGGCATTGTCCCAGTTGACACGTTACGTCAAGAAGAAGAGCAGGTTTGAGGAATTCATTTTCCACGGAGTAACTCTCGCTGAGACTGTCCCACTAGGCAAAGATTTCATTATCATTATTCATTATCAATGTCTCGCTTCACTTTACCCAGGGTATAACTTTTCTCACAGGTGCCGTATCACTTTGCGGTCTTCGACAAAGTTGTTTGGTATATAGTCACCTACAATAACACCAAAGGGTTTGATCATTAAACGCTTACAGTGCCATCTAGTGGCAAAAATCGAAAACTTTAGAATTTTGCATACATTTGGCCATGTTTTCCCATACAAACTTCAAGCACTTTGAGCGCCCCCTTAGGCTTAATCGATTTGGCTTAAATTTTGAACGTAGCTTCTGAGAGTCCAAAACAACCGATTCAGAAGTTAAGACTTGACATTTTTCAAAATTTTTGGTTTTCATATAGGTGTGGGCCACCCTATTGTGTACCCACCATTAGCGCAAGGATTACCTATGACTGCAGATTCAGACCGGAGAACGGAATGATCTACCTCAGAGGTTCCCAAACTTTTTGCTACCGCGGCGCCTTTTGAAATTTTCAAAAATATCGCGGCGCACCAACAACTTTTTACAAAGAAGTTTTATGATTTTAACCTTTCAGTCAAGTACAAATTAACCTTTCAGTCAAATAAAAATCGCAAAATAAATCTCCAATATAACGTTTTGTTAGAATCAAGAAAAAAATCACAGAACTTAATCTTCAAATTTGTAATATAAAGAAGTTTGTCAAATTTCAAGAAGAATAGATCTAAAAATAGATTGTTTAGAAACTTTAGAAGTGACACAACACAAGAGAAAAGTGTTCAGAAAAATGCACCAAATTGTCGTAGAATTGTTTTGTGATAGTGATGTTAGAGAAACTGTCATTCCGAACGTGAAGGTCGAAACATTGACAGTAGTAATTCTGGAAAGAACTTCAAACAGATCCTTGAAATATTTACTTTGAATGACAAGTTATTGATAAAATCAGAAACTATGCTGAATCATAAAAAATACAAATAACAATTTCAGAAGCTTAACGAAAATTGTCAGAGCCCCGGAATTTTTTTTTTGTTAAAATCTTAAAGTTCATTGAGGAAACCAGATATTACATACGTGGAACATTCAATGATTTTGGAATATATATGGTTAACTAAAAATTTGGAAAAAGAAATCCTCTTTGAGTGATTTTCTTTCGATGACTTCCTCAAAAAAGCAAGACTTTGAAATGTAATAAGGAAAGGATGTGACACTCAATTTACTAAACAAAACAGCAAAAAAGATTCGAATGAGTGTAATCAGTTTGGTATCTTTGAATTGCGCCCTATTTTGCTTATCCTTTGACAGATACGCGTATTTCGATTACAACTTGTAATCTTCCTCTGTGTCAGTTATCTAAAATAGAGTGGTATTTAAAGGTACAAAACTGATTGCCCTCATTCGAAGAAGGTATTCTGCTTTGAGGGTTCAAAAAGTTGATACAAGAAGCTTAAAAAGATGTTTCGCATTTTGAGTAATAAAAGTTTGTTCTTTTCAATGTTGCTCAAGAGCCTGCGGCGCACCTGAGCAATGTTCACGGCGCACCAGGGCGCCGCGGCGCACAGTTTGGGAAGTACTGATCTACCTGATGGTTTGTTGTAGTAGGGTAAGCTAAATTCACTGAAGACCTTCGAGAAACTACATGATGGTTGTTTCTCGCGACAAAAGCCTGGCAACCCCACGAACATTTGCCCGGAACAGGGCAACCAGTTCATTTTGCTTCCTTAGACTACCCCTCCGAAATCCCCATGTATATGTCATGTTCAAATAAAAAAGGGAACAATATTCAGCGTGACGTACTTAAAAAAAAAATAACTTCTTAACGGAAGCCAGGTAGCTGAAGTTGACTTATTTGGGATTTCGGCTTTCAGTCCAAGAAAAGTGTTGATTTTCTTATCTCATCGCCAACGTTTCGATCCAGATATTGGGATCTTCTTCAGGGCTCGAAATTAATCAATTTGTCTGTTCCCGTGTACATCACACGGTTGATTGTCGCGTTTTGATTTGGCACTGCACAAATCTCATTCACTGCCAGCACCCTTGAATGTAGTGGGTGTGGGTATTTTTTAAAGAATCTTTCGAGTTAACAAAATTTGAATGAGCCAACAGTTATTGACAAAAATCGAGGGATTGGTATAAATAATTGTGGGTGTAACTAGGAGGTCCATCAATTTGAGCAACCAAAGGTATTTTCGTTAAACTTTTTTGCAAGGACTTTTAGAAATTCACCACCTGCAACATTTTCAAAGACAAGGTGTAAATAGTGGGCTGATCTTAGCGAGAATTACTCTATTCAAGCTTTTCTTAAGTTTTCCTTGAAATTATCAATCCGAATTGTTTTCGGTATTCTTTCCCAAAATTGTCAAAATATGTTAACAATATCTTTGATTGATATATTGATCATCGAATATTGTTCTGTAAATTCTATTAGACATTTTGCTAGAAATTTGTATAGGAAATATCCTTATAGATGTTTTTTTTTTCAATCACTCCAGAATTATCTTAAAAAGTGCTGAGACAAACTTGGCGATCGGCGATCCAAAGCTTTATCCTTGAGGCTAATTGAAACATTTTTATTTAACATTATGGTCAGAGTACACTAAGTTTCAGAAAGGCAGGTCAAGTATTGAGATTAATGATGACAATGCTTACAGATTATTCTAATGGTATGACAAAATTTCAGAAAATAGCATTCCAAATAATAAAAATACACACACATTGCTTCTGTTGAAATGAACGATTTTTTTCTAAAACAATCACTCTACAGGGGATAGACAAAATGATCGGGACAGGCACTTTTCAAAAAATGTTCAGTTAGCTGTAACTTTTCGAAAAGTGCATCAAATACTCTCAAATTTCCACTGTAAGTTGATCAACTAGTTGTGTATCAGTGAACAAAATTTGGAAAAGATCGGGCTATTCTGCGCGAAGATATAAGCATTTTAAAAAAAAGGTAGAATTATCCGATAGTTAACTTTGAATTATATCTCTGGATTCAATCAACCAAATGCAATGAAATTTTGTCCATTTATGACTTATATCATGAGCTCTGAAAAACGTTTGACTCAACTTGAAATTATTAACAAGAGAAAAAGTTATAGCGATTTTATTATTTTATGATTTTTTGTAAATTGGTCTATATTTAATATACATTTTAGGGTATTAGTTCCCTTATTAAGCATGTGGCTCTCATTTTCATCCTACTGAAAACAAAGGAATGAAGCGCTGTTTGTATTGTTTCTTATTTTTATATTTTTTGTTAGGAGTGAGCACGCATAAAACCATAAAGAACGGAATCAATCGGTGCCGTAATCGCTTGTTTTCGAATAGGATGAACATGGGAGCATGAGATTAATGATGGCACTCGTACCCTATTACTTTTTCAATGAATTGCCGCCTATGTTATTACTTTCTTTCAAAACACATCTGTATTCAAGACATTTAGAGGGAATTTATATGAACTATAATTAACATCTTGAATTTTGAAACGATGTTAAAATTTAAGAAAATTTGATGTTTTATTAGAAAAATAATCTAATCGTTATAATTTTCTTCCGTGTTAACAATTTTAAGTTACGTTAAAAGTTTTTCAAAGCATTATATAAGTCATAAATGGTCAAAATTTCATTGCATTCGGTTCATTGAATTCGGAGATATAACAGCTCAAATTTGGCTATCAGATAATTATAACATTTTCTAGAATCTTCATAACTTCGTGCAGAATAGTCCGATCTTTTCCAAATTGTGTCCACTGATACACAACTAGTTGATCAACTTACAGTGAAAATTTGAGAATATTTCGAAAAGTTACAGCTATTTGAATTTTTTTTGACAAGGGAAATTTTGCCTGTCCCGATCATTTTGTCTATCCCCTGTACATCACTACATAAGTGACCCGATTTTGTCAGCCCCTTTCCCGGACAAATGTATTGCTCCCCTCAAACATTTAAACAGATATTCACACTTTTTATCCCTCTATGTTCTGCCTTTCAGCAGTAGTTTGATGATGATCTTAAATGAATTGGTCAAAGTTCGACCGTTAGATAATGAGAGCAAAAAGTTTGTCCCGAAATGGAGCTGACAAAATTGGGTCCGTACTGCATACCTTGAAACTATGCGCATTGGTCACAGAGCCGAACCTAACAGGACAAAACGTAACTACTAGTTTGGTTAAATGGCGATTTTAGGAAAGTTTTTGCATATTTTTGGGATATTTTTTCAATATTATAAAACTAGCGTGGCTACTTTGTCGGTTATTACACGAGTTTGTATTTGTGCTATTTGGAATGATAAACTTTGCCGATGAAGTTCATGAACTTCACAATCAAAAAATGGTCGACCTGACCAGGCAAATCTGAAGCAGTTGTTACAAAAATAAAATAAATTAATTATTAGAAAGTATTAACACTTCACGATACACAGTTTGCCTTTTAGTTCACAGCATTTGTTCCTGTGTTCATAGCCTGGCTTTGTCTAGGAAAACTAATCCTAATCGGGCATCCCGTTTCGGGTTTCATTACTAGAGTTTTATGACTGTTCCAGGGAAAGGTTTACGTCTCTGGTACCTAGACACTAAGATTTAGATGTTCCAGCTCAGTAGTTTTTTCACTGAGTTCAGTATTTTTTTCATCTTTTTACTGAGTAACGATTCACCAGTAACGATTTTTACCATGCATCAGTAACTTTTGACAGTTTATTATCCCTCTAATACCCAAATTTTTGATTTTGATCTAATTATCATTTTTCGTCATCTAAAATCGATTTAAACATGTTTTGGAAGATGATTCTTTTCAATTCTCGATGTTTCGTTGCGTAGTTGGTCACACGTCCGCTTCATATGCGGATGGTCATGGGTTTGATTCCCAGCCCCGGCACTTGCAATTTTTCGTCAGTTGCTCTTCACCGAGAGCGGCTGACACTGACCCTCTTCTGAGCCCCATGGCTCAAACGGACCCGGATACCTGGACATCGGCGAATTGCTACTCATAATGGACCCCTCCAATCGGACTGGAAAGGAACAACGGCCAACTATCATCTTTGTGCTCATCATTCTACCATGTAGAGTAGAAAACTGAAAGCAGCAGAAAGGCAACCAGTTCGATAAAGTATAATAGAATAACTCTAGGCTCTGTGCAGTACTATAGGTACAGCTGTCAATTGAAATCGCTCACGTAGTGCCCTAGTGGACAATAGAGCTGTAAATTAGGTTAAGTGATTAAGAATAATTCTCGATTTCGTGAATTTCAGTTTTTGATTTTTCTAATTTTTATTTTTGAACATCCCCACACTTTTATATTTTTCCTGGAAGCCAATTTGGTGAACGGATTTTTTGAGATGAAAACATTTTGAGATTTTATGATTATTGTTGAAATATTATTATTTTTAATTTTTTTCACAGAAAATTTTATTCTCCGTGTAATTTTAAGGAAATTAATTTTAGAGTGTATTCGATTCCCTTAAACTATTAAACAAGGATAGAATGATTTGGGGAAAATTTTAAATATGTTAATTGTAGCGATTCAATACAAAATAAACAATGACTTCTAAAAGGTGACTAAAGCATCAATTTTTCAATGATTTTTTAAATTGTAAATACGCTTTAAAATACACCAAAACCATTTTGAGATATACAGAACAGACCTAAATATCAGCCAAAAATATAAAAACATTGATTTTCCACGAAACAAAAATTACAAAAATGGTCAAACTGTACCCCGTTTAAAGGCGGGATTGGGTATTAGAGGGTTAACTGAGCTCGGTAACTCATTTGCAGAATATCCGCAAAATAAACAACCGAGCATACCGAGTTAAATCTGCTGTTGATAACTCAGTAAAAAGATGGGGAAAATACCGAGCTGATCTTAGTGTCAGGGTGGCCACCCAGTCGGGAATTTCGGGAAAACCGGGAAAAGCTCGGGAATTTGAAACCACCGGGAAAAAGTCGGGAAAACCTCGGGAATTGTTGTTGGTCACCGGGAATTTGCAACATAGACTCTCGGACGACTTATAAAATTTATACAATAATTCTCTGGCGATGTTAAAAGCCTGGGTGAAGAATGTTCAATTTAAAAAAAAAAGTATTTTTTAACTTCATTTGAAAGTGCAGTACGAGGATATGTGGAATAGGATATGCTGCCAACTATCGAACTAGATAACATACTACACAGAAAAAATAAATCACATATCCAATGGAAAATTTCCATTAGTTTGGCTATATAACTGTTATTGGATTTTCCGATGAAAATTTCTTCGGAAATATCACATGAAATCAATACGGTCTATGGAAAACATTATAAAATCACATAGCTTCTATTGGAAAATGACATAACTTCACAAAATCTATGTGATATTCCCATAAAATTCAATGGACACGCACATGAAAACAGTTCATGTGAAAATCAGATGAAAACAATGTGAAAACTTTTTTCAGTGTAAGTGAATACTGGCGTAACGACCGTTCTTGGAAATCAATACCTTGTCGTCGAGAAATTACAATTGAAGTGAATCGCAGTGATACTATCTAACATGACAATTTGAACAATCAAAAAGGTATCCTAGAAAATATTCTGGTGGGAAGACTTGTTGATTAATAAGACACTTCGGCATTTCAGGACATACATGTTCCTCGAAGCATCAAGCATCCGTTGAAATTTAAGCGACAACTGAAAGTAATTCTAGCTTTAGGGAACTGCTTTTAGATTTTTAGAATTCTGTTTTAAATTCTAAGCGATGAGTGATGAAAGCCCTTTAAAACAAAAAAAAAAAATAACTTCTATCTAAAAAAAAATCTCGGCGAATTCCTCCCTGAAGTCCTGGTACAATCCCTAGGAGAATATTTGATATAGACTTTGAAAGTCTTTGAAAATTTCTGATAGGATTCTGATGAAAGTTGTGGTTGCTTTCTTGACTGAACTGCTTCAAGGATTTTTTTTAATGTAACGCCAGAACGAATTTAACCTTCCTGCTGCATCACGTTGGCAGCAGCTTGCTGATGTACCAAAGGAGGGTTAAATTAAAACCTATGAAAATCTGGATGAGTAATTTCGGTGAAATGCTTTAAACATTCCGACAATTCAAAAATATTTAGTAAAACACATTTGAAATAATATATAAAGGGATTCCTTGAGTAGCTGCAAGAACTTCTTTCTTAGTTTCCGGTGGAATTCCTCAAACCACGCCCCGTGTGGTGTTCTAGAATGAGCTTGATTTTTTTTTGATAAATCTCTTCTGTTTTCCTAAAAGGGATTTCCCGTCAATTCATTCCGGCTTTCTAACATTTGTTTTCACCAGTTTAACAATTAGAAAAGCCGGAATGAATTGCCAGGAAATCCCTTTTAGTGAAGGCTTCGCATAAATTCCTTGTGAAAGTCCTGGTTGAATTCATGAGGAAATTCTGGAAAATTCAGAGAATGAGTTTCTTGTTAAACTACCAATTGAAATTCTTTGGGCGATTCCGGCAAGTCTTCAAAAGCATCTGGAGCAATATAGTTGTATTATTTATAGAAAAATTTCTAAATAATTGATCGATCACTACTGAAATTTCAGGTAATACACTTTTTCAAAACCAAATCTTCAAGGAATTCCTGGATAAAATCCTGACATTAAATAATGCCATCAAAAACGAAATCTTTGACAATCGCTGATGAAATAACCGAGTAGTAGACGAATACCAGACAGAATCTAGTTTTTTTTTGATCTCATACATTTCTCCTAGAAATTACAATTTCAGTCTTAGAAATCTGCCTCACAGTACCCATTTACTCTACAATAAATCTGTGTTAGGAACGACCATCAAAAATTCTTCTCGGATTTCACCAGAAGTTATCAGAGATTTCTCTAGGAATTGTTTCCAAAAAAATCTTTCACGAGTAATCTTTCCAGATATTCTGCTATCTAGCATGCCTTGTTTGGCATTCTGATATTGCCCGTTTGTTTCGCAATTCACCAACAATCTTTTGGAAGAGACTGTTGGAATATGATTAAGAAAACCATCTATTACTTTTTAAGGAATATCACATAGAGTCGTACAACAAATCCTATAATCATAGTGTTTTCTCTAGGAATTCCGTTAGTCACTTCACTTCTTGGGTTTGCGCTAACGTAAGAACCTCGAAAACACTTATAACACGCGACGCGAGACAGACACAACACTTATTATTCTTACAAAACGTTAAAAAGGAGATATAATTACCTTTTTGAGTCCACCGGTTTCGGGCTCGTTGTTGCCCATCGACAGGACGATGTCCGACTGATTACGATGATAACTAATACTACAGTAGGATTGTAGTATTAGTTATCATCGTAATCAGTCGGACATCGTCCTGTCGATGGGCAACAACGAGCCCGAAACCGGTGGACTCAAAAAGGTAATTATATCTCCTTTTTAACGTTTTGTAAGAATAATAAGTGTTGTGTCTGTCTCGCGTCGCGTGTTATAAGAATTCCGTTAGTTTTTGTCGGTTTTCTTCAACATAGGATACGAGACAAACAACTATCGACTTAGCAAAATATTTAGTGAAGTAGTTTCAAACTTATTTTCAGGTTCGTCTGAATACTATAATAAAGCTAACATTTTAAAAATATTCATTCTTATTACTTTTCCTGAGAAGGTTACAGTTAATTACACTGTAAACTACACTTTAAAATCGGGAAAACTTTCGAAAAGCTACTGGGAAAACCGGGAAAAACTCGGGAATTTGATTTGCCCTTCCGAGTGACCACCCTGTAGTGTGTAATCGCGTCCCGAAATGGCCTGAATGTTGGCAATCGAAATAAGATTACGCACTTCATGGGCCTCTATTCTACCAGAACCCTATAAATGCTAATTACTACAAGGAGAATATTAACAAGGTAAAATTCAACATGTAACACAAAGAACGCACGAATATTAAACTTTGAACACATTATACAATTATTCTGTCTTATTAATGTAACAAATATTTATACCCGTAACACAGTTTTTGTTACTTTACATCGCTTTTGCTGCTAATTGTCACATTTATCACAGATGGCACACTGCCTGTAATGGCATAACTGTCCCATTCAAATAGAAAACCAAGCAAAGATAATACTAATGCGATTGCAGGTATCATAGGCATAAATAACCAATCGTCTCCATTTGTTTCCGTTGTACAGTATTTCAGAGACCAGTAACCATGCGCCTCCATGTCTACGCACTGACAGTAAAGAGGGGCACTACCGTTCAGGTCTAAAATCGAAAATTCCAGAAAACAGGCTTTTAAATTCGCAAAGTGTGCGGAAAGTCATACAAAATGCCACATTCCATGAACAACAGAAGTGTTCAATCATTTCACGAAAGAGAGACATTATCTCAACAGAGATTTCCCCAACTTGTGCATGAAAAATGGCAACATTGGTCGATCGGGACTCGGAAAATGAGTGAAAACTCTACGTCACTCACGAAAAGGATGAAACTGAGTGCCACTCGTACGTGACTCCCACCGAATCCTTATGGGCGCACGAACACCGTTGTTGGCCAACGACGATGACATTCCTCCGATCGACCGAACAACGCTCGACTGAGTTGAGCTTCAGCAGTGAAAGTGAGTGGATGCTGAAGGTTTTCCGCGTCGCGTTTTCCCATTCTGTAGCAGTAGCAAATCTGTGCTTCTGGGGGAATCCTACAGGAAGATTTCCTATTACCTAACGGGGCAGAAGTTTATGAATGAATACCGGGAAAATCGATAATTTGTTGAAAATTCCTTTGGAGCGAGTGTGCATAAGTGTGTTCCACAGTGAAATCGACGTCAATTAGCAGCGGGAAGAAGGCTAGTTTGGGGAAAAAGTATGCAGAAAATTGAAACGCCATAGGCACTTCCAACCATTAGATGTGCAATTCTCTCAAGTGTGGGTGGAGTGGATGTGAAGCGTTGTTATGCATGCCTATGTTGGGTGACATTAGTGCGAGTGAAAGCTTCTACTCTGTTTTCGATTCGAAAAGTGACTGTGCATCCTTACAACGTGACCCAAAAAAATGCTTGCTCTGATTTGCTGTCACGTTCATGTCGGTCGTCGCTGGGGATTATTAAGTGTAGAGTAATGCTAGGAATCGGCTCTGATTACTTCCGCTCATGCTGCTATGACTGTCACCTGCACACAAGACCCGGGATCTATTATATTGTACAGGACAACATATTATCCTTTGTGTCATTCACATGTTCATTCATCTCCCGATTCTCGGTTTCCTATTGAAAGAATTTTATATGGCGCAACATATTATCCCTCTCGTCGACGGACGATGGCGGAGGAGTGTATCGTGCATTTTTCTATTATTAATTATTCATGAATAAGGGCATAGCTATAAAGAAGCTGCCGTTCATTATGTAGTGGAAAAAAAAACTATCTGATGAGCCGAGTGGGGTGGAAAAACAACAATAGGGATATGCATAGTCATTACCATTCTGGCGCTTCTCTGACCGTTGCTAACAAATGAAAGTTTAGTTCAAGAGTTCTATATTCACCAGTTGATTGTGCTCTACAAATATGGATATATGTATGTATATTACTATACCATTCCATCCGACCTTGATGTGGTTGCTTGGTTAGCTTAGAGTCTTGAAATAATGTAAAATCCAAAACACAAAAAAAAACACACACACACACATACACAGAAATAACATTGTAAATATAATCAAAATTATGTTTTAAATTTTTACATAATAATAATAAAAAAAAAACAAGTAATACAAGTTTTCACAATCAAGAGTGGGAAACTAATGTATAAACCTTGAAAGAATTCTGCATCATGAGAACACCACATATTTATTGTTAAAATGTTTGTTAGAGTGATCCAACTTTATAAGCTTGAGCTTGATTGATCGTCCGAGGATACTATTGAAATATTCCACACACTTCTACACCGCAGTTTTTGAACTTCATTGAACGATATTTCCGGACTCACTCCTGCTGTCGATTTTGATTATGTTTGCACCAAAATGAAGATAATTACTTATATTCTTCTAACAGCACTCTAAACATTGAAAATTGTTTCGAGAAAGTTGCGAATTCACCAAAATTTGCCATTTTTTGCGATGGTGTTCCGTTACGCTGTATTTCTTGATTTCTTTCTAAGTAAAAAGGTTCAATGCACAATTACAACGAATCTTCTATTCAAATCTGATCGTTTGATATGCTGGTTAGCATGTATTTAGCAACATAACAATTTTTGGAAGCAAATGTTGGATTCTCGCGCAAAACGTAACTCGTGGAATGTGTCTACTTACTGCAGTATCGCCAGACCAGCTACACTCACACAAAGAATTAATAAGATATCTGCAGAGGACTATCAGGTACTTTTAGTGTGTGAGCGATGGTGATCTTCTATTTTTAGGCGACAATGGCGCGTCAGATTGCAGGTCAATGTGTGGATGGGAAGGATGTGATGATTGCAATCGTTTGTATTCACAGCAGACCGAATATACCTCTGCGTCTACACAAATTCACGCGGATGTCAATATGTGGGCGGGATACAGTTGGGAGAGGGTTCACACATTGGTGCGTGGATGCCAGGAGTAAGGTGATAGAATTGTGTGTTTATTATCCTGAAGATAATGCGGAGCAGTTCGTTTGATTGCATAATTCGTAGACGTAATCTAGGGTAACCCGGAGTTAAATGCCCTCAAGCTATTTCATTATATAAACGAAGTTCCGTCCGATGCAAGCAAACTAGACGTAAAATTAAACCGGTAAGCCCAATTTGAAGCGCACGCAATTTAAGCAATTGCGCGCTAATTATATGGAATCAACCTATTAACTACCATCCGCCTCCTACACCTTCCATTTGCTACCGTTGATAGCAAGATGGAGTCGCCTGGTATTTCATTAGAATTCAAAGCGAGAAATGCCAGAGGTCGTATTGCCCCACCTTAAGGTGCTTTTTGCCCCCAACAGTTTTTCAGCACCAAAAATGTAACACTTTTTTAAATTGTTAATTTGATTCGGTAAAATTGATATCACGCAAACCAAAAGTTGGCGTCTCTTAGTCTATTAAGTAAACTAACTTTCAAAACGCAAGACACCAATAAAATCATCTTAATCTTAGTTATAGCGTCATGTTTGCTTATGGGGTGCATATTACCACACCTTCTTCTAATAGATTAACACTGTGTTGTAAAAGTTGGAAGGGAAACGGTTTTTCAACCCATCGCTAGGGCTATGAATGCGTGAATATACACGAGTTGTATCAGATAGGAGGGAGAAAGTGTATAGAAGGATACAAAGTAGGATGAAAATGTCGGGCCAGGGATTAAACCCAGAACAACAATTGTTGATCCTCATTTGGAAAAACAATTCTTTATTTTTCG
The DNA here is from genome assembly GCF_035046485.1 of Aedes albopictus. Lineage (NCBI taxonomy): Eukaryota > Metazoa > Arthropoda > Insecta > Diptera > Culicidae > Aedes > Aedes albopictus. Next base: position 502,114,648 of record NC_085137.1, on the reverse strand, counting down.
ATTTCAAGTTTTGTCCACTTTTTGTTTAACTTGTTGTGCTACATCCAAGGGTAAATCTCGCATGCAACGTAAACAAAAGTTTATTTACACACATGGAAGTATTAGGGTAGTGGGACCGAGCACCCTACACATGTCAATTTCTCGATTTTGCTTGGGCTAACCAAGTGAAGTGAAAATTACAACGTTTAACCCTCCAAAGATGTTTTCGCACCGCTATGGCGTAATATACATTCAGCGAGGTCATATTGACCCCAACATCCTACTAGGGTTAAATGCTTTGACATAATAATAAAATCTCTGGTGATCTTTGACAAAGTTGTTGGGCATGGACATATTACCTTGCCAACATTTGGTCGATTTTTCTCATACAAACTTCAAGCTCGTTGAGTATCTCTTTGCACTTCATGGAATTGAACCAACATTATGGGTGGCAAAAAGAACAAATTCAGAAGATCCCCTAGCTTTGTGAGGGTTTTTTTCATATAAAGTCAGATCACACCAATATTTTGTTTTACCCCGTTTCCCATATTATGGGCCCTCAGGGCGTTCCAAGACGTCTCAGATGAGTTTTAGGAAGTCTCAGGAGCTTTTCAGTAGATCCCTCAGGGGTGCTTCAGAGGGTTACAGGCAGAGTTTAAAATTTGTCAATGAGTACAATCAACGTGAATTTTGGAAATTCTACACTGAGGGATCAAAATAAAATGTTGTTTGGTGAATGAATTTTCTCATTTATTCATTAATTATTCTGTCACTAAGAATAGAGGGGGTTAGAAGCAAAGGGGTGCAAGTGACAAAAACCCACTTACGAGTAAATGAGGTTTAAAGTTTTTCACCAATTTTTCATTCCATACAAAATGTATCATTGAAACATCGACCCAATTTTCTCCGATTTTTTGTAATTTTTACAATCATCGTAAAAATAATCTTAAAAAGTTCCTAAATGCAAATCTGTAGATCTTTTTGATATGCTCATTTCAAAATCGACAAAATGGTCACTTACACCCTTTTGTATCTGGGCCTCTCAATTTTTACAGAGAAAAATAACTGGACCATTAGGGAACGTCCATAAATTACGTCACGCTTTGAGGGGGGAGGGGGGGGGGGGTTTGGCAAAGTGTGACGACCCATACAAAAATTTAGAGGCCTCATACAAAAACTGTGACATAGGGGGGAGGGGGGGTTGAAAATTGTCAAATTTTGCGTGACGTAATTTATGGACGTTCCCTTACTTCCGATTATACTTCCAATCACCACAACACTTGTGCATAGTGATATATCGGAATTCTATCTATCCTGAACAATTGGAGTCATTATAAAGACAATGTGAAAGAAAATAGTCATTACAGAGAATTGAATAAAAAAACCGAGGCACGAATGAAAAATGAGTATATCAATCTTCACTTCTTCAAATGTTTTGCACTCTGGTTTCAGGGGATACTTTAGAGGGCCTCCGGGGTACAGTCACTATATACAGTGAGGACACGATTTCGTCAGCCTTTTTTAAAGCAGAAAAATAAAAATGTTTTTCACTCAGCATTTCCATTTTATAATCAATATTCATTCAGTTGAAGTATTTTGGCATCATATAAAAATTACGCAATGAACAAATCTCGTGTAACTTTTGAAAACGGCTAAACTTTTTTTTTTGCAAGCTATCATATTTATGCCGTTTCAGTGTCAAACCCTAGCCAATGTTTTAAGGGCAGACTTGTTAGAATCCCAACATGGCCGCCACAATGGCCAACTTTGGCACCTACTCACGATTTCGAGGGCACAAATCTCTTCTTAAACAAAACCAGCGCACCTCATCTACTTTTTTTAAGCTTAGTGCAAGTGAAAAAGAACAGAATGATAAAATGTACTGTTGTTTGAAGCTTGCTTCTTGAGATTTGTGCTTCTTAAGTTCTGATACATTGTTGAAGCGGGATTTCAAGACGTGTGTCCTTAAACCAATATCGTTTTAAATCGCTGAAAATTTCTCGCTCTCTCTTTTCTTGGCGTAACGTTCCCACTGGTACACATCCTGCTCCTCAGCTTAGTATTTTGTTAGATTTTTCACAAGTATTAACTGAGATTCACCACTGCCAATGGTTAATTTGCATATGTATACCGTGTGGTAGTCCATGAAGATATTTTACACACAAGATAGTTAAAAAAAATCCATTTTGAAACCCTTCTGGGTCAACCGAGAATCGAACCCTGTGAAAACACAAAGGCGTAAAAGCTTGAGCTTTTTCTTGAGTTGCCAGAACATTTGATTTGATATTCCGGATGCCAGTTTTCAGGATTTTCTTTTCGTCAGACTGTATATATAGTGACTGTACTCACAAGTTGTGACTCACAAGACTGTACTCACAAGGGTGTCCAAGGGGGTTTTAGGACGCTTGCAGGGTCGTGTTAGGAGGGTTTCTGGGTGTCTCAAGAGCATTTCAGGGGGTCTCAGAGGGTACCTGGAGCCTGAACCTCAAGAAGTATTAGGGGAGTTTCAAGGGGTTTTTGGGACGCTTTAGGGGGTCTTAGAGGCGCTGCAAGGAAGTACCTGGAGGTCTCAATAGCGTTTCAGGGAGTTTAATGGGGAATTACAAGAGGTTTCTTGGGCGCTTCAGGGGGTCTTAGAGGCGTTTCAGGGAATCTCAGGGGGTTTTAGAAGGTCTCAGAAGGTTACGCCTGTCCCAAAATCCCTATGAATTGCCTTTTAACTCTCTTGAAACACCCCAGAAATCTCCGCAATCCCTTTAAAATACCACTGAACGCCCTTAAATGACTGCTGAGATCCTCTGAAATCGTCTGTAGGACCCCTGAAATCGCATGAGATGATCTCAAAAGACTCTTGAAACTCCTTCAGAAAAAAGAAACCTTGAAACCCCTTAAAACGCCCCTTGAAATGCTTTGAAACTCTCCTGAAACCACCATAACGTTTGCATTAAAAAAATGGACTTTTTTCACCAGTTTTTCATGAAGTTCTTTTACACTGGAGTGTCACATTTAAAAATTTTCCCCGATTCCAAAATTTGTTAACTATTTTCACTCCAATTTTCAAAACGATATATGCATTCATTGTGCAGTTATTCTAGTAATTGTGAAACGGTGTTGAAAAATTCCTTGTTTTATAATGATTTTCTACTAAGCACATACAATGCATTACAGTGTATCTCTGTGCTCCATTGAGATAAAATCGTTAAAAAATTTGTACGAATAAACCTATTCATGGTTGATGAAAATACATACGAAACTTAGATGATTGTGATCATTTCACATAATAATGGCGCTTTGAAGTAGGGCAGCACAATTAAGAGAAATCGGTTAATTCATAATTTTCTTTCGGTAACAAAATTTCCTTCAAGAACTTGACAAACTTTTGTATCAATTGTCCCAAATGTTCACGGAGGATACCTTAGTTCATTCACACATATCATGGGGATGATGATATTCTGTTTTGACATGAATCTACAATGACGATTAGCATGACATAATTATAAGTCGAAATTTGCTGTTTTTTTACACTTCGGATAACATGGAATCTTTATTTCTTACAAGTTTCTCAATGATTTCGAAGCGTTGGTTAGTAAGAAGAAGTGAAATGAGGAGTATACGCAACTAAATATATAGTTTTCATGGAAAAATTGCTCGAAACGATAAAAAATATTGACAAATATGTCCGCACGGTTGTTTTCAACTACTGTAACTAACATCCTCACTAACTTCAACAAAACTGGCTTTAAGTGTCTGTACCAATTTTTCTAGCATTAACAATATACACTACCCGTCATAAGTATGGACTCACAAAAAGTATTGCAACAATATTGCATCACCCTGACTCACCTCGGTATCTCCAAAACCTGAGGACTCACAAAGATGCTGTCTTCAGCAAAGTTATTCAGGAGCCCAAAAGCTACAACTTTTCTGAAGGCGGCATTTTTGTAGGTGATCTGGTTTTAGAGATATCGAGGTAAGTCAGGATGATGCAATATTGTTGCAATACTTTTTGTGAGTCCGTACTTATGACGGGTAGTGTATGCTGTTGTAAACAAAAATAACAACTTGTTTATATTTTGCCTATACATTTTTCTAGCACACTTTGAAAAAAAAATCCATTTTTTTAATGCAAACGTTAATTCCCTTGAAACGCACTCGAAATCCTTGAATTCCATTTGAAATACTCCTGGAACCCATTGGAACGCTTTGGAAAAAGGTTCTAGGAACCCCCAAAAACGTCCCTTAAAAGCACATCGAAAAACCCCCGAAAGGCCATCAAACCACTCAGAATCCTCACGGAACTTCCTTGAAACGTTCCCAAAATCCCTGAAAGACTATGACATTTCCCCGAATTCCATTACCCCGTATGACCCACTGACCCTAATAAAAAAAATTAAAATTATAAATTTTCTTTTTTCCATAAATGACGGAAAGTCTTGCCGTTCGTCCAGGAATGAACTAGCTTGATTGATAAATTTTCATTCACCCTTTAATTAAACCGATAAAAAAGGTAGGTATTTCAAGCCCAAGAGAACTTTTGTGAATATGCTCAATTTCTGATAAAATATCAGTTGCAACGCCAACCTTATTAGTGAGGCCAGTAAGAACAACATATGCTCAAAGAAAAAAAAAACTATGTTGAAAATGTGGTCCATCACTTGGAGCACTGTTAATTACCCAGAACGAGTCTCCAGATAGGCTTTTATGGATAACTCCCCGAGCAGAGAAGAATATCAAATTCATAACAACAGAATCACATAGCCTGTTTTTATATCATAATTTGTTATTATTAGCTTATCAAAGTATTACTTTTTATAACATGTTCTATTGGGAAATCTTATATTGGTATGATCAAGTTATTGACATTCATCCACTAAATAATATTTTTTCAATAATATACTTTGTTGTAGACCAAGTTTTGTTATTTTTCTACTATTGAAAATGTACAAATATGTGATGGACTATAACAAAACAAAAGCAAGTTTTTGAAATTCACTGCAAATTTCATTGTTATTAAGTTGTTGTTATTTTGCCGCTTATGACAACAAGTTTAGAACATAATAAGATATGTTAAAAACATAAAAAATACTGATGGAATTCAGGATAATGTCCTAAATCTCTATGAAACTCTCTGGAATCCTCTGAATTTCCTTTAAAAGCCCCTGAATCCCCTGAATGGCCCTTAAAACCTCTTGAAACGTCCCTGAAACCCTCGTAATATTTACTATTGAAACGTCCCAAGAATCCCTGGTATCCCATTGAAACGTCAACCAAATCTTAAAAGGCTTCTCAAATTCCCTGAAACAATCCTCTGAAATACCTCTGAATCCTCTTGGAACGCCCTTTTTGGGATCTCTGGGAACTTTCAGGAAACCCCCTTTGCTCCATCTCAAATTCTCAGGAGCAAGACCTGTTCGCGTACAAAGTTTCCTCTTTATAGCCCTGACATAATTTTGCACAAAATTTCCTCGTTTATGCCCATTTCATTTAGCACATTATTCATTTAGGGTCAAGTGTATTTCAATTTGGGTACGAGTGCCATAAATAATCTCACGCTCCCATATTCATCCTATTCAAAAACAAGCGATTACTGCACCGATTGATTCCGTTCTTTTTGGTTAAATGCGTGCTCACTTCTAACAAAAAATACAAAAATAACAAAGAAAATAGCGCTTCAATCCTTCGTTTTTCGTAGGATGAAAATAAGAGCCACATGCTTAATAAGGGAACCAATACCCTACCCTAACTAATTATATTTTATCGATGTATTATGGAAAAATCAGTGGATTTGATGATGCGAAAAAATGTTCATTTACATTGTGAAAAAAAAAACAAATGCTGTTGAAAGCTGTTTTTTTATAAAGTGCCAGAACATTTGGTTCGATATTCCAGTTGCCAGTTTCCATGATTTTATATACGCCTGACTGTAGGGGAGACTTGATCCCTTTTTCTTAATTTACCTGAAACTTTAAGGACAAACCTCTTGAAATCCCGCTTCAACAGTGCACCAGAACTTCAAACGCACAAATCTCAAGAAGCAAGCTTCACATAACAGTGCATTTTATTATTCTGTTCTTGCTCACTTGTAATAAGCTTAAAATAAGAAGATCAAGTGCGCTGGCTTTGTTTACAAAGAGATTTGTGCCCTCAAAATCGTGAGTAGGTGCCAAAGTCGGCCACTGTGGCGGCCATTTTGGGATTCCTACAAGTCTGTCCTTAAGAAAAAACACAAAACTAGATCCGATCTCCGTACAAAATGGCAGGTAAACATCTATTGCAAGTTAATACACAACAGAAGGCCTTCTAATTATTGTTAAAGTTTTCAAAACTGTGTTTTTATGGAGGCATGTCTTATGATGTATTTTTCAAAAATGGGTGACACTTGATCCCCCTTTGAGCACATGATAGGGAAAATAATTCCAGAGTCTTCCTATTCATTATATTTTCGAGTTTTCTTGTATTTTCGATGAATATGGAGTGTTTGAAATTGTAAGATTTCCTTCAATTTTTAAGGATATGCCGTATTTTCAAAATGGGGAGACTTGATCCCCCTTTTCTTGGTTTGTATTAAAGTTATAATTATCTGACACATTTAATCGTTGAATAGACTAGAAATTCAAGTAAATAGAGGCTTCCGAATAGATTTTTTTTTCACATGTATAATGTGTGTGTAATCCTCGAGGGATCAAGTCTCCTCATGTCACTGTTGTGTATACTAAGCTGCATTTATTAAAATATGTTAACAACAACCTTATTTGGATAAATAAGTTTGAAAGTATTTTTTTAAACTGTGTGCTGTTAAATTTTGACACGATTTGGTTCAATTTTCACAAAGTTATTGAGATTTTTCGGAATCGCCTAAAAGATTTCTGAAGGACTGAAAACAAACCATCAGCCGTTAAAAAATAATGCAATGTACAATCGAAATCACTTGTAGCCAAATAGTCGTTTGTCCAGGAGTAGTTTTGGAAAAATTATGCTAGAAGAAAAATGTTTTTGATTCCGAGCAAATATGGGGGGTCTCCCCAGGGATCAAGTCTCCTCAGTCTCCCCTATATATAGCGACTGTACTTGAAACTTGTTGGGTTATTTATTGCCACAATTCGAGAGATCTCGGGGAATTTCAGGCAGCATTAGGTCAAAACTTCAGTTTTATGAGTTTCTGGTTGAAAGCAACCCGGAATGGTAAAAAAAAGCGTTGAGCTATAGTGACTGGATGGGAGAGTGACGTCATGTTCCAATTTTGACAGGTCTCCTGCTCGTTTGGTACGGGAATTTGTATGGATTTGACAGATAATCGCTGTTCCAATTATGACATTGACGCCACTCTCATTTCCACGCACTCTACGTTGAATCATTTGATACAATACTGTACTAATTGTGGTTCAACTTTATTGGTAATTTTCAGAGGTAACTATATGACTTGAAGTTACAATTTGACATCGTTAATTATTCTTGCGGTATAACCAAACTTCTGGTTAGGTTATTAGGTGTCTATGTACATACTTGTCTAAATGGCGTGCTACCTTCTAAACTGCTTTCCATCTTTCTATCAAAGATGTTATTCTTTCTTACGAAATCCAACCCATGTGACGTCTTTGTCGAAATACCTACTACATTGTCTAACCATTCGCGATATTATCCTTGTTGTCGGTTTATGTGTATCTTGCGTGTACAGTGTGTGTGTGTATTGCTGTTGCTATTGGGTCTTTGTTTTCCTTTCTGTTCTTTTCGGGGGTGTATCTTTGTTTGTCTACAGCAGCGAGAACGTGACATGGCGGAAAGGGGAGTAAAATTATCGATTGAATCAATTATAAGTGATGCAATTACGAATTCAGGCGCGGTTTTGTGAGTAAATATTTGAACACGCTTGGGAAGTGTTTTCTGATGTCGATGTTACGGTTAGCTTATTAAAGCTTACATCGAATGTGAATTTATGGGATTGTGTGAACGGACTTTTAAAACAACTTTTTTTCGTAATAGGTAATAGTAGGTTAATCCGTAATTCATACATGAATTAGGCATCTGTTTTTCCGATTCAAAGGAACACCAATGACTCCTTCATGACTCAAAAGCATATGTGCCACAAATGAAATCCCGTACGCAGTAATGTTCCCAAGTGGCTATGAAAGTTTTCCGGTTCAGTTAAGACACAAGCCAAGTCGTAAATTTACTACACTTTTTTCGCAACCAAATTAGTTTTGCAGCTGACGACCCGGTTCGCAATAATGTTCGTTTGTTAATTAAACCTGAAACGCTGCACTGCGGGGATAGTGTATGTAGATTAGCCGTCGTCCGTCGTGGAAAAGCAACAGTTAACATTTTTATTTTACGATCCTAGTTATAAAAGGGTTGTGCCATAGTGACCACTACGAAATTAGATCAGGTTTGAAGTTATTTCTTGTTACTCAGTGGAGACGCATGGTCGTTTGCTGAGAACGTTAAACGACAAGACAGGACATAGCAAAGCGTTCTAAAATTTTGCTGGCTTGTCATTGGAAACATCTTAAAATATCTTTAACGATATTCGTCATACTTAACATTTGTGAATTTTAAAACGTAACGCACAACACACAAATATGCTTGTTATGAATGAGTTGAAAATACGTTCAAACTAAAAATCGTAAGAAAAAATTCATTTCATTCTGGGTAACTCGTCTCTATATAAAAGGATTTTCGGGTAACTACAAGATAAATACATACATCAAAATGGATTTTCTTGCAAAGTATCTTGAAGCACAGTAATTTATGATTCCTAGCAACTTGACACCGATAGGCCAATGAACGTCATGAACGTGAGCACATCAGACGACCATAAACCAGACAAGACACTCCTTTCCGCCCAGTACCAGTAGTAGTAGTAGTAGTAGGCTATTGCTAAACCGAGAAATAATTCCATCTTCATTGGCAATCTTCTTTTGATCAGGAAAATCGTGCGACCGAAACACAGCGGAAAACATTAGGCTAGGACAGGCAAGCAGTTGGGGGAACAAACTTGCTTCCGTTTTAGTTTGTGTTTGGTATTTGCATTACTATGGCAGAAAGTGTTTCCTATGAAAATGATGGACAGTATAATCATCTCAGGTAAATATTGTAGTGCTATCCTTTTCTCTGTACGAATTTCCTTAGTGTTACAATTGGACACGCTCTATACGAAACAAAGACACTCTCTGTACAACCTTACATTGCTTGTTTTGAACAGTGGAAAAAAAAATGCACAAACTTAATCAAGCCGTTTACCCGCCTTTGGCCCTCACCCTTCCACAGTGTGATACAATACTGCAACATATTTCCACGAAACAAATGACACTCGCAAAATGCAATATATGGAGTCCACATTGCACCACGTTGCTTCACGTTGCTGTTTTAAACTTTTTTTGTGTTTATGTATGTCCTTCTTTGTCACTGTCTCGATTGTACGACACTGTCTCCCTGACACTTTTTCACCCTGGTGGAACTGAAAAACCCTCGAAAGTCGAAAATGTTTTCCAACTTTGATTCTAAAAGACGCTACCCGTGCTTCATTTTAACCTGCCCTCTCTATAACTAGGGTAAGTGTGCCCATCGTTGTGGTATTAAGGTAAATTCATTTTAAAAACAATGATCGTACCATCTAATGAAGGGTTGCAAAACGTTAGTTGGTAGTTTTCTATCCAAATTTGCTTGGAAAAATATAAAAACTATCGTTTCTCTCTGTTTTCGATCATAAATCGCTTACCACAACATTAGGCACACTGTTCCTATTATGGAGGTAAAATTTAATTTTGGTTCCTATTGTTGCGGTATCCCATGGAAATCATATGGGATACCGCAACATTAGGAACACTACCGCAACAATAGGAACACAGCAGCAAAAAAATTAAGGAAAATATTTTTTTTAAATAGGTTTTTGGGCAAATCTTAAGCACACAAATGGTGCAATCTCATAATTTAAGCATAATACATCTATTAAAAATGCCTTTTGGTAACATTTCAGTCGAAAAACTGCTCAATTGCCACTACCGCAACATTAGGTACTACCACAACGAAGGGAACAATTACCCTAGCTTTTTGTGTAATAATAAAGTTGTAAATCGCAGTAAATTCGATCAGGTTGCAACGAATCTGCTCATTCAAAGAACTTACGTTTAAAAACTTGAAAAACTACTTTCGTCGTGAGATTCTTGGAGGTCAAATTACCTTAACCGTTATGTGGCCGGCAAACTTTTTGCTTTTTTCTACACCGTGTATTTTAAATGGGTGCTGGGTACCCGGGTACCCTGCCGGCCACATAAGGGTTAAAAACATCCAAATTCAGAAAGTTCGTCTTACAACAATCATATATAATACAATTGACAACGTTATAGATAATTCTTTTTAATTTCATTATTATTCCTTTGGCTTTCGAACCTGTTATCATCCTTATGAAACACCCAATTTTCCATTCCATTTGTCGAAACTTAATGCCATTTGCGTAGGAAGGTCTTCATGAAATTCTCAACTATCATTCGAATTGAATGTCACTCGATGTTAAGTCCCCAAAAAATTCCAAGAAAAAGTTGAACAATCTTCAGCCTCATAATATGTGCTTTGCACGTTCGTAAGTATGCACAGACTGTGTCTATCTTTGTCTCACCTTTGATGCTTCCTATCACCAACCAACTTTCCGCCCGCCATCCATACAAACTATATAGGTAATCTTTATGTAAGCTCTCTTGGTTCCACAAAGCGGTCTTGTCTTGAAACATAGATAACCTACCGTCGAACGATGACAGCCGTCGCGCCAAAGCATATCGTGTGGCGGTCCTCGTCAAGGCGAACGCTTGTTAGCCATAGCTAGTTGCGGAATGTGCTTCTATTAGAACCATAGCCTACACCGACCGCGCGTTCGTACGAAGGATATTGTGTATCGCCACGGGTTTGTGCTATATAGTTCTATGGGGTATTTAGTTCAGGCGAGAAACGCTATTTTACCGCGGTATGCCGTATCAACTATACACCCTCAGGCAGTGTTGATGATAGACACGCGACCACTTTTTCGGCGCCAGGTTATTCAAACACGGTGTGGTGGGGATTTGCCACATAAGGTTCATGAGGTATATGTTACCGTCGTCATCGCCATGCATTCTTGCCTGAGAGAACTTTTCAAGTTGATGGCTCATTTGGTCAGAAATGATTGTGTATGGCTAATTACTAGTAAATGCACTTTTATGTAGTCACGTACGTGAATAATTCAGATACAGAGATGATTTAAGAACGACCTTAATGAAATTTAATCTCAACGTTGCACGAGAAGGTACGAACTTCAAACAATAACCACAAAGCGTAATTATTCTCTTGGTCATCTGGCAAAGAAATGCTGGTGGGTCGGGTAAAAAATGTCCAAGTTCTCACGATTTTCACCATCAGGGCTCTCTTATAGACTATAGCATCCTTTGAATTTATTTTTTAGTTACTCGACAATTCTGAACCATCGTAGTTTACGTTTGTGTTTGTTATAATCAAATGACATAAAACACAAGATATTATTCAATTTTCGGCCTCAGACGTCAATGACCTACCTCACCGGTCATTCTAAGGCCTGAGTGTTGTCTCCATTCGACTCGGTCCATGGCTGTGTGTCTCAAATTTCGCACTCTGCGAAAGGACCGCAAACGTCCTCCACTGGATCGACCCACCTATCTCGCTGCGCACCACGTGTTCTTGTACCGGTCGGATGACTCTCGAGAACCATTTTAGTCGGGTTGCTATCCGACATCATGATAACGTGACCCGCCTATAGTAGCCTCCCGATTTCCGCGCTGTGGACGATGGTTAGTTCTTTCAGAAGCTGATGCAGCTCGTGGATCATTCGCCTTCTTCAAATTCCGTCTTCCATCTGCACTCCGCCGTAGATGGTACGCAACACCTTCCGTTCGAAAACTCCAAGGGCGCGTTGGTCCTCTGCACGTAGGGCCCATGTTTCGTGTTCATAGAGGACTACCGGTCTAATCAGCGTTTTATAGATAGTTAACTTTGTTCGGTCGTAGAGTTCTGCGGAGTTCAAAGTAAGCTAGATTTCCTGCCACAATGTGTCTCTGAATTTCTCCGCTGATGTCGTTGTCGGCGGTCACTAATGAGCCCAAGTACATGAATTCATCAACCGCCTCGATTTCATCACCGTCGATAGAAATTCGAGGTTGCGGGTGCGGTGATTCCTTCCTGGAGCCCTTTGCCAGCATGTATTTCATTCTGCAGTCGGCTGTACGATCCCGCCATCGTATCAAATTTGCGAGCTCTAATATCCATATCATCAGCGAAACCAAGCAGCTGAACGGACTTCGTGAAAATCGTTCCACTCGTGTTTATCCCCGCTCTCCTAATTACACCCTCTAAAGCAATGTTTAACATCATCCACGAAAGACCATCACCTTGCCGTAACCCTCTGCGAGATTCGAAGGGACTCGAGAGTGTTCCTGATACTCGAACTACGCACATCACTCGATCCATCGTCGGCTTGATCAATCGTATCAGTTTATCCGGGAATACGTATTCCTGCATAATCTGCCATAGCTGTTCTTGATCGATTATATCATACGTCGATTTGAAATCGATGAACAAGTGATGTGTGGATACGTTGTATTCACGGCATTTCTGCAACACATGGCGGATGGCGAACATCTGGTCCGTTGTAGCGCGTTCACCCATAAATCCAGCCTGATATTGCCCCACGAACTCTCTTGCAATCGGTGATAAACGGCGGCATAAAATTTGGGAGAGTACCTTGTAGGCAGCGCTCATTAGTGTGATCGCGACACACGATACCTTTCATCCAATCCTCCGGTGCTTCTCCACCGTATTTTAGAAGCTTGCTTGGTAGTTGATCTGCTCCAGCGGCATTGCTGTTTTTCAACTGGCCAACCTCCTCCTAAATATCTTGGGAGGTTAGGGGCTGGCAATCCTTCGTCCTGCGCACGTACCACGCCACCTTCGGTGTTTGCAACGTCGCCATTGAGGTGTTCATCATAATCCTGCCGCCACCTTTCGATCACCTCACGCTTGCTCAGGAGAAGATTCCCGTGATTGTAGTAGCACATGTTGACTTGTGGCACAAAGCATCTGCGCGAGCGGTTCAGCTTCTCGTAGAAGTTACGTGTGTCCTTAACACGGTACAACTCTTCCAGCGCTCCGCCCTCTCGTTCTTCCTGCTGACGCTTCTTTCCTCGGAAGACTGAGTTCTACCTGTTCCACGCGTGTCTATAACGTGCCTAATTCGCCGTCGTACGATGTTGCACCATTCTCACCCATGCTGCATTCTTCTCGTTTTTCAACTGTCCACTTTCACCAGCCATCTTCAAGTGTAGCTGCACCAAGCTGCTCCAAAATTCCTTTAGCGATTCTTACAGAAAATCTTCCAGGGAATTTTGGGAAATTCTGCCTTCGGAGTTTTCTCTGGGAAAACCTTCAAGAATTCTTCCATTGATTCCTTTAGAAAAAAAATAGTTTCCTTTAGAATTTTCTTCAAAGATTTTTAGATATTCCAGAAATTAATAAGGGAACTTTTTCATAAAACCTTCCCTGGATTCCTTCCGATATTACTCCATGGATTCCATTGGAAAATTCTCCAGGAATTCCTGCCAGGAAGTCTTCCACGGATTTCTATTGAAAGTTCTTTAGAACATCTTTCCTTCTGAAATTCCTCTAGAATTGCTTTCGGAATTGCTTTAGTAGAAATTACTCTAGAAAAGCTTCATTCCTTAAAAAACTTCATATATTTTTTCAAGGATCCATACGTGATTTCTTTCAGGATTCCTTCAGAAATTCATTCAGTGGTTCTTCAGGAAATCAAAGGTTCCTCCAAAAATTTAGCCAATCATTACATTAGAAATTTTCCACAGATTCATTCAGAAGATCCTACAAAACTTCTGCCAGAGATTCTTTTTTAAATTTCCCTGGAGATTTCTTCAAAAATCCCAAGTCCTAATCTTCTATAGAGTTGTTCCAAAATTAATCCATGTATATCTTTCTGAAATTACTCCAGCAATTTGGTTTTGAAATCTACCAAGATTCCTTACAGAAACTCCTCAAGCTATTTTATTTTTTTTAGAAATTATTTAAGAAATTTCTCTCCGAATGAATAGTCTTGTAAACATTTGACACTTTTTACTACCTTCATTTCGTTGCCACAGTCGTGTGTCAGCTTGCTTTGTTACACTCGTGCGCTACCGTTACCTCTTACACACAACACGAGCGGTGGAACGAAGATCAATAAACATAACAAAAGGTCAAATTAATGTCGTCTGACACGATGGCATTTGTCTAATTCTAGCTTTTCGTATAGATTTTCAGGCAATTTCGATTATGAATGTTAATATTAGTTTATTCTTGCATGTTGCATTGATTACGACACACATATGGCCAATACAGGTCTTATCATCGAAGAAGACAGGAATAACAAAAGCCGAACCGTCTCCCAAAGACGCTATCGTGGTGAAGTGCATTGGTTTGACATATTTGTTTCGTACGGTAGTTTGATTGTTTGTGTTGCGAATGTCGGAGACAAAGGAGGCCGAATATCGACGAAAAGGTTCCAATGACTGTGATCTCTAACAAGACTGCTTTGTATATTCCCTCTCCAAGAAATGTATAACTTAGATTTCTATGGGAATTTCATGAAATGATTTCTCCAGAAATTTTGCTTTAATTTCCCTAATAACATTTGCTAGGAATTTCACCAACGATTTTACGAGGAGTTTCTCCAGGAAGTTCTTAAGAAATTTGTCCTTCAAGAATTTTCCTGGGATTTCTTTGGATAATCTTCCAGAAATTCATTCAAAACTACTTCCTACGTTGTCTACAGAGATTCTGATGAAGATTTCTTCACTACCAAAAATCCTTGCACCCAAATATGCAAGTTCAGTAGGTCGGCTCCAGAGGCACGTTCTCCTCCATTTAGGAAATTTGTGCCAGTGCAAGTTGGCGAAGAACGTTGGAAAAGCTGTACAACTAAACGCCTGGGAATCTATGTACGTCGTCACAGCTGATCGTCCTCTCATGAACGAAGACGATGTCCCATCCCGATACAATCCCCCCTCTTCAACTTGACTAAGCTGAGAATTCAGTGAAACAACAACTTTTTCGACGAGTACTTTGCGCAGTACGATTGTATTAGTACTCCATGTAAGCAGTCGAACATAGTCCTGTCGATGGGCAACTTCGAGCCCTACACCAGTAAATTAAAATCCTTTAAGTGTTGTGTCCTGTCTCACGTCGCGTTCTGTGTATTGTCGAAGTACTTACGTAAGCACAAACCTCAAGAAATTGAAGCAAGTATGGAGTTTCATTGAAGTGCACTGATACGTTCATAGAATGAGAGGCTACAGCTTACACTTTAAGAGAAAGTTTGTCTTCCTTATCATGGAGCTCCTTAAGATTTCTTTCAGAAATTTCGGTTCGAATTCCATCTGAAATTTCTTTGAGGAGATAGTTTTATTTTCCAGATATTTCTCCAGGAATTTTCAGGAGTTCTTCCAGAAATAACTGCACAAAAATAACTGATGAATCCCTAAAAAAATCCTAAGAAATCTCTTGAGGATTGTCTCAAGAAATTCCTTAAAACTGAAGATATCTTTGGAAATCTAGGAAATTATGATAAATGTTTCGGTGTAATCCTGGACAGACATACCTGAAACAATATGTGAAGTTTAAGTAAGTAGAAGTAGGCAATTCCTGGATGAGAATCTAAGACAATATGTACCTAGAAGAATACCTAAAGAAACAAGCTGTCCCTTTATTCTCTAAAAAAATTAGAGACTTTTACTTGAGGAAACCTCTGGAGGGATTCCTCAATAAATTTCTGAAGGATCTCTGTGAGATTTTCTGTAGAAATGCATGGAAGAACTCCTGCAGATACCTCTTAAGGAATCCTCAGAAACATTTCTTATTCAATATCTGATGGGATTTGTACAGAAAACTAGTACAACCAGTACAGGTAGCCTGGAGAAATTTCTGAGTAAATTTTGTAGAATCAATAAAAAAAAATCATGATGGAAGTCATTGCTGAACCACTGTGGCAATAAAAAAAATGATATTTTTAAACGAATATTCAAAATAATAGCAGGAAGAAATGGAGAATCTTCATCAGGTTTTCATAGAAAATTTTCTTGAAAAATGGTATGGAATAGATACTGGAGTAATTTTTGCAGGAATTATTGAAAAATATTGGGAAAGAGAAAATCTTTGAATAAATGGATTAATAGTTGAAAGAACCACTGGATAAATTCAAGCAATTATTTCTGAAAAAGGTTCTGGAAAAATCTCGGAATATTTAAACGAAACCCCTGGGAGACCTTCTGAAAGAAATACCGAATCATTGTGAAACAAAAATTTCTTGGAAACGCATCTTTTGAAGAAACGTTTGGAGAAACTTCTTTAGAAATTCCTGGAAGAATTCTTTCAGAATTGTTTGAAGAAATACATGAAGGAATGAACTTAATTTTCTATCGAATCCCAGCAATCGCAGGAGGATTTTCGGAAGAAATATCTGAAGAAACACGTGGAACAGCTTCAATCTTTAGAAATATTCCTTGAGAAACTGGTGAAGAACTACCGTGGAAAATTCCTAATAGAATCTCCGGATGAATCCCTGAAAAAAAAATTCTAAGAAATCCATGGACGTGGATGTATTCGAAGGGATACTAAGAGGAATCTTTCTTGCTAAAATAATTCAAGGAAATCCTGGGAATTTTTTTCATTAACACTCAAACGCCGATGCCTCAAAAAAAGTTGGAACGCTAATTTCAACCTTCTATATCTCGGCCGTTACAAGTCCGAATTCAAAAATTTTTTTAGCAATGAATTTTTTGGGATCTCTGGATCAGTATACATGTTTTGAAAATTTTCTCTGATCAAAATTCTAGTTTCTAGTACTAAAAAACCCGGAGCAAGTCGTTATAAATTTCGTAAGATTTTTATGTTCCCGCAGAACTTTAAATTTATCGCGATGACCACATGATTTTTTGATGGTGAATAGCCCACACGAGTGTAACAAAGCTATCAATGTAATTTAAGTGATTATTTATCACTCAAAACACTGCAATATATTCACAAAACTACGTATAATACAGAGAAAACCATATTTTCTTTTGTAACTTTAAATTTGTCGCGATGACCAATGTATTTTTTTATTTTAAAATGTGCGCATATACTTAAGGAAGAAATTCTCAGAACATTGTTGATATTTTTCTCTTCAAAGAACTACAAAAAATTCAAAAAACTACGAATTTTCAGAAAAAATATACAATTTTGTTATAACTTCAAACTAATCTCGAATTCCCATACATTTAATGATTTTAAAATATTTGCGTATTCATCCAGAACAAGTTTGCAGAACATAATTGATATAAATGTGGCCAAAGAACTGCAAAAAATTCATAAAACGACGAATTTTTCAGGAAAAATATACAATTTTGTTATAATTTCAAACTAATCTCAAATTTCCATACATTTTATGATTTTAAAATATTTGCGTATTTATTCAGAACAAACTTTCAGAACATTATCGATATAAATCTGGCCAAAGAACTACAAAAAAATCAGAAAACTACGAATATTTCGGGAAAAATATACAATTTTGTAATAACTTCAAACTAATTTCGAATTCCCATACATTTTATGATTTTAAAATATATGCGTATTTATCCAGAACAAGTTTGCGGAACATTATTGATATAAATCTAGCCAAAAAACTACAAAAAAATCAGAAAACTACGTATTTTTTAGGAAAAATATACAATTTTGATATAACATCAAATTAATTTCAATTACCCATGCATTTTATGATTTTAAAATATTTGCGTATTTATCCAAAAGAAGTTTGCAGAACATTTTTAACAGTATCTCTTCAAAGAATTACAAAAAGTTCAGAAAACTACGAATTTTTCAGAAAAATATTCAATTTCGTTATAACTTCAAATTAATCTCCAATTCCTATACATTTTATGATTTTAAAAGAATTGCGAATTTATCCAGAGCAAGTTTGCAGAACGATATTGATATAAATCTGGCCAAAGAACTACAAAAAATCAGAAAACTATGATTTTTTGAGCAGAAATATACAATTTTGATATAAATTTAAATGGATTTCGATTTCTTATACATTTTATGATTTTAAAATATTTGCGTATTTATTCAAAACAAAATTGCAAAACATTGTTGATTGTTTTCTCTTCAAAAAACTACAAAAAATCATAAAACTACGATTTTTTTCAAAATGAATACAATTTTCATATAACTTCAAATTGATCTCCAAATCCCATACATTTTATTATTTTAAAATATTTGCATATGTATCCAGAACAAGTTTGCAGAACATTGTTGATATGGCCAAAGAACTACACAAAATTTAGAAAACTACGAGTTTTTCGGCAAAAATATACTATTTTGATTGATTGATTCAGCTTTAACATCCGATTCGTTTTCTGCACGGGTAGTTATTTTGCTACAACTCAGTCAATTTAAACCAATTTTCATGAAATTTTGTACACTGATAGTTCTAATCGTGCCTACATGTGTACAAAAATTCATGAGAATCAGTTGAAAATTGACTGAGTTATAGTTAAAACCAGACCCATGCAAAAAAGAATCGGGTGTAGAGACTTTCAGCCCTTGATATACAGTTTTGTTATAACTTCAAATTGCTTTTAACTTCCCATACATTTTATGATTTTAAAATATTTGCGTATTTATGCAAAACAAATTTGCAGAACATTGTTGTTAGTTTTCTTTCCAAAAAACTACAAACAATTCAGAAAACTACGAATTTTTCAGGAAAAGTACATAATTTTCATATAACTTCAAACTGATCTAAAAATCTCATACATTTTGTGGTTTTAAAATATTTGCGTATTCCTTCAAAATCAGTTGGCACAACAAGTCAACGAGTCAAGTACAAGACACTGAAGACGACCTTACAGTTGAGGTCGAAATACGTATCTGTCAAAGGATGCAAATTCTTAGTGGAATTCAAAGGAACCGTACTTAACCCGATTTTCTTTTATTTACAGATATTCCCCTAACAAGCCCAGGTTAATCATCAACAACATTGTTGATAGTTTTCTCTTCAAAGAACTACAAAAAATCAGAAAACTACAATTTTTTTTAGGAAAAATATACGATTTTGAAATAATTTCAAATTGATCGCCAAATCCCATACATTTTATGATTTTAAAATATTTTCGTATTTATCCAAAACAAATTTGCAGAGCATTGTTGAAAGTTTACTCTTCGAAAAACTACAAAAAAAAATCAGAAAACTACGAATTTTTGAAGAAAAATATACAATGTTGTTATACTTCAAATTGCTTTCAACTTCCCATACATTTTATGATTTTAAAATATTTGCGTATTTATCCAAAACAAGTTTGCAGAACATTTTTGTTAGTTTTCTCTCCAAAAACTACAAAAAATCAACAATTTCCATATAACTTCAAATTGATCTCCAAATGTCATACAATTTATGGTTTTTAAAATATTTGCGTATTTATCCAAAACAAGTTGGCAGAGCATTTTTGAAAATTTTCTCTTCAAAGAACCACAAAAAAAAACAGAAAACTACTTTTTTTCGGGAAAATTATACAATTTTGTTATAAATAACTACAAGTTGATCTCAAAATCTTAGAAATTTTATGTTATTAAAATATTTACGTATTTACCCAAAACAAGTAGGCAGAACATTGTTGATAGTTTTCTCTCCAAAGAACTACAAAAATCAGAAAACTACGAATTTAAAAAAATACTTGTTCTATATAAATGTGAAATCATAATATGTATGGGATGTTGAGATCAATTTTAAGTTATAATTAAAATGTATGTTATCGGAAAATTTTGTAATTTTCTTAATTTTTGTAGTGCTTTGGCCAGCATAATATAAACAGTGGTTTGCAAATTTGCTTCGGAAAAATGTGGATTTTTTTTATTCATAAATGTATGAAATATTGAGATCAATTTGAAATTATAACAAAAATGTATATTTTTCTCGAAAAATTCGTATTTTTCCGATTTTTTCGTTGTTTTTCGACCAGAACTATATCAATATGGTTAACCAAAGATGTTTTGGATGTATATCGCAAATATTTTAAAATCATAAATTGAGATCAACGTGCAAAAATTGTATATTTTTTTTTTAATTCATAGTTTCTGATTTATTTGTAGCTCTTTGTACAGAATTATGTCAATCTTATGTTATTACAAAATTATAAATTTTCCGGAAATATTCGTAGTTTTCTGATTTTTTGTAGTGTTTTTGCCCGAATAATGTCAACAATGTTCTGCAAATATATTTTAGATATATACGCAAATATATGGAATATTGACAATTTGAAATTATAACAGCATTGTATATTTTTCCTAAAAAAACGTAGTTTTCTGTATTTTTTGTAGTTTGTTAGGTAGAGTTACATCAGCAATGTTGTGCAACTTGTTTGGCATAAATACGCAATTGCTTGAAAATCATAAAACATATGGGATTTTGAAATAAAGTTGAAGTTATGAAAAATTAGTATATTTTCCCTGAGAAA
Source organism: Aedes albopictus (assembly GCF_035046485.1). Taxonomy (NCBI): domain Eukaryota; kingdom Metazoa; phylum Arthropoda; class Insecta; order Diptera; family Culicidae; genus Aedes; species Aedes albopictus. The sequence continues at coordinate 502,094,138 of NC_085137.1, read as the reverse complement.
TTCCAAGTTTTCTGAATAGATCTTTGACCAGAATTATATCAATAATGTTCTACAAGTTTGTTATGGATAAATACGCAAATGTTTTAAAATCATAAAATGCATGGAAATTCGAGGAAAGTTTGAAGTTTTAACAAAATTTTCCTGAAAAATTCGTAGTTCTATGTTTTTTTTTTGAAATTCTTTGGTCAGATTTATATCAATAATGTTCTGCAAACTTGTTCTGGATACATTCATATGCAAATATTTTAAAATCATTAAATGTATGGGAATTCGTGACTGGCATGAAGTTTTTTTTTTTTTTTTTTTTTTTTCAAAGTGATTACGGCGGTAGCAACACTGTGCTTATGTTCTACACCGCACCCTTTCCCTACATTTGCTTCTAGGAGCCTCTATTTTTGTTTCAACACACAGAAGTACGTAGGCGTGCGTGGCCCAAGTCGACACTGTTTTGGCCTGCGTTGAACAAAAATAGTTTTAATAAAAGTTTCCCTTTTTACTCTTTTTGTCAATTGTTTTTTGTAGTATGGTCCATGTATTTAGTTAGGTTCTTGTCAACTTGTTATATGAAGTAGATCTCCAAGGTAATAGTCAATTAAGTCATTCTGGTCTGTTCTATTATAGCAGCTTTAGACTTTGCTTTATTGAAGTGTAGTTTTATTGGAAATATGCTGAATGTAGTTATTAAAAAGAGACGAGAGAGGAGATTAACGAAAACACGTTTGTTCGGTCGGATGTCCATTGCGTAGAAAGTCAAGGAAAATAGGTTTCTTTATTGTCAGTTGTTATGTAATCCTCGCTTGAAGCACTCCCCATGAGAACCCTGTCATCTGTACACCAACTAATCCGTATCTTCGTACACAGCTAAATGCTGTACTGTCAACCAGCGAAAAGCCTACGGGTAAATATTAAAAAATGAATAATAATGCTGTCTAGCGCATTGTTTCCTATCGGCCACTATTTTAGTCTAGTCCCAACTGCAAGCTTTTTTTCAATCTTAGCGTCAATTGTCTTCTAGATACTTCTAGATAGATTCGTCGAATCAGTCGAACCCGTATGTTAAAATATAGTCGATTCTGTGTCAAACTGTTTTCTTGATTTCTACTTCTCTGTGTTCATCTCTTGTGTCCTTAAATTGTCATCGGTGAAAAACCCACAGAAACATGTAACTGAACTCCTGATATTTTTCTGTTGGTGTCATAACACTATCTAAGAGAAGAACAAAAATACGCAAAGTTGGTCAGTTGATTGTAATAAAACATAAATTGCTTGTCAACTATTATGTATTCATCCCCCTACAAATACTATGAAAAATATTCAAATTCGTTCTATCCTATCGGTCCTACCTCGATAAACCATGTCATTTTCTCATGCGTGGCCTAGAAATGTCAACCTAGTCATACAAAAGTAACGTTGTTCAGTTAATAAAAAGCAGTCAGCTTTTGTCCAAAATGTCACGTCGAACGCATTGATGTCAACAATGCGTTTAAATGTTCGCACGTTAGCTTCGAATCTATCAGCACAATTAAGGTGAAGATATGACGAAGCCACAGTCCGGATTTTCAAGAGCACAAATCTGAAGAACCACGTGTCGGTTTGCGCTGAAAAGTTGATCGATTGGTTACCCGCTGGTGGTGACCAATCGATCAACTTTTCAGAGCAAACCGTCCAATGGTTCTTCATATTTGTGCTTTTGAAAATTTTAACTGTGGCTTCGTCATATATTCACCTTAAGTGCTGCAAATCTCCTTCCCACTATCAATTCGTCGGTTGATTTTAATTGCATTATTTAAAGAAAATATGACCAATTAACATGGTAAAAAATCGAAAAAGCGACTATGACATTAATGAATTACTAATCAAAATCAACCGAGAAACGTGGGAAATAGAGCCCAAGCAACATTTTAAAGTCAGCTGGCTGTTAAAGGTTCCAAAACCTGTCACAAATCCTATAATACTTTTATTAGGATTTGTAACGATCATCAAAACCTTCTCAAATCCAACCGACTTGGAACTGTTGCTTGGGAATAGACTCTACTGAGCCCTGGCGGTTCCTCCGTGTTTATCGAGCATGTCTGATGCATATGATCAGCCATACTCCATCTGCAGCAGCCGGTTCGTGATGAACCGTTGGAGGCGCATTAAAGTGTTAAAAAGGTGATATGTTTCACTAAAGAACACTACATTACAATAATCAAAATGAAACTCCTTCACTTTAATACCGTCAACCCCTGCGAACTTGGCCAGGGAATTCGTGACTGGTATGAAGTTACAACAAAATTGCATATTTTTTGTTGAAAAAAATCCTAGTTTTCTGATTTTGTGGTAGTTCTTTGGCCAGATTTATTGATTATGAGATCAGTTTTCTGAATTTTCTGTAGTTTTTTGGCCAGATTCTTATAAATAATTTTCTGCAAACTTGTTCTGGATAAAAACGCAAATATTTTAAAATCATAAAATGTTTAATACATCAAGATCAATTTGAAATCACAACAAAATTGTATATTTTTCCCGAAAAATTCGAAGTTCTCTGATTTTTTTGTAGTTCTTTGGCCAGATTTGTATCAAATATGTTCTGCAAATTTTTTCTGGTTACAAACAAAAACATATTCCAATCATAAAATTTCTAACATTTTGAGATCAATAAGATGTTATAACAAAATTGTAGATTTTTCCTGAAAAATTCGTAGTTTTCTGATTTTTTTGTAGTTCTTCAGCCAGATTTATATCAAGTATGTTCTGCAAACTTGTTCTGAATAAATACGTAAATATTTTAAAACCATAAAATGTAAGGGAATTAGAGATTAGTTTGAAATTATAACAAAATTGTATATTTTCCTGAAAAATCGTAGTTTTCTGAATTTTTTGTAGTTCTTTTGCCAGATTTATATGAATAATATTTTGCAAACTTGTTTCGAATAAATTCGCAAATATTTTTAAATCAGAAAATGTATGGGAATTCGAGATTAGTTTGAAATGATATCAAAATTGTATATTTTTCCTGTAAAATTCGTAATTTTCTGAATTTTTTGTAGTTCTTTGGCCGGATTTATATCAATAATAGTCTGCAAATTTGTTCTGAATGAATACGCAAGTATTTTAAAATCATAAAATGTATGGAAATTTGAGAATGATTTGAAATAATTGCAAAATTGTATATTTTTCCTGAAAAAATCGTAGTTTTATGAATTTTTTGTTGTTCTTTGGCCAGATTTATATCATTTATGTTCTGCAAACTTGTTCTGGATAAGTACACAAATATTTTAAAAACATTAAATGTATGGGAATTCGAGATTAGTTTGAAGTTATTACAAAATTGTATATTTTTCCTGAAAAATTCATAGTTTTCTTGAATTTTTTGTAGTTCTTTGAAGAGAAAAATATCAACAATGTTCTGAGAATTTCTTCCTTAAGTATATGCGCATATTTTAAAATAAAAAAATACATTGGTCATCGCGACAAATTTAAAGTTACAAAAGAAAATATGGTTTTCTCTGTATTATACGTAGTTTTCTGAAATTTTTGTAGTTCTTTGGCCAGATTTATATCGATAATGTTCTGAAAATTTGTTCTGAATAAATACGCAAATATTTTAAAATCATAAAATGTATAGAAATTTGAGATTAGTTTGAAATTATAACAAAATTGTATATTTTTCCTGAAAAATTCGTCGTTTTATGAATTTTTTGCAGTTCTTTGGCCAGATTTATATCAATTATGTTCTGCAAACTTATACTGGGTGAATACGCAAATATTTTAAAATCATTAAATGTATGGGAATTCGAGATTAGTTTGAAGTTATAACAAAATTGTATATTTTTTCTGAAAAATTCGTAGTTTTTTGAATTTTTTGTAGTTCTTTGAAGAGAAAAATATCAACAATGTTCTGAGAATTTCTTCCTTAAGTATATGCGCACATTTTAAAATAAAAAAATACATTGGTCATCGCGACAAATTTAAAGTTACAAAAGAAAATATGGTTTTCTCTGTATTATACGTAGTTTTGTGAATATATTGCAGTGTTTTGAGTGATAAATAATCACTTAAATTACATTGATAGCTTTGTTACACTCGTGTGGGCTATTCACCATCAAAAAATCATGTGGTCATCGCGATAAATTTAAAGTTCTGCGGGAACATAAAAATCTTACGAAATTTATAACAACTTGCTCCGGGTTTTTTAGTACTAGAAACTAGAATTTTGATCAGAGAAAATTTTCAAAACATGTATACTGATCCAGAGATCCCAAAAAATTCATTGCTAAAAAATTTTTGAATTCGGACTTGTAACGGCCGAGATATAGAATGTTGAAATTAGCGTTCCAACTTTTTTTGAGGCATAGACGTTCGTGTAAGTGAAAAATAGCATCGACGCAGGAGTGTTAATCAAAATTTTTAAAATTTTTGATTCATCTTCAAAGAATCCACGAAGGAATTTCAGACAGTGCCTCTGGAGGTATTCCTGGAAAATTTTCTAGACATTTCATGAAGAATTTTTTCAAAACTCACGAAAGTAGTTCCAGCAAAAATGTTCCTTCCGCAAAATTACAGAAAAATTATGTGAAATAATAATGCACGTAGAGTAATTAATGATGGTTGAACCAGTCCACAAACTGATCATGGTTGGACCAATTTTAGAAAATAACGATTTTGTTAATATTTAAAAAAAAAAAAATACTAGATTTTTTTATACAGTCAACGAGTAACTCTTTCTTCAATGAAATTGTACTGACTTTCCTTAATTGGTAGGAAAATCTGTTGAATAATTGACGACTTTGAAGCGACCCATTTTTGGCACAATTTAGACTTCAAAATTACTCAATTTGCAATACCGTCAAACGGGGTTACTTGCAACAGCGGTGTAACTTGCAACACGATGGCATACACTAAATGTGAAGTATTTTCTAATAATAATGAAAACTAGTATGCCCTTCTATTTCGGTTATAGAGATTGGGTAACTCTCGCTGAGACCGTCCCACTATTTACACCATGTCTTTAAAAATGTTTAAGGTGGAGATTCTCTGAAAGTCCTCCTCAAAAAAGTAACAAAAATGCATTTTGTTAATCAATTTGATGGACCCCCCGTTAGTTAGAGCCACAACCATTTTTGCGGACCCCTCGATTTTGATCAATTGTTGGCTCACTTAAACCGTTATAACTCAAAAGTTTCTCCAAAAACCACCTCATAACAAAATGTTGTTGAAAAGAGGAAAGGTAGGGCTACTATTTACAGTTATAAAAAGTTGGGTCGGCCATATTGATTTTGGCCGCCATCTTGGATTTTTATACCAAAACTGTTTTTTCACCATGTTGGCAACCACCGATTTTCAAAATCTTTGCGTCAATCGAAAGCGGGGACATTTTTACACAACATATCAAAAATTTAGAGATGTATCTTTTTCCTATCCAAAGTTATCTGCACTTTTGTTAATCATGACACGTTTTCTTCATACATTTCCTTGCGCACCGGCAACGACACCCAACAGCATCAAAGTTGGCGCCTGCTTGTATACACAACGGCACCTGCAGCCAAATTAGGGAAAATTGGAGGTTCGTTCCCGTTTTTGACTGTTTCTCAATGATGCGGACATTGCTTTTTAAAGTTATTTGGTGTTTTGAAAAGCCTAAACCTTCAGATTTCCATTAGTGGGTTCAGATTTCAAATAATTGTTCGTAAACACTGTGAAATAACGCTGCATTTATGTAATTAACCGGCACCTGGCCCAGTGCGCTAAAGTGTCATGATTTACAAAAGTGCAGATGACTTTTGATAGGAAAAAGATACATCTCTAAATTTTTGATATGTTGTGTAAAAATGTCCCTGCTTCGATTGACGCAAAAATTTTGAAAATCGGTGGTTGCCAACATGGTGAAAAAACAGTTTTGGTATAAAAATCCAAGATGGTGGCCAAAATCAATATGGCCGACCCAACTTTTTATAACTGTAAATAGTAGCCCTATCTTTCCTCTTTTCAACAACATTTTGTTATGAGGTGGTTTTTGGGGAAACTTTTAAGTTATAACGGTTTAAATGAGCCAACAATTGATCAAAATCGAGGGGTCCGCAAAAATGGTTGTGGCTCTAACTAACGGGGGGTCCATCAAATTGATAAACCAAATGCATTTTTCTTACTTTTTTGGGGGGGACTTTCAGAAAATCGCCACCTTAAACATTTTTGAAGACATGGTGTAAATAGTGGGACGGTCTCAACGAGAGTTACCCATTATGTATACCAAGGATCGATTTAGTGGAAAAAATATTTTTGTTTCTTTGTTTATTGTTTAGCTACACTGTTAAAACGGTTTGCTCATTTTATGCCATAAAAACAAGTATGAAAATCGTGTTTCACCTCTCCCCTATGGTAAGTGCGATAAGTCTGATGTCCTTGGTTGCAGTTAGGGTACCTAATAGTAAGCTTAGCTAAACGATAAAAGTTTAATAAACTTATCGACTAAGTAATGTAAAAAATCATTATTATATTCGTCAACCACTATGGGGTAACTTGCTACAGTTAAATTTGACAAAATCTTCTATTATTTATCTTCATTTCACGATAGTTTTGACAGAAATAACCGAAACGGATCATTTCTTGATTACGTAACGAGTTCATTTTCAAATGACAACTCATTTTTTACATTTTTTGAACGTGATTTTCAAACATTGTTAGGAAATACCATATTATGGTGTTTTATTCATGTTGCATCTTGTTAAAAGTTTAATTTAATTTTTGGGCGCTTCAAAACAATCACCAACATCAATTCTGAACCTAGATGGACTAAATTATTTCAGCTGAGCATCAAATTAACGACTTCGATATTTACAAAGTTCAATAGATGTGTTTCAATCAAGGTTATTTTAGCTGAAATTGTCAAACACCACTTCAACTAAAAACTACTTAAAGATGACTCACTCTACCTTTTCAAGAAATGACAATTATCATTGTTGACATTTTTTTACTAGTACTATATCATGAAATCCATATATATTTTATATTTGAGGGACGTGAGACCTGTTGTTAAACGATATACTCTCACTTGCAATAACTATCAACCCTTTCATGAAAAATTATATGACAATTGGTTAGTGTACATCTTAACAATGCATTTTTCATGCATTTCATCAAAAATCTACAATACGACTAAGCACTAGAATGTTCGTGCTGTTTAATGATAGCTAACTTAACTTCATGTCCTGTGTTGCAAGTTACCCCACAGATGGGGAAACTTGCAACAAGCATGTATTTCGCACCTACTGATTAGGTGACAACATATTTTGATAAATCAATTGCTGCATAGTATTCTACTCTGGGTAATTAGCGTACACGATGCTTTACAGGATGGTTCAAATGTTTGGATTTTCAATGATATTGCTTCAAAGTCGAAAAGTGTTGCATACCCCATTTGACGGTACCCAGAAACTCTATATTCTCCTTAAAATTCGTAAACTTTTAGTGCTATACTATTGCGAAAATTTGTAATCTTCACATTGCTGCATTAAAAATTTACTATTTTCCATTAAAAATCTAATAAATTAGCGAAATTGGACAATCTGATTTTGATCATGGTTGGTCCTACGTATGATTTTGGATGAACCAGAACCTAAGGGTTTTCCCGGAATGATTCTTAATCAGGCGCAATAGTGAAGTACCAATAGGGGCGAACCAGTATAAGGGGCACTGAAACTTTCATCATCATTCATCTAGAAACTTTGAAGATGCAAATCTAAACTTCCAGTTAACTGATCTTGATGAAAACTTAGTCGTTTGGTCATTGCATGTAAGCAAAAAAATATTCATTTTCTAGCTCATTTCATGTCAAACAATGAGCAATGATGATGTTTATGAGCAATGATTGACGATTCTGACAACGTTTCGTATGCCCTTAAAATACTTTAAGCAAGCGAAGAAAATAGAGCTCCCATGTCGTGATAAGAATGACATGAATAAATAAATAAAAAATACTGAGCGAGTGCATCATAATACTGACCTAGCGTAAACCAAAATACTTCCGGATAAATTCCTGAGGCGGAACTAAGATCTAGCTCAGCTCAGCCTACTACGAGCAAACAGCATACATATTCATTACCAATGACATTACTCCATGCATGGGAACTTGTGCTTCCGGCTCAAGACGTCGCACTTTCATTCTTCTTGCTAGACGAGAAACTGTCTGCAAATGGATTCAATGCTGATGTTATACACACGCCCAAATAGTTCATCGAAAAACGATGTGGGAAACATAGATGAATCCGTAATGTTCTCTTTTTCCTCAAGGGGGAGCAGACAACAGATGGCAATCAAATCAGGACGATGGTAACAAACAAATGGAAGAAGACATTTTGAGAAATGTATTATGGGGACTTAGGTGAAATCGGGAATTTTCTCAGATGCACTATTTTCAACTATCATTAGTTTAATGATTGCTTGTACTAACTGCTTTACTTTAGGGCTTACTATAAGCGCAAAACAACCATTATCAAATGTTGCCATTTCAAACTTATAATGGCATTAAGCATTAAAAAAATGTTTCTCGTGACTTGCTCGTGATAATATTTTCCATAGTGAAGTGGAGTAGCAAAATGAAAAATCGTTCAGCTTTTTATCCAGTAATCCCGTATCCTCTTTTCCTATTCAGCTACAGCATTATCCAGTAGGTAGTGAGTGACGGCTTTGATGGGACCATCTGCTTGTACACAGGCTGTTGTCGTGGAGGCAGACTTCCAGGCGGTTGAAAAATGAAATTCTACTGATGTTTGGCACTTGCCGACAGTTGTAATCTCTTTTCATTTATGTTCTTTTTAACATTTATTGATTTTTAGGATATTTTCTCTTTGAGAGGACGAAAGATGTTAACTAAAAATACGCAAAACTTTCATGTATTTTCATATTTCTCATATACATTATGAACTATTCAAGTTTATAGTTTTTACTAGTAGTGATTGCTTTTTTTTCATTCATGTAGGTAAGAATTCTGTTCTATTCTATTTCCTATTTTCTATAAGTTTTAAGTTTGAGATCCGAACTGATCTAGGTAAAAATTCTAGTTTTAGTATAGTATACAATGTCAACTAATAAAAGTTATCAAATTTTACATAATGTTTATCGAAGGAACAGTTTAAAACACTCACACGGGTTATGCGTTAGAGTTAGATAAAATTAAAGTCTGGTCAATGCATTTCTTGTGTCATTCAGATTCACAAAGATACAGGAAACAGAAATTACCTGTGTACACGTACACCAGCAAACCCATTTGCAAACGGGAGCACACCCTGGGAACAAATCTGTCGTTCGTTGCGGTGTTACGTAACAGAGTCGAGCAATCCTTTCTGGAATGTCATCACAGAGTATAGCATAAAGGGCGCCACATGATGATGCTTTACTGCGAAACCAGACGACGACGACGACGATGGAGCTTAGGACTTACTTATGCCTATCCAGCAGATGTGCCATGGAAGGAAAATCAATGAATGCATCCCGATGGAAGAGATACCATGAAATAATATCAACGGTTTACATCAGCAATAGTTGTTGATGTAAACACTAGTTAAAATATCGTAAATAAACAATTATTGTCACGGCATTTTGGTTATTTTTTTTCAGTTTTAGAAATCTATTTCATCATATGCGCTAACTCCCGTCATATCAGACGGAAAATAACAAATATTTACAGATACAGTCTCTTTACGCCACCCAATTTACGCCCACCGCAATTTCTCATTTTTAGCTGATTTTTTTAGAGCAGTGCGTCTTATAAACTCATCACATTCGAAAAATGAACTAAATTGGCTAGACAGCCTGGAAAACGCTATGAGCGTAAAGTGGGAGGCAGCGTCTAATATGAGACCCGACTGTATTCCAACTTACCTTTGCCAATGCCATCAGATGGCAGCAAAAAGATGTAGACTTTCAATAACCAGCCTCTATAGCAGTGAAAATCGAATAATTACGCAAAATTACACGTTTAAATTTCTCTCCACTTACGAGTTGACATTTTTTCTCGTTTTGGGTACGACGAAGGCAACCGCATTAATGCAGCAGCTAGCCGAATTGTTCTTCATCACTGTTCAATTCTCACTTCGCCAGATTCACTTGTTGAACCAACCTTCAGTTAACACCCTACAAAAGCTCTGTGGCACTTCAAAGTTGAATTCCACTGCTGCAGAATATATCGAAGGCTGTTCAATAAATTAAATGAATAGATTTTTCCCATCGGTAAAATGTTTGTTTACAGTTGTCTTCGCCTAGGGAGGTTGCAAGCAAGTGTGTGCGTGGATTTTCTGCCTACAAAACATCGTATTGCACAACATCAGAGAAAGATTTCTTCGTAGCACTGTGATGGCGTATTATTATCTGGTGGGCAAAAATATTGCCTGAAATATTTTGGTCGTTATTCCAAAGCTACATCATCTCAATCAGGGATGAGAAATGTACTGGAAAAAACGGTTACCGGCTGTACATTTGACATTTTTCCACACGAACATCATAGGCCCAGCCAAACTCAAACTGTTCGAAAAATAAATGTCATAACATTTTTTTTTCCTGCAGCCTTCTTCCTCGAAACGGTTTCCAAGCGCGAGAGCGCCAGTACTCGAGCACAACGACGACACAAATTTCTGTCTCTCCCGTTTTCGCATTTTTCTGCGTTTTAAGCAGGCATCTTCAGTGTGCGGAGTGTTGAGCTAACACAAAGTCTTGTATGATGTTGTATAGTATGCTAAAGTGGAGGCCATATGCGTACATGCGTATACGTATATCGCCTCCACTTTAGCATCCTATGGAGCATCATATACGATCGTGTGTTTGCTGAGGGTGATCTTCTATTTTTAGGCGATAATGGCACCTGCCATGTCAGGTTGCAGGTCAATGTGGAGAAGAGGAAGGCAGCGATGATTGTAATCGTTTGTATCCACAGCAGACCGAATATACCTCTGCGTCTGCCCAACTTCATGTAGATGTCGGAGTGTTGGCGGGATATGGTTGGCAAAGGGTTCACACATTGGTGCGTGGATGCCAGGCGGAAGGTGATAGATTAGTGTATTTATTACTCTGAAGAAAATGCGGCACAGTTCGCTTGATTGCATAACTCGTAGGCGCTATATGATAGATTGGCACTGTGCTAAGAAAGTTGGAAGGAAGCGAAATGGCTTTTTCAATCCGTTTCTGTTCTAGCAATGGCTATGAACATGTGAACATACATGAGTTGTATATGAAGAGAGGGAGGAGAAAGATACAAAGAAGGAGGAAAGGGACGGGTCAGGAATTGAACCCAGGACCTTCTGCATACGAGTCAGAAGCGATAGTCACTAGACCACCAAGCCCGTGTATTTTGTTTAAAAAATTTCTTTTAAACAAAAAATAAATCACAATATACCCGTCAAATATAGTTTTCATTTTGTTTCCACCACCTGCTCGGATTCACAGCTCTATTATAGCTGCTCTGAATGGAAGTGATGGAGCCTGCACAATTTCTATAGGTACGCATACAAGTCTAGTGTGCGGCTTCTCCGTCAAACATTGAATGAAAATGCTGTTTTTATCCGGACTCGTCGAGAAGCCGAGATGTGAGAAGAGCGCAATCGACGGTAATACGATATCAATCTTTGTGCATACCAATAACCAAGCAGAAGGATATCGACAGTTTTTTTTATCACCTGTTGCCATGGCTTTCAACAACGATGGACAGATTGAAAGCGGAGGATAGTTTACGATCGGAAGCTTATTAGATCCGTATGATTGTACATACATATAAACAGATATGCCGAGATACTCATGGGAATTTCATTTGAATGGAATATTGTGTTTGTATGTTGAAGAATAAGTTATTTTAAAGATTTTTGTGGTGAATCAGCCGCAGTCTGAGTATTTCCATTGGTTTTTTGTGAAATTATTCGAAGAATTTCTGAAAAATCTAGCTGAATTTTAAATTTTCAGCGTGATTCCTAGTGGGTTAACTAAATATATTACTAAGTAAAGAAATATCTTGAACTTCGTTTTCTGAGTAAAATTACAGTGAATTTCCACCACGATAAAAATATTCCTGGGGGTTAGCCCAGTGGTGAAGGCTATGGATCGCTAATCCGGAGACGGCTGGTTCGATTCCCATCCAGTCGGTAAAACTTGCTCGCCTCCCTGGGCATAGTGTATAATTGTCCTTGCCTTACAATATACAATTTCATGCAATGTCAGGCAAATAAAGCCCTTCAATTAATAACTGTGGAAATGCTCAAAGAACACTATGTTGAAGAGAGGCAGGCCAAGTTCCAGTGGGAACGTAGAGCCATAAAGAAGAAGAGGTCTTCAAAGCAGTTCCAAAATAAAATGTTTAAAGACTGGACTCGAAAAAAATGAGACACTCAAAATAATGTACAACTTTTGATTGCGTTCACAAAAATAGCTGATTTTTCAACCAGGAATAACATGTTATGTGTAGTTAATGCCCTAAAAGTTTCATCAAAATCGGTTCAATATTGCCGCAAATATTGTCGATACAATAAAATGTGATTTTGGAAATTGTGGGCTTCCATTTAAAAAATTGTTTAGTCTATAACTTGGTTGTTAGCTCATCAAAACGTCTAAAAATTTGACTGTAAGTTCTTCAAGTAAGTCATAATAAGTGGTAAAAATTTCATTATAATCGGCTCAGCACTTTTTTTGTTAGCAATTCAAACAAAAAAACGGGGTTTTCAAATTTTGGGAACTTTTTAACATTTTAAAATCAGTGTGCATTATTTTGACTGTAGTATTGGCAACACTGTCCCGATTTTTTTGAAACTTTGACAGTGTTAAATCGTTGTGTTAATCTGTTCTCAGTGAAAATTTCAGCCATTTTGATTGAACATTTTAAAAGTTAGAGCAGTTTGAATGTCACTATACCAAAAACCACATCTGCTTATTGTGACATAGAGCTACATATATGGCTATAACTTTTTAAAGGTCAAATCAAATTGAATGAAATTTTGACACAATACATCTACATACATACTTTTTGTACAGAAAAACTTTCATTGAAATCGGTTCAGTATTTTTGGCTCTACAGTTTTAGGTAAAAAATGTGATATTTTTTGAAGTGTGTGTTTGGCCCAAAATTCTCAAATGGTAAATCTCTTGTTTCGACGATATCACCGCCAACATTTAACCGATTTTGATGAAATTTTTATGGTATTAGCTACACATAATGTACTATTCCTCCAGTTAGCCTAATGGTGAAGGCTATGGATCGCCAATCCGGAGACGGCGGGTTCGATTCCCGTTCCGGTCGGGAAAATTTTCTCGACTCCCTGGGCATAGTGTATCATTGTACTTGCCTCACAATATACAAATTCATGCAATGGCAGGCAAAGAAAGCCCTTCAATTAATAACTGTGGAAGTGCTCAAAGAACACTAAGTTGAAGCGAGGCAGGCCAAGTCCCAGTGGGGACGTCGAGCCATAAAGAAGAAGAAGAAGAATGTACTATTCCTGGTAAAAAAATCAGCTATTTTTGTGCACGCAATCAAAAGTTATACATTATTCTTTGTGTCTAATTTTTTTCGAGTCCAGTCTTTAATTTTTGGTGCACCTTTGGTGACATTTTGGTCAAAAATCATATTTACCGATAGTAATGTGTACTTTTAAATTTTGTGAAAACATTTTTAAATAATTTAAAATTCATACACAACTAGGGTATTGTACCATTTGGGCAGGTGTACCTATTTTGGGCACTTGTCGCTATAACTAAGTCAATGTCAAACCGATTGATTTGAATTTTTGATCAGAGTTAGATACTGTACGTGCCAATCTCTATACAAAATTTCAAATCAATCGGTTTGAAATTGACTTAGTTATAGTGGCAAGTGCCCAAAATAGGTACACCTGCCAAAATGGTACAAGACCCTATTACAAAAAAAAAAGAAATATTCGCAAGCGAAGACAATACAATATGATTAGCATAGTGTTGAAATTTCAAACAGAGTATTTTGACCAATACTTTAAATTATGAGCGCTGAACCGTTTATTGTATGTAGTTTTCCTTAAATCACTAAACATCCACCTCATGGTAGAATTTCTCTCATTTTTAAAGTCGCCTGGTTACATTTTCATATCACGTCTGTTGTTCTTGCCAACGTGCCGAAAACTCCAGCAACAAATCTCCGGCATGAATTAATAATTTCATTTGATATTACGCCTTTGCTTCTGGTTCATACAAAAGCACTCAACAGTGTTGTTGCCATTGCAATACGAAAAAGCTTCCTGGTACAATACGAATCCAGCAGAGTCATCCCCACAGCTTCGCAAGGTGGTTTTGATCCAGCTCAGCTTCGTCGGTACATTTCAAGCTGCGCTATCATCAGTTCGCCGGGTAGAAAAACCACGGAGCAGCAAATTTTCCACCGAATCCAATTTGCATAATTTTATCGCTCGCTGTCTGCAACAGCGACAACAACAAAAACAACAACGGCTCAACGCCAGAACAAAGCTTGTTATTCGCTGGACTGTAAAGATGCCGCCGGCCGGGTTGTGTCGGGTCGGGGCTACCAAACTGACGCAGAGCAACAGGATGGAAACGGCGAACTCCGGCACCGGCACCGGCGATGAGGGCCAACCTTTGTCCGAACCGGAAAATTTTGCTCCGCATCATGACGTTCGGGTCCAGGTTAATACGATATATTTCGCACCATGACTCGAGCTGCCTTTTTATACAACATAATAGCTTCTCATCGGTTGGAGCCTTTTCATCATCACCGTCCACTTTTTGATTAGCTTTTTTCGGGTGCTTCTGTCGCAGAGATGACGAGGATCCAGCGTAAGATTTTTTATTTCCAAAATATAGCCAATTTCGTACAATGGTGACATTTCTGCTAAAGGCGATCAAAACTACCGTACACAGGTAAAAATAATAAGATTAACTTGATATGTAAATTTGACTAAATGTAAACTTCCACTTTCAACAATTTACATGCATTAAAATGATATCCAACATTTTCTTTACAAATTTTGATCGTATTTTTCCCGAACGGTCCCATTGTGGAACGTAGCCTATACTCTTCTGCTGTACCCCGCTGGTACAGCCACTGCTCTTATACGGTGGAATCAAAAGGATATCCAATCGACACGAGGCAACGACTAGCCCCTGGGATTAGACTGTGTGGGAAAGATCGAAGAAAAATCCTATTCTCGGGTGAAAGGTGTGAAAGCCATACTTAAGATGATGTTGAATTTATTAAGTTCCCTATTTCGAACTCGTCTTTTCCTTACATCTGGCATTGGCGTAACCATGTGCTTTCATAGGAGATGGCTAGGGGTGTCAGTATACTAACTTATTTAAAAAAAAATACGGTCTCACGTAGACGTCAGCGTGCGTTGTAACTAAAATACAGTCCTGTCACCAACTTTATGCCCACCGCTATTTCTCGGTTGTAAGGATATACCTACACAACTAAAATTTCTGAAATTTACACGAGACGGAATCATTAAAGAACGTTTACATTTTCAAGACTGAACCACGAATTGGACACAATTTTACGCGTATTATGTAATAGGTTAGATGTC
Source organism: Aedes albopictus (assembly GCF_035046485.1). Classification (NCBI taxonomy): domain Eukaryota; kingdom Metazoa; phylum Arthropoda; class Insecta; order Diptera; family Culicidae; genus Aedes; species Aedes albopictus. The sequence goes on along the minus strand of NC_085137.1, from coordinate 502,078,614 downwards.
AACAAATCAATTTCACCAAAAACGTAGAATCAGTTTTATATTCATCGACCGCCTTCTAACTCGGTGAAATAGCCGAGAGGTTAATGATATGCCTCACAACCAGCGGATCTGAGTTCGAATCCATGCGTGCCACAATTTTACTCTTATATGTTTTATCTGTCGAATCGATTCTAGCGATTGCTAGACGCTAAGAACAAATGAGTTTTATTTTGTGATGTATTCCAATATGTAAATTTTCATGTTTTGATTTCTAAATTTGTGTCTTTGAAGATGCTCGTATATGTCAGGTTCAGGACACCTAAAATTACATGATTTTTTTCTAGGTCTGTAAGAGGATCCAAACATGGCCGCTACAATGCCCCTAACTCACGTTTCCAAGATACAAGTTCCACGCGAAATGACGGGAAACACTCAAATAATAAACATCATCATCTGCGATTCAGATTATACTTAGCATGTGGTTTCAAAATAGCAAATAGAAAATTTTCCGCTGAAAAATAATTTTTCGACCCTCGATAAATTTTGAAAAGGAAAAATCCAAAATAAACTTAAAATTTCAAATATCTTAAAAACCCGTTTTATTATTTTCGTAATTTTTTTCTGCAAAAACTTGATGTCAAAACACACGTTTTAGCGTAACGGTGGCGATGAAGAGAAAATGTTTGCTACAGTAGTTCATTCCTGCTCGGGCGCTAGTCTAGTCTAGTCTACACATACACAGTCATTCATTGAAATCCTGGAAAATGATAGATTCGACTACTTTCATCATGTTTCTTGTCATTAAAGGGTGTACGGAATCAAATTGCGCCACGGAAAATAGTGTATTACTTTGGATTGCATGCTTCCAAATTGCTGATTTTTCAACCACTAACTGTATATTGTTTGCAGATGATACCACAAAATTTTCAGAGAAATTGGTGAAGTATTGGCAGAGATAACTCCAACGTTGGAAAATTCGATTTTGGGATTCTTGTGCAAACAAAGTATTAAAATAGAATTTAAATTTTATAGATCTATCTCTATGAACAGAAATACTAAACCGATTGCAATGAATTATTTTCTGTAAGTGGATTATATATGTAGGAATATTGTTTGAAAATTTCATTTGATTTGGTCCAACTTTTAAAAAGTTGTGATCGTATATGTGTCCATAAATCGCAATACGGAAACCGATTTAACTGTATTGAGACATTCAAAGTTGTCAATCTTCCAATGTTTTTAGCCAAAATGGCTGAACATGTGGCGGTAAACATTTTATTATAATAGTTAAGGACTCTCAAATTTCATTTAGAATCGAAGCAGTATTGACAGTTCTACAGTCAAAATGGCGCAAACGGACCTGCATGTTTTTATAAAGGACCTAAAATTCACTGTGAAGCGGTTTGTGTTTTTAATTCTAGAAAATGCAGTACTAAACCGATCTTGATAAAACATTTACCACTTCATCTTTATTATATTGTTAATTTATAGTCAAATTTTCAGATGTTTTGAAAAAGAAACAATAAAGTTATAGCCTAAATCATTTTCACAATGAGTGCACAAGAATTCCAAAACCTCGTTTTCTAATGTCGGCGATATCTCCGCCAATACTTTACCGATTCTGATGAAAATTTTACAGTATCATCTGCGCATTAATAGTTATTATTGTTTAAAAAATCAGCCAGTTTGATGCATGTAATAAAAAGTTATACACTATTTTCCGTGGCGCAATTTGATTCCGTACACCCTTTATTAATGATTGCAGTACATCGGAGATGCATTACAAGCATTGAAACGGTCAGGCCTACTGTGCAGCGTTTTTAATACAACAATAGAGACAATGAGTGGAGACATCTCGTACCAATCCATCAAACACAAAGTCTTATATGATGTTGCATAGGATGCTAAAGTGGAGGCCATATGCATACATGCTTCCATTTACCCGCGCGTAAAGTGTACGTATATCCACTTTTGCATCATATGCAACATCATATCATATCATATCGTGTGTTTGCTGGTAATCGCTCAGTCGATGAAAATGCAAAATACGATGAAATCAGTGGGGGTGACGAGACGATGCTAAGTAGGTTAATGCCTCTTGATCCTTGGTCCTTCCTGCTCGGGCACTAAGGCAATAACTAATTAGGCATTGATGCTAAAAACGTAACTTTTAAACTGTTCTTCTGATTGTCTTGGTGTAAAAGAATGAAATGTGGGAAGTTTCATGTACAATTTGGAAAACTTAGAGAATCTCGAGTAACTTTCTCCAAATTGTTGTAAGACAAGTTTTTTAGTTAATTTCGGTTGAAATTTCTCGAAAACAATAGCTTTTAGAAAGTTAATGAACACGCAGAAAAAAATATGGTAGAATCAGACATATTTGAGGTAAAATCAAACGAGTTGTCAATTTACTTTCAAGGTTTAATCTCCGCATGACTTTATGATAATTGAATTTTATTGGCTTTTCTTCGTGAACTTGATACTACTCAAAGAAGGAGGGAGTAACGAAAGTAATGAAAGAAACGGTGGATAGAATCGCAAATGTGTGATAAGAGAAATTGAATAGAAGTTGAAAATTAACAAATCTTATTATCATAAAGTCATGCGGTGATTAAACCTAGAAAGTAAAATCCAGTTGGCAAGAAAGAATGAAACTCGGTTCGAATAAAATCATTTGGACATAATAGGAGCATACGAGATGAAAGCGCGAAAAAATCAAATAACTAACGTTCGCTCGATATGAATCTCTGAACAAGTGTTACCGATCGATAGAAACGAAAGCAAAGCCGAACAACATTTAACAGATTACAACCACGATCTTTTTGCCTGTCTAGGGCTAGTAGTCATCATTAAACTACTAGTATCTAGCCGTTCAAAAACCCAGGACGTTAGGCAAAGGGGTCGTCTTTGTATTAATTTTCAACTTCTATTCAATTTCTCTCGTCGCACACCGTTTCTATCCACCGTTTCTTTCATTACTTCCCATATTCCCTTCTTCTTTGAGTAGTATCAAGTTCATCGAGAAAAGCCACTAAAATTCAAAGATCGAATTGTCAATTTGTTCAGGTCACAAAAATAAAACTGTTTGAAACAAATCAAACGTCAGATTTGAAGCAAATGCAAATGGGGATCCTCAATGGGTATTGAAGAAATCAATATGTATTTAAGTTTATATTAAAAATTAAAATTTTAGTTTCAAAAATTTTATCAGTTTACCGAATAAACATAAATAATATTGTTTCAAATGAACGAAATTTGTTCCCGTGAATAAGACCATTTTCATTTAAAATAAACCCAAGAATTATAATTTGTATTCCAAACTACAGGATTTCTTTAACCAGCCAATATTTTGAATATGCGCCAATTTTTGTCTCTTCAGAATTTTTTTCATACATTTTTTTCTCCATCGCCACCTTTACGTTAAAATGTGTGTTTTGACATCAAGTTTTTGCAAAAAAAACATACGAGAATAAAAAAAAGACTTCCTGAGATATTTGAAATTTTAAGTTTATTTTGGATTTTTCTCCTTAAAAAATTATGTAGACCAGTGTATATTTTTTCACCATCGGCTTTCAAGATACAATTTTTCAAAATGACCTTTTCAAAAATTACTCGAGGGTCGCGCTGTGGTATTTTGTACAACACGTTGAAAAAATCTCGCTTTTTGTACTCAGCATTAGCGTGGTGTTGGTGGAGGTGATCAACCGCCCGACTGCCGGAAGGTTTTTTTAACAAGGTTAAAAAGAATTCCAAAGTTTCATTTCAATCATGAACCATCAAGTCTGGTCGATCGGTGATTTGGGGTGGAAACAGTCAAGAGTAAAAATAAGTATTTAAAATTCGTAGGTCAATTCAATTATTAACAATATTGACCTTGTTAATCTGAATTTAGTCGAAATAAAACTTTTGAATAAATTTACCGTTTTAATGATAGAATGATTTTCATGCCTGCTGTAGGACTTTGACAACTGCGATAGAACTCAGCGGCTACCGCAATGTTGACATTTTTCTAAAAAATAAACTTGTCTGGGCTAAATTTTAAAACTTCACTGGTTTAATTAGATTCACTGGCTTGTCCAACTTTTTCTGATTGCTGGACAAAAGTTAAAGTAAATGGCAGCAGACGCGCCAACACAGTTTTTTTTTTCAAAACCACAAAGTATAAATATTGTGTTTTCGGGGAAATCGGGATTTTTTTTCTTAAAACATTTTTCTTAATCTCAGATTCATCATGCATGAGCTGAGCTAAGCTTGAGCTTGAACATGATCTTAGATGACCTTACAAGTCAGCATTCATTTATTATGTAACGCTAAAATCTACATTTTTTGAACACTACAACCCTTTTTGAACGAATACCCTTCCCGTGCTGGTTGTGGAGATGGAGAGTGCTCTCGGTCGTCAGTAGCAACAATCATCACACTAACATTTCTTTCCCTTTCCAACTGACTGTAACGACTTGGATCGTTATTGACTAAAATATGTCTGAGCTTTGAGGATTAGTGAAGTATTAGTCCTTATTTATTCAGTTGAGTCTAAGTATAATTCATAACAGTTGGGATCAATCACGGAAGAGAAACCATAAATATTTATGTTTATTTCTTAAAATATTTAGCAAAACTATAGTTTTACAATAAGTTTGAGCTTACTTTCTTCACGCGGTCAAATTTTTGACCATTTTTGAGACTACAAATAACTCCCAAATTGTTGTTTAAGCTTTGTTTAGTACCAAAAAAACACCAGGCGTAAACCAAAAAAGAAGTTCGAAATAAATTGTTATAAAACAGAAAACAATAAAAACAGTAGGTGGCAATATAAAGGGTTAAATTGTTATCGGTGATGTTCCCTGCTCTCAGTAATAGCTGATCGTACGCAGGAGTAGCAAAGAATTGCTCAAAATCATAACGAGGTGGGCATCGGTACCGTACATTATTGAAAAGACAAAAAATTAAAAAAGACAATTCAAACCGTCTCCAGCCAGATGCTGCACAGATTGAACACGTTACTTACACTAGACAATGGACAACTCACAGAACAGCCACTGGCCCAGTGAAGAATTTTTCGTTTGACGAAAAGTTTCCACCGACTGGAGCGGGAATCGAACCCACACTCCAAGGCTTACGATACGCTTAGACTACTGCCGCCGCTAACCGCACGGCCACGAAGCCCAGACAAGTTAATTTCTTTATTCGAAGTAGTGTGCAAGTTATCCTGAGCTCTATAATACGTTTGTCATCTGACATGCGGTTAATTAACAATATTATCTTTCGTATTCAAAAGTAATCATTCGGTAATACTAAAGTGAATTTGGCTGTAATTGCATTTAACAACATTGTATTTTCCGACATTCTGATTTCGATATAAACTAACACATGAAACCTCAGCATCGATGGGATGAAGGAAAAAGATTTCAAAAAAAAAAAGAAGAACAAATTATAGATGTTTTTCCGGTCACCGACCAACCGCTCCGTATCCCACTGAGATAGATTGCGGAATTGATATTTACGCTTGTTTGGCTACGACCAAATTGTACGTACACAAGGTCCCACGTCCAATCGATTCCGCCCCATCATTTCAAAAGGGCAACCATTCCGGCAAGGTCGACACTCTCACCGCAGCAGAGGCCATTTCGGTGACTTGTTGAGGGATATATTATTCATGCTGTTTTCCGCTTTGGTGGACCCAACATGACGAAAAGCGGTTTGTCACCCACTATGTACCGTGAAGCGAATTACGGACCGCCGAAAGATCTTTGTTTGCTGTCGTTTTGTCGATAATCAGGATGAACGGGCGTCTCCGGGGAGGTGTGAAAATGATATGTTTGAACATACGTTCCCAGGAGAGTTCAGTCGATTCGCGACGAATGTGTAAGAAAAAATGTTTCACGTGCACGTGGAATCTTCTCCCGTCGAAATATAATCCCTAATCAGTCATCTAGGCTGTTCTTGCGTTTCAAGGGCAATGCTGAAGCATTTCAAAGGGAAGGGCAATCAAAAGGATAACGTCAAGACAATAAAGTTGTATACTCTCAAATGCCATCAAATCAATTTTGTTAACATTCTTGCAATATAGATTTTTCCATAACACAATGCCTAAAATATCAATTTGTTACCTTACCAGATACCAGTTTATTTTCAAGGATATTCAAAAGTGTGTTGCATTTCATTGAGATTGTTCACAATATCGTCTAAATTAGTTTTTTCTCTAATTCTCTATACTTGGAACATGTAATTGAAAACCCAATTATTTCGTTGAACCTACGGCTAAATGATTCGATGTTTTATGCTGCTCGGTTTTTCTCTGAATTTTTCTCCACCGACCTTTTCTTGTAACCTAGGACCAGTTCGGCTAATATGCCATTACATTAAACATGATCCGTCCCACAAACAAAAAAAAACGTTCCACTGCAATATTAATTTGCTGTGAATATGTTCAACCTACAGGCGGAAAAATTCCTAACCAAAGCAAACTCCTCGACTTTTTGGAAGGCATAACAACCACCCACATTTCCCAACAAATTATTTCTAAGAAGACTGGCTGTCAGTCTATTCCACAGATTAAGCCTACACCAACAAAAAACCGTCTCCTTTTGTCTTTCGTTGCCTCACTCGACAGTATCATATTTTCGTCACCATCACCACAGCACCTTCGACTTTTAACCTAGGTAATTCGCACTTCCACTTTCACTCGACACCAGCACCCCTCACTCACTCACTCACGAAGGTCACTCACTTTTCATTATTGTTCGCTTGCGGCACGTGCTGGCGGGCACCAAAATAAACTAATTAATCAAGAAGGAAATTCGCTGTCCTTAGCACATAGAGAGATAGAAAAAGCTGCCACCATAGGCAACCAACAAAACCTTAGCCGGAAATAATCTCAAGTTTGTTTTTCAAAACATTTCGTTCTATCGTTTCATCATCATCACGTGCCATGCGCGGTCGACCGCTCACAGAACTACCCTGCCGGTTCCTATGTTCTCTCGCAGTGACTTCAACATATGGTCTGTGCTGAAGAATTGCATCGGTAAGGAGCTAAGCAAAATCACCATGCCAGTCGTATTCAACGAGCCGCTGAGGTGAGTATCATCATCAACATGTAGTCTTTGGGAAACGTAAACAGGTAAAGGGGACGCATGGTGCTTTGTACCCGGATAGAAATAACATTCTATTCTATTGAAAAGCATCCCGGAAATATCAGAATTTCTTCTGGTATTTTCTCGTCAATATTAATATTTGCAGCATATCAGTGATGATGTGATACAAATAATTGAACGGCCAGGCCCACTGAGCAGACTAATGGGTTTGAAGATAGTTCAAAAATTTGCGGCAATGGGGCACGGTCGGCGTAGTACTAGATTTGTAGTAATGAGCTGATTTTTTGTATGGTGAGAAGGTCAACTCTCTGTTTCTGCAATGAAATGGTGCAAAAAGCGTGGGTATTATGATTCATGGCCTAATTTGATGCTATTCGAGCAAAACTTTGGATAACTATGATGTTTATGTTGCAAGAAATGGAGAAAACAACAACACTGTTACCCTAAGTTTTGCTCAAACAGCATCAAATTAGGCAAGGTATCATAATACCCCCGCTTTTTGCACCATTTCATTGCAGATACGGAGAATTGACCTTCTCATCATACTAAAATTCAGCTCATTACTACAAATCTAGTACTTCACCGATCTGTCCTATTAGATTATCCACTTATAAATAACATAAATACCGCAATTTTTTGAGTATGATAAAAGAAGAAACGGGGACAACCGTACCAACCGTTTCATTTTCAAGGGCATTTGATATGTAAATATGATTATAATCGTTGGGAGTGGCGTAGCTAAGACGGTTAATGCACACTCCTTGGCTTTGTACCCGGATAGAAATAACATTCAATTCAAAAACGAAATAATAACATCTAAACGAGAAGAACACTGTCAGAGTCTCTTGGTAAATGTTTTCTAAACATGTTACCTTCAAAACGAAGTGCTAGGTTTCTTCGAGTTCCTACAATAAGGTATGCGTAGAGTCCGCCTTCTTTATCCTTCAGTGCTAAAAATGTCATTTAGACATATCTAAATTCAACCACATCCAGCTCATTTTAGAAGCTCAACCTAAGAATATGGTGTATGAAAAACTTGTGCGGCTAGACAAGAAAGTCACGGAGAACCGCTTTATTTTTTTTTTGAATATTTAACCCTTTGGGGACGGATGGGTCGCATGCGCCCAGCCGAGAAAACCGACCATCACCGTCTCCAAAGGGTTAAGGTAAATGTCACGGGCTACCTTCGAAAAATGTCAATTGATGTTTACCATGTGTTGATTTTCAATCAACGGAGGAAAAGAAACGAAGTCCGTGTTTTTAATCGATATATTGGTTCGATAAAAACTTCCTAGAATATAGCGGAAGCATATTAGTGGTCTAATTCATTATTTGTCATTCATTCCATCTCACGTTTAGTTCTTTTTCAGTTCCTTCCTAGAAACATCTTCTTCTAACTCCTCACTTCAGCCTCTTTCCTGTTCCTACTACAAGCTTACTGCCTTTCCTCGTATCCTACTGTCGAAATCCGGTATTTGACCACTTATATAAGTTTGTTATTTAGTTACCAATCAATTAAACTTTTTGGGGGCTTACCAGTTCAATCGTATTGAATTAAGTTACGATAAGCGATCAACTACACTTTTCACGGTAGGCGAACTCTAACCTGTATCAGGAGAACTCATTAAGATATAGGAGTTTAATTTAATGTATGTTTTACCTACTATTCAGTCTCAATTCAATTCCCGAGCACTATTAAATTCACGACTTATAGCACAGTATAGTAGAAATGCTATATGAGTACAATATAGAGAAAATAATTGTATTTTGTAGCACACAATAAACGTTTTGCTGCTTCCACTGATCCTTTTCTCTCTGACACATCTGCCAGTCATTGTCGGTCCGTTGACATTTCTCACGTCACGCATATCAGTTTGCTACGCGTGTTGCGTTTCCGCAGCTACGTGAGGCGCGCCGACCGAGGGGTCGTCACATTATGAATATCATTGACATTTTTCGAAGGTAGTCCGTGACATTTATCTTAAATATTTGAAAAAGATCGAGTTTTCCGTGACATTCTTGTAGAACTTGTGCAGCTAAGTTTTTCATATACCATATTCTTAGGTAGAGCTTCTAAAATGAGCTGGATTTGGTTGAATTTAGATATGTCGAAATGTTATTTTCAGCACTGATCCTAAGTCTCTTACTTATCTTACTGATCAGACTAAGGCTGAAGTGCCCTGTGCTGTACGCAAGAGTCGTCTCCGTTCGACTCGATCCATAGTGGTGCGTCTCGAGTCACGCACTCTGCGAAGCGTCCGCAGATTGTCCTCCACTTGATCGACCCACCTAGCTCGCAGCACGCACACTATGTCTTCTTGTACCGATCGGATTGCTCTTGGAGAACCATGTTAATCGGGTTGCTGTCCGACATCCTGATGAGGTCGGACAACCTCCTCTTCAATCTCTTGGAGGTCAGTGGCCGGAAGTCTTTCATCTTCTGCACGTACTCTTAAATCTGTTACCACGCCACGCCTCTTGGGTATCTGATCAGCAGATTTCTCAAACGAACTAGACAGATCGCCCAAAAACCTTACGCAGTTTTTTACACCGTCCACTGTTGCGTCGATCAGTCTAGTGAGCTTCCTGGGGAAACCGTACTCGTCCATGATTTTCTATTGCTTTATGCGGTCGGTACTGTCGTACGCCGCCTTGAAATCGATGAACAGGTGGTGCGTTGGGATCTGGTATTGGCGGCACTTTTGGAGGATTTGCCGCACGGTGAAGATTTGGTCTGTTGTCGAGCGGTCGTCAACGAAGCCGGCTTGATAACTTCCCAGAAACTCATTAACTTTGGCTGAAACACGACGAAAGATGATTTGGGATATCACTTTGTAGGCGGTATTTAGAATTGTGATCGCTCGGAATTTCTCGCTCTCTAACTTATCACCTTTCCTGTAGATGGGGCAAATGACCCCTTCCACTTTTTCTGGTAGCTGTTCGGTCTCCCAGATCCGGACTATTAGCCGTTGCAGGTAGGTGGCCAACTTTTCCGGGCCCACCTAGATGAGTTCAGCTTCGGTACCATCCTTATCATCTGACTTATGGTTCTTGAGCAGCTGGATAGCATTCTTAACTTCCTTCAACGTGAGAGTTGGCTCGTTGTTGCTCCCTGCTGTACTGACGTAGTCATTCCTTCCGCTGCTGCCTTGGTCCTCCATGTTTGCGCTTTCCGCATCATTCAGGTGTTCGTCGTAGTGCTGCTTCCATCTTTCTATCACATCACGCACCGAAAACAACGTCACTGGCATTCCTGAACTGCTCCATTTCAGTGCAAAACAAAAAGTGGAGGGCATTCAATTAATGGAAACATCAGCCAACTGGATGGCTGCAACGCTTGTCCGCAGGAAATCTGAAAATCTTCCAAGAATTTCTTCGGGATATTTTGCTGAAATCAATTCAAGGATTTCTCTAGTGATGCATTCAAAGATTCCTCCATTATTTTCTTCTCGGATTGCTCCAGCAATTTCATCAGAGATTCATCCAGGATTTTCCTTCAAAGATTCCTTTAAAACTCCGTCAAGGATTTCTCCTGGAATTCAATTAGAAATTTCTCAAATAGTACATCAATGATTTCCATGGAAATTATATCTAAGATTGATTTAGTAAGTTCTTCAATGATTCCTTCAGAAATTTACTCAGGGATTCATTCAGGAGTTCCTTCAATATTCCTCTTCCTTAAGTTCCATTAGAGGTTTCTCCTGGCGTTAATTTAATGATTCTTTTAGAAGTTGTTTCAGATGCTCCTCCAGGAATTTCTTCTTAAATTCGTTCAGGAACTCCGTAAGAGATTGAACTAGGAATTTCTTCATGGTTTTCTCTAGGAATTACTTTAGGGATTCCTCTAGAAATTTATTCGAAGATTCCTTCAGGAGTTTCTTCAAGGATTCTTCCAAGATTTTTTTAGAAAGAGATTAAGAGATTTCTCCTGGAGCTCATTGAGGAATTTCTCTTGGAGTTTCTACAGGGGTTTCTTCTGGAATTCGTTGAGGAATTTCTCCTTGAACTTCTTCAGGGATTCTTCCAGGAATTCCTTCAGAGATTTCTCCAAAAACTTTTCTGAGATTCCACTCCAAGGAAGTGCTTCACGGATTTCTCCAGGATTTTTGTTTTTAGAGGTTCCTCCAGGAGTTTCTCATTGTAATCTTTCAGAGATTTTTCTTGGAATTTTTTGAGAGATTTCTTCTGAAGTTGCTGGATAGATTTTTTTCCAGGAACTCTTGCAGGGAGCCCTACATGAACTCCTTCAGCGATTGTTTCAGATTTTTTTTGAGAATTCCTCCTAAAAATTCTTCAGGGATTTCCCTCAGATTTCCTTCAGAAAATTTTCCAAAGATTTCTTTTAGGATTTCTCCAAAAACATTTTTGGGGATATTTCCAGAAAATAATTCAGCGATTTTTCCAGGAAATCCCTCAAAAACTTATCCAGGAACTCCTTCAGGCATTTTCCTGAAGCCCCTTGATCGATGTTTCCTGTAATTCTATGAAGGATTCCAGGAGCTCCTCCAGGGACTTCTCCAAGAGTTTTTTTTTTATTCATCCAGGAAGTTCCTAATGGATTTCTCCAGGAATTTCTTCTTGGAATCTTTCAGGAATTTATTCAGGAAGCCCTCTAAAAATCTGTCAGGGGTAGGATATTTTTTTAGGGATTCCACCCTGATTATATTCAAGGATTTTTTGTGGTATTCTTTGAGGGATTGCTCCTGGAATTGCTGGAGATGTTTCCTGGAACTCCTTCAAAGACGTCATCAGCAACTCCTTCAGGGATTCTTTTTGAAACTCCTTCTGGAATTCTTATACGAACTCTCTTAGGGATTCCTCCAGAAATTTCTTCTTGAAATTCATCAGGAATTTCTAATTCATTCAGGTGTTTCTTCAGAGATTGCTTTAGAAAATCCGTCGGAGGTTTCTCCTGGACTCCTTCGAGAATTCCTTGATAGATTTCTCAGGGAACGCAGTCCAGGAACTCTTTCAGGCATTCCTTCACGAAATCTTCCAGACGTTCCTTCAGCGATTCCACCTGAAATTTCTTTTGTAATCTATGTCTTTTGCGTCGTCAGGAGTTCCGTCAGGGATTCTCTCAGGAGTTGCTTTATGAGCATTTTTCAGGAATTCTTGCAAAGGTTCATAAGGGGAACCCTTCAGCGTCTTCGGGATTGACTACGAGATTTACTTCAGGATTTCTCTACGTTATGCCCAGCTTACCTGTAGCATTCAGTCTTTGAAGGATCCATCTCATTTGCAATGCGTTGAAAAAAAAAACCCGACGCATACTGAAACGGCTTTCGAGCTGATTTTTTTTTTTATTCTTAATCACTTAACCTAATTTACAGCTCTATTGTCCACTGGGGCACTACGTGAGCAATTTCAATTGACAGCTGCACTTACATTTTGTACAGCGCCTAGATTCTATTCTACTTTATCGAATTGGTTGCCTTTCTATTGCTTTCATTTTTTCTACTTTATACCTAGTAGAATGATGAGCACAAGGATGATGATGGATGGCCGTTGTTCCTTTCCAGTCCGATTGGGGTCCATTATGAGTAGCAGTTCGCCGATGTCCAGGTATCCGGGTTCGTTTGAGCCATGGGGCTCAGAAGAGGGTCAGTGTCAGTTGCTCTCAGGGGAAAAGCAACTGACGAAAAATTGCAATTGCTGGGGCTGGGAATCAAACCCATGACCATCCGCATATGAAGCGGACGTGTGACCAACTACGCCACGGGCCCCGGCAACTTTTGAGCTAAATTGTCTGCAAAGTATCATCGTACATCTTTCTTCAAAAGTTCCTCTTGAAGTTTGTTCAGCGACTCCACCTGAAGTTCCACTTGTGATTCCTGTGATTTGAGAATACAGATCATAGCTTTGTATGATGCAAAAATATTCATAACTTCTGTAGACTCTTAGCTCTAAGCTCAAGAGCTGTATAGAAGAATTCAGTAGTATGCTTGGGGATTATATTGTGCAACTTTATTACCAAGAGTAATGCTATGGTTGTAGAATGCAAGTTGTTCATTGCATTCTTTTGTCATTCTATATTTTGAGTGCCAATGCAGTCCACTGAGATGTTTTACTGGTAAAAATGTACACGTGCGTTGATTCATTTCACACGGTTACTGATATGTTATGCTTCAAAGAACATACAGGGGATACTCAAAATAACTGGGACAGGTAAAATTTTCACTTTTCAAAAAATGTTCAACTCGCTGTAACTTTTTGAAAAGGGCATCAAATATTCTCAAATTTTTACTGTAAGTTCATCAACTAGTTGTGTATCAGTGGTTCAAATTTGGAAAAGATCGGGCTATTTTTCACGAAGATAGGGGTTGTGTGCTAGTAGTGGACCCTGCGCCTATAGTGGACCCCCTTCAGAAAAACTCAAATATAAATGCCCAAATCAACTGTTTCTAGGCAACTTCCACCGGGGGAACATCAATTACATTGCTACACAGCAGTTCCTGGCAAACAAATGACCCAGTGGCCGCAACAATCGGTTATTTTAACTATTTAATGAATGTAAACACTCAAAAGGGTCCACTATACGCACACTCAGGGAGGGTCCACTATAGGCACCGTCGGCGGCGTGACAGCTTGCCTGGAAATCAAATGGGGGGTCCACTATAGGCGCCAAGATATTTGTAAATAATCCTATAATGGACCCCGGTGGTGTCCATTATAGGCAACATCGATGCGTAGTTTCAAATGCGTATTTCACTGGAATAATATATTATTGTTGTATGTTTGACGGTCCTAACATAAAGAGGGGACGTGGAACTTGTTAAAAAAATCTACTTTGGAACAATCCACTGCGTTAACATAGCTAAAAAGCCGCAGAAGTAAATTTCGATGGCTTAGGGGGTCCACTACTAGTACCCAAACCCTATAAAGATTCTTGAAAAGGGTATAATTATCCGATAGCCAACTTTGAGCTTTTATATCTCCGGATTCAATGAACTGATTGCAATGAAATTTTGACCATCCATGACTTATATGATGAACTCTCAAAAACGTTTAACTTTACTTTAAATTTTTAACAAGAGAAAAAGTTATAACGATTTCATTCATTTCACGATTTTTTAGTAAATTCATCATTTCTAATATGCATCCCATTACTTTTTCAATTTATTAGCTATGTTGTAACTTTCCTCCAAAACACATTTATACATAAGTCATTTAGAGGGAAATTAATTGAACTATAATTTGCATCTTGAATTTTGAAACGATGTTGAAGTTTTGGATAATTTGGTGTTTGATTAGAAAAATAATCTAATCGTTATAATTTTCTTCCGTGTTGAGAATTTTAAGTTAAGTCAAAGGTTTTTCATAGCTCATTATACAAGTCATGAATGGTCAAAATTTCATTGCATTCGGTTCATTGAATCCGGAGATATAACAGCTCAAAGTTGGCTATCGAATAATTTTACCTTTTTCTAGAATCTTTATAACTCCGTGGACAATAGTCCGATCTTCTCCAAAATTGGATTACTGATACACAACTAGTTGATGAACTTACAGTAAAAAATTGAGAATATTTGATGCAATTTTCGAAAAGTTACAGCGAGTTGAACATTTTTTAAAAAGTGAAAATTTTACCTGTCCCAGTTATTTTGAGTAACCCCTGTATTGTTTCACGTGACATGCTCTGAAACTGGGTGATTTGATGTGTTTTTCAACTCCAAAGAATAGATGAAGTTTGTAGTATCGATAAAGTTATAAAAGCCCAACTTTGTAGGTAATGGGAGTCATAAAATAACCATCTCCGTTTACGTCAATCGATTCGAAAAGATCTGGTCAAATCATGATCCAATCAAGCTACCAATATGAGCTGTTTTCACTTCCACCGCACGACAGCCATTTGAAGGAAAACGTGCCCGACGCTTAAATATTCAAGATTCAATTATCAACCCATAACTGATTATGCGTTCTCTCGTGTTATTGCTTCTGCCTTCCCCGCAGCTTTCTGCAGCGAATGACCGAGTACATGGAGTACGCCAAACTGCTGCGGATAGCATCGGAACAGTCGGACCCCATCGAGCGGCTAAAGTATGTGTCGGCATTCGCGGTGTCCGCACTCGCATCCAACTGGGAACGCCTCGGGAAACCCTTCAATCCACTGCTGGGCGAAACGTACGAGCTCACACGGCCCGAGTTCCGGATCATCTGCGAACAGGTGAGTCATTTCATAGGATCTGAAGGTGGGGAACTTCAATAGCCCGTATGTTCCAGGTATCGCACCACCCACCTATTTCGGCGTTTCATGCCGACTCGGAAAGTTTTTCCTTCCACGGATCGATTCATCCGAAGCTGAAATTCTGGGGCAAGAGCGTGGAGATCCAACCGAAGGGAACGGTGACCGTCGAGTTCCCGAAACTGGGCGAAGCATACTCGTGGTGCAATGTGAACTGCTGCGTACACAATATTATTGTGGGCAAGTTATGGATCGAGCAGTATGGTATGATGGATGTTGTTAGCCACAAGAACGGCCTGAAGGCAACGCTCAACTTCAAGACGGCCGGCGTGGGAAATAAGGATTTGCATCGGGTCGAGGGCTACATCTCCGATAGGAAGTAAGTACCAATGTTCTCCTCTGGTTCTACGATAAAGCTGAACAACCATGCGTCTCCATTTCTAGCAAGCGAAAGACACACTTCCTGTACGGTAAGTGGACGGAGTTCATAAAGTGTACCGATTACACGTCCTATGAGGAGTATTGCAAAGAGAACGGTTACAAGTTCAAACGAGCGGATGAACGAAGCAAGAGTCCAAACGAATCGCCGGGAACCACCCCTAGGAAGGTGTTGTCTAAGCTGAACAGTCTCAAGATGAGTTCCTTCAAAAGTCTATCCATATCGGAGGTAGGAAGCGGTTTGAAAGTTTTAATGTTATGATTTGATAACGAGATATTTGTTTCTTGCAGCCTGATGATCCCCCGGAACCTTCCGAAGGCGACATTCCCAAAAGTGATTCCACCTACTCGATCGATATTCCAAACTCGGTCTCCCTGTGGGAGGCAGAAGCTCGGCCTGGAAATACAGCCGAGTATTACCAATTTACGAACTTTGCCATGTCACTAAACCAACTGGAGGATCATATGAAGCAGCCCCGGGCCCTATGCCCAACGGATTCCCGGCTGCGGCCCGATATCCGGAAGCTGGAGCAAGGCGACATGGACGGAGCGGCGGCGGAGAAAACTAGGCTGGAGGAAAAGCAGCGCGAAAATCGAAAGAAAAGTAAAAAGGGAGACGACGGAGGGCTTTTCCCAAGGTGAGATTTGAAGCATATTTGGAGGATGTGAATCGGAATATTTGGAATATTTTCAGGTGGTTCAAGCATACGATCAACCCGCATACCAAGCAAGAAGATTGGATATATCAGGGCGGCTACTGGGAACGAACGGACGACACACTCGAACTGGACATATTTTGAACGCATTAGACCGTGCAGTGGACAAAATCCGAGCAGCTATCTCCTTTCGTATCACATATACCTTCAACAAACATGCATTTTTGTCAGAAGTTACCAATGAATCTCATATAACAGCTCTAATGTCACAGAAAAAAAAGCAGATTTTACACGAGACCACTGTTAGAAGAGAACGATAGTTACAGGTGCTTCATCGGATGTGCGTGCATATTTTAATCAACTTTTGCAGACATTCAAGTATAGCTGCATTCCATTACTTAGAAGACATTAAAATTAAGCAACACAACAAGTTTGGCACGGGAAAAGAAGCTTCTTAATTCTCAAAGGAGCTCTATCATTGAAGCAAACGTTTGACAACAGTGTATTGTAGCAAGGAGCAAAGATCAACCACATACATCCACATGTACACAAACACACATACACACGAACCAAAAAAAAAACTTTTTGCCTGCGCTGAGAGAGTGCCAACGGGGCTAGGACACAAACACATTATGGAAATTGTCTATCTACTCCCAAAAACTTTTGCAACCAATGTGATGAAAGTGTACTAAAACTTAACAACTGTTGCATTCAAAATAGCGACATCCATTAACTAGATAAGTGGTGTTCCAAAGTACCTGGAACGATTTACATGCATTTTTCCATCATAAATTTCAAATTTGCATGAAAATCAAATGCAAAATATGTCTAACAGAATTGTTGAGTTAGGGTAACAATTTACTTCGCTTATGCGCTAATTCCCGTCACATCAGATGAAAAATAGCCAATCATTACATATGTTCCGACTTACTATTGCCAATACCTCATTAGATGAAAACAAAAACTATCGATTAATTTCAATTCAATTTCACTCCAACTTAGGAGTTAACGATTTTAATCGTTTTGCGTACGACGAAGGCAATCGCACCAAAGCAGCAGCTAGCCAAATTGTTCTTCCATCACTGGTCAATTTTCACTTCGCCAGATTCACTTATTGAACCAACCTTCAGTTTACACCCACAAAAAACTCTGTGACACTTCAAAGTTGGATTTTCTACATACGAAACATCTTTTTGACAAACACAGGGAAAGATTTATTCGCTGCACTGTAATAGATAGCGTATTATGATCTGGTGGGAAAAATATGTTAATTGAAATATTTCAATCATCGCACTTTGAATACATGATTTGATTTGGATTGCGAGGACTTTGATCGACTTTTCGAATGAACACCTACGGTCTAATCATATTTGTGAGCAGCCTATGTACCATAGTGTCACGTAGGTGTGCCAGAAATTAAATTAAGGTTGCGCCCAAAATAGACGTGGACTAGACGGAAATTGAATTCGAGGGATAATTATTCAATATTTTTTTAAGGGAAATTGTAGTTCTTTCAAAATATTTTCTACATGATATGGAAGCTAATTTATAAATTAGTAATTGGTACCAAAATGGCCATGAGGCGTTAGGCGAGGTGCAAGAATAAATCCGATGATTATTGGTCTGTGCTTAAATAGACGGGAATTATACATGATATATTCTTGATTCTACAAGCTATCACAAAAGGTATAGGACCTTTTTATAATTGATATTTAGGAGAAGAAGAAAACGTTATCATGGAAATTAGGTAACCGGACCAAAATAACGTAAGACATTGCCATCCACGTATGTACTAACCAGTGCTGAAATAGTAGTTTACGCAACAAGGTGTAGAATGAAGATTTTTACAGCACGAATCGTACATTTATCCAACGAGGCTTGCCGAGTTGGATAATTACGACGAGTGCTGTAAAAATCGAGTTCTGCACCGAGTTTCGTACAACGTTTTTTGCAACTTCATAAATTATCACTTGAGGATAGTTTTTAACAAAACTTTTTCATCAGACTGCACACTGATGTTCATAGCCATGATTAAGGAAGTCTGATCATAGCAGGTTATACTGTGCAGTTGTCACAATTTTTCAAACCAGCGTCCAGAAAGCATCAATAAGTTGATTAAAATTGAAAACAGTGCTGTAATGGTTCATTACGCAACGCAAATCAGTGCTGTAATGAACCATTACAGCACTGTTAATTTGGTGTGGGAAAGTAGGCCTTTTCCTGACAGATTTGCGTGAGGTAAAATGGCCTATTACGATGAGAAGTTGCAAAAATGTCATTTCGACATATCTAAATTCAACCACATCCAGTTCATTTTAGAAGCTCAACCTGAGAATATGATATATGAAAAACTTGTGCGGCTAGACCAGCTCTACAAGCAAGTCACGGAAAATCCGTTCTTTTTCGAATATTTAAGGTAAATGTCACGGACTACCTTCGAAAAATGCCAATGATATTTATGGTGAATATCAATTGGCGTTTTTCGAAGATGGTCCGTGACATTTACTTTAATTATTCAAAAAAGAGGTTTTCCGTGAATTTCTTGTAGAACTGGTCTAGCCGCACAAGTTTATCATATACCGTATTCTCAGGTTGAGCTTCTAAAATGAGCTGGATGTGGTTGAATTTGGAAGTGTCGAAATGACATTTTCAGCACTGGTACTAACACTTATCTAATCAATGGATGTCCCTATACGACCAGAAGAGACATCATGTTTGGCATGATAGTTTGACACCGCTGAAAGTTATGTAGCCAGCCATAAATGTAGCAGCATTTTAGGATTAACAAAAGAAACAAACGAACAACAGAGATCTTCGAAGCAGTGGGAAAAAAATCAATTCCAGCCAGAATGGCAATAAAAAAACAAGAAAACTTAAAGCTACCAAACCGAATTCGACAATATTTAATATAATTTTAAGCATCATTTAGGGAAGAAAAGTTAGAAACAGCTATGTGTATTTTTGAAGACAAAAAATCTATAGGTAAACGTAAAACAGAGTTAGAAATAAATAAGTTATGGAGCAATTTACAAGGGTTGAAAATTTGAACGAGGCATTCGAAAAATGTATACTCCATCAGATGACATGTTTAGGAATACTTTAATTTCTATTCACTGTAATTTTAAACTTTTTTCGGCATAAGGAAGAAAGTTAGAAATAATGCACAGGGTATTTTGGCCCATTATATGTATTACGCATTCTGGACCATTTCGTAAGGTAGATTGTTCAGAAGGATAAAAGCTTTCACTTTAAAGCAATTTAGTTCGATATTCGCTCACTATGTCGCAAGTGTTCTTATGAGCTACCAGTTTGAAAATTTTAGAATTTTCTTGAGAAAATCTCAGGAAATTTGTTTGACAAGCATTTCAGTAATTACTCGAAAAATTCCTTCGGCAAATCTTTAGGGAATCCTTTAAGGCATTTATTTCTAAATTCTTCCAGCATTAGTTTTTGGAAATATGCTGAAATGATATGCTGGAGTGGGGTAAGAGTTTCTTTTGAAGTTTTTGAGCTCAATTCAAATTATATCTTTCGGGTGTCAAGGTTGTTCGAAGCTTTTGAAAAAGAGTCTTTCACTCCAAAAATTATGAAAATTGATCAATATTTCGAAAATTGTAATTGTAATTGTAATTGCTCAGTCCACACCCAGGCCGACAACTGTCAGCCCATCTGCTTGTAGGCAGATGTGGACCTACTAAGCCTCCCCCGTTAACATGTCCTACACCGAATTAGCACACCGGGATCTTCCACAGGCAGGCGCTGGCGTTACCAGTCCCAACAAGTGTCAGATACATTAAATAGATGGGGTAGAGGATATAGGAAGATGTAGGAATAGGATGGAAAGAGGCAGAAAATGAAGAGATAGTAGAGAGGTTTCGATTTTGTTGCTGAAACGAGAAAAAGAAAGAATGATAAAGAACATTTTAGTGATATGTTCATAGATTATGATTTGGTCGATAATTTCTCATCTATTTTGTTTCCATATCGTTGCATCGGTGACCATTTTCATCGCCTTTCTAGTTTTTGTTAGGGCCATCTCGCGTTTTTTCGTCATGTCCTCTTCGCCGGTTGGCGACGTTCGGGATGTAAGTAGAAAAGCATGCATTTAATATGATTAGTACGACAGTAATTGTGATTGCTCAGTACTTCCAGCCCATTTGTCCGCAGTATATATCAGGCATCCCGTTTTAACAAGTCCTACACAGAATTAGAAACCCGGATCTCCCACAGACAGTCCTAACTAGTGTCAGATAAGTTCAATTGAGGATAGGAAGCGGCAAAATGAGAAGACAGTAGAGAAGGTTTGGTACATTGGTAGCTGTGTTCATGTGATGTTTGTCTGACATTGAAACACTATTTTCCCTAAGTGTTTAACTCTCTACCCCAAATGTCTGATCAGATGTATAGTTTGGCAATTCTATGTCCATACATCTTTTATCGAGAAGGAATAATGTTGTTTACTGTTATAAAATAATTCAGTTAAGGGGCAGCTAATGCATTGTAATCCAGAATAAACCTACAGAAAATGTCCCAATAAAAAGTTAACACTAGTTCAACTAACTACACAAACTAAAAAGTGTTATTATATTTTACTAATGATTTCATCCTAATCTTGACCCTAATATAGTTATGCGCTTAGTGTAAGTGGACGCCGCTTATGATTTTGGTTGGACAATGATCAAAAATAGTGTTGTTTCGACAATAGTCACATACTATGCCCTACGACATTGACGATTCTATTGTCTATGGCTCACCTATTTGGCGCCACCCAGCAGGGACTTGGTCTGGTACCCAATTCAGTATATCCGCTCCACGTAATGTACCGTACCTCTTTCGATTTGTGATATATTACGCGGAACATTACTCTCTTCATTCGGATAGCGGCTATGCATTGGATTAAAAACCTCCATCAAACATGAAGCGATTAATCGGAAACTGAAGACTCTATACCAAATTTGGCTCAGAGACAGGTAATCAGTGAGGTCAGTTTTTCTCGTTTGTCAGAGACGATTGATACGTATTAAGACAAACTTTCCACTGCATCTGCCAGCAATAATCGGTGATCGATCAACATTTCGAGTACCTACCCCAATTTACACAAGAATGCCAAGGATCACCGCGCATGCTTTACAATACAGTTGGAAAAACTAGAGCAACACCTGGCCACAATGATGCATAAAGCACTAAAGCGGACCGGAAGTGTCGGTGAACCAGCCCCACCATCAATATTTCGAAAAGTTATGACAAAATGTTGGTTTTTGATCAAAAAATTGTAATATGCGATGGTCCTTCCAACGCATGGAATGGATTTGTAATGAAATCGAATACGATATTTTATTATGAGGCGTAACTAGGTATATTTTGAAGATGCTTTAGCATGTATAACTTTTTGCAAAAACTATTAGGAAATCATATTTTACATATAGTGGGGCAAAAGTTCGAATGGTGGGGCAAAAACCTAAAATTCTGCAAAATGTACATATTATCTCTAAAAACGATGGAATTAGTGAGAAAATTCGATCGAAGTTGAAAAAAATGTTGTTTTATCTGAATTTGGCGGAAAACTACTAATTTTTGGTGTAGTAAATTTAACCCTGATTTGGGTAAAATCCAGATCGAACTTTGAAGTGTATTCCGGTTTCAACTTCAAATATTAATTGGTTTTAGGTATTCCTATTACCAAATTGTCAATATAGTGTGCTACGGTTAGCAAAATTC
The DNA here is from genome assembly GCF_035046485.1 of Aedes albopictus. Taxonomy (NCBI): domain Eukaryota; kingdom Metazoa; phylum Arthropoda; class Insecta; order Diptera; family Culicidae; genus Aedes; species Aedes albopictus. The sequence goes on along the minus strand of NC_085137.1, from coordinate 502,056,544 downwards.
CATAAACACTAGATTCGAACTTTTGCCCCAGTGGTGGGGCAAGAGTTCGAATTAGACACACACATACAAAAAGTGTTGTAACTCAAAATTGAAAAGACATTTGGCGTAACTTTGTTCAGCAAAATTTTAGCTCATGGATGGTAGAATCACCACACGGTATTTTTTTTATATTTATCTGCTTCGATTTCATGAATAAAAATTGAATTTTCAACTAGGGTCGAACTTTTGCCCCACCTTACTCTATGTTTGGAAACTTTTGAAGATTCCCTTTGGGAAATTACACAAAAATTCCTTTGACCATTTCTTTGGAAATTGTTTTGGGAAATTTTCTGGCATTTTCGATTTTTTTGGGAATATTTTCCGCAAATTTCTTTGGAAATCTTTACAGCAATGTTTGACAAATATTTCGGCAATAACTCGGAAAATTCTTTCGGCAAATCTTTAGGAAATCCTTTAAGAAATTTATTTCTAAATTCTTTCAGCATTAGGTTTTGGAAATTTCTTTAGCAATTCCTTTGAAAATTGAATTCTTTGGGATCATACAAAACATGCCTTCGGCAATTTCTTTTGAATTTGTTATGGGAAAATTTCTGGCAATTTCAGGATATTTTTTCAGCAATTTATTTTACAATTGCAGCAATTCTCTTAGAAATGTCTAAGGAAATTTGTTAGAGAATCTTTTCGGTAATTATTCTAAAAATTTCTTCGGAAATTGGGTTGGGAAATTTGACACTTTCAGAATTTTCGGAATTATTCCTGGTAATTTCTTAGGAAATTAGCTTGGAAGTTAATTTGAGAATCATTTCGGCAATTACTTTGAAAATTCTTGCGGCAAATATTTTGGAAATCCTTTAAGAAATTTATTCCTTAATAATTTTAGCAATAATATTAGTTTCTAGAAATTCCTTAAGCAAAATGAAGCTGTCTCGCAATCGTTTTGAAAATTGTTTTCGCTATTTTTATACATTTTTAAAAAGATTTACTTTGGGAAATCTTTTGGTTTTTTTTTTGGAAATTTTCCGGCACTTTCTTGGAAATTCCTTTATTTAATTCTTGCAGGCAATACTTCGCCAAACACTTGTTACGTTTGTAATATAGTTGGTACATTGTAAAGTAGATCTAGGAATTTTCCATGAATGGCATTCTCCATTGTTACATGGAGAGTGTTACGTTTGTGAATTGTTGTGAACATTTTGTCAGTTTATTTTGTTTGTTATACTATGGTTTGTACCAGTGCTGAAAATTTCATTTCGTCATATCAAAATTCAATCACCTACAGCTCATTTTAGAAGCTGAACCTGAAAATATGGTATATGAAGAACTTGTGCGGCTAGACCAGTTCTGCAAGAAAGTCACGGAAAAACCGCTATTTTTCAAATATTTAAGGTAAATGTCACGGACTACTTTTGAAAAATGCCAAATGATATTCACCGTGAATATCATTGGCATTTTTCGAAAGAAGTCCGTGACATTTACCTTAAATATTCGAAAAATAGCGGTTTTCCCGTGACTTTCTTGCTGAACTGATCTAGCCGCCCAAGTTCTTCATATACCATATTCTCAGGTTCAGCTTCTAAAATGAGCTGTAGGTGATTGAATTTTGATATGACGAAATGAAATTTTCAGCACTGGTTTGTACACCTGTCCTGTTCGATATTCGCTCACTACGTTGCAAGCATTCTTATGAGCTACCAGTTTGAGCTAAACTTCGTATGTTATCTCACGTTCTTAATTATCTCAAATGATACTGTCTTTGTCGCCAAAGATACTCAGAAGAATGGAAGCTCTTATATAGAATATACTTTATTTCGAAATTCGCTTACAAGGTGGTGCTTGTGTTCTTTGGAGCAATAAATTTGATCTAAGCATCGTACATTATCTTCTCTCGAGTTCCATTGGATTTTTTTCGATAATTTATTTGAAAATCCTTGCAGCAATTCTTTTGAGAATATCTCAAGAAATTTGTGTGATAATCATTTCGGCAATTACTATAAAAATACTATCGGCAACTCCTTAGGGAATCCTTTAAGCAATTTATTTCTAAATTCTTTTGGCATAGGTTTTGAAAAAAATTCTTCAGCAATTCCTTTGAAAACAGTCTCGCAATCGTATCGAAAATAAATTTCGCAATTTTTTGAAGATTCCCTTTGGGAAATTACACAATAATTCCTTTGATGATTTCTTTGGAAATTGTTTTGGAAAACTTTCTGGAATTTTCGAAATTTTTGGAATATTATTTTTTTTGGTAATCTTTGCAACTATTCTCTTAGGCATATCTCAGGAAATATGTTTGAAAAATATTTCGGCAATTACTCGGAAAATTAATTCGGCAAATCTTTAGGGAATTCTTTAAGAAAATTATTTCAAAATCTTTTTAGCATTAGGGTAATTTGCCAATTGTTGCACGGCTAAAAACTCGCCTATTGTTGCACACTCCATGCTTTTCTTATGGGGTGTGCAATAATTGGCGAATTTTTAGCCGTGCAACAATTGGCGATTTACCCTAGTTTTTGGATTTTGTTATCAATTTCTTTGGAAACAGTCTCGCAATTGTTTTGAAAATAGAGTTCACCATTTTGGTGGAATTTTTTGAAGATTTCCTTCTCAAATTTTCACAAAAATTCCTTCGACAATTTGTTTGAAAATTGCTTCGGAAAATTTTCTGAAACTTTCAAAATTTTCGGAAATTTTTTAGATTTTTTTTTTTGATGATTTTGTTTTCAATCCTTGCAGCAATTCTCTTGAAAATATCTCAGGAAATTTGTTCGAGAAACATTTCGGCAATTACTCTTATTCGGAAATTGTTTTGTGAAATTATTTGACGCTTTCGGATTTTTCGGCAATGTTCGGAGTTTTTCCAGTAACTGCTATGAAAATCCTTGGAAATATCTCAGGAAATTTGTTTGAGAAACATTTTGGCAATTACTCTGAACATTTCTTCGCCATTTTTTTAAGAATCCTACAGGCATTTTTTTCTGAATTCTTTCAGCATTAGTTTTTGTTTTGGAAATAATTCAGCAATTCCTTTGAAAACTGTCTCGCAATTGTTTTGAAAATTTGTGTTTGCTGTTCAATGTTTTAAAGATTTGCTTTAAAAAATCTTTCGGTTTTTTTTTTCGATAAATTTTCCGGCACTTTCTTGAAAATTTATTTATTTAATTCCTGCAGACGATACTTCGCCAAAGACTTTGGGAACTGCTTCAGAAACTTATTTTAGCGGCAATTTCTTTGGAAAATCCTTCAACAAAGCTTTTAAGAATTCCCTCTGCAATTCCTTTCTGGTTTCTTTTGGCAATTGCTTTAATAAACTCCTTCGGTAATTCCTTAGGAAATTTCTTCGACACTCTTCTAGAATCTTCTTCACCAAATCTTACGAGAATTGAATGAGGTTTTCTTCAGCATTTTCTTTGTGAATTCCGCCGGCAATCCTTTCGACAATTCTTATGACATTTTTTCTCGAAAATGTCCTTCGCAATTTCGCTTTATTTGAGATCTCCATCTCCAATAATTCATTTGAAAATTTCTTCGCAAATTCCTTTCGGAATTCCGTCTGTTATAACTTGGGATATTCCATTTGTAGAGTTCGTAAATTACTAAAATAATTTTCCTGTCTGGTTATCCGGAACCAGAGAATTTCACTACAGTACGGCCAACTGGGAGGAACCAACGAAGAACGACGACTTGCAATTAGAATACTTTTTCAATTAACACTTTTGGGAGGGGAATTTCTGGAGACTCAAAATACACTTGTTGATCGGTTGAAGTTTCAAGTAGAAGAGAGCCAGACGGCTCGATTTATTCAATTTATACATTTGACAGCAGTGTTGCCTGCAATGCTGCGCATACGCTTACGCAGCCTTGTGTTTGCGTTAATGATTGTTGAAGACTGAAATACACTCTAAGGTGTATTCAGTTAAGATGTTACATAGTATACATTAATAATGTCTGAAAAAAGATTTACGAAGCTTTTGGATATTCCTTTGGCAATTTTTTTGAAAACTCCTTTAGAAATTTCTTGGGTAATTTTGTCGACTTTACCATTTAGGACGGGAATTGATTAGGAAATTCTTTTGATATTTGCTTTGGAAAATTATTCATAAAATGTCCTGTGATTTTTTTATGATATTTTCTTTGTAATTTCTTTTGGCGAAGTTTTTTCGGCAATTCCATTGCACATTCTTGCAGAAATTTCTATGGGATTTTTCTTTTTGAGATTGAAAATTAGAGAAATGGGATCATCTCGCCAGGGCTTTCTATTTTGGGCAGTTTTCCATTTTAATTAAGCCAAGTCAGGCCAAACATGTCTAAAGGTCCTATCTGCAGAAGAGAGGCTCTCTTTGGTTTCCCTCTCTTTCGTTAATATCTCAGCTGTGTATTTGTATTATGATTGTCTCCTTGCATTGAACGATGGTCAAAACAATCGTCTTTTGATTTGTACTGCAAAAATAGTTGAAAAGCATTGAAAATACATTGCAATAATTGAAAGAGAAAGTGAACAAAGAGAGCCTCTCAAATGCAGATAGGACCTATTGAAATGTTTGGCCTGAAGTGTTTGATACTGAGAAGGTGTGCTGGCGACATTCCACGGAAGATAAGATCTGCCGGATTCACGGTGCCTGGAACATGACCCCAAGCTTCATCATTGGTCAGGTGCTGAATCTCCGACATACGGTTTGCTACGACGATTAGCCACCTAGAGGGTAGCGAAGCCAACCAGCACTTAACAATCATCGAGTCTGTCCAGAGGTGCAGGTGACAAGAGTTCCAAGGACAGTTCGAGGCGGAAGATGCTGAAACCCTCTGGAGGGTTTCCAGAGGCGCCAATCGTGACTTTAAGGTGATCAGCCGAACAGTAACAGTGTCATCCGACGCAGTACAACGGAGGTACAGGTACGCTTCGTACGCAGCTTCCAATGCATCGCAGAACCCGTATAGCTGCACTTCTGTGCAGTCGTTGCTGACGCCAAGCCAGCGAGGAATCGATAAGGACTCCAATGCAACCATGTTCTGCTTGTATTCCGTCCGCATCGCCTGCAGAGACTCGTCGAGAGGATCATTCCAGTCGCATTTTAGGAGCCACAGCTCCTGGATAAATATTTTAGCTTGGACTACAACTGACCCAACCAGGCCCAGTGGATCGAAGAAGCAAGCAGCGTCTGAATGAATGCTGATTCCTCCGGCGTGTCTCTCCAAAGGATGTGCTGTAGATGTTGATCTTTCTCTGGAACTAGGACCATCCGATACATTTTGGCTACATAGGCGATGACGGCGATCCGGTGCTGACGGAATCGGAGAATTGTGATTATCAGATCGTTCTGAACGACCGGTCCCACTATCATATCGAAGCGTCGTTGAGCGAGATGCCTCTAGAAGTGCGACACGATGCATCAAATGCGACTCATAACTTTGCTGTTGTGCTGTCCTGTCGCAACACCGCGGATCTCCGATGGCTTGCTCTCCGTCGACTTCTTTCATTCATGTGGCCCATCAGGAGATATTCATGGATAAACTCCTTGTATGACTCCTTGAGTTCGGCGTTCAGGGCGAGCCGCTTCTCCAAGCCGATGAACCGCTTCATGGCTATTGCGCGGGACTCTCTTTGGCAGGCTTACCACAAACCGGCCTTCTTTGTCCAAAGTCGTTGTCTGGTTGAACATTTCTTCACAGTGTGTTTTTTCCACTGAATGGGTCTGGTTGACATGGCAGGTCTCAAAATCCCAGAACCTGGCGATCATTTCCTGGAGGTCCGCCGTTGAACACGTTTACTGTAATGAAGTTTCAAACGCATGGCCAGAAAAAATACTGAATTTTGCCGACAGTATTACAGAAAGAAATAAATTTCCGGAGAAAAAAGACGATTTCGTTTTTTCTCAAAGACGATTTCGTTCTAAATCCACAAAACCAAACGCAAACTGAAGGAAATTATAAAGAAATTGTCGAACAAAACTTCAAAAGAACTTTCAAAAGGAATTCCACAGATATTATTGCCAGATAAATTTAAAACAATTTGCATTTTCCAAGGGAATTTTCCTTATCATTTTCAAAGAGAATTTGTCAAATTGAATTGCCAAAAGAAAGGCAGTATTTAAGAAATCCCCAGAAAAATGCCGAAGAATATCCCAAAATCAATGTCGAAGAAATTTCCAAAATAGGAGTTTAAACATTTTTTTGATTAATTTCACCTCACTGTACTATGGAAGCAACTTTCACACTCATGCAGTTGTCACTAAATCCTCAACTGATTTTACAGTTATAGATATGCCAGTTATAGTACATATTTAGGTTTTTACGAACAATTGTTGGGAATTTGCGAGATAACACAATGAAAGTGACCACTTACCTGAAAACTTCCTGTACAGGAAGTTCTGCTAGTCTCTTCATGTCGTTCAAATTTTGTTTCAAGTCAGTTTCAAATTTCGTTTCGTGTCATCTGATGGGAGTCCGAAACACTGAAACAAGAAGGAAACTACCAATCGTTATCATTTGCTGTCAATTACATCTGCGTTACACATACATACGATTCCGATCTACTGAAAAATAAACGAGTAAGAAAGAAAGCTACGAAAAACTACAAATTTCAATAAAAAGTGCTCAACCAAAAAACACATGTATAACATTGTAGTTTCCGTTGTTTGCTACCAAGTCATCGTCAGAACATAGAAAAAACACATGTGTATAGAAAGGGAGAAAACAAATCAATGTGCTTGTTCGAAACCCATCGCTACAATCGACTTCCGTCGAGGCGATGATGCAACGACACAGAAGCTGACTTGCGTGCATAAACTGACTGTGTGTGTAGTCGTTTTCTATCGTCGTTAGAATTTAACCTTTGTTGAAAACAGAACCTTACTGGACAAATCAGTAGCGCATATTGTTCAAAGAAAAGACAAAAAAAAAAGTTGAATAAAATTTAGAGAAACAAATATACAAACTAAAGGAAACTCATACCATTAGAGTCATTATATTATTATGAGCTGTACACAAGAAACAAAACCGATTATGCATCCCAGTATGCAATAGATGTGAAATAAACAAATGAAAACCAGTTGAAGATGGGAGTGTTCTTTCGTTGTAGAGAAAACGCCGGCACCTTTACTGAAGTTTAAACCTTTTAATCGAGCGCTTTATGAAAAAGACTGCTTTCTTTCACCTACAACACCTTCGGGAAGGTTTCCATTGCTAATTATCAGTTTTTTGTTTAATATTTTAAAATCAATCATTTTATAATCTGTTCAACAATGATATAATCTGATTTCGATAGATGCTACTAAACTTGTTTGTGTATCTGTGTGCTTTATTTTTTTGTCAAATTTTCTTACTTATTCTTTTCTACTAATACTTCTACTGTTACTGTTGTGTACGACTCTTTGTTTTTTTTTCTAAGAATTTAGTTATATCGAGTCTGATTTGCACTATCCTATCAGTGGATCTTAGCTATAGTACTCTCTCCTTTCGGCTACGACTAAAAAAAGGAAGTATCCCATTCGACGTAACGGCTATTTGGCATAATGCCTTTAAATTTGGTAAAACTGGTAGATTTGGTAAAACGCTATTTGACCCAACATGAAGAACAGCCAATTGTAAAATAAGGAACATACATTTTGTTCTGCCAAAAGGGCATTATGCCAAACGGCACTATGTCGAAGTAACAAAGCGCTAAACAGGGTACTCCCGACTAAAAAAATAAACGTTTTATATAGTTTTGCGCGTGTTTTTCTATTGCCGGGTTGAGTTTCTAACAAAATGAGTATCGTATTGTTTTGGTTTGTGAAAGGAATGCTCAAAAAGAAGTTAGCTTTTCCGAGGGGTGTTGCAGGCGGGTTCTTCCGCGCCATCGTCTGCATCCTCCTCGAAGCTATCATTGCTATAGTCACACTCGCTGATGACCAGCTCACTTTTGCTATTACAATCCGGATCTAGCGCGGTCACCACTACAATCGGATGGTTCGTTTCCCACGCTCGTCTCCGTCTCGTCTGTTGCTGTCTTCTGTGCCGATCACTTTTGCTGGGCGAGTTGTACGGGCTGGGGTCATCTCCACCGCCTCGGCCACCAACACTGCAACAACTGGTGCTACTGGACGGATCCCACTGTGATATCGTTTCCGTTGCGGCGTCTCCACCTTCATCCCTTCGCCGACGTTCATCATCGTCGTAATCATCATTTCCGCCATGCTCCCCATCATCGCCATTCAACACCACCAGCAGTATCTCACTTTCTTCTGTATCACAAATGTCTTCTTCTAGTGAAGCTCCTGCGAAACGAGGCGCCGGAAAAATACGGGGAAAAACGGAATATGACCATATCACCACCACATTTCACACAAAACAGGCGAGCGGGGAAGAAAGCACCCGAAGCAATATTTCACGGAACGGATTATGGAAGAGAGAAAGAAACAAAGTAAAACAAAGAGAAGATGAAAGCGATTCAGTGTGCGTTTCTCAATTGAATAATTAGTGAAATTTCGAGCTATTTTTTTCGTTATGCAATAGTAAAGCAGTACCAAATTACCGAATAGTCTTGTTGTTGTTCAATTTTGATTTGTTACTGTGTGCGACAAGCAAAAAGGGGTGGAGCTAAGAGTGGAACAACGTCAAATGAACAAAAAAGGGGAGGGGCTTACGATACGATATTGGGAAAGATGTCTATTGGGGTGTCTCCCATCAAAATCAATGTTTGAAAAGTCATTTTTTCATGCGACAATGGCACATACCTTGAAACTTGTAAATTTGGGTGTTACCGACTGGTTTTTTCTTTTCGTCGCGAGTGGCTTTGGGGAAATTATCAGCCAAATTGCCTTAAAGTTGGTAATTTTTATTCTAATTGCCTGAAACTTGGTTGTATAATTCAGCTTGATTGGGTAAGATTTGATGTGAACTTTGAGTTCAACAGGTTAAAAAAAAACCATGACGAAGAGAACAAAACTGCCGAAAATACAAAACTTCCTCTACATTGATAAGTCAACTTTCGAAACTGTTGATTGATTGATTTGTCTTTATTTAAGAGACTTTCAGCCCTTGGCTGGTTCGTCTCTCTTCGAAACTGTTAAAAATTAACTAAATATGACCGTAAATTACTAACTGTTTACATTTTTTACCTTTTACTTTTTATCGTTAACCGTTAACATTTATATGTTTTGTTATTTCTATGACTAGGATTCAATGTTCATGAACAACTAATTACTAACTACTCAAATGTAATGTTTACTTTACAAGAATTCGTTGATTGTATTGTATATTCGAGATTCAAAAAACATAGAAAAAGAACATGTTTTTCTTCCAATTCTGAGCTACACGTTCAAGTGGTTCCCTCTTTAGTGATTCATTCCAGGACTCTGAGTTCCCGGGGTTTCTGCAGAAGTTATATTGGTGATTTCCATGGATTTCTGCGAAAATATCATACGATATTCTGCGGGAGTTCTTTCTCGAATTTCTCCAACAGATTTTTCCGGATTTTTCCAAAAGTCCAGAGATTGTCCTAATATTGTCATATCCAGTAATTTCTTCGCGATTATTCATGAGGATATTCTCAGCATTTCTGTAGAAGTTCCTGGTATTTATCCTACAGCTTCTCACATGATGTTTCTGAAATTTCTTCCAATTTTTTCATGTTTTTTTCCTAGCTTTTTTCGAATTTCTCATAGGATCTCCCTCTGACATCCTTCACCATTACTTGCATAATTCCTTCCGAGACCTCTGCCAGCTTCTTGCAGGGATTTCTTCCAGAGTTTTTTTTTACTGATTTTCTCCCGAAGTTCATCGTGGGTTCTCTCTCGGATACCATTTAGGGATTTCGATTTGAGGTCTTCCCGGAATTTCTACCAGAGTTCCTCCCGGCTGTTTTCCAATATAGCGAGGTTGCCATTCACCGCTCGTTTCATATGATTTATATTCAAATCGTATGAAACCAGTGATGAATGCAGCATGAGCGCTGAATGGCGATCTAACGGTAGCTAAATTTTACTCAACTTTCCCGACAGATTTTCTTCTGGAGTTTCTCTTGGGATTACGTTCCGGAATTCATTGGAATAAATAAGAGAATTTCTCCCGGGATTGCTTCTAGAATTCCTCCGGCGGTTTTTCCTCAGAAATACTGAAAGGAATGATGGTAGACTTCCGAGAGAAACTTTAAGCGAAATCGTCAAAACAATTAACATTCCTGGAGGATTTCGGACATGATTCCGAAACAAATTCTGGACAAAATAAAGAGAAAAATGAAAACCTATGAGAATACTTGAAAAAGTATAGAAGAATACCAGAAGAAGTTGGGGAAAAATCTCGGCAGGAAACCTTCACTTACCCCGGGCAATCTATACTTCAAAGTAGATTAGGCCTTGTGAATCTCATTAGTCGTTTTTTTCTTATCCTAACGAGTCTGTATTTGAATGTGCTTTCAGTTGTGATGAGTCAGGGACCGTATCACTACTGCAGGTTCCAATAATCACCGCTTTGAGGATGCTTTCCAGATCCTTGTTCAATTCCTGCTCGTCTAGGGACTTAGGGGAGATTTAGGGACTACACCAGTTGCCGAGAGGACAATATGGATGTCGTCCTGGGGCCACATCTGCTCCAACGCAATCTTGCCGGAGAACGTTGTTTAGACACTATAGTCAAACGGTATAGCGATGTCGATGAGGGTAACACGCTTCATACTTTTGTCGTAAGCCCCAATATCGAACCTGTTGACACGAATGAGGACGTCCGTATTGATCTCGCGATCCTAGTACAGCTTTATGCAACCATTTTCTAGAACCGGATCCGGCTGATTCTTATAGGAGGGTACAAATCTGTCGGCCAAGTTGTTCTCTAATGTAAGCTGTTAGTGTATAATCTTAGCAACTTCGTTGTGACGATCCAGGTAGACTGATCCAGGTAACACTGAACAGCCTCGATAGATTCTCCTACTGAGTTGAAATTCCTACAGTGGTCCTAGACGTCTTCGTGCAATATGTATCAACGGTAATTCTCCGTCGCAATTACCCGGTTCTGGATGGCTATCATGAAACATTTGTTTCCTAGAATAAGTCACCACGCACCAGTAACGCGTTCGACGCTTCCTTATCGATGTCCCCGAACTCCAGTTGAAGGAGGTGCGTCCCATGCAACTCCTTCTGCTTCTACGTTACGATCAACTCGTCTACGGTCTTCACGTCGCATCTTAGCCGCTAATCTTCCTGCGTCAGAAGCAGGGAGCTATAGCCGTGGTCATTTTGTGACGGTTTTGGCTTTCTACGAAATATACCCGCAGCTGCTGGATCTGGACGACACATAGTGCCTGGATATCGGTAACGCCTCTTCCTCCTACTGCGTGTGGCACGGTGACTCTCGCAATGGACGACTTGGATTGGTGCATTCGATGCTTGCTGAACTCCACTCGTACTGTGCGTTCAAGCGCCTCGAAGTCAGTCTTGGTTCACTTTACCACTGGACTGACCGACATTTGTCAATTCCAAACTCCATCCGGATGTCGTTTGCTGAACACCGACATAAGCTGCAACAGTTGATACAACCTCTGCATTGATTGCGCCAATAGCTTCAGGTCGTCCATAAATAAGGTGTAAATAATTCTTGTGCTCCTGCCCTTACTTGTCAGTTGATAGCCATAGTTGCATTGGATGAGTGCTCTGCTGAGATGATTCATTGAAAGGCAGAACTATAGAGACCTTGGAATGTTCCCCTCTTAACTCTGTGAGTTCTGGTCTACAACGGCGGTAATTTGTAGAGGCGTGTTCCACATACCCATCGCGTGCTGCACCAACACGATGACGTTCAAATCTACCGTGTACAACTGCAGTGCCTTGAGAAGGTACGAGTGCAGTACTGAATTGTTTGCTCAACTTGCTCTGCATTTCAGTGGCTTGACCTACAATGACCGTATCTATGATGACCTCATTTTCGCAGCCTTGCGTATTTTTGCGATACCCTTTTTGTTCGTCAGTCATCTCGTTGTGGGCACCTTGTTGTTGGTCCTAAATCTTCCTCGCTATTACCAACGACAGCACCTTGTACATAGATAAAACGGCACGTTATTGGTCCAAATCTACACGTTGTTGAATCAGCTATGTTTTGGTCCTTCGGCTGAAGATAAGTGAAACTCCTGGTAATGAACCTGGTATACGCATGGGGTCTTCCAGCACCATGTTGAAGCATTTCGCCGTACGCTCGTGGACCGTATTGAATTTTTCTACCAAATGTTGTGCACGAAATCGAGTCCTGATGCAGCCTGATTTCTGGTGTACCGGGTAGCCCCACGTGCATTCTGAGCGGTTACAACGATCGCGTTCATGTCTCCCAACTTCATTACACTGTCGCTCTTCTTCTGCCATTCACATTCCATCGTCGCTGTGCTAGATAGGGTCCCCCCAAAGATTTGCTCAGAACTGTATGACGTCGCCCATCTGCGGAAGGTCTTGTTATTATTGTTATTGCTATTATTATCATTATATACTTAAGACACCTTACAACTTTAGTGGGGTAGGAATTGGATGAATATTAAGAACATTTTGGTAGGATTTCCTAGCTGGATTCTTGCAAAATTGTTTGAGTAATTCCGGGAAAAATGGTAGAAGGAATAGAGAAAATTTCAGAGATTAATTAAAAAACAAAACACAAGAGAAATTTCAGAAAGAAAACCTTCGACACGTTCTCTCCCCAGGAACAGTTCTGCAAGAATTCGTACAAAAAATGTAAGTAAAAAAACGGAAATCTTGGAAAGTTCTTAGGTGAATTTTGGGTGGATCTCTAAACATAGACCTGCACGAACCTAGAAAAGTTCTTGGGATTAAAGGTATGTTTCAGAATTCACCAGCTATCCATTGCTACTACTCAAAAATGTATAAAATGTGTACTAATCATGGCATTACAGATATCTAAGGGGCGATTTCTTCACCCTTGCTTGATCGTAAAACCTGGTTTAACTATATAGATAAGCCTGGCTTACCGGTAAAGCCGAGGTGAAGAAATCGGCTCTAAGCCATTTAATTGTCATTACAATCTAAGACTTTTGAATGCGTTCGTTTAAGCGGTATCCAGATTATTTATTTCAAGGCGCATGCGTCACTTATAAACCTCAATACTTTCGACTAAAATTCGGTGTATTCTCTTTTTATGTTATTCGAATCTAGATAAGCACAAACACTATGGTTTTCAAAAACTTTCAAAAACCAAGCCACACCCGAATGTGTATACAAATAATAAATTACGATATGCGACAAGGTCAGACCTTCTCGTGTACGAAAAATCAAGCTAACAGGTTCAAGATTAATCGAGTCATATCGATCGATCGGCTATGATGACTTTTCAAACATTGATTATTTTTTAAAAGGGGCATCCTAATACGATTATTCTTCCGTAACAGCAACTAAACATTCACATTTAACTAGAGCATTAACTATAGGTGGGAAAAGGGAAGGTGGCATGGTAAAAAAACAATAAACTTCCTCAAATTTGCTTACCAGATAAAAGGGGAAACTCTGTCTCTTTTGTTTCTCTAGCACTAGACGTACTCAACGTAGGTAATTTCTAATAAGTTTCTATATGTACGATTAGATTGCTTGGCATTACTCTGATATCACACTACGGTTAGATTGTTATATGTTTTTTGTTCTGTAATTTCAGAATTCAAAACATCAAATGCAGCGTTCCAGGCGCTTTCCCGCAACAACATTTATCATTTAGAAAAAAGGGGGTTTCTTTGTCTCTTGTGTGCTTAGCAGTTTTTGACTTCCGGTTAGTATTGTTATTATTGTTTGCCTGGGTTAAAGCCTTATAAGGTGCACTTGTAGCTGTTGCTCGAAAACATGTGCTGATGCGTTGTTATGTTGATTAGCTATTTTACTTGGTACGTGGAAAGGTTCTATTTGGCTTTGTTAATAGTGATCATGTGCATTTGCAGGGGGTCCAGTTTTCTGATCTATCCTTTTGTTTTGGGAAATATTGGTTTATTACTTACTAAAAACGAAACTGGGGATATTGTTTTTTCTAATTACAAAGGTGATCAGTTGAAAATTATTGAATAGGTAGTAAACAATAAAATCAAGTCAACAGAAAGAACAGCATTGATTCCGTATCTAAAAACATGTTTACAAGATTTTTTCAATGATTTTTGTTCAACATCAAAAGGATACAGAACATTCGCTAAATCCCACCAATCTAAATAAATGTTTTGTTAAAAAACTAGCATTTGATGCAAAAAAAAAATCTAACAAGATCCTATCAATATTCCCAACAAAAGCAAATTGGTGGAATTTAGATCAATTACTCGCACTATTTCTTGTCCAACCGCAAATCGCTGCTGGTGCTAGAAATGGTGTTCAAAATCTGCGCCTTCGAGAGATCGTTCATGGCATAGCTCGGGAAGCTCATCCCCGATGTGCTGGCCTCGTTTACATCGTTCAAGCTGACCACATCGTAGATCGAGTTGAACGTGGCAAACGTGCCATCGAAAATGTTGTTCTCCGATTTGGACGATGTCAGAGAACTGCAGGGACTGGTCGAGGAAGATGAGGCGGCGTATGGGAAGGCTTCCAGGAGGAGAAGGTGAGGTGATTCGTCGTGGAACATGAGCTTTTGAGGATGTTGTTGGGGAGAAACGGACTTGGAAAGGCGGGGGCTACTACGATCGCTGCTGAGGACGGTGGTCGCCGTAGGGAGGGATGAACCTATGCCGGCTGCGGCCGAGTAGGAAGAGTTGGTCGGGGTGTTGAAGGTGCTACTACTATCGAATGGGTAGTCTTCCTCTATGTTCAAACTACTGATCGTGTTAGCGCTGCTGCTACTGTTCAAAATGGAGTAGGTACATTTGACTGGTGGTGGCGCCACTAGGCAGTCTACGTCGCAGAACGAATGTCGCGTCACGGTCGTCGTGGAGAGGTGAGGCTGATAGACCGTCCGAATGGGCAACGAGTGGGCTGCAGCAGTTTGTGTACTACAACTGCTACTGTCGCATTCTAGGAGCTTCGGTCTACTGTGACTAGTACTGATTGAGTTACTGTTATGGCTACTGACACTAGTGTTGCTGCTATTGTGGGTGAGCTTCGCGGAACTACTGGCGGAAATGGGAACTGGGTCGGAGATGATGCTACGGGAAGTAGTATTAGTAGTAGTGGTACTCATGATAGTAGAAGTAGTTTTCGTGGCGACATTGTTAGCGGATGTTTTCGCTGTTAGTATGGAGGGACCGACACAAGGCTCGGATATACGGTTAGTACTATTCTTGGACAGATGTTGGACACCGACGACACCAACCACGGGAGACGACGATGATGACACATTGAACATTGAATTACCACCGCCGTGGCTCGGGTAGAACAACGAACCGGTGGTTATTTTATTACCTGTTGCTGGGTGGTGCGCTGATCCGGGATGGCCGACTCGCTCACCATCAACCAAACTGATGCACGTGCCGTCCGCTTCTTTTAGAGATAGACTGGTGAGCCCGGTTGATAGGATGTTCACCTCTCTTCCAGGATGGTTTTCTGAAAACGGGAAAGATGTGATAAACAAAATATCTGCATCATTCGTTTGAATGATCTACTATTATGCATAGAATTTGCTAAATTACACAGGCTTATTCTGCGCGGCGTGTGAGGTGAGACGGACGGTTTCGTCTCACGTGACGTGAGACGACTAATGTAAATCAAATGGGGCGAGTCGACTTTTGTCACCTCATTCGACTCGTCTCACCTCACACGCCGCGCAGAATAAGCCTGACAGTCTGCTGCTTCAGCGAATTTCGTTCAAGAATCGTTTCAGAAAAGACTTCCGTTTTTTTTTTAAATTTCTTGTAGGTATTTTCTGAGGTATCTTTAGGAGTGTTTACTGGGATTATGCAGATATTAAGCAATTTCTTCAGCGACTCATTCAAGAACGCCTGTAGTAATTTGTTGTGCAAAAACTTTCGAAAAATCCCTGGAGGAATCTTTGATAGAATCCCAAGAGACATTTCTGACGAAAGTACAGGAATAATGTAAAAATGAATCCTTGTAGATTTTTTTGCAGAAATTCCGGAGGATACTTTACAGAAAATTCTAGAGGATTTTCTAAAAAAAAAACTGGAATAACCTTGCTGTATTTCTTGAAGAAATCCTCAAAATACAAAAGAAGCCTCTGAAGATGTTTCAGAAGGAATCCGTGGATACATTTCTAAAAGAATCCCTAAAGGAGTTTCTGAAGGAATGTCTAGTCGAATTTCTTTAAAAATCCCTGAATTCATTCTTGGAGGAATACCTAGAGGAACTCTGGGAAACCCTAGGGTGAATTCGTAGAAGAATTTATTGAGAAATTAAAAAATGAGTACCTAGTCCTCTAATAAAGTTACTGAAGGATTTTCCGAAGTGGAGTGGACATATTTCTGAAGAAATCTCTTTTGAAATATCTGGAGAAATAGCTGAAAAAATTCAATGTAGAATCCCGGACAAATCTCTTTTCGAATATTTATAGGAAATCCCGTAGAAATTCGTAGGAAATATTTTTGAAAAAATGTTGAATGAATATCTCAAAGAATCCGCAGAGGAAATGCTAGAGAAAATACACGGAAGATCTCCTGAAGGAATCCCTGTACGAGTTTCAGTAGGTATCACTGAAGGCAAAAATGCAAAAATCTCTGGAGGAATACCCATTTTCGAAAAGAATATCTGAAAATCTGGAAAAGTCCCTGGCGGAGTTTCAGATCGAATCAACGGAAACCTCCCTTGAATAAGAAATTTTTGAATTTTTAAGGGAATATCTAAACGAACCCCTGGAGGAATTTCTTACAGAATCCCTAAAAGAATTTCGGAAGAATGCTGGAGCATTTTCTGACAGAATTCATGGAAGATTTCACGAACCGATTCCTTGACCCATGGAGCCATTTCAAAAGGAATCCATAGAAAATTTCCTGTAGGAAGTCTTGGAAAAAAACTATGAAGAAATCTCGGAATTTTGAGCAAATGTTTAAAGGGATTCCGTAAG
The DNA here is from genome assembly GCF_035046485.1 of Aedes albopictus. Taxonomy (NCBI): domain Eukaryota; kingdom Metazoa; phylum Arthropoda; class Insecta; order Diptera; family Culicidae; genus Aedes; species Aedes albopictus. The sequence continues at coordinate 502,039,597 of NC_085137.1, read as the reverse complement.
AAATGAAACAGCCTTGGGCTGCAGATCTCATTATTAAGACACTTAACCTTATCTAACTTCGAGGAAGAATTTCTGAAGACTCTTCCAGAAATTCCCCCTGGAGATTTTTTCAACAGTTCACTCAGAGGATTTCGCCAGTAGATTCCTCTAGCGATTCCTTCAGTAGTTCCCTCTGGGGATTCCTTTTGTTTTTTTTTCTGGGAATTCCGGAACTGCTGGAATTTCTCCAGATGATCCCCCGTCGATTTTTCACAAGTTTTTCAGAGGGTTTTTCCAGGTGTTCTATCTCATGAATGTTCCAGGACATCTTCAGAAATTGTACTAGATTTTCTCAGAAGTTCCTTTTGAGGATGCCTTAGGATTTTCAGGAGTTCCCTCTTGGGATTTCTCCTAGAATATCTCGGGGGATTCCTGCAAGAGTTTCCTTTAGGCATTCCTCTAAGGGCATTTATCTGAGAATTCCTTAAGAAAATCCCTACCGGGTATTTCCGAACTATTTGTTCCTTCCAGGATCCTTCAAAAATCTTCAAAAGTTTGTTTCAAGAATCTCCCAGGGTTTTCACTGGCAGATTCCTTCTGAAGCTTCTTCCAGAGATTTTTACGGGAGTAGAGTTTATCCACCTGGGGAATCCTCCAAGTGTTTTTTTTTCTTGAGATTTCTGCAACAGTTCCCTGTTTGGTTTCCCAGAATTTCCTTTTTTGGAGTTACCTCGGGAGATTTCTTCAAAAGATTCATATGAGTATTGCCTTAGGAGTTCTTTAGAAGTTCGTTCGGAGGGTTTCTCCAGAAATTCCTGGTAGGAATTATATTTAGAGCTTTTGTTACGTTCCTGCTAAAGCTTATTCACGCAATTCCTCTTGGAATTCTTGTTATCGATTCTACCTCATAGAGATTCCCATACAAAAGTAACTACAACAGGAATTTTCAGAAGCAACTCCAGAGGATAACCCCAAAGGTAATTCCTGATAATTGATTGCATGCCATCGCATACGCTTGATTAGCTATATAGAACTTGAGGATTGTAGGACTTTAGGAACTAGTGCAAAATTAAGTGTTTCGGTTAACATGGAGGTGTTTCAAAGAGCTTCACATAGACAACCTTGTTTTTGAAAGATTGTTATGAATATGCTGTCTTTTGTGAATTCAGGGATGTTCTTTTTGTTTTAGTGCAAGAAGGTTCTTAATTTATTTTAGTGCAAATAGGTGATGTTCCGATAAGCTTCCTTTAGAAAATAATGATTTTAAAATGATTTATAGGAAAGTACGGTATTTAAATAGCATTGCTCATGAAAATACTTAGTAATAGTTAAATAATTTATTCCTACCACCTCAGAATTACATCCTCACCTTTCCTCAGAATTACATCCTTGAAAAAAAAAACAATCAAAATTGGTTCGAAAATAACGAAACGAATGAGAACACCGAAAACTTTTAAATGTATGCACGTTCTAATGTGCATATCAATTGTGTTCGGGTCAGAATTTCGGATCAACAAACCGTTTTTGAAAATCAGCCGTTTTACGTTATGGCAGATCAAAAATTTAAGTTTGATTTCCCTCCTTCCTGGCTTTCCTGCCTACTTTCCGAAGGGGCAACGCAACCACAATTTTGGCCACAGTGAGCTCAACTTTCTACACTGTGCCGTTGTTTCTGTCCCGTCGTGTGCGTCTACCTAATCTTATATTCGAGCGGAGTCTCCGTCCTACAAACTCTCCTGTCCTGCTAGTCTGGGTCCTGGAATCGGTAACAAGTTCACCGTTGCTCAACGAATGCTACGGATTAATTTTACATGTAAATAGTGGCCCGTTGAATTACATAATTTGGTCACACTTACTATCTCCGAATGTTAAACGGGCCTATCTATCACCTTTTGTGATTTTACCACTCGCGAAACTTATTTAAAGTGAAGCTTAGCTCCAACAAATTTCAATTCAAAAATAACTTCTTTACACTTCTCAAACTTCTATACACAAGGATTTCATTTTATTTACGCTACGCTACTTCTTCTGTTATTATTTACAATTTTAGGTTGACGTCTTTCCTTCTTACTCACTCCTGACATTTATGCTCCTGTCATTTTGACGTCTGTTAACCGACACTTACATCGCTGCCTCATCGTCCAAATCATGCCGCGTGGTAACCGGCTCTCGTGCAGTGCTGCCAGAACAAATTGAACACCTCAAGTTCTCCATACAAACTTTGGTCATAAACTGTGAAGGCCCGGTCCAATATTTTTCAAAAATTCTTTCACTGTGACACTTCTCGGTTCCCAAACCCATGTTTTTTTCTCATCCCATAAAAATAGTATTGAACGGTGTATTTAACCCTAAAAGGGATACCTTCATGGCCTCAGTTTCGTCACCTCGCTGAGTGTGTTCCATCAAAGACGAGCTCTGAAAGGCGCCTGGGGTCCAATGGACCCCAGGTATTCCTTTTAGGGTTAATCAGATGTACATATAAACACACTTTTACTTCTGTGCATACTTTATAGGTTTTGAGCGAATTTCTGAATTATGTTCAGTCTTAATGTAAATCTATTCTGAAAAAAATCAAAGATTTCTTACCATCCGATCCCAGCTCATCGTCATGCGACAGTGGACAAATATCATCATCCAACATCTCATCCGGATCAATAAACGAGTCATCCATGTGTGCGTTTTCGTCGTCATCTTCCCCATCTACGTCGTCCACCATCGAAAGGCTGTGCGGCGAGGTGGACAGTCCCGTTTGGCTGGAGCAGATGTTCGGATCTACGTAGTACTTCTCCGGATTGGTTTCGTACGGTTCGCAGGGGATAATTTTGGCAAAGTTGAACTGGGATGTATTAATTTCCTGCGTCATCCATTCCGTTTCCAGCAGTTCTTTGATGGTGATTCGAGTTTTCGGATTTTTGTCCAGCAAGGAGAGCAAAACGTATTCCAGTTCTTCGCTGATTTCATGCGGAATGATCAATTCGGACTGCAAGATTTCCTCGACATCCACGAAAGGATTTTCGAAGAACATCAGCACGTACAGCGTCACACCAAGAGCCCACATTTCCAGTTCCGGTCCGGAATATCGATTACCCGCCAACACTTCCGGACTGCAGTACTCGGTCGTGCCATAAAAGGTAGAGAACAGCTGTCCCTCCTGCACGAACGTGGCCGATCCGAAGTCAATCAGCTTGATATGGAAATTATGATCGATGATAACGTTCTCATCCTTGATGTCCCGATGCAGAATGTTCAACGAATGCAGGAAAGCGACCGCGTTGGCAATCTGTCGGAATATCAAACAGCCCAACTTCTCGGTCATGACGGGTCGTCGATCGATAAACTCGAACAGATCCATTCCGGAACCGTGAATTTCCATCACCACCTGGAAGAACTTGTCGTTTTCGAACCAATCGAACATATTGACAATGTTCGGATGCTTCACGTGCGTCAACAGGTACACTTCCATTGGGATCTCCCGTTTGTCGTCCGTCGTTATCATGAACTGGGGAACGAGCTTCTCCTTCAGGATAAACTTCGATATCACCAATAACCTGGAAACCAGCAAGAAAATGTATGCTTATCAAGCTACATCAAGCCTGTTCAGTAAAACCACACTTACCTATCCGAATTCCGATAACTCAACTTCACGTACCCGTATGCACCCTTCCCGATGTGCCTCACCAGCGTGTAGTACTTGCTGTACTCCCCGTGAGTCAAATCCTCATCGCACTGCGACATCCGCGAAACCGAACTCGGTCGTTCCGAGTGCTGCGCCGCTGCCGTATTTTTGATCGCCTGCCCAAGCGAATTGTCCACCGTACTGGTGATACTGTTGAACGTCAACGTCAGATTCTGGTGCTTGTCCTCGTCCTCATCCAGGTTGTTGTACGACGAGTCCGGATCTCGGCTCACCCAGATGCAGTAGACCTTCCGGCCGCAGGGCAGCGTCTGGTTCGAGATGGTGTACAGAATGTCGATCACATTGCCATCGTAGTGAATGGCCTCTCCACGATACTTCCCATCTGAGTAGATTGATCGCCGGGGTCCAACCGGGACCGGGAGGGTTCCAACCGCCGAATGTCGCTTCTGCTGATCCGGAGTCGACGTGACCATCGTCTTCGCCAACTCGTAGGGTTTGATATATCGAGGCGTTGTAACGGTCGGAGGAGCACTCAAAGGGGCGGAGTAATCTTCGCTGGTGGAGTGTTTCAGCAGCACCGAATTGATGTCCTCGGATGTGTAGAGTTGTTCCTTGGAAGGGCTTTCGGCGGAATTGTTCTTACCACCTAGCAAATTGAGGCATTCGTTGACGGGTGTTAGCAAATCACAATCGACCAAATTGGAGCAGTCCTCCAGTGCCGGAGGTTTGGTGAGAGTTTCCCTTGTTGAAGTAGCAACTGAGGTTGCAGACTTCAATGCATTACAACTAACCGATCCGGACAGATTGGCATAATTTCGGTTGTTTTCGCTATTACTCTCCAGATAGAGCAGGTTTTCCGGTACAGAACTGACAACAATTGCGCTGAGCAGTCCGGAAGCTTCCGTTGCCTCAGCTTTATTGGGCGATTTCTCCTGGGTAATGGCATGTTCTGTTACAATATTCGAAGATGCAGAACAAGATGTTGCATCGGTCCGATTGTTACTCGTGGAAGTCGTTGTGAAGTCTAAGCATACCTAAAATAAGTGAATGGGTGAAGTTCACTCTAGTACAATGTCATGAATTTTGTTGAGATAGACTGCAGTAGTTCTAGAAGAAATTCCAATAGGGATATTATCATTGGCGTAGCTAGAGGAGCTAGAGGAGGAGGAATTCCTGGAAAAATCCCTAGAGGAATTCCTGCAGGTATGCCTGGAGTAAATCCTGTAAGAATTCCTGGAGGAATTTCTGAAAGGAAAAATTCTAGGGCAATTATGAGAGCAATCACTGGAGAAATTTCTGAAAAAATCGCTTGAAGAATCGCTTAAGGGAGTTCCTAGACAAATTTATGGACGAATCGTTGGAGGAGGTTCTGGACGAACTCCAGGAGCTAGGAATTCTTGGAGAAACCCCCGCAGCAATTCCTGTAGAAATCCCTGAAGCAACTCTTTGAGGAATCGTTGGAGGACATCCTGGAGGAACTTCTGGGCATGAATTAGGGATTTATGACATGAATAAGATGAATTCCTAGAGAAATCTCTGGAGGAATTCCTGGATAAATTCGTAGAGGATTGCAATTCCTAAAAGAATTCCTGGAGGAATTTCTGAAGGAATACCTGAAGGAAACCCTGGAAAAATGCCTGGAGGAATTCTAGGAGAAATTCCTGGAGTACTCCCTGAAGAAATTCCTGGATGAATTCCTGTAGCAAACCCTGGAAGAAATCCCTGGAGGATTCCCTGAAGGAAATCTGAGAGGAATCTCCGGAAAAAATTTCTGACGAAACCTCTTGAGGAAATCCTGGAGGTATCCTTAGAAACATTTCTTAAGAAGTTCTTGGAAGAATTCCTCTTGGAAATATGCCTGAGGAATCCCTTGAAGAATTGCTGCAGGAATCCTTAGAGGAATTTCTGGAGAAATTCTTGGAAGAATTCCTGGGAGCATTCATGGAAAAATCCCTGGAAGAATATCTGAAGCAATTTCTGGAGGAATCTCAGGAGCCATGCATGGAGGAACTTCTGGACAAATTTCTGGCGGAAGCCCAGGAGGAGTTCCTGGAGAAATCCTTAGTGAAATTCTTTGAGAAATTCTTGAAGCAACTCCTAGAAAGGAATCTCCTGGTGGAATCTCTAGAGGAACTCTGGGAGGGACCTCTGGTAGAATTCCTGGAGCAATCCCTAGATGAATTCCTTGAGAAATCTCTGGAGGAATTCCTGGATGAATCCTTGGAGGATTCAACAAATTCCTGTAGCAAACCCTGGGAGAAATCCTGAAGGAATCCTTCGAGGAAATCAGGGAGGAATCCCTGGAGAAATTTCCCTGGAGAATTCCTGGAGGAATCATTTGAGAAATTTCTGAAGAAATTCTTGAAAGAATTCCTGGACGAATTCTTGGAAAAATCCCTGGAGGAATCCCTGAAGCAATTTCTGAAGGAATCTCAGGAGGAATGCCTGGAGGAACTTCTGGATAAATTCCTGGCGGAATCCCTGAATGCATTCCAACAGAACCTCTAAAGGAATTCTAGGAGGAATCCCTGGAGAAATTTCTGAAAAAAATCCTAGATAAATTCCCAAGAGCAGAGGAATTTCTGGAGGGATTCCAGGAGGAATTCTTGGAGGTACTTCTGGAGAAATCATCGAAAGAATTCCTGGAGGAAGCTCTGGAAAAATCCTAAGAGGAACCCCTTTCAGAAGAAATTCCTAAAGGAAGTAAAACGAAAATCGCGTTAAGTACTGTTCCTTTGAATTCCACAAAGAATTTGCATCCCTTGACAGATACGTATTTCGACCTTACAGTTGAGGTCGAAATACGTATCTGTCAAAGGATGCAAATTCTTAGTGGAATTCAAAGGAACAGTACTTAACGCGATTTTCTTTTTACTTACAGATATTCCCCTAACAAGCCCAGGTTAACCATCATCCTAAAGGAATTTCAGAAATAATCTCTTGTAGAAACATTTCTTGATAAACTCCTAATTTCCCGGAGAAATCCCTGGAAAAATTCCAGGAGCAATCCCTGAATAAATTCCTGACATAATTTCTAGAGGAATCCATGGAGGATTTCCTGGAAAAAATCCTTGAGAAATTTCTTTGGGAATTTCCGAAGGAATTCCTGGATCAATTCCTGGATAAATCTCAGGAGCAATTCTTGAAGAAATACCTGGGGTAATTCCTGGCGGAATTCTTTGTAGAATTACTGGAAGAGTTATTGGAGACATTTCCTGAAGAAATCCTTGAAGGAAAATCATGAGGAATCTCGGGAGCAATGCAAGAATCCCTGAAGGAATTTTTGGAATAATTCTTGGATAAATTCTGGGAGAAATTTCTGAAGGAATCCCTAGAAGATTTCTGGAGAAATTGTTGTAGTTACTTCCGAAGGAATGCCTGAAGGAACTCCTGGAGGAATATCTGAAGGAATTCCTGGGGTAATTCCTGGTGAAATTCTTGAAGATATTCCTGGAGGAGTCCCTGAATGAAATACTAGAGGATTCCCTATAGAAATCCCTGGATGAACTCTTGGAGGAATGCCTGGAGAAAATCCTGGAGTCATGCCTGTAGGAATCTGTAGAGAATTTCGTTGAGAAATCTCTAGAGGAATTGCAGGAGGACTCCCTGTATAAATTCCATGAGAAATCCCTGGAAGAATTCCTAGAGAATTCCCTTGGAGCAATGGAGCACTTTCAGGAGGAATCCCTAAATTATTCCCTGGATGAATCTCTGGATGAATCTCTGGAGGAATTCCTTGATGTATCTCTAGAGAAATACTTGTACGAATCTCTTGGGGAATTCCTAGAGGGATTTCTGGACGAATCCCTGTAGGATTTTTTAGAGGAATCCACGCAAAAATTCCCAGAGGAATCCTGGAAAAATTCCCGGAGGAATTTTTGGAAGAATCCCTGGAAGAATTCTTGGAGGAATCCTAGGAAGAATTCCTGAAGAAATCCAAGGATCAATTTCTGATGCAATTCTAGGAGGAGTTTCTGAAGAAATCCCACGAGGAAGTACTGAAGAAATCAAAACTGTGAAGAAACCGTTGAAATTCCTGAGGAAATCCTGAACGTATCCTAAAAAGAGTACGTTGAGGAACTCTTGGAGGATTCATTGTAGCAGTTCCTGAAGGAATCCCTGGAAGAGTTCCTGAAAAAAAAACAGGAGGAATCTTGGAAGCAATCCCAAGATGAATTCTTAAGGGAATCTCTTAAACAGTTCCGGGAAGAAGTCTTGGATTCATTCTTGGAGAAGTTTCTTAAAGAATTCCAGGAGGAATTCCTGAAGGAAGCCCAAGAGAGTTCTTGGAGGCATTTTTAAAATAATCCTGGAAGTTGTTCCTGAAAGAATCATAAAAGGAATTCCCGGGTGAATCCCTGGAGGAATTCTAGGCGGAATTTGTGAAGAAACCCCATGATGAATCCCGGGAGCAATCCGAACAGGAATTCCATACGAAATCTCAGGAGAGATTTCGTAGTGAATTCCTGGAAGAATTTCTGTAGGATCTGAAGAAATCCAAGTTTGCAGTAATTTCTGGCCGAATTATTGAAGGAATACTTGGATGGACTTCTAAAGGATTTTTGTACACAAATTTTTAGAAATTCCTGGATTTTTTTAAAACTCTAGTTAAATCTTCTGAAAGAATTTCTGGTTGAGATTCCTGCAGAAATATTTCGAAAAATTCCAGATGGACCTATTGGAGCAATATCTAGCGGAAAAGGGAATATGTGGAGAAATCCCTGAAGAAATCTCTGAAGGAATACCTGCAGCCATACCTTATAAGATCTCTGGACGAATTCCTGAAGGAAACCTCGAAAACAGTATTTGAACAATTACTGAAGGAAGCTCTAAAGATATCCCAGGGCAAATCCCCGAATAAATGTGTGGTTGAACCCCTAGATGAATTCTTGAAAGAATCTCTGGAGGAATGCAGCAAACTATGGAAAAAAATCATGGAGGAATTGTTTAACGAAACTAGAAACAAATCTAAACAAGTAATTTTGATTCCTCAAAACTGCAATGCTGATTTGCATATACACATAACGAGCGCCGACGCCGCTTAAAAGTCATCTCAAGTCAGGCCCTGGGCCCCCTCAAGAAAAAAATTCTAGCTACGCCAATGGATATTATATTGCAGATCATTGCATATTTCTTCCAGTAAGATGGAGAAGCTGGAGAAGCATTTGGAAGATTGTCTTAAATCCCTTATTGACAGAAACTTGTGTGGGAATAATCAACGAATGTAAATGCCGTATTACAAAAAAAAAAAATATTCGTAATCAGCTAACTTTACTGAAACTTTGGGTGCTGCATGCATTTAGCAACACAAATTTAGATTTTTACCCTTCCTTATTTGCTGAAATATCTTGCAATTTTAACAGATATTCAGCAACGTTGTGCTGAAATTCAGCAATATTTTGCTAAAATTCAGCAATTTGTATTCCTTGTACATTAGCATATAGCATTATCGTACTTGCCACATAATGGAAGAATGTAAAAAGGTCAATTTGCAAAGAAATTTCTAAGCTAATAACTGACGAAGTGGTCATAGAATACGAGGCTTTGCCCAGCTGGGACTTTAATTGATCAAACCCGGGCCCTCTACTTCTCTAGAGGGCATCCGTTTAATAGTACGTCACGCTAAAAATGGGAATTTTCAACTCCCCCTTTTGTACGGGATTTTCCTATACTCAATACATGGCTTGTCACACTTTTTAGAATCCCCTCTAAGCATGACGTACTTTATGGATGCCCCCTGGGAAAAAATATCTTACCCAATAATCCCCAAATTTCTTACCTTTCTCGTTTCCTTCACCGGACTGCAAACCACATCCGAACTGCCCTTCATGCTATTGATGGCATTGTGAATGAACTCCTCCTTGTTCTCAAAGTCCACGTGATCCGTCTCCGTTTCCGATTCGTCATTGTCCAGCGACGAGAGCGTTGCATTCCGACTGCGGTTCATAAACCCGAGGTAGTCGCACTCCTGGCCAAAGTTCGGCAGCAGCTTGGTAATGTGCTCGCCGATGATCTTGCTCTGGGGATATCCGAACATCAGCATCGAGAAGTGATGGTTGCACGATTCGATGACGGAGTTCTCGTCGATCACGATCAATCCGGAGATGTTAGTAAACACCCAGATGGTAATCACGTACAACTGACTCGGATTCGATAGACCACTGTCAGTGGTATCCGTTCCGGAGTCGTGGTGGGAGATCATCAAACAGAGAGGAAAGGCCACTCCTTCCGCCGTTTTTCCGGTTGCTTTCTGCTTCCGGATGTGCTTGGCGATCATGCTATTGTCCGCGTCGGGCAGCTGAATGGCCGGAATCAGCAGGGAAACATCCATTCCGTTGAATTTCTCTATCGAATCTAATTGGAACAACAATAACGCTTCGTAATCCCCGGAAACAACATATCCGCTCTTATCCACCAGCAATTGAGCGACTCGCCTCTCCACAGGTTCCGCCACAGCCAAACACCTTGATTCGCTATCGATCTGCCTTACCCACAACGAAACGGCCACATTCCCGCCAGACTTCGTACACAGCTCAACAACTTTACCGCTCAGAATAATCACGGTCCCATCTTCGCTATTCAGCTGTCCCTCGGCCAGCGCAGAAACATGCATCTTGTTCTTATTTGGCAGCAAGTTGGCAAACTGCATTTCGCACAGCTCCTTGGAACTGTACCCCAACAGATCGCATGCATTCCGATTCACGATCAGAATCCGAGACGTTTTGCTATCGATCGTGAATACGGCCTTGTTCGGGTTGATTCCACTCTTCGGCAGACGTCCAATCGACTCGGAAGTCGAAGCCACGTAGGAATTGTTGTACGGCGAATTGACCCCATGCGAGAGGCATCCTCCCTTGGGACGGAACGCCGTGAAGCGCAACCCGTTGGCCCCATCCACACGGACCCGGTCCATCAGGGCCGATCGTTGGTGTTTGGCTTTTCCGGTGGTGGCCGCCGCAGATGGCGCAACTCGATGGAAACGTAGCGGAGTATTCAGCGGCCAGCGCTGGTCTTCATCCCGGTGATGGCGACGGTGACGTTCCCGGAGATTGGTTGTGATACGAGGAAAACTTTGGTTCACTTCGAAGGAATTGCTGAAGAAACTGCGCCAGTCGGAGTCCGTGCCGGAACCGATGAGTTGGGTGGGCCTGTGAAGGAGGAAATTGAAGTAGATAAGTTAATTAGGGGTAGCCGGGGCATAATGAGTAGCTTTAATATTTAGTCACCAAATCATGTAAATTAATCAAAATTAATGTGTAATTTCAACGTACAATCAATCTTGTACCGACTTTTCGAACCCTCTAAGCAGAATACCCTCTTAGAATGAGTGTAATCAATTTCGTACCTTTTAATTCCGCCCTATGCTGCCCATGATCGCATATCAGTACCATCTTTGCTGGGTTTCCTATTCTGCCGTGAATCGCAAGTCAGTCCCATATGTAAAAAGTAGGCATTGAGAAAATGGCCTCTGAAGTTTTCAAATTCGATTTCTATGTGAAACTCTAAAAAATCGCCATGAACTGAAAACTTCTGCGATCATCATGAAACTTTCACACATTGCTTCAAACATTAAAACGTAACAGTGAAAAATATAAAACTGGCTAAAACAATGTTAGGTTGTGTACTGGAGGGTACACTAGCTCGTAATGGGACTGACTTGCGATTACATTTCGTTATGGGACAATCTGACTTGATGTTGTTTTTCAATTTTACTGAACAAACTATATATTTTTATTCATGCAGCTGAAAGATCATCCGAAGAAAGATCGAAAACGGCCATTAACTCATTTTTGCCCAAAATGCAGATGGGACTGACTTGCGATTCACGGCAGTACTCATATGGGACAATTATGCGATCATAGGCAGTATGTTGCTTATCCTTTGACAGATACGCGTATTTCGACTACACTAAGAAATAAAAGTATACACGGAATTACTATTATTTATGCATTTTGTATCCGCATCTCCCTCACTCTCTTCCTGTTTTCATGCTATCTTGTGCTTCGCCTGGGTTGGCGAAACACTTCTCTTCAACCCAGGCTAAACGGCAGATAGCATGAAAACAGAAAGAGAGTGAGAGAGATGCGGATACAAAATGCATAAAAAATAGTAATTCCGTGTATACTTTTATTTCTGAGTGTACCACTTGTAATCTTCCTCAGTGTCACTTATGGATAACTGACACTGAGGAAGATTACAAGTGGTAGTCAAAATACGCGTATCTGTCAAAGGATAAGCAACATAGGGCGGAATTAAAAGGTACGAAACTGATTACACTCATTAAAAAAAGTACAATCAATGTTTATAAAAAGGCTCAAATCATAAACTATGTTCCACTGCAAAGATGTTCATCTGGCTAAGCGTTGGCCGGTTAGTATTATTATTGAGAAATTCTCCTACCAAATGATGCTGGGGTGATAATCTTGGTTCAGTGAAAGGGTACAAAGTTGACCTCTTTTGCAAAATCGTTCAAATTTTTGATAACAGCTTATCCGAAAAAAAAATCGGTTCGAAATTATCTCACTACGTCCCATTCAGGATTTCTTCCACAAATTTCTATTTCTACAAATCTCTACAGGGATTTATTCAAGATTCCCCCAGAATGCCTTTAATGATGTTTCAGCAATTGCTTCAGAGGTTCTACAAAAATCCACCAATAATTGTTCCAGGGATTCCTATACGGATATCTCCAGGAATCCATCTCGGGATTTATGAAGGAACTCTTCTGGTTTTTTTTTTCAGAAACTAACTCAGGAATTCTTTCAGTAATTCCTCCCGAGGTTTCTCCGGAAATTCTTCCAACAATTACTACCGAGATTGCTTCAGGAATTCCACCAGCGATTCAACTAGCGATTCAACCAGGAATCCCTAACGGAGTTCTTCCAGGAATTCCTCCCGGGATTCAGATTTATGAAAGAATAGGTTTTGACATATGGAACTTAACTAACTTTGCCCAGTGCTTTTTAGAATATTATATTGTTTGATAAATCTCATTTAACCTTTAAAAGAACAAACACGTTTTTGTAAACAAAGTCTTGTCTCGATGATTTGGATAACTATACAATACATGTCCATGCACATTCAGGAGGGTCTACTATAGGCAGTCGGCAGCGAGGCAGATAACATGTTCCGTAATCACAATTGAAAGCAATTCCAAAACAATAGAATCTAATGTGTAAGTCACTGCTCAAAGAACAATATGAAAACATAAGAATCTTCTGTATCACAATACAAAACGATACCCAAACCATTGGATTCAATGTAAACACAGTACAAACAGCATGTTCTGTTTCACAATAGAAAATTATTCCAAAATAATTGAATCAAATGTGGAACCATAAATAAAATCACTACTCAAAACAATACGTTTACTGCGCATTTAATTGTTTCAAACAATTCGAAAACATAAGAATCTTCTGTTTCACAATAGAAAACCATCCCCAAACCATTGAATCTAATGTAAAATCACAGTTCAAAACAGCCAGTTCTCGGCATATTTAACAGTTCAAAACAATACAAATACATAAAAATCTACGGTATATTTGATTCCACGTATATGTATTAACAACATTTCATTTACATTAGAATCTTCTGTTTTGCGAAAAAACTTGTATGGAAAAAAGTCGTTTTTTGTATTGTTACGATACTTAACAACCTATACAATTCAATGTGAAATGCTCATTCACATTTGGTTCTATTGTTAGAAACATTTGATTCTATTGTTTTTTTATTGTTAATGTTATTTTCACATTGAATTCTATTGTGAGAGCATGGTTTTCAATGGTACTGTTACATTAGAATCATATGTTTTTCTATTGTATTTTTTATCCGGGATCCTTTGCGTGGCAAATGCTTTAGTTGCAGGTTCCGTATTCCATCTTGGCCGGGTGCTTTCCGACATTTCATCTGTTTAAAAACTGTTCTTATTTCACCAGGCTTACGGAATGTTGAAGGATCCTCGTTGACGTTTTCCATTGTCGCAATTTCTTCTACGGAACGATTAACTGCTTCTGTCGTAGCCGAGTCTCCACGCAGAGTATTATTATGTGATGCAGAGAATGCTTCGCTAGGACGTTGGCTTTTTCTGCATTCGTTACCAGGAGTTTGTTTCCGCTTTTCAGGGGAGGTTGGTATTTTACCGTGTTCCGGAGGTTACGGCTTATCTTCCAAAGTTTGTCACTGCTGTTGGTTAGATTTCGTAACGTTGTTTCAAAATTCGTATATTTGAAGATTGCACATTCTTCGCGAATTCGGTTGTCCAACTCGTTGACCACTGCATTAAGATATGGGTCCCTGGTACGGTAGTATTGATGCCGGCGAACGTTCCTTAGGCGTATAAGCAGCTTTATGTTTTCCGGTAACTCCTGTTTACGAGTGGTGCGTGTGACTAGTGGAACTGAAGTACTCTCAGCTTCCATCATTACTGAAGAAAACAGTGCTACAGCTTCGTCGATTTGTTCTTTTGTGTTTAGGTTGTTGATAATAGGTGAGTTGATGTCAAGACTTCCATGCACGACGTTGCAGAAGTTGTGCCGATCAGCATGACGATAGTTCCGGTATTGTAGTACTTCAAAATGAAACGACGAATTCGTATCAATGGTAAATACTACGGGAAGGTGATCCGTCATTCCGATCCGGTTATTCGAAAACACCAGATCTAGAGCAGATGGCCGCTCTCTGCCTTGGGGGATCCGCGTGAACTTTTCAGGGTGATGTACGAAGACGTCACGATTTTCGCATTCACTAGACGCCCAGCTTTGTTCATTTTGCTGCAGTTCCATGATCTGTGACGAGCGTTCAGGTCTCCAATAACAAAAAATGGGTCATCGAAACGGACGAGTCGCCGAACATCTTTTTTGAACTGATTCAGAGTACGGGTGTTTGAAGATCCTGAGAAGTAGGCAGCAATAATACAAATCCTGATTGAATCCGTTTCAACTGTAATGCCAGCTGTTTCAATAATTGATGTTTGCAGCTTCAGTTGGTTGAATTTTAAAAGACACTAGGGTAGAAGCTTCAGTTTTGGCCAGTCCGGAGTTTTGGCCATAGTGCGGTATTGACCCTGTTGCGATCTAAATCGGCATAAATTTATTTTTTACTAGTAGATCCTCAGTCGACAGTTCGCTCTCGTACACGGTAAAAAATCTGCACTGTGATATAAACTGATTGGTACTTGAATTCGCACTACTGTTCAATCAGTTTGTTATCAATTACATATCATTTGACAAAGAACATCCAATGCCTCTTCAATTTTAATGTAACTTCACATCAATTTGTTGTTGACATGTTTTGATTTCAAAATTAAAATCAAAAAAAAAATGTGTACAGCCGCACCCAGATTCGATACCAGGACCTTTAGAGTCACGATCGACTATTTTACCACTACACTACTTCACATCTGTTAGAGAGGTGCAAATCGAAGCGAAGCACTTTCTACCGCCTGTCATCTATATTTACTTTCATGCTCAAAACAGTCATTACCAAATCAACAACTTTTCACTTTGGATCGTATTGCTTTTTACAGTAGTGCAAATCGAAGGGATTTTCTGTTGATTTCTCTGGTGGGTTTGTTTTGGTCCTCAAATCAACACTGACAGCATTGCGATCTCAAAGGAAAAGCACTTCTGATCATGTTGATTACGACATTGAATAGTTAAGGGATTTTTCCCTTACATCTAGCGTGCAGAATTTTTACCGTGTAGCAATCAGAAGTCTATTGTTTCGCTCCGCGTGCGTCTGTTTACCTTTTTTTTTTTGCAAGTGAATCCCACGGGATACTTTCTGGTATTGCACCAACCCCAGCACCAGTTTGGACCTAAAAACTATAAGAAAGTGTGACTACAGTTCTCCGCCGACCGCGGTCAATCGTTATTAGTGGCCTCAATCGACGCGAGTGCAAAAATCCTCGGTTAAATCGTTCGCAAGCAGCGGCTATTGAAGCTGTGCAGTGTACACTGTGGTTTAGAAAGGCGTTAACGTGCGGCTGAAGTGAATGGTATAACCAAATACATCTATTTTGTTCAGTGCATTTCTTTACTCATTCGTGTGTGTGCAAAAGCCTCAAGTGTCTGAAGTAGTTCCAACAGATCTACCCGGTGTGCCCACTATGGAGTGGGAACCGGATCCCTTCCCTCCCATTGGAGACCAAGGAGGCGGACATTCATCGAATCTTTTTGATGGCGAATTTGCTGGAGCGCTGTTGCCAGGGTATCTCGACAAAGATGGCACGAAGGGCCCTATTCAGGTGCTCCGTATGAAGGCAGTCCAGGGAGTGTTACCGCAAAACCCTTTCGTACTGCGTAAATCAGTGGAAAAATGCGTGGGTATGAAAATTGATGGCGCTTTTCCTGAAGGCAAGGAGGGAATCTCGTATGTGCTGAAGATCAGAAGTGCGAATCAAATCAGCAAACTAAAAAACCTGACAACGCTCACCGATGGAACCGGGGTCGAGGTTACCGAACACCCTACCCTTAACACCTGTCGATGCGTCGTGAACTGCAGAGCCGTAATTGATATGCCCGATGACGTTTTGGAGAATGAGCTGATGGACCAGGGTGTGAAAGGTATTCGTCGCATCACCAAACGCATAGGAAAGGACAACGTCAACACGCCTACTATCATTTTGACAATCGCAGGTACCATTATTCCTTCTCACGTTGACTTCGGTTATATTCGATGCAATGTTACAATTGTTGGTGCTTTGGACATACCAGTAGGAGATGCCAACAAACACATCCAACCTGTGGCACATGTTCCAAAGATCACGCGATTGATAAAGAGAACCCCTGCCAAGCAGAAACATACTGCAAGCGTTGCGACAGACACTCTCACTCATTGTCTAGCCGAAAATGTCCGGTTTTTGTCAAAGAAAACGAGATTCAAAGGATTCGTGTCAATCGTGGCATTTCGTATCCAGCCGCAAGACGTGAATATGAGCAAGCCAATCACCAGAACACCTACTCTAGCATCGCAGTAGCAGGCAAAGATCAAGAAATCGCTAACCTTTCCTCTAAGGTGGACCAACTCCAACAGGAGATGGAGAGAAAAAACAAGCGAATTGAAATTCTTGAATCCAATCTTGAAAGCGGCACTCACTCCGAAAATAATCGCGGTATTGCCGAACTCCTAGAGAAAGTGGATCTTCTCACGAAAGAAATGCACAAAAAGGATGAACGAATCCAAGCACTAGAGGCGACCTTGAAAAACAGCTCCCGCATGGAAATGGTACGAAAGCACGGCACAATTGAAGACCTCGTAGCGAAAGTCACCAACCTCGAAGATCAGCTCAAACAGAAGGAAAAGGAAGTTAACGCTTTCAAAGCCCTCCTCCAAAATCCCTCACAATCGACCCTGAAAACCACTCAGAAGCCGTCTACAAGCGCTCAGACCAAAACCCAGAAGGAAACACGTTCGACAAAATCTAAAAATAAGAAAGATAATCAAGCAGTAAAGGAATGACAGCCGACACCTATGTATGAAAGTGACACAAGCCCTATCTCAGTATCCCCTGCCGAAAGAACTCCTAAGAGAGACCACTCCGTGACAGACTCCGACGACTCATCCGGACAACCTAAAACCAAGATAACAAACGCCAACGCCTCTACAGCTAGTGGAGACGACGGTATGTCGGAGTAAATCAAAAGCGCCATCCAGTACTCCCCTACATATCAGGTTCCAACTGATACTATCCAATCCACTACAAATCAATGGCCACGAAATCCACTAACAGCAGCCCTATCGTAGAAGAAAATACTGGACGCCTCACCTTTGCTACCGACCACACCACAGATCAAGACAACTACCGACCTGGAAACGCACGACAACCCAACACCAACACCTTACCAAAGGCACCCCCGGATCCTCCGTGGGACAGTCAAGGCCCCGTCGGTGCGGAAGTTACACCACCACCGGAACTGGCGGACAACCCTTGGCATCCCACGGACCCGGGAAGAGGGACGCACAAGGGCAGAAATGCTCGTTCCCCTGAGGACAACGTGGGAATCAAGGCACCTGCCACCATGGAGATTAAGATGTTCGAACCGAGATGCTCACCAAAGACAGCTAAAAGCTTCATACAGACTAACAATCAAAATGTAGATACTTTCCGTCGACAACCGAACTTCTCAAACGCCACCGACTACGACAGAATGTTGCTTCTTCAATACGGTCCCACAGCAGTCCCTATGGCAAGCAGCTCCACTATTCCTCGTTCAAAAAAGACCTTGAAATCAGTCGTCTGCAACCAATCTACTGTAGAAGACGAGGCTTCTGGACTCTTCACCCTCTCCATCGATCACAACATTAATCAAGCCCACTCTCAACCTGAAAACGCACGACAAACGAACATCTTACCAATGGCTCCCCCGGACCCTCCGTGGGACAGTCACGGCCCCGTCGGTTCTACATCACCACCGGAACTGGCAGACAACTCTTGGCATCCCACGGTCCCGGGAAGAGGGACGCACAAGGGCAGAAATGCTCGTACCCCTAAGGACAACGTGGGATTCAAGCAAGGATTCAAGAAACCTGACACCGATGAGATCAAGACGTTCGAACTGAGACGCTCGGCACGGATACAACATGGTCCCACAGCGGTTCCTGTAGCAAGCAGCTCAGATACTCCTCGTTCTAGTACTTCGACGATCCCAGCAGTTGGCATCGACTTTGGGGAACGCTCCATCTTCGCTCTACAGTGGAACATGAACGGGTTCCACAATAACCTCAACGACCTTGAATATCTAATCAAAGACAACACACCAGTCGTCCTTGCCATTCAAGAGGTGCATCGCAGCAACGTGAACAGCATGAACCGAACCCTAGGTGGACGATACTCTTGGGTCTACAAAAGCAACGCGAACATCTATCACTCTGTACCCAGGTAACCAAAAAGCAGTTAAAATGGCATTAATTCGGCACTATATGCGCCTTTACAGCAGGTCATTAAATGCTAATCTGCCGTATATGCGCCATTAGTGCTAATTAAATGCAGGTTTTGGCCCAATATACGGCTGATTAAATGCTTATCCCTCCTATCCCCCAGATTGTCAAAAATAAAAACAAATATTTTCCCCTGCCCATTTCACGGCTTCCCTTTCTCTACTTTTTTCTCACTCTCATATAGAACTTTTGATGCTTGGAGCACGTCCTGAACTGCTGTTGCTATATTTTTTTGCTGCTTTCGGCCAAGTTGGGATTCGATCCCTCGATCCTCGGGTTGACGATGGTGCTGAACTGCGCTACAGGGTAAGCTATAGATGATCAGATAAAGCGCGTTGGATTTTTGATCTATTTGAGGCATGAGTATTACACCGGCAGATGCTTCGTTAAATTATGAGCTCGGCAGGTGCTGATAATAAAATCGATCATTGGAAACACAACATGGAATTGATTTGCCAAAGCATGTTTTCCCATTGATTTTCTTCGTTGTTACCTATGTTTGACTGGACATGCGAATGATGATGGCTTTTACAGCAGTGGCACGTAAATTAGAAAGTGAAAATGTGATGTGGTTTTAGCATCAATCATCTCTCTTAGCAGTTTCATGGCAATAAAGTAGCAGTTATGCTGCGTGTTGACCAAAACATACCGTGCATTTGAAATGCTACGAAAATGCTGTCAGATTTTGAGTAGCATTTGAATTGTTAATATAGGACAGTTTAGCAGTCGAACTGCTATGATACGGCAGTAAGCAGGCCGAATGCAGTTATAAAACAGAAATACGGCTTATTCAAATGCTTATTGGTTACCTGGGTAGCTATCGGAATTCTGGAACCAATCGCCTTTTCAGTGATACAACTGGACACTGATCTACCCATCATTGCCGTCAGGATCGAATATCCGTTTCCAGTCTCAATTATAAGCATCTACCTCCCATGTCAAAAGATTCCAGACCTTAAAAA
This sequence comes from Aedes albopictus, assembly GCF_035046485.1. Classification (NCBI taxonomy): domain Eukaryota; kingdom Metazoa; phylum Arthropoda; class Insecta; order Diptera; family Culicidae; genus Aedes; species Aedes albopictus. Next base: position 502,020,082 of record NC_085137.1, on the reverse strand, counting down.
CCGCCTGCTTTTAGCATTGGAGCCCATACAGGGTGCCAAACTGATCCTTGGGGACATCAACGGTCATCACACTTCATGGGGAAACTCCAAAGTAGATTCCCGTGGAGCCACTATTATGGAAGTTGCAGAGATGATTGACCTAGTCCTGCTTAATGACGGATCCATTACATTCACCAAAGGAGAACGTAGGTCATCAGTTGATATCTCTTTGGCAAGCTCCTGCATCGTCAACAGGCTGCTCTGGAACATAAGCGAGGACCCACTAGGAAGCGACCATCATCCAATATCGATATGTCTTCACGAACAACCACCAGAAACATCACGGCGTCCCCGATGGATTTACAATGAAGCTGATTGGACAGCTTTTCAAACAACGATAAACGAATCTCTAACAACGTCCGAACAAGAAAACCTCTCTGAGTTTTTAAGCATAGTTCATCAAGCAGCCACAACGTCGATTCCAAAGACTAGCTCAAAGCCAGGTCGAAAAGCTCTACTCTGGTGGTCACCGGAGACAAAAAGAGCAACTAAGGCTAGAAGGAAAGCCCTAAGGGCGATGTTACGTCTCCCCGATGGGCATCCAGAGAAGCTAACCGCCAAGGATCTTTACAAATCGAAGCGAAACGAATGCCGTCAAATCATACGTGATGCCAAACGACTAAGCTTTGAAAACTTTCTGGACGGCATAAATTCCAACCAATCCTCGAGCGAGCTTTGGGGAAGAGTGAATGCTCTCAGTGGGAAGCGAAAAGCCAGGGGCATGGCAATCCATCACAACGGTGCCCTTACCAGAGATCCGCAGGTCATAGCTGATGTACTTGGCGAATATTTTGCCTCTCTTTCTGCCTTTGACAAATATGATGAAGCCTTCAAACGACGAAATGATGCATCCACACTTGGCAAAATGGTCATCTCGGAGGTCACACCACCGCATCCCATCAACGTACCTTTCCGTCCCATTGAATTGGAACATGCCTTAGCCAGCTGCAAAGGTAACTCAGCAGGAAACGATGAGATAGGTTATCCGATGTTGAAACATCTAACTCCCGCCGGCAAGGCATCCCTACTACGATTGCTGAACAAAGAATGGTCGAGAAATACGCTTCCTCAGGGATGGAATCACAGTTTGGTCATCCCTATACCGAAACATGGTTCTGCGGTCTCCAAGCCTTCAGACTTTCGTCCAATATCGTTGACATGTTGTGTCAGCAAAGTGTTGGAGAAAATGGTTAACCGTCGTCTAATTCACTTTCTTGAGTCGAACGGCCATCTCGACCACCGGCAACACGCTTTTCGTCCCGGACACGGAACAGGCACATATTTTGCTACGCTAGGGCAAGTATTACACGACGCAAAAACACAGGAGCAGCACGTGGAAGTTGCCACGTTAGACTTGGCAAAAGCGTACAACAGAGCCTGGACACCAGGCGTTATCTACCAACTGTGTAAATGGGGTCTATCAGGACACGTTCTGCACTTCATCCGGAATTTCCTTCACAACCGGACATTCCAAGTTTGCATTGGAAACCACCGTTCTAGAAGCTTCAAAGAAGAAACAGGCATACCGCAAGGTTCGGTTATTGCCGTTACCATTTTCTTAATCGCCATGAACGGAGTTTTCATCAGCCTTCCGAAGGAGATTTACATATTTGTATATGCAGACGATATAGTACTAGTGGTAGTCGGATCCACGGAAAAAGCTCTTAGACGGAAACTCCAAGCATCAGTGAACGCCGTCTCTAAATGGGCAAAGGAAGCCGGATTTGAGATATCAGCCGAAAAAAGTTCTATAACACATATATGTCCCCTCCGCCATCGTCCCATCCGTACTACAATAGTAGCTAACGGACAACCTATACCATTGAAACAACGTACTCGAATACTCGGTGTCCATCTGGATCGCCGCCTATCCTTCCAAGAGCATTTCAAAGAGGTCAAACGGAACTGCCAAACTCGTCTAAACCTTCTACGCACCCTTTCCAAGAGACACCAGGGTAGTAATCGTGATGTTCGTCTACGTGTAGCGAGTGCAATAATTGATAGTAGATTACTCTATGGCATTGAACTAACCTGTACATCAACCGATGCAATGACCGCTTCACTCGCTCCTGTGTACCATCAGTCGATCCGAATAAGCTCCGGTCTACTACCCTCTACACCCTCCTACTCCGCTTGTGCTGAAAGTGGTAAACTACCTTTTGGGCATCTCGTTACAGAGGCTGTCTGCAAAAGAGCAATCAGTTTCTTGGAAATGACAACAGCTAGCAATGACAGAGTCCTTCTTCTCGATGAGGCGAATCGACTCCTACAGAGACACACCAACGAAGTGCTCCCCCCGGTGGCCGAGGTTCATTGGAACGGAGCCAGAAGTTGGGATTCACAGCGTATCAATCTCGAGACATCTATAAAAAGCAGATTTCGGGCGGGAGATAACTCTCCTACTCTTACCAGAACCGTAACAGAATTACTTCGCACCAAATACCACAACTATACGCATCGATACACAGATGGTTCCAAGGACCAGAATCGCGTCGGCATCGGCGTTACTGGTCCTGACATCAACCGCTCTCACCGCCTTCAAGATCCCTGCTCAGTTTTCTCTGCAGAGGCTGCAGCGGTCCTCATCGCCTCTACTACTCCGTCTCCAAAGCCAATTCTCGTCCTGACGGACTCAGCCAGCGTTATTGCAGCCTTATCGTCCGACGTAGCACGACACCCATGGATTCAAGCTATCCAGTTGCAAGCTCAGCCCGATACAGTATTCACATGGATCCCTGGACACTGCGCAATCCGCGGCAATGAAAAGGCTGACGAATTGGCAGCTAATGGAAGAACTGGAACTTTCTTTACAAACGATGTACCTGGGCGGGATTTGAAACATTGGGTCACCACGATGCTGAGAAATTCCTGGTCAATCGAATGGCTCAACTCGAGAGATCTCTTCTTACGAAAAATAAAAAATAGTACGACTCGCTGGGACGATCCTGAAACTCATCGGGAGCAGAAAATTCTTTCGAGGCTACGTACAGGCCACACAAAAGTATCCCATAATATGGCCAGTACAGGGGCTTTCCGCAAAATTTGTCCCGTTTGCAATGTACCCTACTCTGTGGAACATTTTATCATCAACTGTCCCCAACATGAACCAGCACGCGTTGCGCACTGTATCCCGGATAGCATACTATGTGCTCTAAATAATGACGCAAACAACATTGCACGATTGATGAACTATCTGAAAGATATTGACCTATACCGAAACATTTGAACGACAACTCGCTGAAGACTAGACCACGCATTGTACCCGGACAACGAAAAGGATCAACGGAATAACACACAACCAAAATTGAAGGTGAAGACTCTGGCAAACGCATCCGGACTATCCAATGGAAATATCCCCGTTTATAATACGTCTACTCGATTTTCTGCCCAGGAGGGCTAGTGTAATGCCCTCTCTCGATACAGAGATGAACCAGCCGCCGGCTGAAAATCTCTTTAATAAAGATAAATAAATAAATAAATAATAGTAGATCCTAATACAATACGATGATTACAGCTGTGAAAACCACACATTTTTATCACAGAGAACAGACATCCAGGCTAGAACAAATTTCATTCAGAAAGCTGTGTAAGGCTTTGAGTCTTCACTTGAGTAAGGTTGCAAACCAATATACGATGACAACACTAACGCCGCCAAACACCATATTGCCACAGTCAGTGGTGAATTGAAACATTTCAAGTGGTGAATTAAATTAGTATGGGAAATTAACCGATTGCAGCGCCACGCTATTGCCACTTGTGTTGCCGATTTCAAATGGCCGTTAAATTCCTTACACAGTTTCGGAACTGGACTTGGATGTCTGTTCTCTGTGTTTTTATTAAAAACTGGAAGAAAAAAATATATTTCCTTAAAAAATCAGCTCCCATATATCTATTTTGGCCAGGGTGCTTCTAATTTGGCCACTCCCATAAGAAATACACGTGATTGGCCAAAATAGAAACCAAACTTAAGAATATGGCCAAAACTGCGGCAGAGCTTCTATTTTGGCCAGTGCCACTTTTAATACAAAAATCAAGTATTGGCATGATTTCTTCATTTTTCCTTCAAAATATAGATTGAAACCTTTCTTTTGACGCATTGGTTGTTTTCATAGGATTATTGGTTATTTTTATAAAAATGATTTCCCTTAGACTGGCCAAAACCGGTGCCCGCACCCTACACCGTCTTCAGCCAGAGGATGCATAGATTGAACATTACATACACGAGACAACGGACAACACACATAACACCCAGCGGCCCAATGGTGAATTTACCGTTTGACGAAAAGTTTTCCCTAACTGAAGCGGGAATCGAACCCACATTCCGAGGCTTACGAAACGCCTAGACGACTGACGCTGCTAACCGCACGGCCAGGAAGCCCACATAATCCTTTTCGAACGAATATCGCAACTCCTCCTCCTCGTTCGGCGTCTTCACTCTTTCTGTCAACTCTAACGCAAGCAAATTGATCGTTGTAGACGGATATTCGGTGGGACAGCACGTTTCCGTCACTATCTACTTCGTGTTGGTGTAGGGACTCAAAAAATTCTGTAGTTGTATGGCGTATTTGGCGTAACGACTGTTCCAATTTAGAATTTCAAGACTAGTTTGATTATGCATTGTTGTACACATACTTAATCGCAAGCTCGGCTAGAGCTGCAAACTGCATTTCCTTGGAGCAACACTCTGAAAGGCGAGTAATTAGATGCCTTACCAGGTTCACAAACTCGTCTGGAGTGAATAGTTGTTGTTGTGTCTGGGTTGGGTTTGATTTTAAGGCTTCGGCGAAATTACACCCACTGACGACGAACGATGATGTAAAAGAACGACGTCTTCCTGCAGCTGAAGAAATGTTTGTGTTCCGGTTTGCCAGCTGCTCTTTTCTCTGTTGTGATGCTTCGATGTAACGCTTCCTTTGAGGGCAGCCCTTGTAGTTAGCGGCTGCAATTAGCGCAGCGGATTTTTTTACGTAACTGGGTGTTATTACCAGCCACTTCAGCCCTTGTTGGCATTTCACATTCACTGGTTTGATGCACTTCGCCACACTTAACACATTTTGCTCAAGGTTGCAATAACGCATTCCGTGGCCGAATTTCTGACACCTGAAGCATTGGACAGCATCTGTAGGTTTTCGGTTGTAGTGTCGCCATTCAATAATCACATTGACCAGCGAAGTCTTCTTTTGCAGCTCCTGCAGCCGAATAGATCCTCTAGGAAAGGACACAAGGTAGAGTGCATCGTCTCATAGTTTTTAGAGACACGTAGCAGCTTGACGTCCAACGGTATTATTCCTTCCTAACTTAATTCTTCACGTATATCTTCCACTTCGAACCTTGATAGCCCAGACAGCACGTATTTTACTGGTATTTCATCATTTGTTCCATTGGTATAGAACAGAATATTGGCATTCCTCAGCGCTTCCACAGCTGTGATGAAATTTTGTTTTTTGTTTATGTGGATCCGAACTGATCCATTGCTTAAACTCATTCTGTACTCGGATTTTTCGATGCTGAGAGTAATCATTGTCTTGTTAATATCAACAACGCTTTTGCCGTCCACCGTGATGGATGGACAGCGAGTTTTGGTTCTTGGCGGTTTTTGGTCGTTAACGAAACCAGCATTGTTGTTAGGAATAGTGTCTCTTGCTGCGTATCATCGTACATAGTGAGCACATCATACTTTTTTTTTTGCGTGGATACATTCACTGCAGTCTGCGCGCTTATTTGTTGTTTCTCCTGCCTTTGTCTGCGACCATGAGGTGTCAATAGAGCATTGTCAACCATAGCGTTTATCCCCGCCGGAGTCAACCGCACTTTACTTTTATCGTAATTTCTCCGAATCATGGAGGAGGATGGACCAGATTCGTTATTCGCGGAGCCCGCGGCATGATTCTGTCCTGGCTTGCCCAGGTTGAATCTTTTTGAGAACGTTTGTAGATAGAATTAAAGCTTTAGCGAGAGCGAAAAAAACCGACGACGATGCCTGTTAACGCTAGGGCCTCAATTCGAGTAGTAGTCTCACAGCATCGGTATGGTGCTCAACCCCCGGACATTTAGGTGTCCGATGCGAAGGTTATAGGGATTTAGCATTTATGTTTTTTGGAAACATTAGCGAGGCAGTTACAAGGAATTGGCATCCCTATCCTACCAATGCAATGTTTTCGTAGCCAGCATAACAGCGGCTCAAGCGTAGGGCTCAAGCTGACAACCTATTTTTCAACACAGCAGCATGATTTTAATGCTGGGTAAGAAAACAAGAACAGTTGTTTTGCTCTCGTCGCAGTCAGACGCAGCAGCAGCTGGTCTGGAATAAACCGATGAATAGCACCCAGTAGTTCTTTGTTGCCTTTTGTAAAGCAGTAGTGTGCTTTGTTTAAATTCGTTTTGTATTGTTCCTGTGCTGAATCTATCAGAGTAATTATAGCAGAGCTTGATAAAAACACGTACTTCGGGATTGATTGTTAGAATGGGAATGAAAATTTATTAGGAATCAACAACTTAGGTATCTATGGTCGTCGCGTAGCTAGGGTCAGTCGCGGGTTACTATACATCACTCCTCCCTAATCTGCGACGCCTATCAAACGACAAAACTTCTCCTGGTTCTGCTTCGTCATTGGCTTGGTGAATCCATCTGCCGGTTGGCTGAAGGTTGGAATGTAGTTGAGCTTGACTACGCCGTTCTCCAGGTTCTCGTGTACAAAATGATAGCGGATGCTAACATGTTTGGTCCGGGGATTGTAGGATCCGTTGTTGGCTATGCTTATTGCTGACTGATTGTCGCAGAGAACTGAAACCGGTCCAACGTTGCTGAATTCAGATCGAAGATTTCTCCACCACATGGCATCTTGAATGCTTCGGGAAAGAGCCATATACTCCGCCTCGCAAGACGAAAGAGCCACTGTCGGTTGCTTCTTCACGTTCCAGGCTATTGCTGCTCCCTGTAGCGTGAAAACATATCCACTGGTCGATCTGCGGCTATCAGGATCTCCTCCCCAATCAACATCGCTATATCCTTTCAGTTCATCGGTAGGATTCCTACTATACTCCAACTTCTTCGTCGCTGTTCCCTTTAGGTAACGGAAAATTCGCTTGACTGCTTCCCAATGTGGCTTTCCTGGGTTCGATGAAAACTGACTCACGGCATTCACTGCAAACGCAATATCGGGTCGAGTTGTCTGTGCCACAAAGGATAAACATCCAACTGCTTCCTTATAGGGTACGTTTCTCATCTCCATTTCTTCTTCTTCAGTTTTGGGTGCCATCGATTTTTCAAGTCTGACTCCGGAATCCGCTGGGGTCGCAATACTGTACGCATTTTCCATTCCGAAGCGTCGCACGATCTCCTCGATATACGCCTGCTGGTCCAATGAAAGCTTACCTTCTCGTCGATTCCTCTTGATCCGAATACCAAGACAATGAGTAGCCGGACCCAAGTCCTTCATCTTGAAGTTCTGCATCAGGAATTGCTTAAGCTTCTTCTTCAATCGACCATCATTCGTGAAAATCAGCAGGTCATCCACGTATATGGTTACGAAAAGCATCGTCTCACTATCCAGCATCCAGTACAGACAGGTGTCAACTTGTGATCGTTGCAGGCCAAACTGTCGCAGCACTTGATCCAGCTTGCCGTTCCATACACGGCTTGATTGTTTGAGACCGTATAACGATTTCTTGAGCAGGCAAACCTTCTTATTTGGAACTGCAAAACCCTCAGGTTGGTCCATGTAAATTTCCTCGCTGCCCAGCTCGCCTTGCAGAAATGCGGTAACCACATCCATCTGGTCCACATCCAAATCGAGTTTCGTCGCCACCGCCATCAAATATCGAATTGTGGAATACCGAACTACAGGTGCATACACTTCTTCATAATCGATTCCGGGTTTTTGGGAACATCCCTTAACGACTAGCCGTGCCTTGTATCGTTCCAAGCGTCCATCAGGTCCTCGCTTGATTGCGAAAACCCATTTGTTCCGGATAGCCTTGCGTCTTTCGGGTAGATTCGTCAACGTCCACGTCTGATTTTCGCTCAACGACGCCACCTCTTCCTGCATCGCCTTGATCCAGTATTCGCGATCAGGTCGCCTCATGACCTCGTCGTAGCTCTGTGGAACGTCGTCCACAAGTATCGCCGGCGGAGCAAGTTGCTGGGAGGGAATTACATCGCCAGTAAAAGAACCATACGTAATAAAATCATCATACTTGCCTGGACAAGTGCGCTCCCTACCGCTGCGCCTCAACCCTTGTTGACTCATTTCAACTGGTCTTGATTGTTGCGGTGGGAGCGCGGGATCGGTACAGGCATCTTCAAAATCTTCAATGGACGTCTCTAACGTATCGTTTCCAGAAGCTTCATCATCGTCTTCGACACCATTTGGAACAGGATTAGCTGGATTTTCATCAGACATCACGATTTCTTCAACAAAAAGCTCCATGAATTGCACCGGAACGACGTCCTGAACACAGTCTGAACTTGAACACTTTCCATTCTCGTTGATCACTATCATGTCGCGGCTGATCTCGAACTTGTTGCTTTCTGGACAGTACACGCGATACCCTTTGGTGTCCTCACAGTACCCGACAAACGTTCCTTTTGTTGCTTTAGGGTCGAACTTCCTACGCTTGACCTTTGGTATGTGAATCGCCACACTAGCGCCAAATACTTTCAGGTGCCGCAAATCAGGTCTCCTTCCAGTCCAGATTTCTTCGGGAGTCTTGTTTCCAATGGCTCTTGTTGGAGACCGGTTCACCAAGTATGCTGCCGTTGATATCGCCTCCGCCCAGAATCCTTTCTGCATGTGCGCATCGTTCAGCAAACACCTTGCCTTCTCCACCAGGGTCCGGTTCATCCTTTCAGCCGTGCCATTCTGCTCCGGAGTGTATGGGCAGGTCTTTTGATGGCGAATGCCGTCCTTCTCCAGCGCTCTCCGAAATTCGTTGGAAACGTATTCCTGTCCATTGTCCGTTCTGAGAATTTTGAGTTTTCTACCAGTTTGCCGTTCCGCCTTTGCTTGAAATAATTTGAATGCCGCCAATGCCTCGCTTTTTGCCTTCAGGAAATATACGGCCACTTTCTTGCTAGCGTCGTCCACAAACGTGATAAAATATCGGCTGCCGCCGTAGGAAGAGACTTCAACTGGTCCGCATATATCGGAATGCACTAACTCCAGCAGGTCCGATGCCCTGAAATCACTTTTCGGGAATGGTTTCCGAGCTTGCTTACCCATCAAACACGCTGTACAGTCGTCTACCTTTCCGCCTTGAAAATCTACACCGTCCGTCACGTCCTGGAGTTGCTTCAAACTTGCCTCATTTAGATGTGCCATCCTTCTATGCCAAAGCTGGATTCCGTTTGCCAGAAAAGTTCGCTCCGGCTGGTTTACTCGGTACAGGCCGCCTTCTTCGCTTCCAGAAACGATCAGCTCACCATCCTCGTTCAAAACTTCGCATTTATCCGCTGTGAAGATCATGGTATGTCCACGCTTGCAGATCGCACTTACGGACAACAGGTTAGTTGCCAAATCCGGTATCTTCAGTACACCATGGACATCAATCGTACCTTCCGGTATCTGCATCTCAACCGTACCTTTCGCCAACGCCTTCATGCTTCCGTTATTCGCAGTACCAACGGCATGTTGCATCGGTGTTTCTTCAGTGAACTTCTGATTCGGCCTGGCCATATGACACGTCGCTCCCGAGTCAAAATACCACGCTCCAGCTTGAACATCGCCAATCGCAAAAATGCTGCACAATCCGTTCGACTTCGGTTTCGCTCTAGTTGAAAATTTCTCCGGACACTTGGCTGCGAAATGACCGGCCTTTCCGCAATTGAAGCACGTCTTCTCAGGTTTCTTCTTCCCCTGCGTCTTCAACTTGCTTGGATTTGCGTTCCGCGTGTACAACGCTCCATTGTCATTACCTGAGACGAGACTCGCGAAGAGGAAAAAAAGCAACGTCAAGTGCAGCCCAACTGAGCTGTCAGTTGTAGCCCGTTTGATTACGTTACCTAAAACGAGGAAAGTATTGCTATCCGAGATAAATTCTGACACCAAAATTCACTCCAAGCGGCATTTTCTTCTTCTGTACTGTCAAAAATAAATTGAAAACAAAATATTCCAATGATTACTTTGCTTGGCGATTGTTGGCGATGCAAAATTTCCCCTCAACATGATTTTGTGCGTGAATGGGATTCAGTCACACTGCATGTGAGCTGATGCGGTCACGTACGTGTTTGAACCACCAGCCCAAAACATAATGTCAACACAGATAGGAAGAAGAAAAAAAATAACAAAGTGGAGAAAAAGAAGACCGTCTTCGCGAGTCTCGTCTCAGGTCATTACCACTTGTAGGCCCTCTTTCGAACTTCACATCTTGCAAGATCTTGGCTTTCACCGCATCTGAGGTTAGGTTGGCTCCCGAGGCTTCCAATCCCATGATCATCGGTTCGTAATGATCTGGCAGTCCCATCAGCAGCAACGCCACCAACCACGAGTCGTCCACCTTGAATCCAATCGAAGCAAGCTTGTGGGCGGTGCTCATTAGTTCGTTGACGTATTCCTCCACACTCGAACTGCTGGCCAAACGAATCGACGTCAACCTCCGGAGTGATCCAATCTTCCGCGTCAGCCCGGTGTCTTGAAACGCTGTCGCTAACTTCTTCCATGCTTCTGCTGCATCCGCCGCATCCTGGACAAGACTATAGTTGAAACTTTCCAGGCTGAGACAGATCGTCGCCAGCGCTCGCATCTTGACGTCATTTGGTACGACTTCGCCTTCCACCGGTTCAACCGCACTCCAGCTTCCTTCTCTGATCAAAATCATCCTCATCGCAAATGCCCAGGTCGAATAGTTCTCACGCCCCTTCAGCTTCTCTATGGCCGGCATCGCCACAGATCCGGTCGTTACTCGAACGCTTCCTGCTTCGCTACGACTTCCGTTTCCGCCGCCGTGCTGAATTCCAGAACTTCTTCCATTCGCTGGCATCTTGATTTTCTGATGATCTTCCGGTTACGGTCTGGGCCAATAACCTATAGCAGAGCTTGATAAAAACACGTACTTCGGGATTGATTGTTAGAATGGGAATGAAAATTTATTAGGAATCAACAACTTAGGTATCTATGGTCGTCGCGTAGCTAGGGTCAGTCGCGGGTTACTATACATCAGTAATGATCGAGAACACGGTCAAATTTCGTTTTCCTGCTTTGGCACCGCGGCCAACATGGATCGAAATCACCGATTTCTTGAAGAAGCTGAAATCCGATGTCATGGATATGGAAGCCGTTTACAAGATGGAGGAGGATAGAAGTTTGTCTATCAAGTTTAAAACGGCAGCGACAATGGAGGAGGCGTTGCGAACAAATACAGGACCTGTCAAATTCAGCTATTCCAGCGGAAAAACGATTGACGTTATCATGTCACGTGCCGGAAGTAACGTGCGATACGTACGGATATTTGATATTCCCCCGGAGGTATCTGATGAGGATCTGTCGTTGGTCCTGGGAAAATATGGCAAAATCGAAAGCGTTATCCGTGAAAAGTTGCCGCCGAACCTAGGTCTCGACCATATGTTCAACGGAGTTCGAGGTTTGCATATCGACGTGGAAAGCGATATTCCGCCTACGGTGCAAATCCTCCAGTGGAAAGGGAAGGTGTTTTACGAGGATCTGAAGAACAAGTGCTTTTTGTGCCAACAGGAGGGGCACCGTAGAAACAGCTGTCCGCAACGACAAACACGGAACCAAAAGGCAAAAGGAGTGGAAACTGTTTCCAGTAGCTATGCTAATGCCGTCATTTACGGTGGTGCAGCGCAAGGTCAACAGGAAGTCGAAAATGAAGAAAAGGAAGCCATTGAAGAGGAACAAATGGAGAATGGCGAAGCGGAAGCGGAGGAACAAAGCGGATATCAAGGAACATTGAAAGTGGTGGAGTCGGTTGAGCATCGAAGCGAGTATGACAAGGCATTGGCGGAAAATTGGGCGAAACACGAGGCGGAAAAGCGTAAAAGACAAGAAGAATTTCGAAAACAGGAGAAGTCAATGCAGCGGAGATATCAAGAGGATCTACGGGCGAAAGAGAAGGAGCAAAAGGAGCGGTGGGAGAAGTATGAAACGGAGCGAAGAAGTAGGCAGGAGAAATATCATCAAGAATCATCTCAACAACTGCAAGTACTTCCGGTGGAAAGCAATCTACAGTCTCCACCCAAGAAGAACGCTCGTAAGCAGTGATTAAGTTTTTTTTTTCTTTTATTTTTATTAAGTTATTGATTGTATTTTTATAAATTTACTGATTTCGGCTCCGTTATGCTTCAAAGCGCTTGAGCCTTACAAATAAACGAAATGAAAAAAAAAAAGAAAACAAGAAGACCATAGCAGTCCCCTGGGCAGTTAGCGGTGTAAGGAAGCAGAGATAACTAATAACATCGAAGAAAATCGATGACGAATCTCCTGCTCCCTGATTCCCGGAATTTGGTTCAGGAATAGACTTGGCCACTAGACGTGAAGATTCTATAACATTCCCCAGAAAACCATTTCCCAGAAATCCATGTAATGCTCATAATTTCCTGAAAAGTGCAATTCGAAAGAGCAGCCTATGCAAAAAAGAAGGAAAAATCTATGTTAAAAAAGTAAGCAGTTGCAATTCCGATAATTTCCTGAAAAGCGCAACTCGAAAGAACAGTCTATGCAAAAGAAGGGGAAATGGTTGATGAACATATAAGCAGTTGTAATGCCAACAATTCTTATAACGACTCAAACATATTTTTAACGAAGAGCACGAGCATGAGCATAGATGACCACACAAATCGTAGTTGCTTCTCCGTGATCAAACATAACGAAGAAGGAAAAAATGACATCACAGACAAACAGACGTAACACTCTGATAATTGCCATCGTACATCGCTTTAACGGTTTATTTGAAAATTCGTGGGTTGACCAACTGCCAATCCGCGGCGCTCGCATCGCTTTTGTTCGAGTTTGCTCACTACTGCCACCTAGTTGATGGTTGGCCAAATTCAGTCCTTTTAGAATTAAGCGTACCTGTTCCGAGACTAAAATTTGAATCGAAGAAGGTTCGAAGTGTTACGTCTGTTTGTCTGTGGTGACAGTATTTTCCTTTCGGTATTCAAAAACCCAAGAATGTTCCTTCTTTTTAAACAAGCTTTTTTTAGAATTTAGGCAATTGGTACAGTTATTGAAATTATAACTGCTTACATTTTCAACATAGATTTTTCCTTCTTTGCTGCATAGGCTGTTCTTTCGAATTGCACTTTTCAGAAAATTATCGGTATCAAAACTTCTTACATTTTCAACGTAGATTTTCCCTTCTTTTCTGCATAGGCTGTTGTTTCGAGTTACACTGTTCAGGTAATTATGGGAACCACAAGCACAGGTGTTTAGAAATTTGAAAAAAATCTATAATAAATATTATAGCAATTTAACACCGGTGGTTGTAATAATGCCCATAATATCCTGAAAAGTTCTAGGATTCGAAAGAACAGCCTATGTAGAAAAGAAGGGAAAATCTCTGTTGAAAAAGTAAGCCGTTGCAATGCCGATTATTTCCTGAAAAGTGCAATTCGAAAGAACAGATTATGCAAAAAAGAAAGGAAAATCTATGTTGAAAATGTAAGCAATTATAATTTCAATAACTTTACTAATTGCCTTAATTCTAAGGAAAATATTGTTTAAAAAGAAGGAACATTGTTGGGTTTTTGAATGCCGAAAGGAAAACAATGATACTTTTTTTCCTTTTTCGTGAAACATATTTTTGAGTTGTAATAAGAATGGTTGGCATTAAAACTGCTTATGTGTTCACTTTTTCTATTCCATAGTAATGAAATAATTATTATTCCTATTATTACATTATTATACAGATTTTCAGCCCTAGGCTGGTTCATCTTTTATTGGAATAATGATAAAAGCCCTTCTCATACCGCATGAATGAAGGGCCTTTGAAGCGATTAATTAGGAACAGCCATTGCACTAAGGGCCAGAATCGCAATCTAGCGGAACAAAATTAATTACTCCAAAACGAAGCATTTCCGACACATGGTATCTTCGACAAAGTTGCTTGTCATCAGCAGGGGCATCTATTGATAAGAGCGTAGTAGTTCGCAACTCGTCCGCATAGGTGGCGCCACCATCTAACTTCTTTGTTTTACGTTCTAGAGACTTGACGTCTTGGGCAAAGTTGTTCATTTTGGCAAAATAAACAACTCTTTCTCAGACGTCAAAATTCCACAGCCTACTGTTTTCGAGTTATTTTAAAAATAAAATACATTCAATGAAAAACCAGTTTTGTAAGCTTATTTTGACATTTTTACTAGAAACCATGTGAGTTTAAATTTTTTCCCAATGCAAATATGTCAAACCAAACACATTCTATGGAAATATATTCAATATTATCATTAAAAATTTGAAATTAAAATACAAATTCAAAAAAATAGTGTGAATTTCAAGCCTTAATATCTCACAAAGCGCAAAAAATCGCAACTTCAAATTTTCAGCAAATACGAATCAATACTAGGTGAACGTACTGTCAAAAATTTGGAGAGGTATTTTTTGGTGTTTTTGAAATAACAGCTTTTTAGTAACACCATAAATATAAGTAGTGCCAGCGTGTAACTTTTTCCTTTTACACATTAGAGAGTTTATGTCTTCGAGAAAGTTGTTCATTTTGACTAAATAAACAACTGTTTCTTAGACGTCAAAATTCCACGGCCTACTGTTTTCGAGTTATTGTGTATTAACTAGATTTTATTGATAAAATTTGTCAATAAAACACATTTTGATGCAATAGTATGAACTATTTTTTATTGTTTTTGATTTTACGATACATGTCATGAAAATGTCAGTTTCGTGGAGCTCCAGTTTCACAATCTCTAGAGATTGATCGACGTCCTTTCCATCCAGGAACAAATCCACGAGCTCTCAGCAAGATATTTCGCGCTCTAAAATTTAAAATGATTGACAAAAAAGGTTAAGCTTAAAACATTTGGAAAATAACATGCAAAAAATTAAAAGTTACCTTGAGCCATGCTGACAATAGTATACTGACTTTTCATGACCTACTATGTATCGTAAAAATTAAAACAATAAAAAATAGTTCATACTATTGCATCAAAATGTGTTTTATTGACAAATTTTATCAATAAAATCTAGTTTATATACAATAACTAGCTGTACCCGGCAAACTTTGTCTTGCCTACTGCGTTGTTTGATGTTTCAAGTTTCTAGCCAAGACCAATTCCCCGGTCACAAAATGTATGGAAGTTCGATTTTCAAAAACTCTCAAATTTCCCATGTTTTTGGCCTCATAAACCTTCCTTGGGTGAAAACTAACAGAACAAAACTAAGACGACCAAAACCGGACCTTCCGTTCGCAAGTTATGCGCGGTCCCACGTATGCCACTGCATTTTTATATATATAGATTCGAAAACAGTAGGCCGTGGAATTTTGACGTCTAAGAAACAGTTGTTTAGTTAGTCAAAATGAACAACTTTCTCGAAGACATAAACTCTCTAATGTAAAACAGTAAAAAGTTACACGCTGGCACTACTTATATTATGGTGTTACTAAAAAGCTATTATCTCAAAAACACCAAAAAATACCTCTCCAAATTTTTGACAGTATGTTCACCTAGTATTGCTTTGTATTTGCTGAAAATTTGAAGTTGCGATTTTTTGCGCTTTGTGAGATATTAAGGCTTGAAATTCACACTATTTTTTCGAATTTGTATTTTAATTTCAAATTTTTAATGATAATATTGAATATATTTCCATAGAATGTGTTTGGTTTGACATATTTGCATTGGGAAAAAAATTGAACTCATATGGTTTCTAGTAAAAATGTCAAAATAAGCTTAAAAAACTGGTTTTTCATTGAATGTATTTTATTTTTAAAATAACTCGAAAACAGTAGGCTGTGGAATTTTGACGTCTGAGAAAGAGTTGTTTATTTTGCCAAAATGAACAACTTTGCCGAAGATGCCAAGTCTCTAGGACGTAAAACAAAGAAGTTAGATGGTGGCGCCACCTATGCGGACGATTTGCGAACTACTACGTTCTTAGCAATAGATGCCCCTGCTGATGTCAAGCAACTTTGTCGAAGATACCATGTGCCGGAAATGCTTCGTTTTGGAGTAATTAATTTTGTTCCGCTAGATTGCGATTCTGGCCCTTAGTGCATTGGGATGGATCCCTCCAACCATTTACGTCGAAGAACGTGGTCAATTGAGTCTTTCCGAGTAACTCAAAGTTTTCGACAGAATACAGTAAGGACCCGATTTTGTCAGCCCCATGTTGCGACGAACTTTTTGCTCTCATTATCTTACGATCACATTTTAAGCAATTTATTAATATTTATCATCAAACTACAGCTGAGATGCAAAACATAGAGGAATAAAAAGTTTAAAAAACTTTTTAAGTTTTTGAAGAGAGCAAAAAATGTGTTCCGAAATGGGGCTGACAAAATCGGGTCACTTATGAAATCTTTTTAATATAAACCGGCCATAAATAAACTGGTCCATAAACATTTTATACACTGAACAACATCAGTAGAAAATACGTTTTCTCTGTAAATTTTGCACATCACAATTGAAACGTTATTCATCGCGAAACACGTGCTGTACAATTTTCACAAATCTGTCAAGAATAAAACATTTTATACCTAGCAACTGGAATGATGACAGTTTGTGAACTTTCAAGATGGGTTCAAAGATCAACATGCAACTGTATATTGCATTTTCTATTCGTTGATAGACTTTCGAGCAAATCTTCGAAGAGAAAAAATAAATACTCACACGTCAGTTTTGCATGGGATTTAGCAGCTGAACGAACCATGTATTCATTGCACCAACCAAGAGCGTGCGTTCAATGTTGTTTTCGTTAGCAGTGACAAAACCCAATCCATGGGAAAAGCGGTGGGAGAATATTTTGGTGGGACAAAATTTTCCGCGCGTGAGTCTATTACGGGGCAAAATCCGCAATACAATGGTAATTAAACGTTTGAACCATTGTAGACTATTTTTATGGGTATGTATACATCCATTACCTTAATTTGTTACATATACCGTATAGGAAATAGATATTTGCGCATAAAAACACTATAATATTAAAATCCTTGCCTATACATACCATTAATTTTATTTGAAAAGATAAAAGAGGTTTTGTGACTCTTTGAGAAAGATTTCGTTTTTGTAATGTTGAAATCACTCAAAGGGGTTTTTCCCTTTTTCAAAATTTGAAGTTAAAATAAACAATAACAATAACAATAACATACCATTAAGATAAACATTGTACTGTTTGTGTATTGAACTATACTTTTTAGCAGAGTATTTTAAGCTTTTCTGGGGAATGGTACATTCTGGGAAATGGTTTTCTGGGGAATTGAATTCTGGGGATTGATTTTCTGAGGAATGTTATAGAATCGACGTGAAGCAGAAGCCAACCATCACAGCCTTCAAAAATGCAATCAGAAGCTCAGAGCGAGACTAGATGCACCTGTATATTGTTTAATATTGATTACTCTTTTTCCTTCAGCAAGATGTATTCTGTAATTTCACTTTAGATTGCTTTTAATGTTACTTTTTGATTTTCTAGAAGTTTGTTAGTTTTATTTTGGTTCTCAGTTATGTTTTCCTATGCCAGTATCCTTGACCTAATGTTGTACTAGGCACACATCAACATAATTAATCAACATTAAAATCTATATAGTCCAAACGCATATCCAACGATGCAATTTACACATTATTGGTTGACTTGAGTTCGCTACCGCGGTGGACCGCACCGCGGTGCGCAAGCAAAGCTGAATAATCATAACATTGCAGTCGATGGATACGCGTTGGCAAAAACCTCAAATATTGATATTTGTCAGCACTCCGTCCCAGGCGCATCTTTCGTTCTCGCTTTAACTCATTAGACTATAGGAAATAGCCAACCTTAAATTGATATAATTAAACCTGTAAAAACCCAAGAACCTGAAATACAGTGCAGTCTTTTGACGACAATCGACTCTAGCATTTCAATGCGAATCACCGACCTCTGGCCGGTAGATCACCGAACAAGCCCTAGAGGCAAGGCGATTCCAAGTCCCAGCGACGGAAGAACACCGCCAACTGCTCAAGTTAATCAAGTTAAGTCTTAATTGTTACGTCTCGATAATTAACAGATAGCGAGACCTACCTGAATGTTAAATATCTAAAATGTTATCGTTTACAACAAACAACGAATTACAAACAAAAAAAACATAAATTAGCATAAGAACAAAACAGTTTTATAAAAGCAGAATTTTCGAGAGCAATAGCATTTTGTTGACAAAGCCCATAGTTTGTTTCAGATTTGAAGCCGCTCAATTTGTGTCGCACTTATACAGCATAATTCCCCCATATGCAACATTCACTTATTTCGACTTCCCGTTTCAATAGGATGATGGTTAGGTATACGCATGAAAACAAAAGTGAAAATGCATCCCCCCTCACTTACTTGAGTTTGTTCAATGGCGTGAAAACACTGCACGGTTTGAGCCCTCCCGTTGCAACTCCTTCGTCCTCCGCAGCTTCCCCTGGCCTTCGCCGTCTGAAGTGGATCCGCTTCTTGCTCGTCGTACACGCTCCCCGTTGGAACTTTAGCCGACCGCACGATCTGCCGCCGTCGCTGCCGAAGATGCCGTTTTCTTTGTCCTCGTCGGAAAATTCCTGCTCGTCAGCTTCCGCTCCACGGAAGAGTTTTTTCCACTTGATCGATGACGCTGCTGGTGGTGTTTTGAAACGGATGCTGCTATTGTTGGCACTGGGGCTGCTGCTGTGAAGTGATTTGACGGAGAAAATCCCAAAATCAATTCGTGTGACCGTGAACGGATAACTTCCTCTGGGGAACTGGGGGGATTATAGCTGGAATCGGAACAACAACACAGGCAATCCACTTGTGTTTCCAAAGGAATAAAACCCACGGAAAAAAGACGGGAACCACAAAGGTCTGACACTCCGACCAGGACTTTGACAGGACCAGTGTGGTTCGAAAATCGATACTTTCCGGGGGTGGAGGGTGCTGGTGGTTTGCGTGTGCCATTGCGCATGATTGCCGTGATTTTGGTCACGGTTGTTCCGAATGCCGTTACAATCGGTGGTTGTTTATCAGTGGGAAGTAAACATAACAAAACAAAGACAAAAAAAAGTTACCTTTCCATTTTTATGGTGTCAACAGGTGGCTTCCGGGAGGGCAGGTTCCAAACTGGTTCTTAACACGATGGATTTCACAAAAAATGGGTGATTTATCGCAAACTAAATGGGTGTATCACTATTTAACATAAAACAACAGATAAACGCACCAAAGTGTAAAAAACTTTGTAAAATTTAAAATTTATTTTCTCACAAACACTGACGGTTTTGCAAACTGCAACGGATCTTTTGTTCTGCTGGCGGCGCTTGATGGTTTGACAGGATGCAACCGCAGCGCAAAAATTTAAAAAGCCGAACGTAAACACCCAGCACGGAGGAAGTTAGGCGTTCGACACTGTTAGGCATTGGTTAGACATGTTGCTCATCGAAAATTTTTGGAGAGCATAAATCATAACCCCGAATTTATGCTGAATGTTCGATTTTTTCGCGCATCGTTGACAGTTGAGCAAATGGCGGTGAAAAAAAAACTGTTGATTGCGGCAGCTCGCGGCTCTCGCGTTCGTCGGTCGAGAAAATGAAACAAATTGTGCGTTAGAACCATTTCAGTCGTTCCGTCGTCCAATCCGTCAGTTCCCCGTCGGTGCTGCTGGCCAATAAGTTCGGTTCGTTATCGTCGTACCGTCGCTGGTACCAGTCATCACCAGAACAGTGTCCAATCCGTTAAGTTTGTCCTCATCGTGTCGGTGAGTCACTTATATTTTCATTTCATTTATTTCTACTTCAAATTTAATTTTAATTAAATTTTATTAAAATTTCGATGGAATTTTAATAAAATTTTAATCAAATTTTAATTTAATTTCAATAAAATTTTAATAAAATTTTAATTCAATTTAATCATAATTTGACTATAATTTAATATTAATTTAATTTTAATTTAATTTCAATTTAATTTCAATTTAATTTTAATTAAATTTTAATTAAATTTTAATTAAATTTTAATTAAATTTTAATTAAAATTAAATTGAAATTAAATTGAAATTAAATTTTAATTAAATTTTAATTAAATTTTAATTAAATTTTAATTAAATTTTAATTATATTTTAATTAAATTTTAATTAAATTTTAATTAAATTTTAATTAAATTTTAATTAAATTTTAATTAAATTTTAATTAAATTTTAATTAAATTTTAATTAAATTTTAATTAAATTTTAATTAAATTTTAATTAAATTTTAATTAAATTTTAATTAAATTTTAATTTAATTTTAATTTAATTTTAATTTAATTTTAATTTAATTTTAATTTAATTTTAATTTAATTTTAATTTAATTTTAATTTAATTTTAATTTAATTTTAATTTAATTTTAATTTAATTTTAATTTAATTTTAATTTAATTTTAATTTAATTTTAATTTAATTTTAATTTAATTTTAATTAAATTTTAATTAAATTTTAATTAAATTTTAATTAAATTTTAATTAAATTTTAATTTAATTTTAATTTAATTTTAATTTAATTTTAATTTAATTTTAATTTAATTTTAATTTAATTTTAATTTAATTTTAATTTAATTTTAATTTAATTTTAATTTAATTTTAATTTAATTTTAATTTAATTTTAATTTAATTTTAATTTAATTTTAATTTAATTTTAATTTAATTTTAATTTAATTTTAATTTAATTTTAATTTAATTTTAATTTAATTTTAATTTAATTTTAATTTAATTTTAATTTAATTTTAATTTAATTTTAATTTAATTTTAATTTAATTTTAATTTAATTTTAATTTAATTTTAATTTAATTTTAATTTAATTTTAATTTAATTTTAATTTAATTTTAATTTAATTTTAATTTAATTTTAATTTAATTTTAATTTAATTTTAATTTAATTTTAATTTAATTTTAATTTAATTTTAATTTAATTTTAATTTAATTTTAATTTAATTTTAATTTAATTTTAATTTAATTTTAATTTAATTTTAATTTAATTTTAATTTAATTTTAATTTAATTTTAATTTAATTTTAATTTAATTTTAATTTAATTTTAATTTAATTTTAATTTAATTTTAATTTAATTTTAATTTAATTTTAATTTAATTTTAATTTAATTTTAATTTAATTTTAATTTAATTTTAATTTAATTTTAATTTAATTTTAATTTAATTTTAATTTAATTTTAATTTAATTTAATTTTAATTTAATTGAAATTAATTTTAATTTAATTTCAATTTAATTTCAATTTACTTTATTTAAATTTTAATTTAATTTTAATGTTATTTTAATTTAATTTAAGTTAAAATTAAAATACAAATAAATATTAATATTAAAATAAAAATTAAAATTAAAATTAAATTTACAATTACAATTACAATTACAATTACAATTACAATTAAAATTAAAATTAAAATTAAAATTAAAATTAAAATTAAAATTAAAATTAAAATTAAAATTAAAATTAAAATTAAAATTAAAATTAAAATTAAAATTAAAATTAAAATTAAAATTAAAATTAAAATTAAAATTAAAATTAAAATTAAAATTAAAATAAAATTAAAATTAAAATTAAAATTAAAATTAAAATTAAAATTAAAATTAAAATTAAAATTAAAATTAAAATTAAAATTAAAATTAAAATTAAAATTAAAATTAAAATTAAAATTAAAATTAAAATTAAAATTAAAATTAAAATTAAAATTAAAATTAAAATTAAAATTAAAATTAAAATTAAAATTAAAATTAAAATTAAAATTAAAATTAAAATTAAAATTAAAATTAAATTTAAAATTAAAATTAAAATTAAAATTAAAATTAAAATTAAAATTAAAATTAAAATTAAAATTAAAATTAAAATTAAAATTAAAATTAAAATTAAAATTAAAATTAAAATTAAAATTAAAATTAAAATTAAAATTAAAATTAAAATTAAAATTAAAATTAAAATTAAAATTAAAATTAAAATTAAAATTAAAATTAAAATTAAAATTAAAATTAAAATTAAAATTAAAATTAAAATTAAAATTAAAATTAAAATTAAAATTAAAATTAAAATTAAAATTAAAAATAAAATTAAAACAGGCTCCGATTTTTTTATTAAATATGTTTCGTCCAGCTTTCATTCGAGGCAGAAGTGCGGTTGTAGTAGTGAACGCCGATAAAAGTTCACTACTACAATCACACTTCTTGCTCGGATGACAGCTGGAATGAAAACAAGCAGCATAAAATCTATGCCTAACATTCGTCTAACAGCCCATACTAAAACATGTCTAACGTTAGTCTAATGTTAGACTAACAAACATGTTTCGAATTTGCAACATGTCTAACAGAAGTGTGTCATATCTGTCTAATTTTAGACTAACATTAGGCAAAAGTGAGACAAAAAGTTAGCCTAACATGCTGGCCAGTTAGTCTCACATTAGGCTAATGTTAGGCTAACCCTCCGTACTGGGCAAAGCAAGCTGATGATAAGAAAACCAAGAGGAACGTGCGAAAATGTAACACGCAGTGCAAAACTTTGCATCAGGGTCGAATCTTCGAAGCAAAGGGGTAAATAAAATTTCGCAAATTATTTCGCAAAAACAACAAACGATTCTCACATAACAATTTACCATCCATTGTATGTTAAATATTATTACAGGTATGTTCCGTTTTTGTCACTATCCGTTATTAGCACTATCCGTTTTTGTCACTATTCGATTTCGTCAACATTTCATTCCGTTTTTGTCAACACTAAAGTTTTTGTCAAATTTGTTCCTTCAAACACGAGTTATTTATAGTTTAACACGGTTTAACATTAATCTTGAGGCAATGCATCCATGAATGAATTTGAAACAACCATCAATGATGACATAGAAGTCGTATACGCTACAATAGCTTTGAACACAGTTCAAATTCAACTGTAGATAATGTTAATTCATGCTTTCTCTCACGCATAATTTTACTTCTTATTTGAATATGAGAAAAATTCAGTAACAAATTTTGAAAACGACGTATAATCAATGCTACACCATTGATTATACGTCGTTTTCAAAATTTGTTACTGAATTAAACCAATAGTCCGATAGAAAAATTACTCTAGGTCTACGTACCAACTGGAACTTGGCCTGCCTCTTCAAGTGTTCTTCGAAAACTTGAACAGTTCGGGGTTTTGCCCGTCATTTCCTGAATTTTTACACTACAATCTTTATTACAAGACTTATTTTTAAGTGCAATAAATTCCACGCGTTTTTTACACGATTTTCTTGAAATTACGCGATGTGCTGAATTCTTCTCTTCTGCTCGCTATTTCTTTTCGACGGGGCTCAAATTTCAACCAAAGATCTCTCTTGCCGTCCTTGATACCCTATATTTACTAGGTAAACTCTTGGGTAAACTGGAGATTCCTATAGAATTTTATCCGGGATTTCATCTTTCGATTGCTCTAAAAATGCAATCTTGGTTTCCTTCAGTAATTTCTACCCGCATAACAAATTACAATTTGTCTCAATGTCCACACAATAAATATCTTGTATGTGTTAATGTACCACACACAGTTGCTTTCATGTTCAACAATATGAAGGTCTGCGCATTTGACAGTATTCAATGGAATAATTAACCCATTGCAAGTGGTAACAATGTATTATATTGTGCAGATATTCTTAAGTTATATGGGGATGAATTTTGGCGAGAAATAGTTGCAAAATAGAAGCACAGTTTGTCAAATGATTTATGTT
The DNA here is from genome assembly GCF_035046485.1 of Aedes albopictus. NCBI lineage: Eukaryota > Metazoa > Arthropoda > Insecta > Diptera > Culicidae > Aedes > Aedes albopictus. Next base: position 501,996,224 of record NC_085137.1, on the reverse strand, counting down.
CATATTTGTACAACACACTAACACATGTGCATTTAACTACATTTTACTAATGTTGCACAATATGACAAACAGTTTCGTACATTAGTTTTTGTGAGCGATTGAGCCTTGAAAAAAGAATCAAACTACTTGACATTTTACAAAGAAAAAAAGAAAGAAATTGAATTTGTTTAGTTGCTGGTGTTGAATGGAGTTTTGGAAAATCTGTTCCGGGATACATTTGAAACGGCAGATTTTATGCATTTCGGTAAGTATTCTGCTATGCGCAGTGAAGAGAATTGTCAGACAAAAGAGGCACAAAACAAGCAACAAAGAAGGTGCGACGATTAGTCATTATCCTTACTGGTGACAGATAATGACATGATCTCGAATTTTTTTGTTGCAGACAAAACGGAAGCTGAATTTGTTGCGTACTTTTCAACTCGTGAATAATCATTTATTACTAACCCAAAGTCGAAACTGTTTGATGATAGAGCTTCACCAGAGTTGCAGTGTTTACCGACTGGAAGTTACCGTCCGAAAATCGCAATGCAAGGCCTAAAAATCTCTAAACTCGTGGTGTACGATGTTAATCCCATTATTTTCAAGTGGGACAAACTTATGTCGCATGGGTTGTTTTGTCGCAACAAATACAGGTTGCGACATTGTCATTATTGTTGCGCGATGGTTGAATTTTGATTCACTGGCTATGCGTGTAATGCCTGGTCACAGGTTCGGCGTCACATAGTGAGTGTTTGAACTAAAACATCGAACGTTTCTCTTTGCAGTTGTGAACGGATTTTACCCAGAGGCATTTCCCGACAGATCCAGCCCAGTGACTCCCAATACCGATGACCTGCGGCAGCTTCAACTTCAGCATCAAACTTAAGAAGAAAAGGAACGATGTCGTTTAACAAAATTTTGTTGTAAGTTGCAATCGATACCAGCGGATGGTGATCCACTAACTAATACACACTGTTTGTGTATTGTAGGCATGGTTCCAATTGGTGAAAGAGTTACATCTATTAAGATGGGAATGGCTGCTGCGTATGATACAGGAGGTAACTAGTCTTGGGGTCGATGATAAACAGTTGATGAATAAAAAAAATCTACTGTAAACGCATAACCGCCTTTTTATTTCTAAACGGTTTAAATGCAGCAGAACAATATATCATGGGCTTAAAATACCATGAAAGACCATTAATCAATAATAACACATACAGTGCTCGTTTTCTTCCAGATTTATTGTTAAACTGTTCTCTAACCATTTATTATGCAGTGAATGGTCTGAAAAACTGGATTATATATTGACCGTATCCTTTACTGTATTGCGAAAAATTTGTTCGAGAAAACGAGCGATTTTCAATGGTAACCTATCTAAACCGCCTATTCCACATACAGTAATTTGGCGGATTACCATTTGTCAAACCGGCAAATCTGTACATAGAATGGTTATCTTACTGTTATCTTGGACAGTATGAGAAATTGTTACATGTCAATTTCTAATAGTCATCTACAGTATGAGAAATGTTGAATTTATAGTTTGTGATTATGCGGGACTACCTTGTATTCCTCCAGATTATTTAATGGATTTCTTCTGAGATATCGTTCAGAAGTTTCTTTATGTGAATTAGGAGATAAGTCTCCCAGAAATAAGATTCTCTAGGAAAGATGAGTCTGGGGATTTCTCCAGCAACTACTGAAGGGTTCCCAGAAGAATCTAAGGATTCTCAAAAAATCCTAAAGAAATCCCATCAATTCTGAGCTTATACAGTATTCCTAGAGGGATTTCTCAAGTTTTCACACCAAAAAATTCTGGAGGATTCTCAGGAATAACTCCCCGGAGATTTCTACACAGAACATCAGAAGGACTCTTTAAAAAATTTCTGGAGGGTTTGAGGAAAGAACTCCTGGAAGATTACTAGACTAAACTACTGGGATATTCCCAGGAAACGCAGTGAGAAGTCGGGGAGAATTATTATTATATTATCTTTTTTAACGAGATTGTCAACCCAAGGCTGGTTCATCTACTAATCATGGGAAAATAACAAAGATGAAAGATAGAATTCTCTTGGAAGTATTCATAATAAAAGTTCCAGTAGGTGTAGGTGTTTCTACTGCGCAAAAATACCAAAACAAAGTCCTGTAGGAATCCTTATAAGAAATTTTTGGATGCAGGATATTCCAGGGAAAAATATCATAAGAAACTCTTTAAAGAATCCAAGAAAGAATTTCTGATGAAATTCTAGAAAAATATTGAAGGAACCCCAGAAATAAATTTTGGAGGAACCCCAGAATAAATGCCTGTAGAAATACCAGATAAATGTTCTGGGGGAATTTCAAAAAGTAATCTTGGAAGAATTCCCGCAGGAAATTCTGAAGGAACGGAGATACTCCTATATTTCAAAAGTAAAATCTGGGTGAATCTCCAAAGCAACTCGAGTAGGATTATTTTCAACAGGATGTCTAGGTTAAATCCCAAAATGATTTTCTTAGCCCACCTTGTGCATTAGGGCCATTCTAGACCTAAACTGTACACTACGTCACCGAGCTGTTCCCATCATAATGCATAAGGAAGGTTAATAAATTCCATTTCCTGGTGGAATATTTGAAGGGATCCCTGAAAAAACTCCAGGAGAAATTAAAAAAAAATACATCTAGGTTGATATCTGAGAAAGAATTTATGAAGAAATCATAAGGGGCAAAACCGCAAAACTTCTTTTCTCTAAAAATTCTTACCGAATTCCAAAAGATTAACAAGCGGCATGGTACAAGGTAACCTAGAAGAATTCTGGAGAAACTTCTTGGGGAATCCAATATTCTAGAAAAGTTACAAGTGCTTGCTTAGAAAAATTCCTGGAGATTTCCTAAATGTATCCTAGACGAAACTTTTATAGGTGTGAGGATGATACTCGTGGAGGAATGCCTTCTGGAAGGAAGTAAACATATATTTTTTTGTTAGGATATTGAAATTATGTTCCTGGAGATTAATAATTCCTGGAAGTATGTCATATTTTAAAACGTCGATCCGGGTACTGAAACTGTAACATGTGTCATTCTTGCGTTCAACGACAATAAATTTCCAAAAATGTGGTCACAAATGTGGTGAAAACCTCTTGTCGGCACCACAGTCAGAAAACTTTTGAGTTTGAACTGGTTGCAGATGTGCTAAAATTAATGTCTTTAACAATTAAGTTTCATGGTAAATAGCATATTTTTACTTTTGGAATGTGTTCTACAGTAAAACTTCCAATTTATATTAAAATGTTGCAAAATATTTTGTCAAAAAAAAATTATTCCGTTTTTATCACTATTCCGTTTTTGTCAACTGAAAATCGCGGACCGTGTTGATAAAAACGGAACATACCTGTAATATATGATAGGTTTCATTATTCACAATAAAACAGATTTATTGTATTGATGATTGCATGAATTTGTAGACTTCTGTGCAAATAATTTTTGCACAGTGAACATTTGCACACCTCACTAGATCCAGATCCAAGACTAGATCTCACTGTCCTTCCTCACGGTTACCCCGACAACATATTTTTCACGATTGTTTTCATTTAGTGTTCAAACGAGTGCGATCATTTAAGTCAGTAGGTATCCTGTGGACATACCTCGTTGAACGAAATAAAAACAGTTGAATCGGCATTGAAAGTTGCACCGACAATGGTTCCGGAGATCGAGGTGGGAACTAATGAGGGAATTAGGGACTCTGTAACCCAAACGAAGAGATTCACGCACCTAAAACAATCTGACGCAAAAAAAAGTGCTGGTAAAGTAGTGATTATGATGAGGATTTTTAGTTGAAAAGAAAATTAGATAAGAGCCAGAAAAAAAGTATAACATAATGATAGTAAGCAATCAATAAGGTGATTTGTGTATATATTTAAATGGTGTTGTTTCGAAATAACAAACGCCCTAGTGGTTCCCGGAATAGTGAAACCTGGGTAAAGGTTGGTCAATTCGATCAATTCTGTGTGAGGTGTAGGGGTAACAAAAATTGCTTCCAAAACATTTCTACTGCACGGCCGGAGCTTCAAAACTGTCTCCTTGTATCAAGTACTACCTATATCCGGTATTATAAACCAACATTTCATATTCCGTGCCACTCGGAACGGTCTCTTCCAGTTTGGACAGTCTACGTGGCTGAACTCCAGCAACCTCCAGCAGTGTAGAAAACCTCACCCAAGATTGTGTTTATGAGTTTATCTCACGCCCCGAATAGATTTTTACAATTCGTGATATCGTGTATATTATAAGCTTTCTATTCAATGAATGATAATCATACAAGTAAGGTAAGATTCAAATATTACGTCCATCGTTTTTCGGGATTTCTAGACCCCCCCCTCCCCCTCTGTCACGCAATTTTCCTATACCCAATACACGTACTGTCACACTTTTCTAGACCCCCCCCCTCCCCCAAATGTTGGACGTAATTTTTGAACGTTCCCTAAGCCCAATGATCAAATGATGTGAACTGTGAAAACACAGACAAACAGACGTAACACTTCGAACATTTTTCGATTCAAATCATAGTCACAAAAACATATTCGCCCAATGCTAAAAGGCCTATGTTTGGCCGACCACCAACTAGGTGGCGGTAGTGAGCAAACGTCAAACTCGAACAAAAACGATGCGAGCGCCACGGTTGGGCAGTTGGCCAACTATCAAATTTTGAAAAAGACCGTTAAATCGGTGTACGATGTGAATTATCAGAGTGTTACGTCTGTTTGTCTGTGGTGAAAATATGACTTTTCAATACTTTTCATGTATCATAGAACAAATGATTACCGTCTACCCCCGTTGGTTTGACCGCATCTAATCTGAACACCTTTTAATTTAACCCCCTCTAATCTGCACATCGTTCAAACTAAAAATGGTTCAAACGTCATTCTGCTTATGGAACGGGGTGAAACGGAACGCAGAATCAAAACAAAACAGCAAAAAAGGTTACCATCAGTGTGTTTTTCGATGCCCACAGGGTTACTAGAAGTTCAAATTAGAAAATGAACCCCGTTGGTTTGCATGAGGTGTCGTTCAAACCAACGGGGGTAGACGGTATGACACATCCAATGATAACTATACAATTTTGAATGATTCGGTTTGCCTAAATTCACTGTCTTTGGCTAAAAAGTTTGGGTTAGAAAGATGCAGAGGAGTTGTAGAATCCGCATCCTGATCAGTGTACGCTAAGCGCATGGCAGTGATCATGGAAAACTGCACTCGATGACGCGCTGCAATTCATATTTTGCATATTTTGCAGCCTTTTTGTGATGCAATGATGCTGCCACACATATTAGCGCAGGATGAAGCATGCATTCCTGAATGTTTGCGAGTCATTACCGAAGCATTAGAAAAACGTACCTTACATGAAACAACAAATTTGTGCGTCGACCTTGTCGGCGTTCCCGGCGGTGACCCGCATTGAGTCCTTAGACGAACGTTGCTTCATGTTGTTTCTGCATACACTTTCGGTCAACTTTCACAAAACTGCCTTCTAAACACTCGCGAGCACATTGTCGATGTGGTCCAACAAGAAAAGCACTTCTGAAAAACGGAGTCACCAGCCCAGCAGCAGCAGCCAACAGTTCGATTCCCAACCGGTTAAAAAAAACTCCCAGAACTACCAAAATAAACACAACAGGTGACGTCATGAACTGTACAGTAGTTAGATCTGCAGGGGTGTATCATTTTTTAAGACGGTAAGGTAGAGCGTGAAATAGGGTACTGGTTCCCTTATTAAGCATGTGGCTCCCATTTTCATCCTACGAAAAACAAAGGATTGAAGCGTTGTTTGTTTTGTTTCTTATTTTTGTATTTTTTGTTAGGAGTGAGCACGCATGAAAACAAAAAGAACGGAATCAATCGGTGCCGTAATCGCTAGTTTTCGAATAGGATGGATATGGGAGCGTGAGATTACTGATGGAACACATACCCTATTTCAGTTTTGGTTTTTATTATTCAGTGTATCATAAAAAAAACTGATAAAGTGATCATAATGTGTACAATCTGATGAAATTTTTGTTCGTGAAAATAGCCGTTTTTGAATGGTAACGATACTTAACAACCCATTCGGTCTATCATTCCAACTCCGGATATGATTCCTGTTATCATTAATATGATTCACATTATCATTGGTTTGTGATCCATTTTATGATTCCACTGTTGAGGGACTTGGCTTCGAGTAAGGACACGGACACTTGAGAAATAACGACTAGCTTTATTTAAGACGTCCGTACTGGTTGGAGTGTTACAGTGGAATAATCTGTTATGAAAAAATAACAATGGTGGTTGCTATGCTGGCAACCCAGGGGCAATTGCTACTACGTTAACACCCCCCCTCAATCGGCCACCCCTAAATGACAGCATAGCTCATGTCGGCTTGGGTCCGTTCAGCCGAAACAAATTTTCATAGCTTGATCTGTAGCCAGAGAAGTATCCGATTATCTTCCCTAGTGTACTGCCTTCCTGCCAGCTTTGCCTATACTGGACCTGATCTTCCGGGCTTCTTGTGTTTCTAGGGTTGTCCGGTCTCCTTGCACAAGCATCTGCTCGTCTGTGGTCATCAGCACTAGCGATGTCTCCTGTATCACCTTTGCGAAACCAATCTTCATCATCACTTTCGGGTTCTCCTGCATAGGTGGCGTTTTGGCGATCATCTTCAGTTTCATATAGCCTTGATGCGTTATCTACCATGAAACTCACAGATTTCCTCTCCTGAGACCAAGCTTCGGAATGATTCTGCCAGCTGCAATCCCTTTTGAGATGCCCCCTTCTACCGCAGCCGTGACATTTTCCGGTAAACTTTTGCTGCTTCTCCTGGTGTCCTGTGAATGCTGCAGGTACTTCCTCTTCAAAGTCCGAATGCTCAGTTTCCACACGGTCCGCACGCTTCAACTCTTCTGCCAACAGCCTTTGCTTGACGAGATCCAAGGTTAACTCTTCCTCACTCATATTCTCCAAGGCTGTCACAAGCGGATCGTACGAGTCCGGTAACGTTAGAAACAGCTGCGACACCAAATCTGCTTCGACCAAGTTCGCACCTGCTGTTTTCAGCTTTCTTACCAACCCTTCGAACTCGATGAAGTGGCTTCTCATCTTGGTTCCACTCTTCATGCGCAGCCGCGCCAGCTGCTTCCGGATGAGGGTCTGGTTGGTAATCGACTTCTTCGCATACGTTGCCTCCAAACCTTCCCACATCAGCTTCGTCGTTGATTTCTCCCGAACGACCTCTAGGCAGTCGTCCGCCAGGCAGCTTACCAACAGCGCTTTTCCCTTGCGGTCCTTCTCCAGGAATTTGGTCCTCTCGGCTACTTGATCCGGAACATCTTCCGTCAGCACCTCCGAGACTCCAGCCGCTTCCAAAAATAGCCTGACACGGTAGCTCCAGTTCTCGTATCCTCCAGTGTCTCCACGAAACTGCGGAATTGCGCAGGCAAGATCCTTCTGCGTGGTGCCCATAACCTGTTGAGGGACTTGGCTTCGAGTAAGGACACGGACACTTGAGAAATAACGACTAGCTTTATTTAAGACGTCCGTACTGGTTGGAGTGTTACAGTGGAATAATCTGTTATGAAAAAATAACAATGGTGGTTGCTATGCTGGCAACCCAGGGGCAATTGCTACTACGTTAACATCCACGAATAATGATTGATTGTATCATAACTGTATGATATCGTTTTATTCATGGGAAGTGAGTAGAGTACCGTCTACCCCCGTTCGTTTGACCGCATCTAATCTGAACACTTTTTAATTTGACCCCCTCTAATCTGCACATCGTTCAAATTAAAAATGGCTCAAACTTCATTCTGCTAATGGAACGGGGTGAAACGGAACGCAGAATCAAAACAAAACATAAAATGAGGCTGCCAGCAGTGGGGTTTTTCGTCGTCCACAGGGTTGCTAGAAGTTCAAACTAAAAATGAACCCCGTTGGTTTGCATGAGGTGTCGTTCAAACCAACGGGGGTAGACGGTAGGACGTCTGTTTGTCTGTGCTAGCACCATATCGAACTCGCGACTGAAAGCACACATGAAATTGCAACTGCGAAGTAAATTTGAAACATTTTTTTTGCATTGCGTATTATTAAGCTAATTCATAATATTTTACGTATACGAGTTGATTCTCATTATAGCCTGGCATTGTTAGATAAGTTCAAGAACCATGTCATGGGGAATAAAACTTAAGGAACAAACTACGACCCTACGACCGAGTTCAGAAATTAGTCTATGGTTCTATCCTAGGTTCGGTATCAAATTCAGTGTAGTGCGATAAACCCTTTGTGGTGATTGGTGCTTTCGGATTGATTATTGAAAAAGAATAGGACTCCGATTGTCCAGTTGTGATTTTGAATGTAAACCACTAGAGCCGATCACATATGGCACTCAAATAACCCTAGTTTTCAGTATTTGTCTTTCGATTTAAAACACCATAATTACAATTTCTTTGGATTTTTTATTATTGAAAAATCACTATTGTTATGTAACTACATTGAGAATATCCTACACAATCACTCCGCTTCAATCACAAACAACCTAGAGTTTAACGGATTTCCTCCGACCGCAACAGCTACCGCATTTCAGGCTTCTGCTTTGTCCACCTCGCATTTCCACTAGAATCTCGTCCAATGACTTGCCTTTCGTTTCGGGCACCATCATGAAAACGAAAATTAGAAATAGCGACGATGACACTGCAAATATCCAGAACGATACATACGTTCCAAGCTCATCGGAAATTACTTGATACAGTTTTGCTACGCCAAACCCAATTGCGGATGCGACCATCGTGTACATGGCAGCAGCTACGGCCTTAACGTTCGACGGAAACAGCTCACCCAAGATTGCGAACGGAACCGTCGCCAAACCGATTGTGTAGGCAATAATGTACAGCATCATAACTACTAATGGGATCCAGCTAACGCCTTGAACTTCAACGCCTTGTTGTTGTAGGAAGAAATATAGCCCTACAATGAATGTTCCAACAGCACAGCCAGCTGTTGATATAAGCAAAAGTGGTCTTCTACCAACTCGATCCACGATAGAGGAAGAGCATGCTGCCGTAATTAACTGGATAACAGCCATAATGATCGATGATTCGTGAGCTTTCAAACCACTTTGTACTTCTTCGAAGATTTGCTGTGAGTAGGCAATCACCGCTTGACTTCCACAGAGTTGCTGTAGAGCTCCCAATCCAAGCACGATTATCAATGAACGTGCGTTGCCTCGTGTGAGCAGTTCACGGAACGTACCTTTGTTCTGTTTTGATCGTTCAACAGCTGCTTTCATCATAGCTAGTTCATCAGTAACTTGGTCACGCTTACGCAGCCAACTAAGGCTTTTCTCTGCAGATTCATCTTTGTTTTGTGACAGTAAATAGTACGGTGATTCTGGCATCCACATAAACAGCAAGAAGAATGATGTTGGAAATGCTAGTGAAATCCACGCGAGCGTCCTAAAACCAACAAACGGTCCGATACTGTATTCTATGAGAATACCTGCCTTGGCCATAACAGTTAACAGCGTTCCGATGGATCCTCTGATTGGATCTGAAGCTATCTCACCTAGATATATTGGCATCGAAGAATATGACATTCCATAGGAAATCCCACTGAGAAATCGAGAAACGTACAAAACGGGTACGGAGTCAGCAACACCGATCAGAATCCATGCAATGATGGCTGGGATGGCCGCGAAAAGCATGGTGTACTTGCGACCAAATTTGTCGATGGACCATGCCGTTGGTATGGGACCGGCAATAGACGCAAGCACCAAAATCGATACAATCCATGAACCTTCATCTGAGGTGATGGGTAAAGGTGAATCATCCGCTTGTAGTATCGGCAGTGTTGGTGACGTCCAACCGTAAGATGCGATAACAGAGAGTGTAAGGAGAGTGACTGAAAATGAAATTGAATGATGGAGTAATAACTATCAACGACTGGTTGCGTATAAACAAAGGATGAGGAAAATCTAATCGATATTTGACAGGGGGTATTATTGAATGATAAGATAAGAAATATAAGAATTGAAGCTGCATTGTCGATGCGAGGGGTTGACGGTCAATCGAAGTAATCATTAGCACAGACGATGGATCGTAGTTCGTTGAAATCATTCGAGCGCATGGGAATTTGCACAGTTGGAAGTTCTATTATTGTCTGTCTGGGACTGACCTATTTTTATGCCACAATCCTCGCCACAATCTCAAATACAAAAGGCTATGCAGCTTGAGTATTTTGACCATAAATTTAGCCTTATTGTATGAGGGATCATTCACATCATTCACATTCAAATCATGTCTTAACCGAACTTACATCACGAACTAGCGATAGAATCCCGGACAGAACTAATAATTCCTTCAATACTGTCTGGCATAAATTCTAAATGCATCTTTTGTAGAAGTTTAAGCAAATCTAGGATAGATTTAATCTAAGACATCGATTAAAACGTATGTTAAACAAACGGGATAAAATAACAATAAAAATTAGGCCGAACAATGAAATCAATTACACCATTTTTACAATCACATGATATTTTAATGAGATGTAATAACTTGAATGTTAACATTATCTAATTTACCTGAGAACGCCGCCAAATATTGATTGGAATACTTTCCAAAGTCCTTAATACTTTCCCAGACACCCATGGTCAGTTTTCACGAGAATGCCAGTCCCCTTAGATCATTGATTTCAATATCGATTGCCGAAGGCCTTTGCGAATTCTCGCCAACGTCCAGTCACTATCACCTCACAATTATAAATGAGCCAATGTTTCTGCTGAAATATTCACGATAATAGCACAAGTAGCTATTTTAGCCGAAGGTTTGATTGATTGGGATTCGGACATCATCAAAGTCATCATTGGCATCATCATCATCCTGCGGCCACAGATAACCCAAACAAGCGCGTGCTCGAGACGCGTTTTTATCTCTGCACTGGCACCACCACTGACCATCGGCACTTCGCAGATGTTTGTAGATATGTCGAATCGAGGTGATAAGGATTACCTGAACGAGCTGATAAGGTTAGCTGCTCGAGGAGGCACGCCAAGACAGACAGCTGGTTCGAACTGGTTGCAATGACATGCAAGTGTAGTAAAAGACTTTCTCTCTAGGCTTAGCGAATTAATATTATCAAAGTGTCAATTGTGATTAGCTGGTGCATAGCTTATCAATATAATCATTTTGCGGTCAATGTTATGCTATCGTTTATTGGGATAGGTTATTTATTGATTCAATATAATTATATCACTTCAATTGACATTCACTGGAATGCTAAGCTCGTGATCCATATAGTGAATAATTCTCACTAATCAATTGAGGAATTTATTTGTTGAATAACCTTTATCTTCGTTATTATCTTGGCTTCGACCTTGGCTTCGACACTTCGACGCGTTCGTATAAAAAGGATAAGGGATAAGTGTCCGGGAACGAGAGATGGAAATTAAACAAGAAAATTGGAAAATCTGAGATTTCATTTTGTTGGGAGGAATTTATTTATGGAACTGGATGTCATAAAACGCAGAGAGCAGGCAGTGCATTAAATTTTGATTGTGGCTAATACAAACGCCGGATCACCTATCAATTTCAAAGACAGTAGGGAGAAAATAAGTCGGTCAAGTACACAATCATAAATAAAACACAGCCCACGCTTTGTGGTATATAATGCCCACAGCTGACTATTGATAAGACATACACCGGTCAAAATACCGTTACTTTGTGATTTGAATGCTAGGATGGACGAGTAATTTAGTGGTTCACATTCTATGGATTTAATTGTCATAGAATGTTGCTCTTGGAAATTGAGTATGCGCAAAATAATGAAGTAGTGGAGGACTTGCAGTGGCTGCAAAGTTTTCGTTTCAAATCATGAATAAACTCAAGTTCACGGTGCCGAGAAGTGCAACGCACTTGTATGCAAACATCGACTATGTTATCTTTGAACATAAGTCAATAATCTTTATTGGGGTGCTTATTGTTCGAAGGGCGGCAGGTCCATGTAGCTCAGTCGGTGAATGCGCAGCTGTTCAGCAAGACCATGCTTAGAATATTCAATTACCGAAACAAACCAGACATTTTTTGGAATGAAGATTTCAAACATAATTATCATTACATCAGCTAAAATGCCTGCCAAACAATGTACGATTGCAAAAAGGCAAATTGGCAAAGAGTGACTTGCATTTAATACTGAGAAAGTGTCCATAGATCGGGATCTAAGCTGAGAAACAATCTCTGATCTAGTAGTGTCACAGTTTCAAGACGAAGAAGCAGAGAAGAATTGCCTGAAGGAAAGCAACAAGTTTCGTGTGTAGCCAAATAGAAGGCGTCGTTTCAGTACCGATTGTTGTAACACACGGGATGGTCATTAGAAATAAGGAGTCTGGTCCAACCAGTTATCGTTATGAATATATTGCAGCTGTTTCTGGTAGCTTTGAACCGCCATATTCACATTCCAAAACAGTCTAATAACTTTATTTTACTTGTCTTCTTTTAGCTACGCTATCTCTGGTTGCATCAGTATCATGCGCCGGATGGTCATCTCCTACCATTCCAGCACTGCTCAGTCTAGAGTCGCACATCGCGATATCCGCTGCTCAAGGATCATGGATTGTTTCGATTCTCTCGATCGGAGGTTGTGCCGGGTCTATAGCTATGAGTCCAATGGTAGAACGATACGGCCGAAAGTGTACACTGCTCGTTTCGATGATTCCACTAATTATCGGTTGGATTATGATACTGATCGCTTCAAATGTTTCTACAGTATACGTTGCACGTTTTCTTCACGGAATGGCTTACGGAGCTACTTTGTCAGCCACGCCAATATATTTAGGTGAAATATCATCGAAGAGCATACGTGGCTCTACCGGGGTGCTTATCGCTGTTATGGCTAAGATTGCATTTTTGCTGCAATACAGCATTGGTCCGTACGTCAGCTTCCGATCATTGGCATGGATAAATCTTAGCTTTCCTGTTATATTTCTTGTAACGTTCTGTTGGATGCCAGAGTCTCCGTACTATTATCTATCGCACGGAAATGAAGAAGCTGCCCTACAGAGCCTGCACTGGTTGAGGAGAACCGGATTTTACAATGAAAATTTTCTTCGTGAGTACCACCAAATGCGATTGCTAGTTGAAAAGAACCGACAACACCATCCATCTTTAAAGGACCTGTTCACAAAGCAAAATCGAAAAAGTTTGGGACTTATATTGCTGCTGTCAACTGGTATGCAACTAACTGGAGTCAATGCTATCCTTGGATACGCGCAAACTATCTTTTCAAAGTTAGACATGAACCTTTCCGCAGCAGAAATGTCCATCATGCTCGGTGTGGTTCAACTGATGGCTGTTTGCATTCCAACGTATTTCGTTGACAAAGCCGGACGTCGACCAATGTTGCTAATTTCAAGTATCGGCTCGTTCGTTGGACTAATCATCTGCAGTTCGTATTTCACATTAAACGCCATGGGTTGTGTTACCGAAGCATACAGCTGGGTGCCATTCGTGGCCACTTTAGGTTTCATAGTATCGTTTTCCGTTGGTTTGGCAACCGTTCCGTTTGCCATTTTAGGAGAAGTGTTTCCCAAGAATATCAAAGCCAACGCAAATGCCGTATTTTCCGTGATTACTTCGGCAATAGTGTTCACAGTACTGAAAATGTTTCAAGTCATATCGGACGGAGCAGGAACGTATGTGGCGTTTTGGATTTTTGCTATCTGTACCGCTGGAACAACTGTGATGATGTATTTTTTCGTTCCGGAAACGAAAGGCAAATCTTTTGACGAAATTCAAGATATGATGCAGAGAACAACGGACAAAGTTCAGAAACGAAGGACCACTTGTTGTTAACGTATATAAATTCGATGTTAGTTTTAGACTGAAAAAAGTAAAAATACATCAAAATACTTCATTGATGATAATTCGTTTTTTTCCAAAAAAAAAGTCATTGGCTTTGGATCCGAATCTATGTGGACAAATCTGGAGCTCGATTTGAAAAGGTCGTATGTGCTTTTGTCGATTAAAAATTCGATCAGTTGTATTCGCTTATTATAGCAAAAACCGTTGAAATTGAACAAAGTTGATACATACAGCAGAATCATCACAAAACAGGCTTTCCGTTCCATCATTAAAAGTCTGCAAAATATCTTCCATATTGCTACAATAAATAAAATAAAGTGATCGAATTTTATATCGACAAAACGACCTATTCAAATCGAGCTCCAGAAATATGTTTTAGTCTAAACTAGGTTTAGTTCTCAGTTTAACTCATTTTCTTCTTGGCGTAATGTTCCCACAGTTCTCAGTCATGCAACAAAAGTTCAGCTTATTGGACAATAGTGGCTTAATTTCCCCCAAAAGCGGGGATGAAAAAAAAACTACTTTTCAGCTTAGTATTCTATGCTCAGTGTTGGTAAAAACCCAAATTCTCAAAACTCATGGCTGAGTTGATTCACGCGCGATTTTTGACTCGTCAAACTCACCGCTGAAAAAATCATGCATGAGTTGACTCGTGATTTTACTCATTCCTTAATTTCTTGGTAGTCTTATTATTTACAACGAAGATTTTAGGATTGTATGACAGAACAAGACCAAATCTTGCATACAACAACAAAGGTTGTCGTTTAAATTGATTTGAATTCGTTTTAGAAGCAAACGAGATTTCGGCGCTTTACTCGTGAGAGCGAGATTTTGCATGGAAATCTCGTGCGTGAGAAAATGATTCAGAATCGCGCGCGTGTTTGCTCACGCAGGAGCGGTTCATGAGTGAACTTTGAGTGTGAGTTTACCAACACTGTCTAGGCTTGCTTCTATGAATACTTTCTCAGTTAGTTCACAGGGTCAAATATTTGTCCAAAAAGTAGCCACTCGACTCGATCGAATTTCGGAATTTCCATTAGTGTCAAACTGATGTTGTTTCTTGAGTTCTTTCCTTGTTAAATATTTGACCCTGTGTACTTTAGGCCTTATTAACTGAAAGCTTTTGCTGTCAATGACAAGGTCAATGACCATTTATATATTGCATGTGTATACCGTATGGCGGGTACGAAGATACTTTAAGCCCGAGGAGATCAAGGGAATTTCCATTTCTAAAAGTTCCTGAACCAACCGAAAACCAGCAGCGTCTTTGATTCTATAACATTCCCCAGAAAACCAATCCCCAGAATTCCATTCCCCAGAAAACCATTTCCCAGAAACCCATTCCCCAGAATGTACCATTCCCCAGAAATCCATTCCCCAGAATGTACCATCCCGCCTCTCGATATCTCAACGACTATTAGCACCAGGCCTCATCGCATCTTGATACCTCATCGGATATTGGATGGTACCGCATCTTGGTCTCCTCACTTCCCGAACCACCGCCAGGGCGTCCGTGGGCCCATACCCTGTTGGAAATAAAAACACAGGCGAGGCTTTTGTTCTCCAAACCCAGGCACTGACTGATATTGCTATCAGCGCAGTGTCTCTCCTTTATTCAATCTAGGTATAACTTATTTACAATTTATTTCCATTTACCTACCAGTTAATACCTAGCTCTCCACTGAGCTGTGTGATGCACCACCAAGGATGTACCTACCATTCAACACTCCTCCTCGCACTCCTCCTCATCACACACTCAGATCCGACGCGTCCCGAGCATATCTGGTCACCGTACTCCTCCTGGATCCAAAGCCCGCCGAGCTCCTAATAGCACCTTTGCTCTACAAAAATTGCCTATAACATATCATTATGATCAACATTGTACTGTTTGTGTATCGAATTAAACTTTTTAGACGAGTATATTAAGGTTTTCTGGGGAATGGTACATTCTGGGGAATGGATTTCTGGGGAATGGTGCATTCTGGGGAATGGATTTCTGGGAAATGGTACATTCTGGGAAATGGTTTTCTGGGGAATGTTATAGAATCGCGTCTTTGTATCCATTCAATGAGAGTCTAATAGAGGTGGGGAAGTAGATACTTCGTGTGCGTGAGATTAATACACTCTCATTGGTATCCATTCATCAATGACACCATGAATGACACCGTGAGAAAACACCGCCCTGATAAAAATTTCAAATAAAATTACCATAAACCACCATAGAATAATGATAAACTCGATTACTGAACAACAAACTATATTGTGTTCGTATTTTCTTGCTAAAATGCGTATTGGAACTTCAATACGTGCACAGTAAAATCCATGGCACTAAAGATATCAGTAATAAAAACACCATAAAATGAATATATTCAATATATTATAATCGTCGACTTGAATTTACTCCAGAAAAATTGGATTTTTTAATTGTTAAGATACATAACAACCCCCATTTTCTATTGTAAAAGTGTCATTTACAATAAGTGCTATGGTTGAAACCGATATACGGTATGTAGTTACTCTATCGTTTGAAAAATTTCAATTAATATGGTAACGACCATTAAATAAAATGCGCGATTACCACAAATCAACTCGGTGTCTTCAGAGCACGTATTCAGCATAAATCAAAGAAATAGTGCGCCGAAGACATCAACTGAATTTGATGTAAGGGAAGGTTCAAAAATTACGTCCATCGTTTTTCGGGATTTCTAGACCCCCCTCCCCCCTCTGTCACGCAATTTCCCTATACCCAATACACGTACTGTCACACTTTTCTAGAATCCCCCCCCCCTCCCCCAAATGTTGGACGTAATTTATTAAATACAGAATGTGTATTGAGTTTTCCCAATTTTTCTTGATTGCAATGCGAAGGAGATGATTACATCTTGCTATAGAAACAAAAAGAATAATGATTTTATTCGTTTTGATCAAGTTATTAGCGAAAGAGAGAGTCGACGAAGAGAAATCGATCAAGTCAGTTAGGCCCTTATGAAAAATCATTGTCGATTTATAAAATTAATAAAATATATTACACTGAAAGGCGGCTTGCAGTAATGACAAGCATAAAAATGTTTTAAAATTTACCATGGCAAAACATGATCATCGACCCACCAACGCTTCTTGTGTGCGTTTTGTTTCTTCTCACATCAACCGGTTCGATAGCCGAGCCCTGATAAAAAGTATCATAAAAATACGATAAATTTTATTGTTACAACACCATTTTTTCGAAAAATATTCACCATTAAACGCATTGTAATTTACACGGCAAACTCACCATCACCCCTATTGTTCTATACCATTCGGCGAATGGTAAATGGCTTTTTTACAATAAAAAATGGTGGTCGTTATGTATCTTAACCATAAAATTTTGAGAAAATTTTCATACACTTTTTCGCTAAAAACAATAGAATGTATTGTGTTTTTATGAGACATTTTTAGGGGCAATTTTCAAAAGATAACAATTATCTTAATGTTTTTTCATTGTTCTTACAATACAAATACAATTAATTGAATGGCGTCAAATGAATCGTTGTTACAATAAAAATACAATAATATTTGTTGTTATTTGTAAGCAGTTTTCGCTTTTGAAAATCCATAGAATTTATATTTCCCGCTAACATTTATATCCAGCATTTACGAGCACTAACGTCCGCCAGAATGATATGCACATTTTATGATAAGAATCGAACACTCTGATGTCTGTCTGGTATGTATTGCTTGACAGCTGTTGATAAGATCTATCTTCAATCTTTTCATATAACTGCCAAATATCACAAGCCAGACATCAGGTCGTATGATCCATACCATAAATCGTTCACAATTCATGTGGCCATTAGTATCTGTAAATGCTGGAGAAAAATGTTACCGAGAAATATGAATTCTTTGGTTTTTCAAAGGCGAAATCTGTTTACATAACAACAAATATTATTGCATGTTTATTTTAACATCGGTTCAATTGACCCCATTAAACTAATTGTATTTGTATTGTTATCAATGGTAGTTTACTATTTACTAGATTCCTTTAATTTATTGGAAAACATTAGAAAAATCATTGTTCATCTTTTTCTTGTCGTAACATCCTCACTTCGCTAAACCTGCTTTTCAGCTAGTTTTCTATGAGTACTTCCTCAGTTATTCATTGAGAGCTTCCTCTGCCAACATGGCTTGACGTCTGTCAGTTGTTGAAGTTTTAGCGAATAACATTCGATAACCGAAACATCTACTGTACTCAAATTTAAAACGAAAACTATAAAAAATATGTCAAGTGATTTTGTATTTGATTATACAAACATGATCCAAGCAACAATAATACTTATGGTTATTTATTTGTTACGAATTGTTTTTAAGTGTGATTGAGAAATAAATTCTTTTTTAATAAAAAGTCCATGAGAACTTTGCAGGCACTTTTGCAACTATTTAAAAACAACCTAAATTAATTTTTACTGATAGTAATTTTAAATTATTATAGAACTATTGAAAAACAATCGAATCAATTAGTCACTAATAAAGCTAATGTTCACTTATTGTACGAACTATATGGGCTTGATTTCTATTGTAAAAAGCAACAATATATCTACTATGTGTTTTATTGTGAACAATAAAACCAGTCATTTGTTAATAATATTTACCATGTAATGAATGGTAATTTTTTTATCCGGGAGTGGTAGCGTGCGAGCCTGGTGATGTCAAGGTGTTTGGTTCGAATCCGGTTGCTAATTGAAACTTTTTTTAATGGAAAATCGAGTCCATGGTAAAATTGAAAACATAATTCTGTTGAATTGAAACGAAACTCAGTCTGCACAAATCTAGTGGCGTTGTGTATTTAAATTGACCCTCAGAATAGTAATTTTCACCGCAAGCCACCGTTCAGTGTAATAAAATTATTGTAATTATAAATTATTTTTATTTTTGATTTTAAATTTAATGGTTCGAACTGCACGGAACCGCCAAACTACCCAAAATTGAGTTCTTTTGACGCAATCCCACAGTTCGGCCCAATAAGCCAAATTTGAGTAAATCGATTAAACTCACACTAGGTAAATTGCCTTCACCTCCAGCAAAAACATTTACTTAAGAGTAGGTAAATTCAACCCAAGACCCCCCCTCATTCAACCCAAATTTGAGTAAACCTGCATTTACCCAAAATTGGCTTATTGGGCTCAAGGACCCCCGTTGGGTAGATGCATCTCTGTTTGTTTTTGACAACATCGGTGAGGAAAAGAGGGAAAACAACCTAATTTTGGGTAACTAGTTTATTCGATATACTCAGCTTTGAGTAAAATCGACCCAAAAATTAGGTAGTTTGATTTCTCCGTGTGCATCGAATGCACATTTGGTAGCCCCTTGTGCCTTGGAACAGTGGAAAAATGGAACACTGATAAGAACGAAACGTCAAACAGCGACAAAAACAAACAACAAAAAGTGCATAATAACAAAAATAAATCGCGTTTCTGCTCATCTCATCGGACTGATGTAATTATAACAAAAATAATACTCTGTGAGTACCCAAAAACGGGCTTTTAAAGCTCTTGGAACCTTCGTAGTGCAGTGCGTTTAGTGTTAGATCAATACATACCATCTACTATGAAGCCCCAGCTGTGGTATGGTTCAACCGTGCTCTACCTGCTGGCAGCGATCATTCCCTGCAGTCTGGAAGCCGTGGAAATCGACTGCTCGGAGCTACGGATGGGGCAGTATCTCTGCCCGGATCCCAGCCTGCGCCACATAGACCCCAAGACGCAGCAGCTGCGGGGATGCACCAAGGAGAACAAGGCTCGCGTCTGGTGCCTGGCCGTGGAGGGAATCACCTGCAGCGAAACGAAGAACTCCAGCTTCACCCGGGAGATGCCCTGCAAGTGGACGTAAGTAGAATGGTTGGTTATGATTGCTGAGTTCATAAAAATAAGATTTAAAAGGATGGATCTACTATTTCAGGTAGATGCATTTACCTAATAGAAATGTTCCGTTATTATTTATAGTCCCCTGTATTACCTGATAGGATTTTCCCGGAGTTCCTTCTGCATTTTACTCGAAGACATTTTCGTGGGATTTCTATGTATGAGTCTTTTTTAAATTTGTAATTTTTTTTTTTTTTTTTTTTAATTTGTAATTTATTTATTTAGAAAACGGCAGCCTGTTAGTTATTACAACTTTTGCTCAGGTCAAGGAAAATCTCCCTATACTATTTGCCAGAGGAATTCTTCTAGAAATTCTTGAAATATTTAAAAAATATCATCAGTTAAATCTGGAAAAGTTTTTAGGTGCATCCCTGAAAAGATGATTGAAGGATTTCTAAAATTTTCGAAGGAACTTCTGAATGAATTTTTGAAGAGAACCTGAGAGGAATTTCTGAAGGAATAATTTGAAGAATTTCCGGAACAATCCCTGAAAGACTTCCTGGATAAATCCCTAAAGCATTTCCTACAGGACTGCCTGGAGGAAGCCCTGTAGAATCCCTGGAGGAATTCCCGGAGGAATCCCTGGAGAAATTTCGGAAAATATACCTGGAGGAATTCCTGTATAAATTATGGGACGAATACCTAGAGAAATATCTGAAGAGATCTTATGAGGAAGTACTAGAAGAAATCCTAGATATCCTGACGTGATATCTGAAAGAATTCTTCAATAAGACCCAACAGGAAATCCTGGAGAAATACCTGTAGCAATTTCTTCAATGAACTCTTGGAGCAATCCCTGGAAAAAGTGCTAAAGAAATCTCCAGAGGAATTCTGGGATGAATTGCTGGAGAAATTTCTGAAAATATCTCTCGAGAAATTCCAGGAGGATTTCCTGGAAGCACCCTTGGAGATATTTCTGGAGGATTCTCTGAGGATAATTACCTGGAGGATCCCTTGAAGCAATTCCTGGGCTAATCTCTGAAGGAATTCCTGGGGAAATGTCTGGAGAAATTCTTGAAAAATTCCTGATAGTTTTCCGGGAGAATTTCCTGGAAGAATCTCTGAAGAAATCCCTTAAGGATTTTCTGAAGAAATGCCTGGAGGAATTGCTGACATAATTTCTGAAGGATGTCCAAGAGCAATTCCTAAAGAATTTCCTGAAGGAATTCCTGAAAAAAATCCTAGAGTATTTCCTGCAGGAATTCCTGGATAAAATCCTGGAGGAATAAGTAAAAAGAAAATCGTGTTAAGTACTGTTCCTTTGAATTCCACTAAAAATTTGCATCCTTTGACAGATACGTATTTCGACCTCAACTATAAGGTCGCCTTCAGTGTCTTGTACTTGACTCGACTCGATTGGAAAATCGTGTTTTCTTTTTACTTACAGATTCCCCTAACAAGCCCAGGTTAATCATCACCTGGTGGAATGCCTGGAGAAATTCCTAAAGGTATTCCTGTGGGATTTGCTGGAAAAATCTCTAGAGGAATTCTTGGAAGAATTACTGGATGAATTTCTAGAGGAATCTCCAGAGAAATTCTAGGAGATTTCTATTTCTATATCTAGAAAATCCCTTGAAAAATTCCTGGAGCGGAATTTCTGGAGGAATTCCTGGAGAAATCCTCGATGGGATTCCTGAAGAAATTGGTGGAGAAATCCCTGGAGGAATATCGGAAGGAATTCCAGGAGAAGTCCCCGGAGAGTCATGGAAGAATTTCTGAAGAAATCCCTTATGGATTTTCTGGAAGAATCCTTGGAAAAACTTTTGGAGGATTTCCTGGAGGAATCTTCGAAGGATTTCCTGGAGGAATCTCTGGGAAAATTCCGGGAGAAATCCCTGACGCGATTCATGAAGGAATCTCATGAGAAATTCCTTAAAAAATGCCTGGTGGAATCCCTGAAAAATCCTGAGGGTATTTCTGGAGAATTTCCTGGAAGAATTTATGAAAAAAAAAATCATGGAGAAATTGCTGACATTATTTCTGAAGGATGTCCAAGAGCAATTCCTAGAGAATTTCCTGGAGGAATTCCTGAAAAAAAATCCTAGGGTATTTCCTGCAGGGATTCCTGGATAAAATCCTGGAGGAATAAGTAAAAAGAAAATCGTGTTAAGTACCGTTCCTTTGAATTCCACTAAGAATTTGCATCCTTTGACAGATACGTATTTCGACCTCAACTATAAGGTCGTCTTCAGTGTCTTGTACTTGACTCGACTCGAACGGTACTTGACACGATTTTCGTTTTACTTACAGATATTTCCCTAACAAGCCCAGGTTAACCCTAAAAGAGATACCTTCATGGCCTCAGTTTCGTCACCTCGCTGAGTGTGTTACATCAAAGACGAGCACTGAAAGGCGCCTGGGGTCCAATAGACCCCAGGTCTCCATTTTAGGGTTAATCATCAGCTGGTGAAATGCCTGGAGAAATTCCTAAAGGTATTCCTGTGGGGATTGCTGGAGGAATCTCTAGAGGAATTCTTGGAAGAAATACTGAACGAACTTCTAGAGGAATCTCCAGAGAAATTCTAGGAGATTTCTATTTCTATATCTAAAAAATCCCTTGAGAAATTCCTGGAGCGGAATTTCTGGAGGAATTCCTGGAGAAATCCTCGATGGAATTCCTGAAGAAATTGGTGGAGAAATCCCTGGAGAAATATCTGAAAGAATTCCAGGAGAAGTCCCAGGAGAGTCCTGGAAGAATTTCTGAAGAAATCCCTAATGGATTTTCTGGAAAAATCATTGGAAAAACTTCTGGAGGATTTCCTGGAGGAATCTTCGAAGGATTTCCTGGAGGAATCTTCGAAGGATTTCCTGGAGGAATCTTCGAAGGATTTCCTGGAGGAATCTCTGGGAAAATTCCGGGAGAAATCCCTGACGCGATTCATGAAGGAATCTCAGGAGAAATTCCTTAAAAAATGCCTGGTGGAATCCCTGAAAAAATCCTGAGGGTATTTCTGGAGAATTTCCTGGAAGAATTTGTGAAAAAAAAAAATCATGGAGAAATTGTTGACATTATTTCTGAAAGATGTCCTTGCTCCTGGATCAATTCCTTGAGAAATAACTAGACGAATTCCAGAAGAAATTCTTGGGGTAATTCCAGGAGAATTTCCTGGAGGAGTTCCTGGAGAAATTTCTGGATTAAATCTTGGAGAAATCCCTGGAGGAATTCCAGGAGGTTTTCTTTTGAAAAATGCTACAGGAATCCTTGAAGGAACTCCTGGAGGAATCTTTGGAGAAATTCTTGCAACAATTACTGGATGAATTTCTGAGGAAAACTCTAGAGAAACTCTGGGAGAAATTTCTGTGAAAATCCCCTGAGAAATTCCTGGAGGAATTTCTACAGAAATTTCTGGAGAAATTCCTGGAGAAATCCTCGAAAGAATTTCTGAAGGAATCCCTGGGGGAATTCTTGGAGAAATTAGTGGAGAAATCCCTGGAAAAATCCCTGTAGAAGTTCCTGGAGTAATTTGAGGCGGAATTCCTAGAGGAATCCATGCAGCAATTCCTGAAGGAAAATCTGCAAGAATTCTTGGAGGAAATCCTGAAAAAAATCTAGAAGGTATTCCTAGAGTAAATCCTGGAAGAATTATTGAAATTCCTCGAGGAGACCCTGGAAAAAATCCTGGATGAAATCCTGGAGGAATGCCTGCGTGGATTTCTGAAGAAATCCCAGGAAAAATTTCTGAAGCAATTCCAGGAGAAACTCCTGGAAGAACTCCTGGAGGAACTCCTGAGAAATTCCTGGAGGAATTTCTGGAGGAATAGTGGGGGATCGCTGAAAAAATCCAGTAGAAAGAATCCAAGGAGGAATTCCTGGAAAATTTCCTGGAAGTATGCCTAGGAGAATTCCTGGTGGAATTCTTGGGGGATTCCCTGAAGTAATTCCTACCTAGAGAAATCTTTGGATGAACTCCTGTAGGAGTCTCTGGAAAAACAATCCCTGGAGGAATCCCTTGAAGATTTCCTGGATAAATTTCTGTATTAAATCCTGGTGGAATTCTTGGAAGAATCCCGGAAGCAATTTCTAGAAGAATCTTTGGGGGAATGCCTGGAGGAAGTCCTGAAGGAATGCATTGAGGAAAACCTGGAGGATTTCTTGGAGGAATCTCTGAAAAAAAATCTGGTAGGAATTCTTGGAGGCATCCCTGTAGGATATCCTGAAGGAATTCCAGAAGGAATCTCCTGAGGAACTTCTGGAGAATTCTCTAGGGGATTTTCTGGCGGAGTTTCTGGAGGAATCGCTAGATGAATTCCTGGAGGAATTTTCAGAGAAACCCCTGCAGGAATTCCCAGAGAAATCCCTGGGAAAAATCTTAGGGGAATTTCTGAAGAAATTCGTGGATGAATCTCTTAAGGAATTCGTAGAGAAATACCAGGAATAATTCCTGAAGGAATCGCAGATGGAATTCTTCGAGAAACTCTGGAGGAATCCTTTGAAGAGAAGGAATTCCTAAGGGAATTTCTAAACAGTTGCTGGAGCTAGTACTGAATTATTTCCTGGAGGAGTTCCTTAAGGAATTTTTTTTTATCTGTATTAACGAGATTTTTAGCCCTAGGCTAGTTCATCTCGGGACCCACGCTTTACTTCCCTTCCGAAGGAAGAACTCACTTTTTGCGAGTTTGTCGGGAGTGGGATTCGATCCCAGGCACTCAGCGTGATAGTCACGTGCTTTAACCATCACACCAGGTCCGCTCCACACCTGAAGGAATCTTAAGAAGACTTCCTGGGAGAATCTTTGTTGGAATTTTTAAAATAAGTTGTTGCAGAAAGAATCACAGACGGAATTCCCGAGTTAAGCCCTGCAGAAAATCTTGGAGGAATCCCAGGAGGATATCCTAGTAAAGTGCCTGTAGGGATTAACGGAGGAATCTCTGGAAATACTCCTGAAGGAATCTCTAAAAGAATTCCTACTGGAGGTTCTGGAGGAATCTCTAGAGGTATTTCTGAAGGAATCCCTGGATGATTTTTTAGGGAATCCCTGCAGCAATTCCCAGAGGAATCCCTGCAGCAATTCCCAGAAGAATCCCTGGAAGAATTTCTGCGGAAATCTCTGTAGAAATTCGTGGAGTAATCCCTTGAGAATTTCCTGTAGGAATCCCAGGAAGAATTCCTGAAGAAATTCCAGGAGCAATCCTTGGAGAAATCCTGAAGGAATTCTAAGAAGATTTATTGGAGGGACTCCTTGAAGAACCCTTGTAGCAGTTCCTGAAGGAATCCCTGTAGGAACTCCTGAAGAAACCCCAGGAGGAAATCCCGGAAGCAATTCCTAGAGACATTCCTAAGGGAATCCCTAAACAGTCCCTTGAGTAAGTACTGGATTAATTCTTGGATGAGTTCCTGAAAGAATTTCAAGAGGAACTCCTTAAAAAGTGTTCCTGAGGGAATCGTTGGAGGATTTTTTAAATAATCCGTGGAGTTGTTCCTGGAAGAAACACAGAAAAAAATCCCGGGTGAATCCCTGGAGGAATTCCTGAAGAAAACCCATGTGGAATCTGGGAAGTAATCCCATGAGGAATTCCTTAGAAAATCCCAGGAAAACTTTCTTAACAAATTCCTGGAAGAATTTCTGTTGGAAAAACAAAATATGGCGGAATCCATATCTGCAAATTTTGAACTCAAAAAAGATTGTTTTGTAAAATGTTTTAAGGAACTCCTGGATTATTTTTTAGCTGATCTCTGATAAAATTTCCTGTAAGGGTTTCTGGAAGATATTCCTGCTCTGAACCTCTATATCCCAGGATAAATTCTGGTAAAACCCAATGATGAATTTTTGAAAAATCTCTGGTGCAATCTATGATGGAATCATTGAAGGAAGCTATGGAAAAAAATCCTGGAGGAATTCGTCGATGCAACCTTGCAGAAGTATCTGTAAAAAAATCAGAAGGAATCATGGGAGAAATTATTGCTTGGAACAAACCCTGAAACAATCACTATCGGAACCCTGCATGGAAGAATTCACGAAGGAGAAACTCCTGGAGAAATCCCTTGTGGAATTTCTGAAAGAATCCCTGAAGAAGTTCCTGAATAAATGCCTAAAGAAATATCTGAAGGTGTCCTTGGAAGTATTCGTAAAGAAATCCCAGGTATTTTGCTCTTAGCATGACGTTTGTTTGAATAGGAAGCAATCAGTGAAGTACTAGATTGAAAGTAGTGAGCTGGATTTTTGTATGGTGAGATGATCAGTTCTCCGTTTCTGCAATGAAATGGTGCAAACAGCGTGGGTTATATGATTTCTTGCCTAATTTGATGCTGTTTGAGCAAAAGTTTGTGTAACTGTGTTGATGAAGTTGCAAGAAATAAATAATACAACAACACAGTTACCCAAACTTTTGCTCAAACAGCATCAAATTAGGCAAGAAATCATATAACCCACGCTGTTTGCACCATTTCATTGCAGAAACGGAGAACTGATCATCTCACCATACAAAAATCCAGCTCACTACTTTCAATCTAGTACTTCACTGATTGCTTCCTATTGAATACTAGTGAAAATACGTGTTGCAGTAGCACATAACTGCATTCTATAGCAGTATATGCGTCTACAAATACCTTGCTTTTACCTACTGGAACCGGTTCCGGCATATCTGGAAAATTGGCAAATTCCATGAATAAACATCTCAAAATTTAGCCGTTCAACCAAGCTCGTCATTTGGTAAAAAATCTAAGATAAGATTGAAGTGGTTCTCTTGGAGAAACATTTGGCGAAATTTCCTGTGGTAAAAAAGGTTTTATAGTTGTGGATAAAAAACATAATTTTTAAAATATGAAAATATTAAATTTTTGAGATATTTTTCTGGAATTCCGAATGATCTTTGGATAATCTTTGAGTTGGAGTTTCTTCACATTCCTTTGGATACTCCTTCAAGACATATTTCTTCCAGAAAATGCTTTAAAGATTTCTCAAGAAAGTTTTGAAAAAATCCTTCAAGGAGGATTCTTGTAGAAAGGCTGGAAGAAATTCTTGCAGAAATTCACACAGAGTTTTCTATAGATCTATGATTTTTTAAATATTCCTTTTTTTTAGAAATTCTTTCAAGAACTCATTTGGAATTTTCTACAGATTTTTTGTTTGAATTCCTTATGAAGTTTCTTCGTGATACTTTCGGAAATATCTTCAATATTCCTACAATCACTTGGAGAACTTTGACTAACTAGCTCTGATGATTTTACCATGACAGCACTGGACATAATTCATCAAGGTGTCTGTAATCTGCCGAAGCATTACAATGAACTTTTTATGTAATTTAGTACAAATTTTGGAATTCAATCAGCTGAGTACACGCCAAGATATTACAATTCTCGACAAGGAAGCAGTTTGCATGCATCCGCCAAAAATGTTGTCATTGCTAAAGGATCTGTAGAAAATATCGCCAGAGAATCACGCCATCGTTATCATCAACATAGCGTGAAATATTAATAAAAAAATGTAGTCAGAATGTGAAGTATGAGATTAAGGTAGATCAATATATAAAACAAAGTATGTTATGCGGCATCCCGAATGAAAAATACAGTAGAAAAACCGAACGTTGTATTGTAACAGTACCATTTAGAACCATATTTTTACAATAGACACCATTGTAAAAATAAAAATACAAAAACAATAAGATGTAATGTAGACACCATACAGTGAATTGTACCTAAATAGGATTTTTACAATATATTACCATCTACTTATCCGCGGCGGGCACAAATAACCGATTCGAATTTTGACGTTTCTTGGGGATCGAAATCGACTGGCCCCACCAAACGGTGGGTGAATGGGGTGAGGAGGAGAATGAAACTGTTTTGACTTTCCCCCAAGAAACGTCAAAGCCTGAACCGGAGGGATTTGCCCGCCGCCGCCATAACCGCTCGCGAATAAGTGGATAGGATCGCCCACGTCTAAGTCTGAGTAGTCTCTAATTTCATTAACAGTTGAAGCTTAGGCTCCCATGCCCCACCAGCCAGATAACCGGGTTTTGCAAACTAAGAATTATTTGTGGCAACACTTCGAGCGGCATGATGGAACTATGCCGAGCGCGCTAAGTGTTATTAGACCACTAATGTAGTTGCATGGAGTGGGTGACGGACGAGGTACATAAGTATCATCAAATCTAAGTTAGGTTAAAAAGCAAACCCGCAGACAAACCTATATTAGAAGTCGTTTCAGTGTCCAGTCCAGTTCATATGTTAAAGATGGCTCTACGTCGAAGATAAATGTCGTCAATTGCATTTGATTCGGTTGTGGTCGAAGGCAAGTTCACACGACAGAAGGGGAGAAAACTCCCCTAAATGCAAATACAGAAAGAATAGTATTGAACTCATCCATTGATTTACGATAATCTGACCTGCGTCTTTCCGGGTTGACCTACATTCGTATTCCTCTCATCGCACTCTACATACCTTACCCCCGCCATATCTTGGATATGCAGTCCTTAGAACACCTGGTTTACTGCTTATTTAAACATTTTGTTGATTTAAAATTGATGATTCAACTTATTCACTTTTTTCGCTTCCTTGCCTTTGCACAAACGGAATCAGATTATGATACAATAGTTTTTAGAATATGATTGTAATCCCATTAGGTAAACCCAACTTCCAACTACTTGTTTCAATAGTGGAACTATTGATAAACAATCAAAATACTATTGATTTACAACTAATTTTTTTTTGTTGATTTCGAAAAATTTGACCAATTTGAAATAATTTTTGTTTAGGCACTTTTTTCGGAAACGCTTTCTTGGTATAGAAATAGTCGTTCAAAGTCGTGGGAAAGAAAGGGTTAATGAACAGAAAAATAATATTTCAGAAAAATGAATGGTTCAAACGTGAGAAAAACAGTATAATATATTGTTACATAAAGATCAGATGTAAATGTATACATGTAGTAGCTATAGTATCGGATGTAGTAGCTACAATGTACAAAGCTTTTAGCGAACCATTCCATTACAATACACCTTATTGTAGCTAATACACTGTATGGTGCAGGAATGGTTTTCACCTAATACCATATGGTTAGTTTGTATCCGGGATGCTTTGGCACTGGTGCTCCACAAAGTAATTTATTGATACGAAGTGCTCCGCGTGTCAAAAGGTTGAAAACCCCTGCATTATAAGTCATCATGAAACAAAGTGCAAGTTTTAAATTGATTGGAAATCAAAAACATTACTATTAAAAATGTATATAAAACCGAGGTAAAATGTACATAAAATCAAGGTATATCTGTAATACCTACTGGAGACGTTTGTCAATTCCAGGGATTCCAGGATTCCAGGGATAACAGGGATAAATTTTTTTGACAGAAATTCTAGTACCTGCCGCATAGGTACTTGTTCCATGTTCTATGGGATTGCCTTACATGAGACAACTATGCACAGCAGGTAAATTGTGAAACTGAAAGACTATCTTAAGTACCTCCTTTGAAAAAAATCTTGTAATGTTTCCTACAGAAATATTAAAGGAATGCTTGGTGTGATATCTGGTAAAATGACTGGGGGTGTTCATCGATAGCTCAAACTCAAAAACTGTTTCGGCAGAAAATGGATGGTTCTGGACGGGAGAATCAAACACGCGCGTCTACTCGTTACAAAGTATCGGTTTATTCTAACTTCCTCTTCTTTTACAGTGATGCCAGATGGGCGAATGGGGTTTGAAATATAACAGTTGTCAAGAAAATCGAAATAAAGAAATTTGAAATCAAGGCAATATGTCTACAAACTAGTTACTGCGCAGTGCGCCCAAACACACTCCCCCCGTTGAGGCTTCAGGCTCAACAGAAGGTATTGTGCGTTGCAAGAAAATCACAATTATGGCGACTACTTTCCAAGGCCTTCAATGATGGACAAAATTCTATCGCAGTGCAAATGCCACGTGCAGTCGCAGCAGTCATCATATCACCCGGTCATGTGGCGCCCTTTTTTTCAAGAATTATCAAAGAGCGCTATGATGGAAAATTTGAAAACGGGTCTGTTTTCTTAAGCGACTGTCTCGCGCGTATCTGTGACTGCGGGTAAAAGTAGTCGCGAAAGTAGATTTTATTTTGAATCGTATAATAACAAAGCAACCTTGGTGATTGCTCGCTTGAAGCTGTTGCCCGACGTCTTCACCGTCACCACTCTGACAGCACCGTCATCGCCGGGGTGTGTAGTGATTATTCGACCTCGCCGCCACTGTTGCGGTGGCAGGTTCTCGTCGATCAGCAGGACCAACGCGCCGATCTTGAAGTCCTTTACTCCATCGTGCCACTTCTGACGACCTTGCAGATGGTGGAGATACTCCCTGGACCACCTTCTCCACAGGTGTTGTTGCATAGCTTGAACGTGCTGCCATCTGCTGAGACGTCCAACTTTCACCTCATCGTATGACGGCTCCGGGAGAGCAACAGCAGACCGGTTGATCAAAAAATGTGATGGCGTAAGCACCGCCATATCGTTAGGATCATCGGACATTGGACACAAAGGCCGCGAGTTTAGGATGGCCTCCGTCTGGGACAGGAATGTTGTCATCTCCTCGTATGTGAGTTTAGTCTCTCCAACGACTCGCTTCATATGGTGCTTCAGCGACTTCACTCCTGCTTGCCACGTGTTACCTCCTGCTTGCCACGTGATACCTTTGAGGCTGCAGAACTCGTCCAGTTTTTGTTGGTGTTGTTGATCGTTGAAGAGCTCTCTTAATGCAGCAAGCTCGTGATTGGCCCCCACGAAGCAAGTGCCGTTGTCTGAATGGATGTCAGTTGGCAGCCCACGACGGCTCGAAAATCGCTGCAGCGCAGCGATGAAGTTCTCCGTTGAAAGGTTCGATACCAGCTCAAAGTGGATTGCTTTTACCACCATACAAACAAAAACAACCACGTATGCCTTCGCTAATCTTGATCCTCTTCCTCCTGTTTTCAGCATGAATGGCCCAGCATAGTCGATGCCTACTTTGGAGAATGGTGGTGACGGGTTCACTCGTGATTCCGGTAGGTTCCCCATGAACTGACTACCAGGTCTTGGATGTTGCTTCGCACAGTTTTGGCATCTCGAGATGACCCGCTTTATCACCGATTTTGCTCGCACCGGCCAGTACCGCTCACGAACGATGGCCAGCAGTCCGTTTTGGCCAACGTGGAAATGCTCTTCGTGCAGCTTTCGTATCAGGATCGTTGTCACGTGATGTCGTTCCGGCAGTAACACCTGATGCTTACCTTCGTAGGGGATAACGGAGTATTTCAGACGTCCTCCAACTCTAATTAACCCGTCGTCTCCCACAAAAGGTGCCAAATTGGACAAAGGATGTCGCTTGGTAGACCCTTCCTTCAGCAACTTGAACAAGTCGGCAAATTCCTGTCGTTGGAGCACAAACAGGATGTGTTTCTCCGACCGAGCCATTTCGTCCGCAGAGATATTGGAAATAACAGGCAATTTGTGCACCGCCAGATTGATGTAGCGCTGGATGTACACCCACGCTCTCTGCAGCTTACGATAATCGCTGCATCTGGTCAGATTGATTGACGATTTCGGTTTGACGACTGCCAACACTGTTGCCGCTTTGACTTCTGGAAGCTCTGATTCATCAAGCGGTTCCGACGAGTCCTGTGGAAGCTGCGGTTCCCTCAGCTCTGGGGCGCCATTCCACCACAGTTCGTTACGCAGTAGATCCTCTGGCAGCGCGCCTCTTGAGACGACATCAGCTGGATTGTGATCGGTTGGGATGTACCTCCATTGGTACCCTCGTGTGAGTTCCACCGTTGTGGCCACTCGGTTGGATACGAATTGCTTCAGTGCCAGCGGCGACTTTTTGAGCCAGCACAAAACAATTTTGGAGTCGCAGTGCAAAATCACGTCGTCGAAAGGAACTTGCATGGATGATACTACCTTATGGGTGAGCTCCGCCAGCAGCTTAGCACCGCACATCTCTAGCTTGGGAATTGTCTGCGACTTAAGTGGTGCCACACGTGATTTGCTGGCAACGAGATTCACGTTGATAGTGCCGTCCTTGTCGACACTTCGGATGTATAACACGCCGCCGTATGCTCGCATCGATGCGTCCGAGAAACCGTGGAGTTGGATGGATGCTGAATCTCGGGAAATCAAGCATCGCTTCTTCTTCATCTCGTTGATTGCTGGTAGTTGTTCACGAATAAGCCTCCACTCTCGTGAAAGCTCGTCTGGCAGTAGTTCGTTCCAGGGTAGACCTTGACGCCAGATGTTCTGCATCACCAGCTTGCATGTTGTAATGACGGGTCCAAGAAATCCAGCTGGATCGAAGATTTTGGAAATCTCCGACAGTACGATCCGTTTGGTCCAGTTCATGTCGACCGGCCGTGGGACTCGAAAGACGAAATAATCCTCCATTGGGTTCCAGATAAGTCCAAGTGTCTTAATAGAGTTGTTCACATCGGCGTCTTCAAAATCGACTTGCTTCTCGTGCAGCTCGACTGGAATCGCTTGTAGCACCTCGGGGCTATTTGAACAAAACTTGTGCACGCCGAACCCTCCTCGGCGTAACAGCTCCGACAGCTCCTCGTAGATTCGGATTGTTTCAGTGACTGATGAACCACCAGTCAAAAAATCGTCAATGTAGCTGTCCTCGATGATTACTTTCGACGCCAGGGGGAATTCCTTGCCTTCATCCGTTGCCAATTGTACCAGTGCCCTTGTTGCGTGGTGCGGTGAGCTGGCGACGCCGTACTTTACGGTTTGTAACTCGTACACCTTCAGCTTGCTGTCGTCGTCCAACCATAGGATTCGTTGGTACTTGCAGTCATCCGTGTGCAGTTTGACCTGCCGGTACATTTTGGGGATATCTGCGGTAAGCACCACTTGATGAGTACAAAACTTCAAGATGATAGAGAAAAGGTCGTTTTGCACAGTGGGCCCCACAGACAGCGTGTCGTTTAGCGACAGACCTGACGTGGTCTTCGCTGATGCGTCGAATACCACTCTGGTTTTAGTAGTCGAGCTTGATGTTTTGTGTACTGCATGATGCGGGATGTAGTAGCCACCGTCGTCATCACTCACAGATTGGACCTCCTTCATGTGACCCAATGCTAAGTACTCGGCCAGAAACGCAGAATATTCGACACGCTTCGTTGGATTTCTGGCTAGTGCAATGACGAGCTTGTCCAGGCGCTTCCGAGCATTGTTGAAAGAGTCGCCAAGTTGACCCTGTAGGTGGTTGAATGGAAGCCGGACGATGTACCGTCCTTCGTCATCACGAGTGTGAGTGCTTTTGAAGTGCTCTTCGACGGCAGCCTCACCGACTGTCAGATTGGACTCCGGATGGACGCTTTCGATCTCCCAAAACTTCGACATCGTCTTGTTCAGCTCTTCTTCGTAGCGGTTTAGCTGGCACACACGCGGGCATGGTTTGGCTTTCCTGGTCGGCATCGATCCACCAACGACCCACCCTAATTCCGTCTCAGCCAGCGTCAGCTCGTTATGGCCGATCTTGTGACGGCCTCACTTGATGAGATCGAAAAAAACTTCGTTCCCAATGATGAGATCAATCTCTCCTGGGGTTTGGAACTTAGGGTCGGCCAGCTGCAAGCCAGATGGCAGGGGCCAGGATCGGGTGTCAATTTCAACCACGGGCAGATTCGACGTGATTCGTTTAACGACCAGGAAATCTAAAACGGATGAGGCAAAGGAATTAACGCAAGAAATGATCTTAGTGGATAACATATACTCAACTCGGGTTTGTATGTCGTTCAGTCCACATACTGGCAGGTCCACGCGATCCATCTTGAGGTTCAATCTGCTTGCTAGCTTCTCGGTGATTATGTTGCTGTCGGACCCCGAGTCCAATAGCGCACGGCATCTGATAGTGGTACCGCCATGACCGACCACCATCACTACCGCCGTTGAGAGTAGTACTTGGCGTTTGGAACTACCGACGTTGGCACACAGGGATACCGCGTTATTCTGCTGCTCAGGAACTTTTGCTTCGCCACCGGCTGGGGCCGGGGGCACCGTTTGATGCTTCGCTTCGTCGACCTTTTCGGGAACTGGAGGGGCACGAGTATCGCTGGCGTGCAGAAGAATGTGGTGTTTGCGGCCACAACCCTGTACCTTACAACGAGCTTCGGATTGGCATTCATTCACCCGATGTTTCGTCTTCAGACAGTTGAAGCACAAGTTTGCTTTGGTGGCAACGGACTTGCGCTCCGTGATGGTCATGTTCTTGAACGTTGAACACCGGAAGATAGGGTGATCCTCCTTGCAGCAGGCACACACTTCCGTCGAGGTTTGCACGAATGACTTGAGTTGGGGCTGCGACTTCTGTCCAACCACTTGGCGTTGCTTGTTGGAGGCCGCAGTTGATTGCTGCGCCGGCTGCTGGAACCGACTTGTGCGCTGCAAAACACGACCACGCTCTCGAAGAAACTCCATAAACTCGACGTAGTCTGGCAATTCACCGCTACCGAGCTTCAATTCCCATTGTTCCTGGGTCTCCCTGTCGAGTTTCTTGTAGATCACATTAACGAATACTAGCTCTGCCAGGCCTTCAACTGGATACCCGTGACCAGTCAATGCTTCACTGTGCTTGGCACAAATCTCGACCAACTTGGTGATGGACTTACCGCGAGTCTCCTTCGTGATTTTCGGGCAATCCAGGATGGCATCGATGTGGGTATCGAGTATCAATCGTTTGTCTTCGTAGGCGTCTTCCAAGATCCTCCAGGCAGCATCGTAGTCATTGTTATTTACAATGTCCTGGTCGATCTTGTCCTTAGCATCACCGGTGAGTGCGTTCCGCAGGTGTAGAATCTTCATGGCCGGGGTCTCCTGGGTATACCGCGACATGATACTCTGGAACAGATTCTTAAAACTGTACCAGTTCTCTGGATCGCCGTTGAACGTAGGAAATGGAGCCTGCAGGTGTGGAACTGATGCAGGGGCTTGAACGTACACCGGCGGTTGTCCGGTTGTGGCAGCTGCAGACACGGTCGGCAGTTCCACTAGCTTGTTTGTGAGCTCTGTCTCGGCGATCTTTCCTTGAAGCTTGACGTACACCGCATTGTAAAGTTTTTCAAATGATGTGTACTCCACTCGCTGTGCTACTCGCTCGTCCTTTGAGAGCAGCAACGAAATGACAGAGTACGTTTTTTCGTACTCGTCCGCACTCCGGCGTAGGTTTTCCTCGAACAGCTTCAGCAAATGGATGCTCACCGATTCCGCGTTCAACGAATCATTCATCCGCATCAACTTATCGACGAGCATGTCCCGCCGATCCAACAGCGATTCCAAATTCCGCTCCATCATGCGGCTCTTCTCCTTCGCTTCTTTTTCTGCTTTCTGTTGAGCGATGTATTTCACTGCACTGCTGGTGGATCCTGACAAGGCATCCAAAATGTTTCTTCGCGGGATTGTTTTCGAGTGCGCTCCACGGGGCGTCTCCGAATCACTCATTCGTCACACTTTTCTGTTTGCCTCTTCTACGGCCACTTTCGTTTTTCGCTTTGTTTTTGTTTTTGTAAACACCGTTCGCGCTGCGGCGACGACTGAACCGATTCAACCGGTTCGCTCGCAGGATGACAACCACTTGTACGTTTGCTTCTGGTGCCACGGGCACACACACTAATTCAGTACGAATGCACTGCCACTTGCGCGCGTTGTTGTCACGGACACACGCGGCGCACACGTCATCAGCAGTTTCTCCGCAAAGATGGCTGACACTGCTTCTGTGCTACGAGCACACACACAACTACTTTGAGGCAGTTTCTTCAACTGGTCGTTTCACAGTATGTCGGCTGTTTCGAACCGCCGACGGCAAAGTTTCACGAATGTTCACTTTTTCCGGAACTAGCACCGAGCTAATCGCGTTCCGACATGGACCGGGAACCACTCCAAATTCTCCGAAGATCCGGGAGAACGGACCAAAAAATGTTCATCGATAGCTCAAACTCAAAAACTGTTTCGGCAGAAAATGGATGGTTCTGGACGGGAGAATCAAACACGCGCGTCTACTCGTTACAAAGTATCGGTTTATTCTAACTTCCTCTTCTTTTACAGTGATGCCAGATGGGCGAATGGGGTTTGAAATATAACAGTTGTCAAGAAAATCGAAATAAAGAAATTTGAAATCAAGGCAATATGTCTACAAACTAGTTACTGCGCAGTGCGCCCAAACAGGGGGAATTGATTTGGCTACAAAGTCTCTACAGGAATTTTGAAGGAATCATCCATGTTAATTTTTTGGTGATTACCAATTCCTGAAATAAACATAATTCAATAGAATAAACCAACATAACATTAGAATTTGTTATTATCCACTAACTCAAGCTCATTTCTTGACCACATCTTTCCAGCAACGGGTACCACTTCGACACGGCCCTGCTTCTGTCCGTTTTCCTCGGGATGTTCGGAGCGGACCGGTTCTACCTGGGCTACCCGGCGATTGGGTTGCTCAAATTCTGCACTCTGGGCTTCATGTTCCTCGGCCAGCTGGTGGATGTGATTCTGATAGCGACCCAGGTGGTCGGGCCAGCGGATGGATCGGCCTACGTGATTCCCTACTACGGACCCGGAATCACGGTCGTACGGAGCGACAACTGGACCTACCGGTTACCGCAGGACAATTGGTGATTGTTGGCTAATGTTTTCAGAAAACATGGTAAGGCAATAAAGCATTGACTGAGAGCATGGGGTCTGTTATGGCCACGATTGCATTAGCCTTAATCCGATGGATGCTTTCTTTCTGTGGCGATAAATCACATTCCTGGCTTTTCAAGGGCGCCGTCTCATTTATCATGTCGGGTTTCGTTTCTCTTCACTGTCGTTTGCATACTTTTGGGTGATGCCGGTTTTTCATCCGAACCAGTGGTTCTCAACAACGTTAATGGAAAGTTCACGAAGTATTCCGAATTTTGGACTTTAGCCACAATCTAGGTTCTGCCGAAGTTGCTGTTCGAATATTATAGCTGAGCGTCCTGTTCAACAGGCTAAGACCGGTGAGACCAACACAAAAAAGAGTTGAATTTCACTGATCTATCCTAACCTGGTAGACGGTAACCCTTTTGTGCTTGTTTGCAAATTTGATGAGTTCAGGTCCACATTTTTTCATGCCAAAAAATAAACAATCTATCAATCAGTCACGAAGCAGAAATCATTCGCCAACGAAGGAAGAATTCCGATCCGTGAGAGCGCAAATGTTAGAGCACAAGTAATGAAACATGCGAATCATCATCGTTCGTTCGTTTTCCGTGAGTGAAAAGCGAAATCGGTATCGAATTTATCCACCACCCATAAAGTGATGCAAAATGCTATATGAATGTTTTACGATCGCTTTCTTTGCCGCGTTTTAGCGCTGTTGTAACAAAGGGCACGTGCACATGTTGGGATAAACAGACGCCCTATCGATTGTGTCGCGTTTTATTGAACAGACTTCAATACATCTGATTGACGAAAAAGCAATTTGGTGGCTGAATCAGCAGGAGCTTTTTATTGGATGACTATTCTAATATTATAATTTTATTACTCTGCCCTTCTTGCGGTCCCATGGAAGTCCTTGTCCCAGAGGGTATACTTTGCATTGTCTCTTATGCAAATTGTTTATTTGCTTTTGGGAAGTTTGATTTATGGCTTTCGAAACGTTCTTGGCCGTTTCGGAATATCGTGTTATCTGTTACGAAGTGGAGTGCGCTTGGTCTAGGTACACAAAATCCAGTTTGCAACATTGTTTACAAGATTTGCAAAATCCATGAATTGTAAATCGAAAATGCTTGTATTAGAATAAGATGATTCAAAGCCACGTTCCAAGAAGATTATGCAGCTGCAATCTTCTCGTAACTCTAGCAAATTGTCAATCCTAAAAGAAGTTAGTCGAAAGTTTACTGAATTAATAGTTCAGGAATCATCAAATAGATTTGAAAATGAACAACTATGATCGAAGTAACAATTCCATTGCTGATTGGGTTTGTTTGATTTTTATTAGGTTTGCAGCATTACACTATTTACTTTACACAGTTTAATGACTAAACATTATAACGACCATTGATAAAATATTTTGTAGCGTTCTTGAAGATTTCCATAAAACCAGAATTTAAGAGTAACCAAAACTCTCAAATATTTAACCTGCTGACATTCGTTATGACCACAATGTACCTCTTTAGCAAATTTATTATCTGTGATACTAGTAAACTCTGGAGGAAGTTCATCCCAGAATTTCTAAGAGTAGTTCCTGAAATGTGTACCAAAGTTCATCCCAGGATTTCTTCATCAGTTTTTACGAGATTTCTGTAGAGTACTTTCCGAGAGCTCTTCCAGAACAGATTTTCCCGGAGTTGCTCCCTGAGTTTCTTGTAAGATTCCTTCCTGAGACATTTCCAAAGTTTTCCCATATGTTGTTACGGATATTACTCTTAATGTTTTTCCGGGATAACTATTCAACTCTTTTCCCGGGATTTTAAGCGACTTCTTCCAGATTTCTTTTAAGAACTTCTCCTTGGATTTCTTTGCAAGATATTTTCCGCAGTTCCTCCAGAGATTTTTCAGA
Source organism: Aedes albopictus (assembly GCF_035046485.1). Lineage (NCBI taxonomy): Eukaryota > Metazoa > Arthropoda > Insecta > Diptera > Culicidae > Aedes > Aedes albopictus. The sequence goes on along the minus strand of NC_085137.1, from coordinate 501,958,046 downwards.
ACTCCTCCCGGCATTTCCCACATTCAGGATTACTCCCAAAACTTTTTCCAAAATGTCTCATTTTATCTCGGGATTTCTCCAATAGCTCTTCCCGGAGTTCCTCACGAGATTTCACGAGATCCTCACGAGAGTTCCTCTCGATACTTCTTCGAGAATTCTTTACAAGATAATCCGTAGATTATCCCAAGAGGTACTCCCAAGCAAAAATCTCGACAACAACTCTGAGGATAAATCCTAGAGCAAGTCCCAATAGGAACATCCAGAGGAATGTCCTGACAATTCCCAGTAAGGATTCCTGGAAGAACTCTAGAAGTAATCCTGAAAAAATCTCTGAAAGAAATTCATAACACATGATTTAATAACTCAGGAGTAACTCTAGATAAAATCTCCACAAAAACAAAGGAAAGTTTCGTAGGAACTCCGAGAGACATCACATGAAAAAATCTAGAAGTAATATAGGAACCTTCTGAAAAAAAAAAAAAAAAATGCCGGTAGGAGCCTTTTGCAAAACCCTTGTGTAAAACTCCTGAAAGGAAATCTTGTAGGAATACCAGAAACAATTTCTGTAGAAACTCCGTTACGGGTATGTGTTATATTAAGATAATAATCATGCGTAACGAGTTTAATAGTCACGCTGTCTTTGTATTTTATGTTTTATTTAACTTGTAAACATTTCCCAATTTCAAAGCACATTTTTAGGGTTCAGGTGGAATATGAACTCATGAGATGCCAATTAGGGTGGCCCACACTTGAAAAATGTTAAGTCTTACCTCCTGAATCGGTTGTTTTGGACTCCCAGAAGCTACGTTCAAAATTTGAGCAAAATCGATTAAGCCCAAAGGGGCGCTCAAAGTGCTTGAAGTTTGTATGAGAAAACGTGACCAAATGTATGCAGCAATCTTAAGTTTTAGATTTTCGTCGCTAGGTAAGCGTTGAATGATAAAACCCTTTGGTATTTTTGTAGATCACTATATGCCAAACAACTTTGTAGAAGACCGCAAAGTGATTCGACGCCTGATAAAAAAGTTATACCCTAGGTAAAGTTAGGCAAGGCCTCTTCTTGCCGTAACGTCCTCACTGGGACAAAGCCTGCTTCTCAGCTTAGTGTTCTATAAGCACTTCCACAGTTATTAACTGAGAGCTTCCTCTGCCAATGACCATTTTGCATGTGTATATCGTGTGGCAGGCACGAAGATACTCTATGCCCAAGGAAGTCAAGGAAATTTCCTTTACGAAAAGATCCTGGACCGAGCGGGAATCGAACCCGTCACCCTCAGCATGGTCATGCTGAATACACGTGCGTTTACCGCCTCGGCTATATGGGCCAAGCTATATAGGCAAGGCATTATGTTTGTTTTTCCAGTACATACATGTAAAGGAATAATATCAATAATGACATCTCAATACTTCGCCTCACTTTGCCTAGGGCACAACTTTCTTCACATGCGTCGGATCACTTTGCGGTCTTCGACAAAGTTGTTTGCCATATAGTCACCTACAATAATACTAAAGGGTTTTTATTATCCAACGCTTACAGCGCCACTGAGCGGCAAAAATCGAAAACTTAAGATTTCTGCATAGAGTAATGCGGGGCAAAAGTTCGCACCTAACAGACTTCACAAAATAACTAATAAACGGAAAGAAAACAATATATTTTTTCTTCGTTAAACGGGTCCCTATCATGTTTCCCTTAAAAACGTAGTACTAGATTTTTTCGCGTTACTTTTGTAGTTTAAGTAATATAATTTTTAATACAAGTACTCCAATGCGAACTTTTGCCCCATAGCGGGGGTTTCTTGGTGTGATGCTCATTTATATCATGTTAATTCATGTTCGTCTTTTCACTCTAGCCATGAAATCTGTTTCCTTCTGTTCTTAGCATTACGGCCCAACTGGAACACGACCTGATGTTCAGCTTGTGTATATAATGTGTTTTATGAAGACTTCCACAACCATTAACTAAGAGCTGTCCTTTCCAGTGTTACTGAAGTTGTCGAAATACATTGTGGGGTAATCATAGAGATACATGTTGCACAAAATACATGAAAAAAAAACAAATATGCAGCAAAACTGGTGAACGGAACCATAATCGAATCTTGTCCCCGTCAGTATGGTGATGAGTTATAGCTGTCAATTTACAAACTAAGCTATGAAAGACCCCGGTAGAGTAGATGAACATAAGAACTTCAGAAACATACGAAAAGACACGACGAGGATGACCAAGAAAATGTTGAAACATGTTTTTTAGCCATTTTTCATTTCTTGATTTAAATGGGTTAACTTAATGTTTGCCTTATAATGGGACTTCTCACAAAACTAAGTTCAAACCCTCTGCCGGAATGATTTCAGGGTGCATACTACACATATTACATATACATATATAGTAGTTTTTATATGAAATCTTCATTGCATCAAAGATTCTGTAATTATATTGATGTACTAGATTCAGAAATCTAGTGCGAACTTTTGCCCCACAGCTACTGCGAACTTTTGCCCCACTGTCGAGGTTTTAACAATGTCACTTTCTGTAAGAAGCACTAGTAGTTTATTGTTTATTCGAGTGCACCTCTCGAACTACTATGGAATAACGATTCTCCGACGTCAAGAGGTTATGAGATTCTTCTTCTTCTTGTTACTACAAATTCTTATTCCAAAAGGTTCAAAAATTCTATCAATACACCTCGAAACACATTTTTTCGCATAACTCTGCCAAACCATAACGAAATCATTCCAATTTTTATTGACAAGTAACTGACCTGATTATGTGTCGAACCCATACAGATTTGTTTGTGTTCTTAACTTGTGCTCAGAAAAAGACCCACTGCGAACTTTTGCCCCGTGCGAACTTTTGCCCCGCATTACTCTACATTTGCTCACGTTTTCCCATACAAACTTCAAGCACTTTGAGCGCCCCCTTAGGCTTAATTGATTTTGCTCAAATTGTAAACGTAGCTGGAAGTCCAAAACAACCAATTCACATTGGCGTAACTAGGATTTTTTTCCTGGAGGGGGCCCAGGGGGGGCCTGACTTGAGATGAATTTTAAGCGGGATGGGCGCCCGATATGTGAATATGCAAATCAGTATTGTAGCTTTGAGTAATCAAAATGAATGTTTCAGATTTGTTCATAGTTTTGTAAACTATATGAGTACGAACAATTCCTCCAAGATTTTTTTCCATAGCTTAATTCAGTGATTCCATCTTGGCTTCTTCCAGAAATTCAATCAAGAATTCATCTAGGGATTCCACTGGATATTTTTTCGGGGATTTGTCCTGCGATATCTTTAGAGGTTCCTCCAGTAATTGTTCCAGTGCTTTTTTCGAAGTTTCCTTCAGGAATTTCTCCAGAGATCCTTTAAGGTATTTCTGCATGTATTCAGAGATTTCTACAGGGATATCTCCATATATGCCTTCCAAAATTCCACTAGAGATCGCACCAATAATTACATCTGGAATGATTCGAAGTATTTCTGCAGGAATGTATTCCAGAAATTCTTTTAGAAAACTCTACTTAGAGATTCTTAAAAAACACTCCAAGAATTGCTTGAAAAAATTGTACAAAAAACCGGTATGGATCCTAGTTTTTTATGTGTATTAACGAGGTTTTTACCCCTAGGCTAGTTCATCTCGGAACCCACGCTTTACTTCCCTTCCGACGGAAGAACTCACATTTTGCGAGTTTGTCGGGAGTGGGATTCGATCCCAGGTCCTCGGCGTGATATTCGAGTGTTCTAACCACCCCACCAGGTCCGCTCCACTAGGGATCCTAGTATTCCTTCAACAATTACTGCAGACATTGATTTCTTCATTTATTTATCCAGGAATATTCCTACAAAAATTCTTCCAGGTATTCGCTAAGAAAGCTCTCCTGAAATTCCATAAAGAGTTCCTAATGGGGCTTGCTTCCGGGATTCCTCATCGGGTTTCTTCAGAAATTACTTCAAGAGTTCTTCCAGGGATTCACCGGAAATTTCTTCTGTTATTTTCACAAAAACGAATTCCGAGATTATTTTAAACATTTCTAGAAGAACTCTTATTGGGATTCCTTCAGAAACTCCCGCAGGAATTAATCCAGGATTTCAGGATTTCCTCAGGAATTTCAGCGGTTTCTTCAGTATTTCCCCTGAGAATTCTTCGGTAAATCCTCCTGGAATTCCCTCAGAAATCGAACTTTGTATTTCATCAGGAATTAATCTTGAGATACCTCCAGGCACTCCTTCGGAAATTCCTCCCGGATTTTTTTCATGAATTATTCCAGGTATTCCTCCTGACATGCCTCTAGGATTTCATTCAGGCATTTCTCCAGAGACTTCTGCAAGAGTTCTACCAAGAATTTCTCCAGGTATTTCCTCAGGAATTACTCCAGGAATTTATTCAAGTTTGGATCCAGGAATTCTTCCATGAATTCCTCCGAAAATTCTTCCAGGAATTTCTTCTCTAGGGTTTCCTCTGCATATTCCTCCAGGATTTATTTCATGGATCCCTCTCGGAATTCCACCGATGATTCCTGCAGTAATTCCTCCAGAAAATCCTCCTGGAACTCCACCAGAAATTCCTTTCTGAATTCCTCTAAAAAATTCTCCAGGAATTCCTTCAGAAATTTCTCCATGGATTCCTTCCAGAATTCCTCTAGAGATTCTTGCAGGAATTCATTCAGGGGTTCTCAAGATATTCATTTAGGGATTCCTCCTGCAGTTCTTCCATGAATAGTTCCACGGATTTTCCCCAAGATTTCCTATAGAGATTTGTCCAGGAATTCCTCCTGAGGTTCTCCCAGAAATTGTTTCAGGGATTCCTGCAGGTTTTTTGCAAGAATTCCCCCAGAGATTCTTCCAAGTAATTCTCTAGAAATTCCTCTAAGGATGCCTCCAGGAATTCCTCAAGAGGTTACTTAAGTATTACCCCAAGAATCCCTTCAGAAAGTCCCCCAGGAATTGATCCAGGAACTCCCATAGGAATTCCTTCAGAAATTACTACCGCAATTCCTTCAGGAATTCCTCCTGGAATTCCTCCAAAAATTCCTCTGGGAATTCCTCTAGAAATTTCTCTTGGATTTTCTTCAGAAATTTCTCTTGGAGTTTCTTCAGAAATTTCTCTTGGAATTTCTTCAGAAATTTCTTTTGGAATTTTTTCAGAAATTCCTCCATTAACTGCTTCCAGAATTTCTCTCGAGATTCCTCCAGGAATTCATTCAAGAATTCTTCCAGGGATAGTTCCAAAGAATTTCCACAAAAATTCCTTTACAGATTAATCCAGGAACTCTTCCTGGGATTCCGCAAGGAATTTATCCAGAACTTCCTGCAGGAATTTGTCCAGAACTTTCCAGGCATTCCTCCTGAGGTTTCTCCAGAAATTGCTTCAGGGATTCCTCCAGGGATTTTTCAAAAAAAATTCCCAGGGATTCTTCCAAGAATTTCTCTAAGGATTCCTCTAGGATTTTTTCAAGAGGTTTCTTTAGAAATTTCTCCTGGGAGTTTCTCCATGGACTCATCCCGGGATTTCTCCAGCAATTCATCTAGAGATTGCTTCGGGAGTTCTTCTAAAAACTCCAAACTCCACTAGATTGCTCCCAGAATTCTTCTGAAAACTCCACCAGGAACTCATCTAGAAATGTATCCAGAGATTACTCCAGGCATTAGTCCAGGAATTTCTCCAGGGATTTTTTAAGGAAATTCCCCAGGGTATCCTCCAGGGATTTCTTAAGGAATTTCTTGAGAGATTCCTCCAGGCATGTCTCCAGGAATTTATGCAGGGGTTACTCCAGGCATTCCTCCAGAAGTTCTTCCAGAGATTTCTATAGAGATTCCTTCAGGCATTAATCCAGGATTCCTTCAGAAATTACCACCGCAATTTCTCCAAGAATTTATTTAGAAAATCTTCCAGGGATTCATTTAGAAATTACCCCAAGAATTCCTCCCGGAGTTTATCCAAGAAATATTCCAATAATTCTTCCTGGGATTCCTGAATGATTTCCTCCTGAGATATCTCAAGGAATTCCTTCAAATATTTTTTCAAGAACCCTCCAGGAAATCCTCAAGGGATTCTTTTAAAAAATTCCCCACAAATTCTTTCTGGAATTTATTCAAGAATTATTCCAGGTATTCCGCCTGGCATTCTTCCAGGATTTCATCCAGGCATTTCTCCAGGGACTCCTCCAGGAGTTCTACCACGAATTACACCAAAAATTACCCCAGGTATTTCTCCAGGAATACTTTCGGTAATTTATTCAGGAATTGTTCCAGGAATTCCTCCAGAAATCCTTCCAGGGTTTCCCCCAAGAATTTATCCAGGAATTTCTTCTCCGAGGTTTCCTCTACACATTCCTCCAGGAATTATTTCATGGATTTCTCCAGAAATTCCTCCGATGATTTCTACAGTAATTCTTCCAGAAATTCCTTCTGAAATTGCTCCTGTAAGTCCTCCAGAAATTCCTCTGGTATTTTCTCCTGGAACTCTATTAGAAATTCCTCTCAGAATTCCTCTAGGAATTTCTCTAGGAATTTCTTTAGGAATTTCTCTATGAATATATTCAGAAATTTCTCCATGGATTCCTTCCAGAATTCCTCTAGAGATTGTTCCAGAAATTTATTGAAGGATTCCTCAAAGAATTGATTAAGGGATTCCTCCTGGAATTCATCCATGAATAGTTCCATGGAATTTCCCCAAGATTTCCTATAAAGATTTGTCCAGAAATTCCTCCTGAAATTCCACCTGGAACTTGTCCGGAAGTTCCTCCAGGAATCCCTCCTAAGGTTCCTCCAGAAATTTGTTTCAGGGATTTCTCCAGGGTTCTTTCCGAAAATATCTACAGGGATTCTTTCAAATTTTTTTTGTAGAAATTTCTCTAAGAAATTTTGCGGGAATTCCTTATGAGGTTTCTTCAGAAATACTCCAGGAATTCCTTCAGAAAGTCCTTCAGGAATTCAAATAGGAATTCCTTCAGGGATTCCTCTGGGAATTCCTCAGAAATTATTATCGTAGTGTCTCCAGGGGCTCCTCAAGAAATTCCACCAAGATTCACCGTAGGTATTTCTTCAGAAATTCCTACAGGAATTTCTTCAGAAATTGATCCAGGAATCCCTCCAGGAATTTCTTCGGAAATTCCTACAGCATTCCTCCAGGAATTTCTGCAGGAAATCCTTTAGAGATTGCTTCCGATATTCTTTCAGGAGATTCTTCAGGAAATTCTATAGGAATTTTTCCAAGGGGAATCCCTCCGGAAATTCTTTCAGGTTTCCTCTAGGAATAAATCCTTGAATTTCAACTCCAGGGATTCCTCTAGAAATCCGTCCAAGAGTTATTTCACGGGTTCTTCTAGAAATTCCACTAGGAATTCCTCCAAGAATATACCATAAATTCCTGCAGGGATTCCTCCTGGAATTCCTCCAGAAATTCCTCTGGGAATTCTTCTAGAAAGTTATCTTGGAATTTCATCAGAAATTTCTCTAATGCTCCAGGCATTTATCCAGGAACTTCTCCAGAGATGCCTCCTTCAAAAATTTATCCATTAACTTTGGAGCCAAGGGCTGAAAGTCTCTTTAAAAAAGACAAATCAATCAATCAATCCATTAACTTTTCCAGGGAATCCACCAGGAATTTGTCCAAAAAATTTTCTAGGATTTCCTCCAGAAATCCATCTTGGAATTGCTGAGAAAATTTGCTTATGATTTCACAAAAAAAAAAATGTGCCTATGATGCTTCGTTCTATGATTTTGCAAAGTACGTGGTGTCTGTGGAAAATGTTTGATTTTCACTGCAGTTTTCCGGAAAATTAGGCGACCCTGATTTTTTTCAATTAAGTCATTCAAATATATATCATCCCTACCTAATTTTATTAACCTTCAGAAACTTCATACCAATTTGCACGATAATAAAAAATCCCCTAATGCTCCAGGCATTAGTCCAGGAACTTTTCCAGAGATTCCGCATGGAATTTTTCCAGAAGGTTCTCCCGGATGTCCTCCAGAAATACATCTAGGAACTCCTCCTGTGATTTCTTGAAGAATTCCTCTAAGGGTTCCTCCAGGAATGCATCCAGAAATTCCTCCAAGGATTCATCTAAAAAATTTTCTAGTAATTTCTACAGGGATTTCTGATGCGGATTCTTCAGATTTTTTTTCCTGAAATTCCTAGCATAATTGCTTTTCGGATTCCTCCAGGAATTCATCCAGGGATTCCTTCAGGTATACTTTCACAAATTACTCCAGGGATTCCTGCAGGTATTGCTCCGAGAATTCTTGTAATAATTTCTTCCGAAATTTCTCTCGGGATTTTTTTAAAAAATTATTCAGCGGTTAGTTAAAAAATTACAGTACATATTCCGTTCATAATGTTTTTCAGGGATTCACCCCAGGGTTTTTTTTAGGATTACTTGTAGATTTTTTGAATAATTTGAAGGATTTCTAGAGGAATTCCTCCAGCGATTTGTATTGAAATTCTTTTAGATAATTTTAGAGGGACATAGAAGCCAAGAAATTCTCCAAGAAGTCATCCAGGAGTTCTTTCACAATTATCTCATGAATACCAAGTCTTTTACAAGTCCAATCATGAATACCTTCAAACTTACGATTACATCTTGCAGCACCAGCTTTTAAATATATTAAAACTTCCTCAATGACCATTTGAATTTGTGCGTTGTTTGATAGACGCAAAAATACCCCTGGCCCACGAAAAAAAAGAAATTAATAGTGACCGACTAGAAATCACCTTCAGCATGGTTTTAATGAATACACTCGCGTTTACGCTTCAGCTACGTACATCTATTCTCACTAGGAATTCACAAACTTTTGCTGGAATTCCATTGCAAATTCAACCAGAGTTTTTTCCCCATGATACTTGATTTCCATAAAGAATCACTTAACCATATTTTGCAGTAATGCTGCTAGAGAATTCAAAGATTCTTAAAGATACCCATCCAGGAATTCCTGGAAATTATCATTTAGATTTAATTTCTCAGCGATTTAAAAAAAGAAGATGCACAAAATTTTGCTTTTTATTAATTCTGATTATATAATATTTCCAAACAAAACTAACTAATTACATAGACCATTTTGGACAATGATCTTGTAAAGAGTGACAAGTTGAGAATTGTCTCCAATAACTGTCAATTTAAACACATATTATGCCAAATAAATTTCTATTACTGTACGTGCAGTTGAAACCCGGAATTTTCGACTAGCAAATTTGGATTTTTCTCCAAATTCGTGCGTCGGACCTAACTTCGGAAGTGGTGCGCTGTATAGCTGTTTGCTATACAGCGCACCACTTCCGAAGTTAGGTCCGACGCACGGATTTGGAGAAAAATCCAACTTCGCTAGTCGAAAACTCCGATTTTCAACTAAATTGAGAATATAGATCTACGTTTGTCACCACGACAGTGTTTTCCAGATTTTTTTCTAATTTTCATACATAAAGTCATGAAAAATTTCTGGGGGGGGCCTGGCGGATTCTGGGGGGGGCCTGGCCCCCCTAGCCCCCCTCTAGTTACGCCAATGCCAATTCAGAAGGTAAGACTTGGCATTTTTCAATTTTTTTGATTTTTATATAAGTGTGGGCCACCTTAATGCCAATCTTACATTTGATTGTTATTATAGTTTCGTGACATTTCAGGCAACGATTAGATGGTGGCCCGATTAGGATTAAAAAAATCAAGCTAGTAAAGCAACAGCGGTGACTGTCAACTAAAGGCGAACTGCTAAATAAAACACAAGTCCAGGATTGACTGATGGACCCAACCCAAACCAATCAATGAAACCTCGTCATTCTGTATTAGGAAGGTGAGCGTGACAATATGGTCCACACAGGATCGTCCGACACGGAATCCTGCTTGCTGCCGTCGGAGAGTTGCGTCAATCTTCTCCTGTATCCGGTTAAGGATCACTTTGCAGAGGATTTTGAGAACGATGCCCAGTAACATGACGCCCCGCCAATTACCGCGTACAGTCAGGTTACCCTTTTTGGGTACCTTTACTAAGACGCCTTGCACCCAGTCGGCCGGAAATGTCGCGGTTTTCCATGTGTTGCAGAATAATTGATGCAGTAGTTGTGCGGATACTACGGGGTCAGCTTTGAACATCTCAACTGATATGCGATCGACCCCTGGGGCCCTGTTTGATTTCATGCTACGGATGGCTGTTTCTATCTCCTGCACTGATGGAGTTCGGTGTTGACACGGGTAATGCGTCGAACCCTTGGCGGATCATGCTGAGGTGTTGATGGCTTGACCGACACTTGAAAAAGTTTTCCGAAGTGCTTGAACCAGCGTTTCAACTGGTCAGCCGGTGCGATGGGTGGTCCAGGGTGCCCGGCCTTTAAGAAAGCCGCAGTGAACAACAAATCACAGTGCAGGTAACGCAGCTGAACCTGAACCACTGTGATGCGGCTCAGCAACTGCTTTGTCAGGCAGTTTCTGAGTGGGAGACGGATATCGCCATCATATCGGACCCATACCGAGTACCCGCCGGCAACGGCAACTGGGTCGCGGATGGGACCAGAAAAATGGCGGCGATATGGACGACGGGTAAATACCCCGTTCAGGAGTTGGTGTCTACTACCTATGAGGGCTTCGTGGTCGCCAAAGTAAACGGGGTCTTCTTCTGTAGCTGTTATGCGCCTCCGCGGTGGCCGATCGAGCAGTTCACGCAAATGCTGGACCGCTTAACGACCGTGCTAACAGGGCGAAGGCCGGTGGTAATAGCGGGTGACTTTAATGCCTGGGCTGTAGAATGGGGAAGCCGTTTCACGAACCAGCGGGGTCAGATCCTGCTAGAAACACTGGCCATCTTAGATGTCGACTTGGCTAATGTCGGTACCAAGAGTACCTTTAGTCGAAACGGAGCGGAGTCAATTATTGACGTGACCTTTTGTAGTCCTGGCCTAACAAGTAGTTCGAACTGGAGAGTAGATGATGGCTACACTCACAGCGACCACCTGGCGGTTCGCTACAGTATCGACTACAATAACAGCAGACAGCGGATAGAAGAAGAGGCGGCTAGGCCAAGGCCAAGCCCTCGCAGGTGGAAGACATCATACTTCGACGAAGGGGTATTTAGGGAGGCGCTCCGCCGTGAGCGAAACTTAATCGGTTTAGACGGCGACGAGCTGGTAGCGGTGCTCTCACGTGCGTGTGATGCGACCATGCCTAGGCGAGTCCACCCTAGAAATGGGAGGCCACCGGCTTACTGGTGGACCGACGCGATTGCGGACCTGCGCCGCGCCTGCCTACGGGCTAGGCGGCGGATGCAGCGAGCACGATCAGAGGAAGAGCGAAACGAACGGCGGGTGGTGTTCGCCGCTGCAAAAGCCGCGCTTAAGACCGAGATAAGAGCAAGCAAAAAGGCCTGCTTTGAGGGTCTCTGTCAAAGTGCCAATACGAACCCGTGGGGTGACGCCTACAGGATCGTTATGGCCAAGACGAGAGGTGTGATGGCTCCTACAGGGCAATCTCCAGAGATGTTGGAGGGGATCATTGGAGGACTTTTTCCGCGTCATGATCCTAGTCCTTGGCCTCCTTTCGTAGGACAGCCGGGGACTGGGGCTGGCGATGAGGAGAGGGTCACCGATGTGGAACTTGCGGGGATAGCTAAGTCCCTTAGCGTAGGTAAGGCCCCAGGTCCGGACGGAGTTCCGAACCTGGCCTTAAAAGTAGCTATTGCAGAGGCTCCCGAGATGTTCAGGTCTGCTATGCAGAAATGCCTGGACGAGGGAGTTTTCCCAGAAGCTTGGAAGAGGCAGAGCCTGGTACTATTGCCAAAGGCGGGGAAACCACCCGGAGACCCGTCGGTATATAGACCAATATGCTTGATTGACACGGCGGGGAAGGTGCTCGAAAAGATCATCCTCAATAGAATGTTGCGGTTCACCGAGGGCGAAAATGGTCTTTCGAGTAACCAGTACGGCTTCCGGAAGGGGAGGTCCACCGTAGACGCTATCTTGTCGGTTACAAAAACCGCCGAGAAAGCACTCGAGCCTAAGAGGAGGGGAATTCGTTTTTGCGCGGTAGTGACTCTGGATGTAAGGAATGCGTTTAATAGCGCTAGCTGGTCTGCTATTGCCGATGCGCTCTTGCGTCTGGGGATACCGGAGTACCTGTACAAGATTCTCGGAAGTTACTTTCAGAATCGTGTACTAGTCTACGACACGGAGGTGGGTCGGAAGTGCTTTCACATAACCTCAGGAGTCCCGCAAGGTTCCATCCTGGGTCCGGTGTTATGGAATGTCATGTACGACGAGGTGTTGAGGTTAGAGTATCCAGTGGGAGTGGTGATTGTCGGATTTGCCGACGACATTACGCTCGAAGTCTACGGTGAAACGATCGAGGAGGTAAAGTTGACTACCAACCACTCGATCAAGGTTGTGGAGGCGTGGATGCGGTCCAGGAAACTGGAGCTGGCTCACCACAAGACAGAGGTGACGGTTGTTAACAACCTGAAGTCGGAGCAGCAGACGGAGATCAGTGTAGGAGACTGTACTATCCTGTCAAAGCGCTCCGTCAAACACTTGGGCGTGATGATCGACGATAAGCTTACCTTCGGTAGCCACGTCGATTATGCCTGTAAAAGAGCCTCCACAGCTATTGCGGCACTGTCCCGGATGATGTCCAATAGCTCTGCGGTGTACGCCAGTAAGCGCAAGCTTCTGGCTAGTGTTGCTACATCCATACTTAGGTATGGCGGCCCGGCGTGGGGCACCGCGCTAAGTACTAAATGCTACCGACGGAAGCTGGAAAGTACTTACAGGCTTATGTGCCTGAGGGTTGCGAGCGCGTACCGTACCGTGTCACACGACGCTCTCTGCGTCATTACTGGTATGGTGCCTATCAGCATTCTTATCAGTGAGGACATGGAGTGCTTCGAAATGCGCGGCACAAGAGGCATACGCAGGACTGTCAGGATGGCCTCTATGGTCAAATGGCAGCGCGCGTGGGACAGTTCCACCAAAGGAAGGTGGACCTATAGGTTGATACCGAGGGTAGATAGTTGGATTAATAGGCGCCATGGGGAAGTCACATTCCACCTGACACAGGTCCTTACAGGTCATGGTTGCTTCCGACAGTATCTACACCGTTTCGGGCATGCGGATTCTCCCGAATGCCCAGTGTGCAATGGTTTAGAGGAAACGGCGGAACACGTTTTGTTCGTGTGCCCGCGTTTTCGCACAATGCGTGACCGCATGCTTGCCACATGCGGGGAGGACACAACTCCGGACAACTTGGTCCAGAGGATGTGTAGGGATGAGTTTGGCTGGAACGCCGTTTCAACGGCTATTACCCACATCGTCTGGGAGCTACAGAGGAGGTGGCGCGTGGACTCGGAGAATGGCTAGTCCAGATGCAGTACAAGAGGTGGTCCAGGGGTTCGGAGTCGGCTTCGTAGGTCATACCGGTGCCCTGCGGTCGAGATCGACCCTTACAACGATTAAGTGGCCGCGGAGAGGAAGTCCCGGTAGCGGTGCTGTCGTGGCGTCGGTCTACTGGGTTGGATCCAAGCCCGCGGTTGGAAAGGGGTCCCCGGCAAGGGTCGGGGCAGGTGGAGACCCTGCCGTCAGCAACCTACGGATGCATCTGATAGGGCCTGAAGGGTAGTGATACCCTTCCTTTGCGGGCAGGTCAGATCGGGTTGCATGTGGGCATCAGTTCTTGATGTCCGCTCAGCAGTAGGGCGCGGGCGGGGTTGACTCTGCCCGCCTTCCGAGGACAAAGGGAGTGGCGAGGACCACTCGGGAAACTGGCTAAGCGCCAGCATGCTACCGTGATGGACTCTCCAAAGCGAGTCATCGATGTTCGTTGCTGCAGGCTACGCAGCTAACCTTGTGGGTGCGATGTGCACTAGCCCCTCTCTGAAGCAATACCTTCTTGGTGGTTCCGGAGAGACGTAGGGTTTGGCGACCATAGGAATGGTTTAGTGGGTACGAGGAGAGAGTAGTCCTGGATTTTACTTTTGTTGTAGAAGACGGCCTGTCAGACCTACACTACCCTAACCTTCTGTTAGGGTGTCTGTTGAGCAGATTATCCCCCTATGGTTTAGAAGGAAAAAAAAAAAAAAAAAAAAAAAAAAAACTGGTCAGCCGGGTCGGTCAGTAACTGTCCAGACATGTCTTTCACGGGCATCGTAGCATTCATCTTGGTCCCACTAAGGCGACGTAAAACATCGTAGAAGAGACGGATATCGCCGGTGTTTGCCGCTTTCTCGCCTTCGTCGGCTAGGGAGTCCGCCCACGCTCTTTTGTCCCGTCTACATGAGCGTTTCACTTCTTTCTCAAGAGCCGAATACCGCTGACGGGCCACGGCTTTGGCTCCTCATGTTTTCACTCGCTCTATCGCGGCTTTGGTGTTCCTTCGGTCCTCTATCTTCCTCCAGTACTTTCTCCGGGTACGTAGCTCACCCAAATTATTCTCGCCGGTGTCGATGAAGGAGTTCTTGATGGCGCTCTATTGATCTCCTACGCTTCCACCTGTTCTGCCGTAATTCTGCAAAGTGACGTAAGCGACATTGATAGTTTTGGCCCATTTTTGGTTATTATGCATAAAACTCTTGCTCATCCTCTAAGTTTCTTTCCATAGATGATAGATTACCATTAGATCTAGCATTCTAATACAGCAAGCCTACCACAGTGTTATTTTTACACCAGATATTTTATATAATATACCAAAAAATATCGACATTTTGAATGGCGCTTACGTCACTTTGCAGAATTACGGCAGTGTTGGAATATCCGCAGTACGGTTCTCTAGCTCCTCGATGAAGGACTTTTTCACCGCAGCGTGTTCCAGTCGGCGTGTGTTGAACCGGCGCTTGATTTTCTCCTCCTGTCGCTGGATCCTGGCAATGCGCAGTTGAATCTCGCCGATTAGGAGATGATGATCGGACGCAATGTCGGCGCTACGTTTGTTCCGTACGTCAAGAACGCTCCGTCCCCATTTTCAGCTGATGGAGATGTGGTCGATTTGATTTTCCGTGACGCCATCACGGGAAACCCATGTCACTTTGTGCACTGGTCGATGAGGAAAGAGCGATCCTCCAATCACCATGTCATTGTTGCCACAAAACTCTGCAAACAGCTCTCCGTTTTCGCTTATTTCTCCGAGACTATGGTGTCCCATGACGTGCTCATAGTCCGAGTTGTCGGAACCAACCTTCGCGTTGAAGTCGCCCATGAGTACATATCTGGATATCACCTTTCGGAATCTTGTCCACGACAGCATTCAGTTGACTGTAAAAGTTCTCTTTGTCTTGCAATTCGGCAGCATCGGTTGGCGCGTAGCATTGGATCATAGTTTCGAACCCGTGTTCTAAATCTAGCTACAATTATCCTCTCATTAATAGGTTCCCACTTCATGAGCGCTACGTGGGCGTTAGCGCTGAGCATATTCGGTTTCTGTAACGGTTTTTTGGTTTCGGAAACAGTAGGTTGTTGGCCTAAGATCCCCTATCCACCGTGATGGGGCTGCCACCTTAGATATAGCTTTCGCTGAAGGAGCATTTCATACTCAGCCGCTGGATGCCAGAACAGACGCTGTTTGAGCCGCACCTCCTTGATGAACAGACGCTCGAGACGTACCTCCTCAATCTAGCTGAAGTCAGAAGGACAACAGTGCCCAGGCTGCACTACCAGCTAAGCACACAACTCTTAGCTGGCGATCTTTGTCATCGCTTGACCCGTGGAAGCATGAGGTAGGAACTTGTGACTCACCGTTTTGCAGGAATTAAGATTGACTAGAAAAAAATCCGTCTAAAAATACGGAAGGAATCTAGAAATTCTAGAAGACATTCCAACAGGTATCTCTGAATGAGTTCAGGAACGAATCCCTGATGGAATTTCTGGAGAAATCCCTGTGGAGGAGTTTCTAGATGATTTTTTAGAAGAATTTTTTGTTTGTCCATTTTTACGTAAACTAAATCTTCACACAGTTTCTGGATGAATTTTAATTCGCTAATTTATTTGCGTATACCTGGATTTTTTTGCATGAGAATCGCTGACTTGCCAGAAATATCTGCTTAAATTCCAAAATTCCTCCAGGATTTTATCGAAGAGCTCATCCCGGGAAACCTCCAAGAATTTCTCCAGGATTCACTCCATTTCTGTACGGCTTCCTCCAGGGATTCCTCTTGCCATTTCTATAAGAATCGCTACAGGAATTCTTCCAAGCATTCCTCTAGGATTTTATCCAGAAATTCCTCTAGGAAATCCTTCGAGAACTCCTCCAGGAATTCCCCCAGGCATTCCTTCAGGAATTCCTCCAGTAATTCTTCTATGAATTGATCCAAGAAATCCTTCAGAAGTTCCTGCAGCAATTCCACCAAGAATTTATCCAGGGAATCATCCTGGGATTCCTTCAGAAATTCTTCCAGGAACACTTTCAGGAATTATAAGGATTCTTCCAGGAGTTCCTAAAGGCATTCCTCTGGCTATTCCTCCAGGGATTTCTGCTGGGATTTTTCCAGAGATTCGTCTAGGAATTCCTTCAGTCATTCCTTAAGGAATACCTCCAGGCATTCCTCTAGGAATTCCTTCAAGCATTTCTTTAGACAATTTCACTAGGAATAGGAGGCAATCAGTGAAGTACTAGATTGAAAGTAGTGAGCTGGATTTTTGTATGGTGAGATGATCAATTCTCCATTTCTGCAATGAAATGGTGCAAACAGCATGGGTTATATGATTTCTTGCCTAATTTGATGCTGTTTGAGCAAAAGTTTGGGTTACTGTGTTGTTGAAGTTGCAAGAAATAATTAATACAACAACACAGTTACCTAAACTTTTGCTCAACCAGCATCAAATTAGGCAAGAAATCATATAACCCACGCTGTTTGCACCATTTCATTGCAGAAATGGAGAATCGATCATCTCACCATACAAAAATCCAGCTCACTACTTTCAATCTAGTACTTCACTGATTGCCTCCTATTCCCTCCCGGAATTTAATTAGGAATTCCTCCAGGTGTTTCTCCAGAAATTTCTCCAGAATATGCTTCAGGGAACCCTGCAGGAATTCATCCAGGCATTTCTCCAGGTATTCCTTCAGGAGTTGCTCCAGGAATTCTTGCTTCAGGGATCTCTCCAGGAAATCCTACAGTAATTCCTCCAGGTATTTATCCAGGAATGCTTCCGGAAATTCCTCCAGCGAATCCTTCCGGATTTCCTCAGAGACTCCTCCAAAAATCGCCTTAGGGATTCCTCCAGGCATTGCTGCAAGGATTCCTCCAGAGATTTCTCCAGGAATTTCTCATCGAATTTCACTAAGAATATCACAAGGAATTTTCTTAGAAATTTCTCCAGGGATTCCTCCCAGAAATTCATCCAAAATTTTCTTGTGAAATTCTATGAGATAATTTTAGAGGGATGCATTCAGGAGTCCCGGAATTCTCCAAGAAGTCATCCAGGAATTCTTTCATAACTTTCTTCAAGAAATTCTTCAGGGGTTCATCCACGAATTTGTTCAGGATTCAACCCATGAATTCCTTCAAGAAAACCTCCTGCAGCAGTTCCTGAAAAGGAAGCCGTTCATAAATTCGCCCTGCGAGTCATTCAGGAATATATTCTGAGATTCTTTTTCCCTAAGAAACCATGGATTTCTTTAGGATCTCCTCCAGGGATTCCTCTAGGAGTTTTTTTTCTTTGGAGATGTTTTGAGGGTGTTTCTTTAGAAAACCCTTCAGGGATTCTTCCAAAAAAATGTCAAGGGATTACTTCAGAAATTCCCCGTGACCTGCGTGCACTCGAAGTCTTCGAGCGACTCGTGCTAATGACAATCTTCGGCGGTGTGCAGGAGAACAGTGTGTGGCAGCAAAGGATGGACCGCAAGCTCATTGCACTCTACGGCAAACCCAGTATCCAAGAGGTGGCCAAAGCCGGAAGGATACGATAGACAGGGCATGTTGCAAGAATGCCAACTAGCGGCAGTCACAAAACGAGTATTATGGCGTACTAATGTTGATTATCTTAACCCTCCTTGTGCATTAGGGATAATCGTCTCTTTGATCGGGGTCATTTTTGACCCAAACCGTATAATACGTCAGCGAGCTGTTCCCAACGAGATGCATTTAGGAAGGTTAAATGTTATGTCGAACAAAATTCAATAAATGTATGTATGAATGCATACCTTATAATGGAGCAAAGGAAAAAAAGATCAAAATTATGATGTTTCAAATCTTCCACCATGAATCACAGCACCAGCAACGTGCAAATCCGCTATTTTGATGGACGTGTTAGGCCGCGCCGTACCTTCGAAATTGGGTCAAGTTACGAATCGATTACCCAGCGCCTCCATCAACGAAGACACTAGGTACTGCTTGCTGTGAATCCATCACCGGTTTTTCGTTATCCATGCTCGAAAATCAAACAGCAAAACAAAAATGCTCCCCAGTAAAATTGCGATTTTTCCTCTGTTTATCGCAGATAGTACGTAGCTGCTACCGACCGACAACGACAACCAAATCGCGCAAAGCATAACAACAACCAACCAACAGTCGTGCATGGTAATGTTGCTGCTACATAGCAATAGAGTTAATAAACTATAGAGGACGAATGTCGCTGCTGTTCCCTTTGTTCTCGCCCACAAACATGTCGGGTATATATCTGTCAAACTGCATACTTTTTCGGTTTGACAGTAATAGCCCGGCCTATCTCCGCCAGCAAGAGATGTTGCGGCAGCGACGCCAGCGACATTCTTCCTCTATAGTTTATTACCTCTATTTACATAGCTCGCGGTAGGCAACTACCTGGCAGCTGAGGACGGAAGACGAGGTCTCGTGTCAGACCAAGCACACCAATCAAGCTTCGGGCAAGCAAAAGGATGAGCCTGATGCGATGGTGGCTCCCACAACGAAAAAAAAGCCACAAACACAAATCGTTCGTTGTTTATGATGAACGAACGTTTGGTTAGTTCCCGCCAGGTAGAACATACCAGCAAACTGCTGCTGTTGTTACCTACCTACCATAACCCACTGGTGAAGAAATAACAAGAAAGTGTAGCGTTTGAACTTTTTTTTTTGTCAATGGAAAATAAGAACAATGAAGCTTGATCGAATGTAAATTTGTTCGCACTGTATATTTCTGTAACCCACCTACACCAGGGGACTGTTATGGTCTTCTTGTTTTCTTACCCCGCATTAATTGCTGGAGGATTTTCTGCAGGAATTCTTGGGGTTATTCCTGGTAGAATTCTCAAAGGTATTCCTAGAGGAATCTCTGAACGAAATTCTGGAGGGATGTCTGGATAAATCCCTGGAGGAATCCCTATAGAAATCCCTGGAGCAACTCCTGGAGGATTTCCTAGAGGATCTCCTCGAGACATGCCTGTAAGAATTCCTGGAAGAATCTCTAGAGAAATTCCTGGAGAAATCTCCAGAGGAATTCCTGTAGGAATCCCTTCATAAATTTTATGAGGAATTCCTGGAGGAATTTCTGGAGGATTTTCCTGGAGAATCACTGGAGAACTTTCAGGTAGAATCCCTGGAGGAATTCCAGGAGAAATCCCTGAAATAATTCCTGGAGGAATCTCTGGTGGATTCTCTAGCGGAATTCTTTGAGATATCTTAAGAGAAATACCTTTAGGAATCTCTGGGGAATTCCTAGAGGAATCCATGAGAAATCTAGAGGAACTCCCAGGGGAATCCCTGAATAAATTCCATGAGGAATCACTGGAGGAATCCTTGGAGAAATCCCTGGAAGAATTTCTAGAGGATTTGCTTGAAAAGTCACTGGAGAACTTCCAGGAAGAATGTCTGGAGGAATCTCTGTAAAAAATCATGGAGGAATCCCTGGTGGAATCTCCAGAGGAATTCCTTGAGAAATCTTTGGAGGAATCCCTAGAGGAATTTTTGGACGAATCTCTCTAGGAATTTTTAGACACACATAGAGGAATCCAGGAACAATTTCTGTATGAATTTCTGGAAAGATTCTTTGAGGAATTCCAGGAGGAATCCCAGGAAGAAATCCAAGAATCAATTTGTAAGGGAATTCCAGAATGAATTTTAGAAGAAACTCCAGGAGGAAGTATTGAAGTAATCGCTGAAATTTTTGAGGAAATTCTGAAGGAATCCATAAAAAATAAATACATAGAGGAACTATTGGAGGAATCCCTGTAGTAGTTCCTGAAGAAACCCCAGGAGGAATCTGAAAAGCAGTGCCAAGAGGAATTTCTAAGCGATTCTCTAAACTCTAAACAGTTCCAGGAGGAATTCCTGATGGAATCCCAAGAAGAGTGCTTAGTGGCATTTAAAAAAAATCCGGGAGTTGTTCCTGAAACAATCACAGAAGGAATTCTCGGATGAAACCTTGTAGGAATTCTTGGAGGAGTTTCTGAAAACAACCCCCATGAGGAAAACAAACCCCCTGAAGCATCCTGATGAGGAATTTCTTAGGGAATCATAGGAGAGTTTTCTTAGCGAATTCCTAGAACAATTTCTGTAAAAATCTGAAGAAATGTCTGCAGTAATTTCTAATTCGTTCAGAAATTGGAAGAACAAAAAGAATTTTTTGCACAAAATTTGAAAAAAATTCCTGGATTCCCAACTAACAATCACTCATTATACAAGCACCTTTATGACGACTTAATTAAGCACGAAGCTGAATAACATTTGGATAATTTTCAGCCACAACCTTTGTTCGGGTTTTGTTCACACAAATTTGGAGTAACTATAAAGCATAGTGTTGTGTACCATCTGAACTGTTTGTTGTTAAATCGTTTTACAACTATATAGTAAAGTTGTTATTCAGCTTTAGCAAAAATGATTAAAAATAAATAAAATAAAATTTTTCAATTTCCACTAGAGTTTATAATTGGCACTTATGCTGTGAACAACTATTGTGAAATAATAACTACACATAAATTTACCTAAATCAAGATTCGAACTCGAGACCCGTCCATTGCCACCCGCATGCGCCATCCTAGAGATGATGAATTGATGCGCTCAAATCAAAACATAAACTTCCTGTGGTTTAATAATGATCACACTTTGACTCCTATTCAGCAGTGGTGAATAATGTTCTGTTTATGTTTAATAACTGAATAATACATTAATTCAGCTGCTGTTTAGTAAAAAAACACGTGTTTCTTATACTGTACACTGAGTCGAAGTATGATGAAATGAAAGCGCTTATTTGGTTTGTACAGATATATATGCCAATTTTTACATGAACTTAACAAGAAGCAGAAAAAAGGTCTTGTTAAACTATTTTGTAAATAAATTAGTGCAAGTCGAATAAAAATCTTATTAAATGCTTGAACAGTGTTTTAAATTATCATTGTTAATACAGATACAGAAAGTTGAACATTGGTTACTTTTTTAATTGAAAAAGCATTTGCACAGGAATGTGTACGGCATAATTTTAGTTCAGCTATCATTACTATTATAAAGCAACAATACAGCATGCATGCTTGTTTGCGGCTTGTTAGTTGGGATAATTTTTGAATAATCTCAAGTAGAATTTCCTGAAAGAATTTTTGGAAATCTCTAGTAGAAATCTGGAAGGAATATATGGAGATATCCCTGAAGAAATACCTGCAGGATTTCTAGAAAAAATCCCGAAAGAAACCGCGAAAACAGCACTGGAACAATCACTGGAGGAACCTTTAAAGATATCCCAGGACAAATACCGAAAGAAATGTCTGATGAAATCCCTGAATGTATTCTTGAAGGAATCTCTGCAGCAAATTTTGGAAAATGCTAGGAGGAATTGTTCATACTCACTCATATAGTTTACGAAAGTAGGAACAGATTTAAAACAGTCATTTTGATTCCTCCAAACTGCAATGCCGATTTGCATATTCACATATTCGGCAACTATGCCACTTATAAGTCATCTCAAGCCAGCCCGACCAGCAGCACATAACAAGATCATAACATAATAATGACAACTGTTGTTAGAAATAAAAAATGTTGATATAATTCTGTTATTAGAATTTGCCCATGTGAATATTTATAACAAAATTATATTAAGATTTGTTATAATTTTAGTAACTAAATTATAACAAAATATGTTGTAACAGATGTATAACAACATTTGTTATGTTATGCAATATAATATAATTGCCTCTAACATAATTTCATAATGCGTTTATTGCAATCTTTGTTATATTTTTTGTAATAAAATTATATCAAAATTTATAATAATTCTTATGCTGTCACGAAAAAGATCGATAATTTTTTGTTATTTTCACTGGAGCCAAGAACAAAACAACTTGTAACAAATTTGTTCTGCATTATATGTATAACAGGACTTGTAATTTTGTTATGATTTCGCAAGTTTTGTCAAACAAAATTTGATATTATCTTGTTATGATTCTATCTCAACTTGTTATAGCTTTGTTCCAATTGGAACGAGTTTTGTTTGAAATTTTGTTATTTTAACTACTATGTATAGTTTTATAACAACCGTTGTTACAAAAACCATAGTAACAAAATAACACAACCTGTAATAATAAATATTTAGTGAGTTCTGGAAAGCCAAGCCGTGGAATTATTCTGAAAAGCGTTTGTAGTGCACAGATTTACCGTCGCCCACGCATCCCCGTCAGTCGAGGATACTGTTGTGCTTGTGCCGGCCCTAAAAACGAACAAAATTGGTGTAGCGTGAAATCCACGCTGGTTACGGCGGCGTGGTCGTGCTATACTACCTGCACAAGCCGAACCATGCCAGCAATCAAACAGTCACAAGACCGTGCGTGGCGGTTACTTGGCCATTATGGTGCAGCATAAAACCAGTGCCGGTGGCACGTGGCCCGAAAGCACACCCCGGGACGGTTCGAGTCGTAATCTTGCAATAACTAGGACACCCTCCCTGCTGTGCTCCTGGGGACCGCGGGCCGGGCCGGGTAAGGTTGTATGTAAAAGGGCATTGATCCAAGTTCAATCGGAGCGCGGTAGTGAACACGTGAAGACCGACAATCCATCGTATCGCGGGCTCTCTTACCTTCGCGTCCCATTGCGGGGAGGTCGGATTCGTATTTCGTCGTCGCAGGAATTCCACGGCAGTGCAACGGCAGCAGCAGCAGTCAGTGGTGGCAAGGCCGTGTGGGTCGTTGGTTGTCTATCATTTCTTCTTCTTTTTTCAATAATAATAAACATAATTTACGATCGGGTGCCACTCAGCAGTGTTTGGGCCTGGGGGAAGGGAAGACAACAGTCAGTCAGTCAACAGTCGAAGTACATAGTGCGAGCGAATCGTGGTTGAGCATAAATTTCCGAGTGTTCTTCGGTTGGATCTATACTCCGTCAATAACTTGCCATTTTCCCGTCGTTCGCGCTAGATCTGTGGGGCCATATTCGTTCGGAAAGTGATGCTAGTGGTGGTGGTGCCGCAGTTTTCCAGTTAATAATAAAAAGAAGACACGTGCCATCGGATCGGGTCGGGAGGGTGGCAGTAAATCTTACATCGCGACCTAACCGTCGTCGTTCGATCTCGTGTGGTGTCGTGTAGTGTGGAAGCTCTCTCTAACTGGATATCTAACAATCAACGGTTGGATTGTCGTACATATAAAGTGGGGACCGTTTAGAATCTGGAAGTACGTTTATGGGTGTAGCTTGGGACGGAAGTGATGACTTGACGTGCTGATAAAAAAATCGGAAATTTAACAAACAAATCTTCAACAAATCTATCACATGTTTTAACCGTAAAAGAGATACCTTCATGGCCTCAGTTTCGTCACCTCGCTGAGTGTGTTCCATCAAAGACGAGCTCTGAAAGGCGCCTGGGATCCAATGGACCCCAGGTATCCCTTTTGGGGTTAAAAAAGTAACATTTTTTAGCAACGCTCGATGTCATGCTGATATGTATAAAAAAAAACTCCAGGATTGCTGAATCTGAAGTCATGTCTTCATTAGAAAAACATGTGATTGTTTGAAATACTTTGAAGATCTTCGAGAGACATGTAGGCTTTTAAATAACATTCTTGCCTTTCTTCTGAAGAAAATTTTGACAAAGATTTTGCAAGATTATTTGGTGAAATCTCTAAAATTACTTGTTAATGAATTTGCTGTCCCCGGCAAACTTTGTCCTGCCTACTGCGTTTTTTATGTTTCAGGACCCAAGCTTAACGAGGACAAAATGTTTAAAAAATCGATTTTCAAAAACTTTCAATTTTCCATAATCCTAACTACTAAATTTGTCTTCCTTACTGTGTTTTTTTATTCGCCCCAGTTCGGGAAAAATCCAGGATGAAATTCCTGAAGGGATCCAACAAGAAACTTCTGGTGTAATCTCCGGAGAAATCCTGGAAGAGTCTCAGAAGAAAGCATGGAGAAATTCATTAAAAAAATCTAGAATGAGTTTACCAGGTTTCCTTCAGAAGTTCTTTCCGGGATTGCTCAAGAAATTCCTTCCAGACAATTCTTCAGAAATTTCAGAAATTCTTTCTTGATTTCATCCAGGAAAAACTTCTTGGGGGGTTCCTCCTAGAACTTATTTCGGATTATTTTTGGGAACTTCTTCCGGGTTTACTTAGGGATCCTTTTGGGAATTCTGGAAAAAGTAATTCTGAAAACATTCCAAAAGCAACCATTTTCCCATAAGGAACCTTTATAGAAATCTCAGAAGGAATTCCTAAGGAATCACAAAAAAAAATCCTGGCACTCCTGAATGCATGCCAGATGGAACCTCTTTAAGAAGCTCAGAGAAGAAAAACTCCTGGAAGAACCCAGAGGGAACTTCTGAAGGAATCCTGAGTATAGACCCTTGGAAAAGTATCAGTTTAATCGCCCATATAAAATCGCGTTTGAGTTTTTCAGAATTACTCCGTAATTTCCCCGGAATCTCAGAAAAACTCCTCTAAAAATCCCAGAAAGCTTTTGAAGAAATCGTAAAAGAAAGGGGTGAATTCCGGAAGGAGCTTCTGGAGAAATCTAAGAAATCCTTGAGGAATCTCAGCCAAACTTCTTGAAAATTCACACAGAAGAAACTGTTGAAGAATTCCCGGAAGGAACTGTTCCTTTAAGGATTTCCTTTTTTGAGAATTCTTCCATCTCAAAACAGGAAATCCCGAAAGTAACTCCAAGAAGAAACATATTGAGGATTTCCAGAATTAATCCCTGGAGGAACACTAGAAGAAACTACTGGATTAATTTCATCAATTAATTCCAGAAGAAACTCCTGAATGAATCTCAGAAAAAACTCTATAGGAAGTTTTTTTTATCTGTATTAACGAGATTTTTAGCTCTGGGCTAGTTCATCTCGGGACCCACGCTTTACTTCCCTTCCAAAGGAAGAATCCACATTTTGTGAGTTTGTCGGGAGTGGGAAGGTCTAGGAAGTATCTGAGAAGAAACTTCCGTGGGAAAATCAGAAGGAATTTATCGAGGAGTTCTGAAGGAATGCCTGAATGAATTCGTTTAGAATTATCATTATGCAACAAGTGAATTCGTTGGTATACTTCATACTAACTGAAATTCACCCGTTAGCTCATCGCTGTATGTATATAAAAATAAATAAATAATAAACAATGAATGCAATAAACGGATATTTCAAAGTGATGGAGACGCACAGTCTCTCCATACGTATTTGAGCACAAAACTTGAAATAAAAAAGCAGTTCCAAAACGGCTTGAAGAATATTCAATAAAAAATAAAAAGGAACACAAGGTACTTCTGGTGTAATCTGCGGAGAAAACTTTAAAGGTATCCCGACTGGAAAATTATATCAAGTTTATATCATATTGTGTTATGATGTTATAATATTTTTCTATAACTTATTATGTTATAAACTAGATGCAGGATGATGTTAGAATAACTAAAATTGTAACAAAAAGTACACTGGTTTAATGAAGATTATAACCAATTTTGTTATAATCATATCAAAATAATAACAAAATGTGATATGAATTTTAGTCTCAGGATTACTAGTTTCTATCAAAATTAGATATAATTTTGTAACATCATTTTTTCAAATGCCGAACACTCACTAAATTATAATACAATAAGTTGTCAAACAACATTTATAACATAATGTGATATAATTGAGTTATAGTATTTTGAAAAAAAAAAACAAGGATGTTGGACATGATTGTACCACAATGAGTTATAAATGTCATGGTTTGTCAGGATTGTGATATATTTTTGTTACAATTTTCTAGTCGGGGTCCTAGATGAAAGTATGGAAGAAATTCATGAAGGAGTTCCTAAAGGAATTCCAATAATTCTTGATGGAATCCAGGCAAGATCTTCTGGATTGATCGCAGAAAGAACTCTTGGAGACATCTCAGAAGGAACTCCTAGTGAAATCCAGGAATGAATTTATGTAAGAATCTAGGAAGAAACTTCTGAAGGAATACCGGAAGAAATAACGGTTGAATTTCCAGAAAGAGAAATCTTTGAAGGAACTCTTGCATTAATCCCGGAAGCAACTCCTAGTCAAGTTTGGAAAATCTTGAAAGAATCCCAGAAAGAACTCCAGTGAGATATCCGTAAAGAAACTCCATGAACACTCTTTAAAAGCTTCTGGAGGCTTCCAAGAAAGACTCAAAAAACTCCTTGAGTAATCTCAGAATCACAAAATCACAAAAGGTACTTATGGAGAGTTCCTAGAAGGAACTGCTGGAAGAATTCTCAAAAAAAGGAAATCCTATTATTTTTTCATAAGCTATCTCATGAAAAAAAAGAATAGACTCTAAATTAAATGTGCTCTGATATTGCTCAAATTCTTTAGATTTTGTTTCTTCGAAATTCGTTTTATTTCTGTTTGAAATTATAACTGGACTGGAGCGGACCTGGTGTGATGGTTAGAATACTTGACTATCACGCCGAAGACCTGGGATCGAATCCCACTCCCGACAAACTCACAAAATGTGAGTTCTTCCCTTGGAAGGGAAGTAAAGCGTGGGTCCCGAGATGAACTAGCCTAGAGCTAAAAATCTCGTTAAAACAGATAAAAAAAATATAACTGGAATATTGGAAAGTAGCTATGATATGACTTTAAGGAAATTAGAGATTTTTTCGGAGATTATTTAAAGAATTCCTACTAAAATTCCATTAGTTACACAAAAGGAATTGCTGCGAGCATTGCTGTCACAAATTCCATTCGAAAATTTTGCTACAGGACTGATCAACAGTTGTTGAGTAATATCACCAGAAATTTCAACTTTTTTTCTGAGAAATCTTCTACTAATCCCTTGTTTATTTCCTCTCACAATCATATTTTTTAAACATCTGCCGAAATTCTGCTAGCGATTCCTACGAAAGTTTTTAATGATACTAGAACAGAACACTGTCTTCGGCAAAGTTGTTGCAAATTGAATCCTCTTCTAAGGAATAATGGGAATATTTTTTAGACTCTTTTGACAACCTAGAACATCCTGAACACCATGAAGTATGGAGAAAAGAAAACTGACATACCAGTTGTTCTAAAAGCTGAGTTTGGATATGGGCTACGCATTTAACCTTCGTCAAGAATATCAAAAGCTGTTTTATATTCTGGGATGTTCTAGGTGTTCCAAACTGTCCAGTATTTGAAGTCCTTCAAATCTACAAGAATAATGTTATGTGTTTTCGTCATAAATAATAGCGTTGCATAATCCACTGGGATTCGTGAAGCTTTTGAAATATTTAGTGTCTTTTATAGGCACTATAGGAATATTCCAGGGCCCATATAGCCGAGGCGGTAAACGCACGGGTATTCAGCATGACCATGCTGAGGGTGACGGGTTCGATTCCCGGTCGGTCCAGGATCTTTTCGTAAAGGAAATTTCTTTGACTTCCTTGGGCATAGAGTATCTTCGTGCCTGCCACACGATATACACATGCAAAATGGTCATTGGCAGGCTTTGTCCCAGTGAGGACGTTACGCCAAGAAGAGGAGAGAGGAGGAGGAATATTCCAGGTCAGCTAAACTACCTTGAAGTTCAGAACACCAGATCTACACTCGTAACAGTAGCCATATCTGTTATACTGTGTAACGTTGCATAATCAACCACGGTTACTGGACCAATCTGAAGTCTACTAGATATTATTATAAACCGTTGGGATATTCAGGGATGTCCAAACTGTCGTATAATGAAGTCCTTCAAATCTACATGAATAATGTTATGTGTTTTCGCCATAAATAACAGCATTGCATAATCTGCTGGGATCCGTGAAGTTCTTGGAATCTCTAAATGACACTATAGGGATATTTCAAATTAGCCTTAGAGTTCAGAACATCAGGTCTACACTCGTAACAGCAGCCATATCTGATATATTGAGTAACGTTGCATAATCAACCGCGGTTACTGGACCAACCTGAAGTCTACTAGATATTAAATATTTTAAACCATTGAGACATTTGTGGACGTCTAAACTGTCCTGAATTTTAGCTCTTGCTTCATGGCATTTCATGAGTCATTCCAAGATACTTTTGAGATATTCCAGATCAACCAAACAGCTCTTACCACCACGTTAAAGTACACTGAGGATACTGTTCGTATGTTTTTCATAGTTGACATCTTATGAATCAGTTATTTTTATTTTTTTCATCATTTCATAGTTCTCGTATGCTTTTCATACATTGAAAAGCGAAATCCATAAGACTTGTCGTATGAAAAATCTCATAAGGAGCATCGTATGAAAATCATAAGATGTGTTATGAAACACCATTGCTAGAAAACAACAAACCTTTTATTGGCTTCTAACCACTTCAACTTCCGAAGCGTCGATGGGCGAATGAGTAAAGAACGCACTCGCCAACCTTGACGTTCCTGGTTCGATTCCAGGTTGCGATTTTTTTAAATTTGTGCAAAATATTTCATAAAAATATGTATGACATAGTTTCAGTTTTTATACGTTTTCGGTATGATTTCCATACGTGAGTGTTATGAAATTTATACAGTAACAATATGACAATAATAGTTGGTGCTTTGAATCCAAAATCATAGTTCGTAACTATGATTTTCGCAAGAAATTCTTGTGGCAAAAAATCATAATTGGTTCGTATGATTTTCGGAGTTGCAGTATCCTCAGTGTAGTGTTACATATTCAACTGTATTTACCAAAATAGTTCGAGGAACAATAAGTGTTGTTATATATTTTTAGGATAATATGGGTCATACTTACTGTTTTGGAGTTTAGTTTATAAAAACTATCACTGTAATATGAGGTGATTTCGTTTTAAATAGTAACGTTGATCAACCAAATAGGATCCCTGAACTTCTTAATTGTTAATGGTCACTCCATGATAGTTTTGTGATAATTTAGATCATCCAATCTTTCATAGAGTACACAACTTTATATCTACACATGCAATGCTAACCTGCGACACTGAGTAATGGTACATAATGAACCACAGTAACTAATATTATTCAAAGACTAGTAGGAAATGTTCTGTATCTTTAAAATATTTAAGGTTGTTCAAACTCATTTTTTGAAATCTGCATTCGTTGTAGTCATTGTGAAGAATTGTTGATTCCGCTTTATTATGGTTGTTATTTACGCAAAATAAATGAATTAGATGCAATCATTATGGTTGGTAATAATGTGTAACTCAAAACAGCAAAAAGATATTATTACGGCTGTAGACTCCATGTTATATATTGCAGGACAATGTGTACGATTCTGAACATCCCGAAGCAATGTCACAGTCTCTGATTATATTCTGTGAGGTCTTGTAAGTATAGTAGGTTATGAAACATAACTCTAGATAGCCAAAACAGAAACTTCTATTGCTGTAAATGCTAGATTTTAAACATCATAGTAGTTTGGATGAACCCAGTTAATCTGATGATGTCCATTGGACATTCAAAAGATTTACTGGACATGATAGAACACAAATTGTAGCTTTGAATAATGGAAGAAGTTACTGCTACACCCGTAGACTTTAGTATCTAAACTCAAGAACAGTTTGGATGACCTAGGATATCCAAAAAAAATATTCTGCATCATATTCTACCCTTTTTATGCTGTTGAGCACCAGAACCACATAAATACATGGAAAAAACACAGACAAACAGACGTAACACCTTGACCGATTTTCATGGAAATCCATCGCCCAGTTTACACTACCATCATCTGGTGGAAAAGTTGCACGAATCACTGTGTAGTGCAATATCGTCAACAGAAAGCGCTAGTGTGAAACGTCAAACGCATAGAAAAACGATGCGCGCGCCTCTGGTTGTGAAAGCCACAACTATGAAAATTTAAAATGATCGTTAAAAGCGTGGTTGATGGAAATTTCGCAAGTGTTACGTCTGTTTGTCTGTGGAAAAAACTTTATAATAACGCTTGGAATAATTCCGGCTTCAGAGGGTTAAAGTTAAACCGTACTTCCAGATTTCAAATGTGTCATGCTTTAGCCATACG
This sequence comes from Aedes albopictus, assembly GCF_035046485.1. Lineage (NCBI taxonomy): Eukaryota > Metazoa > Arthropoda > Insecta > Diptera > Culicidae > Aedes > Aedes albopictus. Next base: position 501,927,790 of record NC_085137.1, on the reverse strand, counting down.
CCAAGTCACATTCCTGGCCACCAACCCCGTCCCGTTTTCTCCGTTTCATCAAAGTCAATCAATTTTCGGTTACATTCGGCGGCGCCCGAATAAAACAAGAATATGTCTACGAGCCGTTACTTAAACTGGTCGCGACCGTCACCCGGGAGGCATCATCATCCGCTCCGAAAGCAGGTTTCCTGCTTCGAGTCTTTCTCCGGCGGCGGGAGAAGTCTGTCGGTTAGCAACCTTGCCGTCTCGGACCAAGGTGCCGCGGACTTTGCCACGTTTGTAACGGCGGCCGTCATCCATCGGAACCGGTTTCAAGGCTATCACACTTACCATCAGGCGCACAGCCGGTCCAGTGGTCCGGTTATCATATCAGCTTCCGGTGCAAGTGGTTCCGACGGACCTCCAAGGGCAACACCGCGTCGGCGACCGGCCAGCGCTCACACAGCATCATCCTCGAGGACGTCGGTTCTGTCCGGGGGATCGCCGTCATCGGCCATGGCAAGGAAACTGAACGGTCACGAGAGTCGGAAGGTGCTAACCAAGCAACTTTCGTTGGACCATTCGAACGTGGTGGCGGCCGGTGGACCACCGGCAGGTCACGCGTGGACTACGATGGCCAATCATCGGACGGCGTCCGTGTGCGGTTCGAATAGCAGTTCGGTGGGAGTGGAGGATAAATGCCAGGGTCCCCCTGGGAAGCAGTGTGTGAGTTCCGGCATTAAGAAGCGGCCACCTGGAGCGGGTGTGAAAAATGAGTGCGTATATTAGTGGTTGAAAGAAGTTGGAGTTTGTGTTACGATCGAGGAATTTAACCGAAGGAGAGTGAGTAGTGATTAAAAGGACTGCAATTTTAACAATCTCAACATGGCAAATTTTCAAAAAGTGAATTCATGATACATAGGATTGTTTTAATAAAAAAATTGAAACGTGTCAGGTAGGTATCAGGATAGCGTGACCAAGGGTATTATCGACAAGTTTATTTTCTTCGTCATGAGGGCCTTTAGTCGGCCAAAGTGCTTGAAACTTGGTCATATAATTCTGCTTGAGAAAGATTTGAGGCCAATTTTAGGTTCAATAGGTTTCAAAAAACCCTTCATGACGAAGAGAACAAAACGGTCGAAAATACATCAGTTCGCCTATATTTTACATTTTTAAAGTAGATTTCTCATTCGAGAAAAATTCAGATTTAAAAATGTTTTATATTGAAATTATTTTTAAGTGACCAGACGTCCTGGATTGTGCTGGTCAGTTCCGGGTTCAAGCTAGTCGTCTCGCAATTTTTCACTCATATTGCTTGATTCTTGTAAGCTCTCTGCCAGTGTATTTGAAGACTTTTTGCCAGAACTTTCATTCACTTTTTTTTATCAATGTTCGTTAATGTATTTCCAGAGATATTGTTACATACACCCGCACTATAACAATCCACAGGGTTGCTACAGTTCCTTCAAGATTTTCTTAAGCAAGATAGTTCGAAATTCCCACAGATTTTTTTGAGGATTTCTTCGAGAACTCCTCTAGCTATTTATCAAAGAACGTATGAAAAGAATATTCAAGATTTTTTTTTTCCAAAGTAGGGTGTCGACTCAATTTTGAAAATCAAATTCCCTGACTTTCCCTGACTTTCCACTCACTTTCACTGAAAATTCCAGGTCATGTAAATCAAAGCTTAAGGGTGTCTGCTCATGAAATAAAATAAAATTCTCTAAATTTTCCTGGTTTTTCTAGGAGTGAAAAAATAGAAATAAAAAAAAACAAGTAAGCTGAAACAGATTTTTTTCAATAGATTTGAGGCATATTGGCAGTATTTCTTCAGAATTCTTATATCTGATACACTGTGTTGAAAATAACTTTTGACACGTTCACCGAAAACTCCCTAATTTAGATGAAAATCCTTTCAGAAGACCAACAAAAAATTCTTTTAAAAACGCCAAAATTACAACTAGGATATTCGAAAGACATACCCTCAGAACATCATTAGGATGACATCTTGATTTTGTTTTACAGTAGACGTTCGATAACTGCAACATGTTTACGTTTTACTTAGCGAATGAAATTCGATAACTGCAACAACTTGCAGACGTCAAAGAACTGTCAGTTGCTGCAGAATGCAGCCAATTTGCATACGGAAAACATCGCACTGCAATAAAAGTGCATGCAAAAAACATCGCATCGCTATTGACATTTAGTTTTGACGGATAGCGGTGCGATAACTGCAAAATTGTTGCACTTAGCGAACTTGCAGTTAAAGCGTTTGCACCGAGCGAACGTCTACTGTATAACTATTCTATGAGCTACTCCAGATGGCTGCAATTTTATCGCAAATTTTGCATGTATGTATACCCTAATTTCATAATGAACAAAAACTTAAAAATAAAATTCGCCGAGCACTATAAAAAAATCCTTCAGCACGAAATCCATCTAAAAGTCCAGCAAAACTATTTCTGATACTGATGTAAATAAGTACAGTAAATGTATTGGCAATATCTGAATGCAGTTTATAAACTTTCCTAATTTGTCAAAAAGACCTTCATGAATCGTGTAACTTTTCATGGAAAAGAGGTCTGTCACAATGCTGACAAACTCACTTAGAACTCATTTAGATTTTTTTCTCGAAAATTCGTCACACTTATTTTGTAGAAATTATGTATGTATGTATGTGTATGTACAATCCATCTCCCACTGACCGGCAGTGCTTTTATGGAAGAAAAATGTCTGCGTCTATTTTTACCTTTTATCCATAGACGCAAACAGTTTTAGTCCTGGAGATAGAAGGTGATAGCTCTACTGCACGTCCAACGACCCATTTCAAGTATGACAGGGCTTCCACGTACATCTTGAGGTCGTTTTCTGAAACAGTAAGCCCCGCATTGATGCATCTGGATATCAATTGGATATCTGAAATGCATTAACACTTCCTGAATCAAAAATTTGCATTTTTGTTTCTGGCGCGTATTTGGTATGGTAAATATCCCATGTATGAATAAAATGACGTTTTTTAATTAGAAAGATCTCACCAAATTCATCATAGTCTGCCGTGATGTAGTTGTATTCTTATTTCTCGAGCGGTGCAGCAACGATCGAAATAGGATTGATTTCATTGCCGCGTACACTTAAAACGACGTGGAGCGATCAACCGAGTCAGCGATTACTGGCATCACACCGAAACTCCCGAATGATACTACGCTGAAGAATTACACTTTCACACGCGGAAAACTGACTGGGTGGCTTTATACTGGGAAACCACCAGCGAAATCGTCGAATAAAATTCGTTTTGAGAACGCGCAAAAATGACAAGCGGTTAAAGTAGACACCCGTTCGCGGCAACGTTTATTTCACCACCCACGTTTTTTTTTCTCACTGGTTTGTCAAAATTCACTTTGCTTCAATATCAATTCACAATTGGGTTCTTTAGGGGTATCCGGATTATTTCATAATCGGATTCTCCGCCCAAAAATTAGTCGAAATCCAAAATTTCATAATTTTTGGAGTCCGGGAACTATTTTTAAAATGCATTTAAAGTTTGTATGGGGAAATTTTTTTGTTCGGGTCGAACTGTCACTTTAACGATTGAACTGTCATTCTATCCACGAAAATTAAAACTGTTTTGTTGATTTAACCATCAAAACAAAGGTGTTGGAATCCAATAAAATCACGTTATACTCAGAAAAATGAGCTCTATCGATTAGGATATAGAAATTAGCAATATTTTATTCATTAAACAACCCAATTCAGCATTCTAATCTAAGCAAAATCAACGCGTTCACACGTGATAAAACTTTCCGGGTGGCGTAGTACCGACCAAATCACCAGCGGAATCGTGAAATTTGCGAACGCGAAGAAAACGTGACAAGCAAAATAACAACACACCTGTTCGCGGCAACGCCTGCTGCGATCCGTCTTATTTTGTAGAAATTATGTCCCAAAAATACTTTTAAAATCTCCATCAAGCGCTTTCGAAAAGTCGTACGGATTTTCTTGCTAAACTTTCTTATGTCTCTAAGCATTGATGGGAAATCTGTTGAATCCTAAAATAAGATTACAGGATGTCTAGCAGGTTATGTTTCGCAATTCATCAATAACTAGTAATTGCAACATGAATTTCACTCGAAGCACTTTTAGAAGATTGATAATCCCGTCTTCGTTACATAGTTATCATCTTGAAATAGCTGAAACTTCTCAAATGCTTTTCAGGAATGGATTTTTTTCTGTTTTGTGCTTTTATCTTCTTAAGTTTCAATAAATTTGCAATTTTTTTGAGATCTTAGGTAAACTCGTTACTTCATTCTTTCCATATTCTCATCTAAATTCTTGATGGTTTCTTTACTGTAGACTTAGATTTTAGAAGGATTTCTTGCAGAACGGTAAGATTCTGTTTTTTGTCTGAATTTAACCCACATCTTGTAAAATATTCCTTGTAAGATATTAAAAAAAAAAATCCCTGACTTTCCAGGTTTTTCCAGGTAGTCGACACCCTGCACTAGCTATTCTTTTGCAGCGATTTTTATGCATTTTCAATGTTTCTCCAGGATTCCCGTCAATAGATGGCCTGGGGATTTTTAGAAATTATCAGGGAAATTCTATAAAAGTTACAGTTTTGTTGAAAACTCTTTCCTATTCTTTTTCCAAAAAAATCTTTCAATGTTGAACACAAATTTTTCATGAATTTGTTTTTTTTTCAGGCATTTAGAATGAATTTTCTTGAAATTTTTAGAGATATGTTTCAGGAAATCAAAAAAAAAAATTCAATCACAAAGATCCCTAAAATAATACCAAAAGAGATCTTCAAAGAAATTTTGATTGTACACTTTCTAACTAACATTTTAAGGACAAACGACTTGGGATCCCAGTTCAATATGCAGAAATCCCAAAAAGTATACTTCTGACGACAGTATAGTTTTTATTTTGCCCTTGTTCACTTGAAAAACGCTTCAAATAAGAAGAGCTGGCTTTATTTTTCACGAAATTTGTGTGCCTAAAATCGTGAGTAGGTACGAAAGTCGGCCATTGTGGCGGCCATGTTGGGATTCTATAAGCTTCTCCTTGAAACATCCTTATAAACTATGCCGGAGCATTTTTTTAAATATCTTAATGTTAGTTTTTTGGACACTTTGAATTTAAAACTTATTGTTCTAAATGTTTATGCATTATTATTTTTTTTTGTTTTGGGATTTTGTTTTGCATTATCTATATAAACATGTCAATCTAGTTCATAAAAATTTCAGCATTTTCGAAAATTTTACAATTATTTTAGCTTGCCTATTTATTACGCCTAACCTCAATATTGTTTTTCTTGAGAATAGGGTCACTGAATCATTGAAAAATTTGAATTTTAAGAGATAAACCAGCCTCAGGCTGAAAATCTCCATAATAAAGACAAAAAATACTTACTAATTTGAGTTAAGTAAAACTATGCCCCATAGCAGTGCAAAATATATCAGGCCACTTTATAATAATTATGTGTTTGGAAATCCATATGAGGGGTGTCCAAAAAAGACACAGAATTTTATAGCCGAATTTAGACTCGTAATGTTTCTTATAGGGTTCCGAACCACTTGGGCAGTTCTACGTTGGGTTCTTTCCCGCTCAGTCAATTTTGAACCAATTGTTATAGCGGAAAGTGCCGAAAATAGAAGCCACTGCTCAAGTGGTACGGTTCCCTATACCGCAATAGTGTATGTATTAGCTAGCAAATAGATTAACTAGCTGCAAGAACCTGCAGCACTTAAAATTGCAGACTGTTGAAGTTTTCACTACATAAGTGATTAGTTAAAGGATGTCTGTATTACGTTGGAATGATAAGATAGAATTTTGTATTCTTCAGAAAAGATATGTATTCTTACAGTATCCAAACCTTTGCTGAACATTGAAAAACCGAGAAAAATAAAACAATAAAAATTCTAAGAAGTTGTTCCAAGAACTAAACCCTGGAAACGTACTCCAGGAATTGTATACAGCAATTCATCCAAAAACTCCAAATAATCTTTGCTAGAAAGATTTTTTTCAGAAAAAAAAACCAAGAATTTTCTCTAAGACATCTAGATTGTCTTTTGCAATTTTAACGACGGATATGTTGAAGATGGGCTCTCAGAGATTCTTTCAGCATCTTAACCATATATTTCTTTAAATTACCCAAATATTTCTTCTGATATTGTACCACAAATTTTCTGCAGTAATTTCATTTAAAAATTCCTCATGCAATTTTTGTCAAATTTTGAAATGTCTTCCTGGAACCTCACAGAATTTCCATCATGAATCAGCAAAGTTACTTCACTTCAGACATTTGTCCTAGATTTCTAGAAATTTCTCGAGGATTTTTTTCCAGGAATTTCTTTACAAACCAAAAAAAATGTATTTATATTCGAAATAATTCCATTAATTTCACAACAAAGGTAATTTTTTTCTTTGGAAAATTCCCCCGCTTTATTTCAAGATTCTAACGAAGTACTCCAGTAATTACTTCCAGCTTTTTGGATCCAGCTTTGGATGAAGTTAAAATACAATTCAACATTTCCCAGAAATATTCTTCAGAAATTCTATTCAAAAAAATTTTCAAAAAAAAAAGAATCCTAGAATTTCTCTCTTAGAAACCTAGAGATTCTTCTTTTATTTCAATCTCGGATATCTTGAAGATATGTTCTCAGAAATGCTCTAAAAGCAACTAAACCTTGCTTTCTCCAAAAATTACCAAGTGTTCCTTCTGACATTGTTCCACACATTTTCTTCAGTAATTTATTTTAAAAATTCTTGTCAAATTTTGGAATTAACGTCACAGAATTTCCATCCTGAATCGATAATGTTATTTTACTTCAGACATTTATCCGAAACTTCCAGCAATTCGAGCAATCTTTTTAATCTTTGAAGAATTAAAAATACACTGCCAATATACCATTCCAAGTATTTCTCAAAAATGTTTCAAAAATTTATCATTTAATTTAGAATATTTTTCCAAAAATTGATGATTCGTTTTAAAATTTTACCAAGAGTGTTTTATTTCTGTTGAATATTTCAAAACTTTGACTGATTTATTTTAATTTTTTGAAGAAGGAGTTTATTTCAGCATTTTGGATTAATTTTTGATGAACCTAATAAAGAAATCGTGGATATTGATGTCAGCAATTCTTCAAGGTCTGAAGCATTAATGGGATGGAGTTTGTTACGCAACACTAGGAGAAAATCTCATAGAAAAATTACTGTAAGTTAAGACCTTTTTTGTGGAAATTGGTGTTAAAAACATCTTGGAGAAATTATGGAAGAAATCACTGTGGAAAATGTCAAAAGTCATTCAAGAAAGAATTCGCGGAAAAGAATAAAATTCCTTGAATGAATCATTGGTGGTATTCTTAACCCTAGTAGGATGTTAGGGTCAACATGACCCGAAAAAGCTCGCTGATCATGCACGACGCCGCCGTGGTGTGCCTAGCTTAATATCTTAGGATGGTTAATGGCAAATGGTTGAACAGTTTTTGTGGAATAATCTGCGAAGGAAATTATTCGAGGTATACAGGTAAGAATTTTTGAAAGAAAAAATTTTGAAAGAAAAAAAAATAACCGAAGAACTCTTTTTGCATTAGAAGGCCAGTTTTAGACACCCATTCTCTTTCGTTTGTGATATTTGTGCCATTCATAACCAAAGACATCCTAAATATGGGGGAGTTGCTGGAGATAATGCCTTAGGGAAATTGAATAATCTTCTTCGTAAAATGTTTTTAAATATTCCCTGAAATTTTCTTAAGCTGTTTTTTTGCTGGAAGTAGGTATTGCTGAAGCAGATGCTTGAAGGTATAAAGATTAATGGAGAATAATGATGGGGTATATTGTTTGAAAAGACTTCTACAGGAATGAAACTTCTGGAGAAAATTTCCAGCGGAAGTCCTATAGCAAAGTTCTCGAGAAACTTCCAGAGTAAACTCTTGGGTAAATCTTGGGATTTCATTATGAAATTCCAGGAATAGTTTTAGATTTAATGGGGGAAAATATTGAAAAATTGCTGGAGTTATTAGCAAAACCTGGGACAAATTTTGACGGGAAACTTCTAGATAAATTACTGCTTCTGAAATGTTTTGAAAATCTACCTGAAATCTTGCAGATATCCTTTTCTGTTATATTAGCAAAATCGGAGGAGAGTTCTGATAGAAAACTGCTCGAGAATTACTGCTTCTGATGTCCTTTTAATGTTTGAGAGATCTTTTTGAAATGTTTCCACAATGCTTATACAATGCTTTTGAAAACGGACAAAGGTGGCCTTCAGAAACAAAAAGAAACTGGAAACATCTCTGAAGGATTTTGTAAGCATTTTAGAAAAAAAAAGCAAACGAATTGTGGATACATTCTAGAAAATATTCTGACACTCTTCAGTCCTCAGAAGAATCTGAAAAGCTACCCAGAAGTGTTTTGGAAGAATATCAAAATAATTTGGAATACATCCAAATTTTTAAATTATTTCTAAAAAGATTTTGGAAGCACTTTACTCGATGTATCCCCGTAGAATTCAGGGATAACATCGCTAAAAATCTAATGCGTTCGAGAAGGATCCGGCAAGCAGAAAGATCCCAAATGTATTCTGGCAGCATCTTGAAATCAGAACTCTTCCCAGAATCAGAACTCCACCCAGAGCAGTTCTGGCTAGATTCCTGAATAATTCTCAAGATATATTTGAAAAATTCCAGAGATGTTTTGAAAGCATCCCAAAATCATTTTCTGAGCAGTCTATATATATCTTCTGAAAACTTTTGGCTTCTCACTGGAACCTACCTCCGGTATTAAATACTTCACGAATCAAGAAGGAACGATCGTAACACATACTCACTCAGTCAGGCAGTTCACAACTGATAACAAAATAAAAAAAAAAACTCCATTTCCCTTCAACAGTTCAGAAACGAACGAACACATAAAAAAGGCCCTAAAACAGGGCAACAGGGACTCCCGTATCAACATCAAGATCTTCCTCGGTGAATCCGTACAGCAGGATTCGTCCGATACCGGGCACAGTGACACGGAATGCCCAAATCCGAATCAATCTCAGCAGCAACAACACCAACGCAATCAACAAAACCATCCTCACCCGCAACAGCAGCAGCAACAACAGAAACAACCTAATCAACAACAACAACAGCAAGGCAATCAAAAGGCGGAAGCGGAAAATTCAGTAAGTTTTTCATTTTTCTCTTGTGCAGTTGTGTTTTTCTAGGGATGAATCAATGGTGAAGAGAAAAGCGAGATTGTACACTAAGTTAAACATTCAATTTCATGTCACGAAGATGTGATAAAAACATTGTATTTGAAAAATCTGAGCATCCGATTTTTGGTAAGCAATACTCCAGTGGCAAACACATACAGGGTGGAAGTTCCTTTAATAATCTTACGATTACAGTGCTGCCTATGATCGCATAACTGCCCCATATGAATAGGAAACCCAGTAAATATGGGGCTGATATGCGCTTAATAATTAATTTCGCTCTTTTTTACGTGCTCACTTCTATCATAATATACAAACATTAGAAACAAAACAAGCAGCCCTTCAATTATGAATGCTTTTGTTGTGAGTAGGATAAAATTGGGATCAGTATGCTTTGAAAAGGAACCCAAAATTGTTTGATCCAAAAAGTTCCATCCTTTTTCAAAATTTCATTTTTTATGAGGTCATGTAAAATCTGCTCGAATTGAGGGCCAAATACAAAGACCATTAGTCTTTGAAATGGACGTCTTCTTAGCATTCACAATACATCATCCTGTTTCACAGTTCAGCGGTCATTAAGTTTATGATTGATTAAAAAACATCATTTCAAACTCCATAAGAAACTTGACCTTTTGGTGTGAAATTATTGTGAAAATTATGTCGAGTGTCTTAACCTGAGTTGGTTCGGAATGCAAAAATGAACCAAAAGCTGGAAAAAACCCCGTTAGTATTTATTCGCATACCGATAGTTGGTGTGGTGGCATCACGTGGGCCCTACCGGATGATGAGGTGGTGAATCGTGGAAACTTGGGCAGTCACGCCATTATTCGGATAGGGGCTCGTTGCGAAGGGTTACTGTACAGCGTCGTACGAAAGTCCACTGAATATCACATGATCATTTTTCCCATTTTTTTATTTTGATGGACTTTTTTGGCCACAGCTTTTGTGTTCTTTAAGGCTCAAGAAACCATCATTCAATCATCAGCAATCATTAACTATTTAAAAGCAGTTTTTTCGCTCAAATTCAAAAACCTGCAATTGAAAAAAAAACAGATAAAAAAAATCAACACGCTCATGTACCACAAGCGTGCATTTTTCATGGTGCGTGTACTCAGTACACGACGCGACCGTTCCCGAGTTAGTTCACTTTCGAGTCACTTTTTACTCATTTCTAAGGGTACGGCCAGAGTGGACGCGTCACGCGGCGCGGCGCGGACATTTGCACGGAAAGGAATGACAATCAACAAAAAGGAGCTGTCGAATCGTATGAGAAATTCGCGTTGCATAGCGTGACGCGACCACTCTGGCCGGCACCTAAATCAGCTATCTTCTCACGCGTACAATTGCACACTCTGACGTGTTTCTCACTTGACTAGTTGTTATGACACGAATTCCTCAATTTCAAAGTCAGTGGCGTTGTACCACCGGGGGGCTTCAAGGGTATTTTCGGGCAGTTTCGAAGGGTCTTAGTTGCGTTACATGGTATCCGAAGGGGTTTTAAGGAGATTTCAAGGGCATTTGAGAAAGCTTCGGATCGGAGGATTTTTGGCGAGTTTCAAACGCGTTACGTAGGCGATTTCGGTGGTTTCTGAGGGTCTCAGGTGGGTTACATGGGGTCCGAGGGGGTTTCAGGGGGATTTCGTAGGTATTGCAAAAAGCTTCAGGTGATTTTTGAAGTGTTTCAGAGGCGTTACGTAGGCGTTTTCATGGGTTTCTGAAGGTCTCAGGTGCGTTACATGGCTCCGAGAGGGTTTCAGGAGGGTTTCGAAAATTCGAAGGCATTTCAGACAGCTTCAGTTGATTTTTGGCAAGTTTCGAAAGCGTTACTCAGGCGTTGCGAAGGCATTTTTGGTTATTTCTGAGCGTCTCAGGTGCGGGAGTCTGTAGCAGGCCTTGACCTGGAAAGGTTGATTTTTGTCCGCGTCTGACATTTTTTTCCCCTTTCAGAGTGAAAATTTTTCGAGGATTGCGGATTTGAAGTCGGAAGAAAACTTGTCTCTACGTTTGGTTCGCTCCTGGGGGCTAGTGTAGCTGTTGAAACTGGTCGATCCTTTGGCTGAGATTTGAAACGTTGTTCGGGGAGAAAACTTTGCCGTGGACGTTTTCTCTGGAGTCAATCGGAAATTTTGGCTGAGCGCCCAGCCCTCCCTCTCCTTCTCCGTGCAAGTGCAAGAACTATTCATCCCAGTCAATCATGCTCATGCTCATGCTCATGCTCATTTCTGAGCGTCTCAGGTGCGTTACCTGGCGTCCGAGGGGGTTTTAGGGAGATATCGAAGGCATTTCAAACAGCTTCAGAAGATTTTTGGCGAGCTTCAGAAGCGTTACTCAGGCGTTTTGTATGTGTGTTTTGGGGGTTTCTGAGGGTCTGAGATGCGTTACATGGGGTCCATGGGATTTTTGAAGGGATTTCGAAGGCATTTCAGACAGCTGCAGATGGTTTTTGGCGAGTTTCACAGGTGTTGCTTAGATGTAACAATAGAAATACACTAGAACTCCAATGGCGCTGTAGTCAGTTTTCCTATTTAATTATTTTACTAACTTTAATTGCAGTAATTTACTATTTCAAAGTGTCCATCTTGTAGAGGACCTTTTGTTATGGTAAACAAAATTAACTTGACACTTCTAGTACCGCTGCTGACGCTGTAAGGGCGTGGCAAACTAGATGTTAGTCACACGAACAGTCGCGACATTGAACTTCTGTGGCTAGTTATTCTACTGAAATAACGCAGGCGTTTTCGGAGGTTTCGGACGGTTTCATCGTTCCTTAAACGTTTCAGGTGGTTTCAGAAGAGATGTAAGATGTTCCAGACTGTTTACGATTGTAGATCCGATAACCTATACTCAAGGGAGCTCTTAGAGATTCTTGATCAAACATTGAACTTACCACTTGTCAGCACAAAGGCTTCCGCGAAATCGCAAATTTTTATTGTCCCTACTTATTATATAGGGTGACAAAGGGTATTATCGGCATCAAGTTTGTACTCTTTGTCAAGAGTTTTTTTTGGGCCAAATTGCCTGCACGCAGAAAAATAAATTGTAAACACAATTGAATCCTAATTCAAATCAACCGATTTTTCAGTTTACTATAGCGACAAACTGATTTCTAGTTTAAACTGAACTGTTCTATTGTTTAATAATACAAATATTTTCATTTGTCGAAATTGTTGACAGTTTGTTAAAACAAACAGAGATATGGCATTTTCAACATGAAATAATGGATTGATTCAAACGACTGCACTTTTGTCACTAACAAATCCGGAATGTGATTGTGTTGGTGACGGCAGCAACTGCGGCAGTTCGGAAATCTATTTTTAGACCGTCGGTAAGCGGATGGGGAGGAGAACGAATAAAAAAAGGCGAAACCGATCAACTTTTTGTGGATGCGGTCGTGAGTACCTGCGCGTTATCCATCACGGCCAAAGCTGCACTTGGAAGTTGGCGTGATGGATTTGCTGCACTTTCTTCGTTGTAGCGATGTTGGGGTAAGCATTGTATAAATGTGTGAGTGCTTTCGGACCATGTTTATGGTTTTTATTTTGTTGAAACAAATGACATTTTTGACATTATATGAAATGATGGTAATCGGTTGTTTTCATTGATAAACTCTAAATGAAAACAATTAAATATAACTTTGGAATAAGTAAATTCTCAGTTTGAAAATGAACCATGCGTTTTATTGTTTTAAACAAGCGCAATTTTTCTGCGTGTGAAATTTGGGCGCATAACTCAGCTTGGTTGGAAAGGATTTGAGGCCAACTTTGAGATCAACAGGTTTCAAAAAATCCCCCATGACGAAGAGAACAAAACTGCCGAAAATACGTAAGTTCCCCTAGTACCAACTTGGCTGCATGAAATCCTTGCGAACTGCTATTACATAAGAAATTATAGTATATCACAGATAAATAGACCTAATTATACTTTCAATCGTAATCATGTCAATATTTAACTATTATTTCTGAAATAAAGTGTAGTTTTGATTGTGGCCGCATTTATTACGGTGACGTTTATTTCACTCAACAGTAAATTTAATAAAAATCTATTTCAATGTCGTTTTTAGTTTAAAACATAACACGTGAAGTTTTTCGTAACAAATAATGCTTTCATTAACTTGCTTCTTCGATTGGAGGATGAGTGGTTTTATCTTTAAATTCGTCATCAGAAAGCATTCTTAAGGAGAAACATCAGAGAATACAAATATGGCTGCCACAATGGCCGACTTGGTCCCCTACTCACGTTTTCAAGAGCACCAATCTTGAAAATTCGTAAACAAATGCTCTCGATTTGGAAACGCTACCTATTTTTGCAAGTGGGAAAAGCCAGGAAGTGCGGCTTGGTTCGATGCTTCGTTCGTAAGAGCATGGAAACGAACAACCGGTGCGAAAATGGATGGATAGCATTAGACAACTTGAGAAGAAAATGAAAAGAAGACCTGCCTCCATATAAACCCAGTTTTAAAACTTAAAAATAAAGTTCTAATCATTAAAAAGATTTTAAAGTCCTACTGTTATGTATAAACTTGCAATAGATGTTTACCTGCCATTCTGTGCAAAAATCGGATTTAGTTTTGGGTTTTCTTTAAAGTTACAGGCAAATTAACCCCTTCCCACCCACGACTTCTTTCAAAGTTTTGAATGCTAATAAATGCTGTGAATAAAAAGTGCTCGAATAAAAGCTGTTAGAAATCACTTCAATTTTTCGAAATCGTAAAAAAGTTTTCAATTGTTTATCAATAATTATTGATTGTTTATCAATAGTTTCACTATTGAACCAATAATCAGGGTATACAAATACTCTAATAAGCTCATAACCTCTTCCCAAACGCTCTTATGAAGTATTGAAGTGAACTGGTTTAGGTTGGATTTGCTAAAAAGTGATGGTGCTCTACAAACACCATGAGCGTTTAAGGGTTAAGAAAAACCTAACAAACATTTTTGCTGTACAAGAGTGGAACAAACCACTCTTGAGCAAACTTTATTCAGCTGTTATTCAGATAGTTCTGTTACTTGGGAAGGGATCAAGTCTACCCAGCTACTCAGTTTCCCCTACATATTACAAGGTTACAATTTCAGTTCTCTGTGAAATGTAATAGTGTTATCAAATTTTAAATCCAGTATATAAAATGAATATTTTTGTCCGCTACTGTACGCGAAAATAATTACCGATTTCCATACAAACGAAAGCCACTGCTGCCTGTACCGAATAGGGTACTGAACTGACACGAGGGGGAAAACAAACTTTCGAGACAATAAAACTGGGCCATCATCGACGCCTCGTCGTGATACCCACAATGTCCCACGGAAAACGTGCACGGGGTGCGGTGGGTGTTTGGAAAATGGAAAGTTCAGTCCAGATGAGCAGTTTCGGAAGTTACTAACAACAACAATCGAACCTGAAGCGTACCAAACGAAGTGACTTTCACTGATCGTAGCAAACGATGATGGCAGCTAGTTCGTTGAAGTCGTGTGGGGCACCATGCGACTCCATTAGGTATAGGCGTTTTGTTCGATAGTTGTTTGCCATCTGAAAAGTGTAGCACTATGGAACACTGTGTCGAAACTTTTTAACGATTATGCTCGTGATTTGATTTTGATAACAGAAGCGTGTCTTAATCGCGCCTGAGAACAATGTAAATCGAAAACTTACAACATCACTTCGCTCGATACATTTCTGATATCGTGACTGCCGATTTAATTCGAAATATTTCAACCTCGTGCTACAATCCCAATTTAACTGTGTAACAAGACAGCTACTGTGTAATTCCGGTGCTTTGGCCGTTTTAAATCTGAACGTTTGAGTTTCGTTCAACTACATATATTATAAAAAATCCTCAAACATCGTTAAGCTGCCGAGTAGAATCAAATTTGAGAGAGTCCACGGTACACATCGTTTACTTTACTGGACCAAGGCAACATCGGAGCATCAATTTCGAATTAACATGACGACACCATCTCAAACGAAAAAAAAATCATTTCCAAACGTCGAAAGTGTGTCGAATAATGTTTATGACCTGTCGCGTTGACAGACAATCATTCTGTTACATCGGCACAGTTGCATGCAGTGCAGTGCTGCCTCGTGATGCACTGTTTCCGGCTACTGTACTGCAGCAATGGTGCACACCTGCTTTCTTGCTTTACTTGTTGTTGTTGTTGTTGTTGTTGTGTGGGAGTAGTTCTGGGTTATTGAATCGAAAATTGCAGTTTTTTTCCACCGGTTGGTGTGATGATGGACGCTTGGCATTGCAGAAGTGGAACAACTTGAACATGACTTTATTTTGGAAATCAATATTGTATTTCCAACTGGGTCAAAACAAGATGGCAAACACGAAGTATTCTAGATCAACATTTTGATACTCTCTTCTCCTCCTAAAAATAAGAAAACCGATGATACGTAGCAGAGCGTACAAAAATATCTGAGAGTAGGATTTCTTCAAGAAATTTCATTAGAAATTGCACTAGAAATAATTTTTGTACACCGTGTCCAATAAGTTCTCATACAAAATACAAATTTAGAAATTTTAATTTTATTTTACACCTGTTATTCATATTTTCAAAGTGAATGCATGTATTGAAGGCCCACATAATACTGGTTCAATAAAGCATACGGTTTAGAATAACGACATTTTTTGTTTGTTTTTAGAAGCCTATTTAGTAGTACACTTCCGTTTTCTGAAATCCGTTTGCTCCGGCACGCAAGAAAAATGTTCGAAAAGTTTTTCATTCTACGGTAGCTAAAGAGAGTCCATAAGGTTAAATTTTGAGTTTTTATCCCCAGTATTGTACCAAATGGATATACTAAGGTTAAATTTAAGCAATTTTAGTGATGATATGGTAGTAAATTTCCTAGTAAGCTCAACTTGAGCTGATTTCCTTGAAAATGACCGTTATATTAAAGATAAACATCATAAAACGTAAATTTTGAACAAAATTTACCACAACAGGAACACAAGCATGTTTTAGAAGTGAGAATAATGTGAATCAATAAGATAATATGCAGCCATGCTTTTTTAACACAACACATTTCATGAAAACAGGTAGATGTACATTTTTGTTTAATTTACGTTTTATTTTGTACAACATAAAACGGCTTCGTACTTCACCAATACAGAATGTTATATATTTTTTCTCTTCTGGTCATAGTTGCTACTAGCAATGGTGAGGTCAGGAACCTAATTTGTTTCAACCTAAAACCTTTACCCGTTAAAATGAGACGAAATACCAATGAAATGGCGTGCGTGCCAGCTGAAATCGACTTACGACACATAAGCGATCAGCAGAGAAGAATAAAGGACAAGTAATTCCAAAACATATGCTGTATTTGATCAATGTTAGTTGGCCTTTCAATAAATAAACTTACTTTGAAAATCCTAATTACAGATGAGAAATGAATTCAATTTGATTTTGTATGAGAACTTATTGGACACGGTGTACAAATGCTACAAATAATTCTTTTAAAACCCTTGCATATATTGCTTAAGAAATTCCTCTAAAAAACTTCAAAAATGAAGTCTAGAATATTTTCAGGGATTCCTTCAGAAAATCTTTCAAATTTCCTTGAAAAATTGTGCCAGAAATTCATTTGGAAATTTCTTCAAGGATGGCTTCAGAAAATTTCGTTTGGTATTCATTGGAGTTTTTTTTTGAAGAAATTGCACTTGGGTTTCCTCTCTAAATTTCTAAAGAAAAACTCATGAGGTAGGGTAATTTGCCAATTGTTGCACGGCTAAAAATTCGCCAATTGTTGCACACCTCATAAGAATAACATGGAGTGTGCAACAATAGGCGAGTTTTTAGCCGTGCAACAATTGGAAAATTACCCTATATCTTGTATACTTTTTTTCATAAATAATCCCTGATTTTTATCAGGAATATTTGTTTTGATTCCTCTGGAAAATGCTATAGGATTTTGAACTCAAATTCTAGACCAACATGTGAAAAGGGCGAATTTATAGTTCTCGCGTTCCTTCTAGGCGTATTTCCATTTGTCTATGCATGTGTTTCGTGTTTCGTGTGTTGTTCATTGTCTCATGTCAGTGATCATTCAGTTTGTCAGGAATTCATTCAGAAATATTATCCAAGGATTCCTTTAGAAATGTTTCAGTGGATCCCTCCAAACATTTATTAGGGGGTTTCGTTATATTTTTTAGAATTATAAAAAAAATATTTAGAAAATGCTTCGGATGCTTCAGAAATTTCTCTAAAATTCCTTTCAATTGTTTTTTATTTCTCCAAATTTTATCCAGAGTTTTCTGCAAAAAATCCTCTGGATGTTTCAACGCCAATTTCTCCAAATAGTTCTTTAGAAAACTTTCTATACTTCAACTACTTCAGAAAATCTTCCATTAATTGATTCCAAAAAAACTGCATAAACATCTTTAGAAATTTCTCTTGAAATTGCTTTCTAATGGTTTTCCTCGGATTCATTCAAAAACTTATCCAGGAGCTCTTGTTGATTTTTTTCATATTTTCTCCAGAGCTCTCTTTTAAAACTCCTCTAGACTTGACATTCCTCCTGATATTGCTCCTAGTACATAAAGCATTCCATGTACTTACTTTCTCACATTCCATGTACCCACTTTCTCAGGATTTTTTCCGTCGATCCTTTCAGAAACGCCTCCGGGGATTCTTTAAGTAAACCTATTCCAAATATTCTTACCGGAAATCAGAAATTCAGAGTTCCTTATGATATTTCTCCAAGGATTCCTTCATTAATTCTACCAGGGATTCCGATAAAAATGTCTTTGGTTATCTTCTGACATTACTTCAGACTTTTTTGAGGTTGTCAGCTTAGTGGTCGCATGGAAAAAAGTTTTTCGATGTTCTTTCTGGCAATCGACCAGCAGCGCTTCCCCAGAGATTGCGGCAGGGATCCGCTAGAAATTCTCTTTGGATTATGAATTACACGAACATTTGTTTTATTGAAATTGAAATGTCATGCATTTCGACTATTTAAGTCTATGGTATCTAATACCACGATCGCGCCCGTCAAACGCTTGTCTTGCTTTATATAACTTCTTTCATCATCGTTTTCACACTAGAAATTGAAATCTGTTATTAATGATTTTTTTCTTGATACGCAAATTGGTCTTCAAAAGTGGGGTTATGTTTTGTGGAATCCCATTTCGTATTTTAGTGATGGAGTCTTTTCAGATGCCTAATTTGTCCTATATTCAAATTATTCCACATACTTTATTTTTGTAGATTTTTTTTTTTAAATGTCTCTATTTATTATCCAAGGGCGCTCACAACACTGTGGCCCCGGGTTCCCACATTAGTAAATCGAGCCCTGGCTCCTATACTAGCGATGATCATCAGCTTAGTCTGGACTCACTGCACATTGTCAATTGAGTTCTTGCAGCGCGGTGTCACGAATGCTCATGCAAATCTAGGGTAAAAAATATAATTTGAACATGTATGTAATTTGGACGGGCACAGTGATGTATGCCTTGTTCCGAAGAGCTAATACAAGTAGATACTTCTCAATATCGATTATTGGATCATTTCAATCCTATTATGTTGACTTACGATGAGAATACGCTTAACAATTAAGAATTTAAAATGTAAACTGAGTTGTAAGTATCTAGTCAGCCAATCGGGAGCGTCTAAGAGACTCCCCGACTCAACTGCCTCAGGGTCGGCACGCTTACCTAAGTTTACCGAGGGACAGGGAACTTTCGCACTCGATTTAGGGTGATCAACAAGCACTTCACTAAAACAAGGCTTATATTTCGGTTTCTGGGTTTCTTGGACACTGTGCACACTTTATTGCCTTACTCCTTTCTATCCTCACTCCTCCTCACTTTCTTATATTCTATCTAACCTTTTTCTATTGTTCGGGGCCCCTTACACTGCAGCAACCTCCTTTCTCCTCACCGCCGGCCGCCGGTATTCCTTCCTTCGGGGTACCTGGTACCGTAGGTTCTTCAGGCCACGTCTGGCCGCGTCTCTAGCCTTGGGTTGGCTTTGGGGTACAGCTGCAGCTGAATATGGATCCGCCTGCACGTCCTAGACTGCCGATATTGGACGGATCGGCCTTCGGCCAACAACGCTGCCGGGATCTACGCGGTTGAAGCACTAGGACGTGGTAGAGCTATTGCTAACGGTTGGATAGCTTCAATCTGATGTCCTCTTTTCGCACTTTCACTCCACTTTTCTCCTCTTATAACGCTTCAACTTGGCTCTCTATCGATTTCGCTTTAAAACTTTCCGACTGTACTAACTTTTCATCTGGATTGGCTAACGATCACCGGGTAAGTCAAAGAGTTTAACTCTTTCACCAGGCTTCAAGGTCCTTGACCTCAGCCTCCGGTCATTGCGTTTTCAAAAGTGCATTCTTCGTGATGGCCCCATTAAGCCACCCCTCATGGCCGCACATAACTGCATCGTCTTGGACCTCTGGTGGTGGGTTGTTGAAGCTCGGTGGGAGGTATGTTGCGTTTAAGGTGGCTTGCCTACTACTGTTCTAGCTGTATGCTAAGTTGGGGACTACTGGGCGGAATACCTATTTCTAACACGAAATCTACCTGTCCTATACATTTTCGAATTTGAAAATACAAAATCACTTCAACACAACCAATTAACAAACCAAACACTTACAGAGTTACTAAAACCTCTAAAATGGGCAGGTATGCAAGAGGACATACACTTTACAATATGGATCTCAAAATCTTTGAATTAATAATAGGGTATGTGTTCCATCAGTAATCTCACGCTCCCATATTCATCCTATACGAAAACAAGCGGTTACGGCACCGATTGAGTCCGTTCTTTTTGTTTTCATGCGTGCTCACTTCCAACAAAAATACAAAAATATGAAACAAAACAAACAACGTTTCAATCCTTTGTTTTTCGTAGGATGAAAATGGGAGCCACATGCTTCATAAGGGAACCAATACCCTAGTAAGAAATTTGAAAGCCTTATTGCAATGAGAAATGTTCAATAAAAAAGCATTGGGCAGCCAATCGCTTAACACTCAATAGGTGGTGTACAAATTATATTACATGTTTCCTACTGTGAATATATTTTGGTCACTTGATAAACTGCATGGAGATGCTTTGCAAGAAAATATTTGTTTATTTATACTACTTTCATGATTCAACAGTATTCATGGCTAAACATTGAGATAATAGCCCTGTCTACATTATATATGTATACCTGAGGGTGTCCAAATAGTTATTTATGTAACGAGTTGCAAAAAGTTGATTTTTTCAGCACGAGTCGTACATTTATCCAACGAGGCTTGCCGAGTTGGATAAATACGAAGAGTGCTGAAAAAATCGAGTTTTGCAACGAGTTCCATACAAAATTTTATGCAATGATTTTTTCATAATGCAACCCATTTGAGTTGCATAATGTTCATAATGCAACTCAAATGAGTTGCATTATGAACATTATACAACTATTTTTCATTATGCAACTCATTTCAGTTGCATAATGAGCCAGTTCGGAAAAATTGGACATTATGATACCAAAATGAGTTATATAAAATGTAAATTATGATACTGAATTGCATAAACATATATTCGGTGTCCAAAATGAAATTCTAACAGGCGATTGGAAATTGCGATTTTCTCAACATAAAATGCTTTCGTAAAAGTTTTTGCCACCAGGAACGCAAAGTACAGTCTTATTATAAGCGTACTCGGGACTTTGCAAAACATTCAATTGGTTTCTCAGGAATGTAAGGGACAATTTTTCCAATATTGTCCTCAGCCTGTCCAAAATACATGAATTACCCTACTGGGAAAATACGCCCTTTTGGTTTTGGCGGGAATAACTGATTTTTGTTTACTATTTTCCACCAATAACTCAAGTAGTGTTTGTATAATGCAACGTATACATACACGCAAGCAGAAACCACTATGGTTGCTCTTCCGTCATTGATCTGAACTGATATAAATTGCACTGAGATCCAACTAAAAAAGGCGCTGGGATACTCAAATTATTCTCAAAGTGCAATTTAAGAAGCTCATACATTTTTGGATCAATACCGGCGCCAGCAAAGTTTGGCGGGCTTGGTAGTCTAGTGGCTACCGCTTCTGATTCGTATGCAGAATGTCCTGGGTACAATCCCTGGCCCGTCCCTTTCCTCCTACTTTGTATCTTTCTATATACTTTCTCTCTCTTCTCTACATATACTACTCATGTATATTCACATCGCCATCGCTAGAACAAGAAACGGTTGAGAAGTCGTTTCCCTTCCTTACAACTTCCGCAGCACAGTGTTAATCTATCAGATAATGCTTACAAGTTATGCAAGCAACCGAACTGTGTCGCATTAGCTTCATACTAATAATTACGCAAGTCTATCACCTTACGCCTGGCATCCACGTACCGTAAACCGGGGTCAAATTGATCTCCGGGTCGAAGTTGATCAGACGTTTTTCAGTTAGATTAAGCATACTTTACATGGTTTCCTTCCAAGTATCGTGATGTAGGAATCCTATACTAAACGATAAATGCGAAGAAACCATTTAAAACAAACCTTATCTAACGGAAAAACGTCTGATCAATTTCGACCCGGAGATAAAATTGACCCCGGTTTACGGTACCAATGTGGGAACCCTCTGTCCCATCAACACTCCGACATCCAAATGAATTTGTGCAGACGCAGAGGTATATTCGGTCTGCTGTGGATACAAACGATTGCAATCATTACTTCCATTCTCTTCCCCACATTGACCAGCAACCTGACGTTTCAGACGCCATTGTCACCTGAAAATAGAAGATCACACTCACACACTGAAGATGCCTGCTTAGACCTCGGCAAATAGATATCTCTTTGGCTCCTTGCATGTGTGTAGCTGAGTTGGGAAGGAAAAGGAATGTAAAGTGTGATGATTGTTGCCAGTTGCCACTATAGTGGTTTCGCAGCATGGCGTCACGAACACTAATGCAAATTTACTGGTTGAAAATATGCCCATTTGGTTTTGCCGGGAACAGCTGATTTTTGTTTACTATTTTCAACCAGTAACTCAGGTAGTGTTCGTGTATTGCAACGTGTACGTACACGCAACACCACTAAAAGCAGAAACCACTATAGACCGAGAACACTCAGTGTTCACACAACCGGATGGGATATTTATTAGTAGGGCAGGATATGAGCACTGGGAATCTTCTTTGGTTGGTGATGCGATCCATGACTAGGAGATACATTTAGATACTAGATTGTGTGTAGATTACTCTGAAGGAAAAGCGGCACAGTACGCTTGGTGTCATAGTTTATAGGTGTTATATGATTGATTAAAACTGGGCTGTGAAAGTTGAAAAGAAGGGAAACGTTTTTTTTAATCCATTTCTATTCTAGCGATGGATATGAACTTATAAATATACATGAGTTGTATATGCAGGGAAGAGAAAGAGAGAAAGTAGATAGAAAGATACAAAGTAGGAGGAAAGATACGGGCCATGGATTGAACCCAGGATCTTCTGCATACGAATTGGAAGCGGTAGCCACTAGACCACCAAGCCCGTCTAAACTAAAAACGAGGATAAGCTTTACCGAAAAACTTTAGCATTTTTTTTCAATCAATATTAGAACGATGCCAAAAAGTGTTCAGGCCAAAGTGTCAAGATTTACTGCGCAAAACTATTTTCATGTAGAAGTAAACATCATTAAAGTTTACCGTCACTTAAAAAATCACTGTTTGGTTCCAATCATGTTTACCTAAACGATGTTGAGTGCGCAGTCAACCAGTGATCGTATAGGATGTTGAAGTGGAGGCGACATGCGTATATTTTACATGCGCCTAGTATGCACGCATATGGCCTCCACTTTATCATCTATTACAACATCTTATGCGATTACTGGTTGTCTGGGTGTTGAATTCTTTTTAAATATGTAATCAAGAAAATTTATAAAGGCGACATTTCTGAGATGGACGATCAATTAATAATTCATAAAACACACAGCTGAGAAGCGGGATCTGTTCCTACAATAATGTTAGTCAGTTTTTTTTAATCTTTACGAAAAGCTGTATGAAATAATCATTAATCAAGTTACATTTTCATGACTCCCGCATTCTTGTTAGATCAATTTTCTGGCTATCCCATCCATGGGATCCAGCAATCCTAGCTCCCGGTTGCAAAACACGAACATCCATAGTCTACAAATTTTGGCAAAACAAGAAAACTTTGTTTTAACCAAGGACACACATTAATAACCTTCCCAGACTGTACGTATATGTTTTAGCTCCCGACCTAGATTTCAATACTCCGCCATGTTGACGCTCTTTAATCGTATTCTGCAAAACTACAAACAATGCTATGCTACTTCAAATGAGCATGTGCCTCGACTTTTCCAGCTGAATGAGGGGCGGGCTGCTCCGCCAATACAGACAGGAACCCATTTCAATAAAATGGTTTGCCATCGAAATGATAAAAAAGCAATCCACGAGGAAACAAGAACAAACAATCGCCATTCAGTATCAATCGAACGATTGTGCCTCGCTGATGTAACCTCGAAGCTTTTTTTTCGTCTATCCATTTAGGCGGTGGATCATTGTGAATCCAATTTCGCGCGTAAACTGCATACACGGTCGCTGCAGGTCAGGTGTCAGCAGCCCTCAGGCAACCTACTTTCGATTTGTGTAAAGAAACGTGAATCATTAAAATTCCTTAGTGGGGAAAAAACAGTTGACGATCGGTTCGCGTGTTAAACGAGAAAAACAAACTTTTGGGGGGAGAGAGATAGAGCTCCACCAACGCTTTTACCACGAATGAAAAGCTCAAGTACTCCACGAAGCAAGTGAAAGAAGAAAATGTTGCAAGTTGAAAGTATAATTTTCTTTTCAACGCCGTGAGACGCTCGGCGGAGAAGTTCATCGAAAGTACTATTTGGCAGCAGACGTTGGGTAATTATTGTTTTCGAAGGAACGGGAGAAATTGTAATAGTTTCTGTGTCGAGTTACGTGCCGTTGTGTTGTGTAGTGGTTCAACATGGACATGGTTTTGTAATTAATTATTGATATTAAAATCTAAACCTTTATAACTTATTCAGCAACACTTAATTGAGGTTATCCGAGTCTGAGGGGTCTGTACAAGCTCATGCGGATGCTTTATCAACCCGTTGTAGGTAACTTTCAACAAAAACTAAAATCTCAAACTCGCGTGTCAAGCCTCGAACATGTGTGCTTGTCACCAACGTAATCTATGTTATGTTAGTCTCCAAACGAATAACATACAGGTTCCTATAATAGCACAACTGGTAAACGCGCAGTTATTCAGCAACACTTAACCCTTCAAGCTGCGCGCCGTTGTAAAAAGTGCAACAATACCAACAATCAAACTCGCGTGTTGTGTCTCGAGCATATGTGCTTGTCAACAGCGTAATCTACACTGTACTAGTCTCTGAACGAACGCTAATTGATGGCATTTATTTTAATGCTCATCACATCATCTGAGGCAGCTCAGACTTTGATTTGAGAATCTTCAGTTTGATGAAATAATTTAATTGAAACAAAGCCTGCTTCTCAGCTTGTGCTCTTTGAACCAGGGCTGAAAATCGTCGCCGTACGACCAAAAAAGTCGACGACGAGAACGAAAACGAGATCGTCATCGTTGCTCGTTCCAAATCGGATGACTCATTCAAGCCAGCGAATCGTCGTGAAGGGCTTGCGTCGAAACCAAAACGAAAACAAAATCTTCATTCGTTTTGTTTCGCTCTTCGTCCAAGTGCGTCTAGCCGACGGAGTCAATGTCGCCACCAGCAACACACAAAAAAAAATTTGATAACAAAATAATTACACCTGGAATCAAACAACGAACCTCTAGATTGCCAATCCAGCACTCTTACCAACTGAGCTAGTGAGGTTTCACACCAACGTAAGTGCCGAAACGCCAATAAAAGCTATTCCCAGTTGGCGTTTGCTTGGCCCGTCGTCGCTCATTTCCAGGGAACAAAGAGGACGACGAAAAAGTTGGTGGGTGACTATTTATGATTGAGCTTCGTCGTGAAGCCCGCAGTCGGCGACGAAAAGGCTAATCGTCACCGTTTTCTTTCGGACGAAGATTGTTTTATTGTTATCTTCACGCAGTGGTGACGAGAAGGACGATTGTCAACCCTGCTTTGAACACTTGCATGTGTATACCGTGTGGCAGACACGAAGATATATGCAAGGAAGTCAAAGCAATTTCCATTCCGTAAAGTTCCTTGACCGATCGAGAATCGAACTCGTAACCCTCAGCATGTAAGTAGTAGAGATCGTGGATTACTTAACATAGATAACCGTTCAACCGTCATGGTATTTGCTAGCAAAGAAGTGTTAGACATAAACATAATGTCTATGTTTAATATAACTTCGGTTTAAGAAGGACCCAAAATAAAGCACAAAAACTGTACCTTGATACCACTTTGTCGCGTCACAACAATATGTACTGCACAAGTCCACGGGTTGAGGAAAATCCAAACAACAAATCAACGTAACGACTGCCAGAGAAGAAAGGACTTGAGGTGAAGATTACGATTTGTGAGCTCACCAAAAGAGGGGAGGACACTGAATGCGGAAAAGTCGGAAGACGCGCGTTGGCGGAAATGGCGAGGTGTGAAAAGTGAAAAATCAAAACAAAACGCGGTGTAATGAAGCGAAACCACCACAATGTAGAAAAGGCGCGAACTAGTGCTGCCGGAATGCAGCGCCAAAGTTTCCAGTCCGATGCGGAAGCTCCAAAGTGGCGGTCGGTAGAGGCTGCGCTGACTGGCTGGGCTTCGTTGGGAAATTCCGCGGAGAAGTTTTCCTATAGACGAGTTTTCATACCTACATACATAGTTGTAAGAGGTGCTTCCGCACCCATAACGAGTGGTTGGCGAGGATAAGTTTCTATGAGACTCGCTTGGGCTTTGTAGTGTGTTATATGTGTGCCAAACCAACCAGCTTGTAAGGTACTGTGTGGTGAGTGTTGTATAAAGTATACTCTTAAAATAAAATTTGCTCGGCGCGTGTCAGTCGCGGTTGCAATCATCATTCTTGTCATAATAAAGTAATTAGTGCCGAGAAGGCGAAAGTGAATGAGTTTGTGAATGCAGTGCTGAAGCATGTGGAAAGCTTTCAAAAGAGAATTAAATTTGTTGAAGTATTTGCGTGTTTCAAGCTCAAACTAGAAGAGAATGACAAAGATTTGTATTCATGTAGTTTCAAGTGAGTTTTCTTTGAGAACAAGGCATTTGAGTTGGTTCTATTGAAATAATCATAAGGGCATCTAAGAATTGCAATTTACTTTTTATGATCTAGTTATATTTTTAAGGATTGAGTGGCGCTCAGTTTGTTTAACCTGATAAAAATGTGAGATATTGGCACAGATATTTTCAACTTCTCTTAATTGGCTTTATGAAACTGAGCGTCCATATTTGAAAAAAAAAAACTTGAAAATGAAATCGAATTGGTGAAAATGATCTCGTATATAATTCAACTTTTCCACATGCTTGAGCATTAGCTTGAATTTGATTTGCTGCTTAAGGTATTCCAGTATCACCAGTTCAGTTACAATTACACAAGTAACCAACGAGCTGACTGCTTGCTTGGAATTGCAATCTATTATCAGACATCTTGACTCTATAAGAGATGGTGATCATTTTTTTCTAGACAATAATGTTGTACACTACTTTTAAATGCTAGCCCGAGCAGAGGTCAAGTACCGACGATCAAAATGTGATATTGATTTGTTTGAGATAAGAGGTAAAAGTACTGAAAATAATAGCAAACAAGTGTTCTTGAACCATCTTACGGATATCAAAATTTGATATTTGAAGATCAATCAAATAGCTCACTGCTATTGGTTAGATCTTACCAAGAGCTAAATGTGCTATGATGATGATGTTCCTGGAGTAAAATTGAGATATTATTTTCAGTACTTTTACCTCATCTGCCGTAATTCTGCAAAGTGACGTAAGTTACATTGATGGTTTTGGCCCATTTATTGGTTATTATGCAAAAAACTCTTGCTCATCCTCTACGTTTCTTTCCATAGATGATAGATTACGACTAGATCTTGCATTTTAATACAGCAGGCATACCACAGTGTTATTTTTACACCAGATATTATATATAATATACCAAAAAATATCGATATTTTGAATAGCGCTTACGTCACTTTGCAGATTTACGGCAGTCTTATCTCAAACAAACAAATATCACTTTTTGATCGCCGTATCAAAATATGCTATTATTGAGCTATTTTACTCTGCTCGGGAGGTTTTGAGGAAAATTGGGAAGGAGTTGATGTTGCAATCACTCACCCACTGCAGATCCAATACCGTGCTCCACCATTAATTTCAGCGATACCTTATGCAAATAAACCAGGTTCATTTTTTAATTTAAATTCCTAGTAACCAGATTTTTATGAGAATTTATTGTATGTCAGATTCCACCTCATGACTTTTTTTTTCAATACTAAAAGAATTTCAAAATTGATCTATTAATGAAACTTTGGTAGCCTTGAAAAGAGCTACTGATTTTATTTTTGCTATGGGAACTGATAAATCTTGATGTTGATGAAACTTGCTTTTTTGGACACCTATTCTATTATGAGCTGTTCAGTATTTTGAATTCAGAGTGGTAATGAAATTTAATCTTTACTGCTAAGTGGAACAGTGCATGCAGAGTAAGACTCAAGCCAGGATGGTGGCTACCTACATACATACATACCTAGTCTGTTATGAGCTGTTATTTTAGCAAGATCGACGTCACCTCAAGTCGAGAATGCTTCTTTATTCTTCTTGGACTTGGCGTAATTTTTCCACTGTCACAAAAATTGCTTCTCAGCTGAGAGCTTACTCTGCCAAAGACAAATTTGGATGTATGTACATATATATATCGTGTGGCAGGCACGGAAATACTATATGCCCAAGTAAGTCAAGGAAATATCCATTACGAAAAGTTCCTGGACCGACCGGAAATTGAACCCGTCACCCTCAACACGCTCATGCTAAATACCCACGCCTTTACAGCTATGGCTATAGAGCACCTTGAAATACTTCTTTATGAAGTTTACGCACTCTCAGCTTCACTTCTTAGATAGACCAACTCCGAAACCAATTGTGCTCATTCTGTGAATGGAGTGATGCGACGCAGCTCAACTTGACTATCGAGGCGAGAAATCTCGACTCGAATGAGCTTACTCTCCATTTGATTTGCATTGCGAGTCATCTCATTCGAGTCGAAACTTCTCACCTTGATAGTCAATCTGCGTCACATCACTCCATTCGTAGTGCTTAGTCATAGGGTCTGGGACTATTTGGGCAGGGGGACCTATTTTGGTCACTTGCTGTTGAAACTCAGTCAATTTTAGTACGTGGCTAGATACTGTATGTATCTCGCTGTATGTCTCAAAAATAAAGTCAATTGGTTAAAAATTGACTGGGTTACAGCAGCAAGTGCCCAAAATAGGCCCCCTGCCCAGATGGTCCCACACCCTATCAAGGTATCTGAAGTTTGATAACCTGTATCGTTCTGGCTCCCAAGGAGGATTGTTTTCATAGAGAAACGTTTCACTATGAAAACATAAAAAAAATCGATATCTTCTACTGTTGCTGATAAACTTCACCCTCGATAACCTTATTTAATATAATAACAATAATCAGAACTATCTCACCGAAAACCATCCAAGTTGGCGCTGTCATCATCACCTGTGAACGCATCGCAGCCAGATTTGGGCGCCGGCCAGAGTGAACGCGCAAAGTTACGCGACGCGGAAATTTGCACGCAAAGGAATAACAACCAATAATAAGGAGCTGTCAAATCGTACGGGAAATCCGCGTCGCGTTGCGTGACGCGTCCACTCTGGCCGTACTCTTACTGTCGTCTCGTGTTTGTTGCGCCCGCAGTCAGTTTTCATAGGAATACGCGCCACATTTATGAGTATGAGGTACACTAGAAACTCACAAATCTCGTTCTGGGAGAGGGGAGGCGAGAGCGAAGAGGAGACTCGGGCAAGTGAGACTCGTTTCTCCCTTGTGTGTGCCGCGTTGGATGGTTCTTTCGATTCTCTCATTTTTGGTATTATATTTAAATGGGTGAGCTCGTTTCATGCTATTGTTTAAATGTGAAAATTTCAAGGAATGTTATTTTTCCATGTCCCAAAATATTGGAATAGTATGCATCACTATGACACGCTTTGACAGCCATCTCGGTAAATTTATTGAACAATTTTTGTATAGTTGTTACCACAAGTTTCGGCGTGAATCCTAGATAACAGTTTCAGTAAAATATCCATTTCCTCCTGATGAGTTTGTCCGCATCGATTTGGAGCACACCATCACTAACCAAGGATGGATTTTTATCGGTGAGTTCGTGCCATATTAGAACAACCATTTGATATTATTTATAAAACGAAACCGTATTTTACGTGTATTTACCCAACACATATTTGAAGGTTCGTCATGTCAAGTATCGACATAAGTTTCCATATTACCTTTTGTTAATAATAAATATTTTTCTTTAATTTTTGTATTGACAAAATAATTTGAATCATTCGTTGTATTTGGTGTCGACATTTGTAATAGTTCAGCTAAAATGAAAAGTGAATCCAGATCTTGTGACTTTTCCCCCTCCCCATCAACAAAAACCCCTTCCCGTAACAGTTGTGGAGAAGATGAGGTGATCTCGGTCTGGTCTATTGTAGCAACGTACGCCATACTAACATTCCTTCCCTTCCTCGATGACCGCAAGAACGTGGCCTGCGCCGTTATTAACTTGATAAAGTTTGGAATTCTCTAAAATGCACATTGAGAGCCAGTAGCTACTCCCAAGCTCCGTTAGTTGATTCTTTGTGCAATTTCGATTGTTCTGGACAATCACGGAGTAGCAACTATGAATTGTACGGTCATCTATGCTCATGCTCCTCGTTTAGGTGGAAAGAAAGAACATTGATTTCAAATTTTGGAACGATATCACAAAAGCGAGTTTTAGAGGTTTTGCAGCTCCTATTAAAATTTTACAATAATCGTTCAAGCCATTCTCGAGACACGTTGCTTTTACGAAGTGATGTTTTTATTCCAAACTAGTCTAGTCTAGTCTAGTCTAGTCTACACATACACAGCCATTCATTGAAAGAATCCTGGAAAATGATAGAACCGACTAATTCTACCATTTTTCTTGTCATTATTAATACTTGTAGTACATCAGATGTGCATTACAAGCATTAAAGCGGCCAGGCCTACTGTGCAGCGTTATTGATTTTACAAGAAAGCTATAGAGTGGGGACATCTCGTACCAACCGCTCAGCCTTTTAAAAAGCAAAAAACCTCGAAAATCGGTGGGGGTGATGATGCCAAGAAGGTTAATATCACCCCTTGGTCCTTAGTTTCCTGGGATGGAACACAGGTATTTACTCTGTATCCTGGCCCTAATGCCTAGGCTTAAGCGCCATTACTCGCTCTCTGAAACGAGAAAAAAGTGTAATGATCCCTTCCCCAAACGATAAATAATATGATAAATAGTATGGAAAATAACAGTATAATTATAACAAGTTGCAGACAACTTCACAATGTACATCAGAAAAAACTCATCAAATTATTAATTTGTAGAAAATGTTGAAGAATACCTAATTTTCATTCACCTGAATTGACCTGAAATAGCATTAACTAATTATATGAATATAAAACCACCTCATCTCACCAAATTTAAACTTTGTTACACCGCGGATAGACCACACAAATCCTGTTGGCTTGCTATTGCTTGAGTTGCTATACCCATTGGCCCATCAGCTGATGACCGGTCCGCAGGAGTTACCACGAAGTTTGTTTCGGATCTTCAAGCTGCTACTCGTGTATTTACGCTTGCACACCCTCAGTCACTCTTCAACCATTGTTTATGGTTCCGGTCTCCGAGCACCATCCGAATGAAGAAGAAATAAAAAGCCTCCGATTCACTCCTCCGGGCAGACAGTTATTTACCGGATTGCACCCGTACAAAAAAAAACACTTCTCGCACAGATCGGAAAGTTCACACAGACTGCAAGTCCATTCCAAAATCTGCTTTAAACTGGCACAAACGTACACTCCACAGTCCACAAAATCATAACAATTTTTTAAATCAATGATTGTAATTAATCACAATTTTTGATTGATTGATTGTTTTGTCTTTATTAGAGAGCACAATTTTTGAGTGGCCATCAGCCAAATTGGTTAAAAAAAAATGACAGCAGCACGACCTAAACACAGCACCGAAGTGATGTTTTTATTCCAAACTATACAAATACTAGCGTGAGTGGGAAATGGACAAATTGAAGTGGATTTTGCGAAAAAGTTACTCGTCCTCTCGATGAGACTCGAACTCACGACTCCTACTCACTAAGCAGGCGCGTTGCCAACATCACCTCGAGAAGACCCGAAGATGTAGTGACTAACCTGAATTCAAGTTCAGCTCGAAATTCTGAGGTTATCTTTTCCACAGACCGCACTTCTTTCGGATGAATTAGATGTCCATCCACACTACGCATCTTTTCGAGCAGACGAGCTGAAGTTCACCGTACGGATATTGTCATTCACTTGCCTGCATATTCATATATTTAGCTGCTCGATACTCGTTTGTCAACTGAATGAAAGTCAATGAATATTTGGAGTAGTGTGCGGTAGTTCGGCAGCAGCAAAGCTTCGCGCGCTCGCTTTGCTAGATTTTTGCAATTTTTTTTTCTCTGCGGGGATCCGACGACGGGGCGCCAAGCAGTCAGTAGTGTGCGGTAGTTCGTCAGCAGCAAAGCTTCGCGCGCTGGCTTTGCTAGATTTTTGCGATTTTTTTTTCACTTCTCTCTGCGGGGCTCTGACGACAGGACGAGTGTGCGCGCGCCGTGGTTGAGTCGGTTCTGAATTTTTCGCTTCCCTTCGGCGCTAGTTTCCAATACACTTTTAGTTGATAATAAATATTTTCTTTCATTTTTTGCATTTGCACAAAAGAGTGAAAAATGTTAGTTCGGGTTCGCCGGTCGAGAAAAAATCCGGGCGCCGACAAGTGAGTCGCGTTCAGTGTATTTATGTGTGGAATAGACTAAAGGTTTCTGCTCCCTCGTGGAGTGGAGACGCGCGATAGAATTTTCTTTTTGGCTAGTTCTTGCGTCGAAAAGTGGTCGGTTGTTAACGGCGGTTTGTGTATATTGATCCATTGTCAAATCATATCACCAACCATAGGTGACTCCCGGACTGACAATGTACCTTACCCTACTAACAAAAAAATCCTTCCTGAGACAAACGTGGAGATGCAGCGAGTCGCGGTCTTTATAACAACGTTTGTCTTACTAACATTCCCTTCCATCCTCGATGACCGTAAGGACGTGGCCGGCGCCGTTATTGACCTTATTAAAGTTGAGAGCTCTCGACCTGTGTACATTGAGAATAGTAAGCTAGTCCCAAGCCCTATTCATTGGTTCCTTGTGCAATTTCGATTGCTCTGGTCAATCACGGAGTAGCAACTACGAATTGTGCGGTCATCTATGCTCATGCTCATGCTCATGCTCATGAATGAAAGTCAATGAATATTTGCTGATAAATTATTAACGTTTCGAGATTACATTTAATGGTGCTTTACACAGATCTTTTCCCATTTGATTGTTGTGGAGTGTATTTGTCGGAAATCGTAGCGATAAACGTAGGTAATTATGAAGATGTTTCTCGATCGGCTTCATATTCAATGACTACGAATTGACTGACAGTGTGAAGAGGAAGAGCGAAAATGAATTTGTTTGTTTTGAATATTCACTGCAGAATCATTCAAATTCGTGCTGTTTTCAGTCAATGATTGTGAACATTTTGCACCCTGCTAGTGAGTAGGATTCGTGAGTTCGAGTCTCACCGAGAGGACCGGTAACTTTTTTCGCAAAATCCACTCCAATTTGTCCATTTCTCACTCACGCTAGTATTTGAAAAATCTAGCTTTGGAATTAAGTTTTTTATTTTTTCATTTTTATTAATGTGTATTTTAACTTAAATGCTAATTGTACACTCAAGAATTAAGAAAATTGCCCACTCGGAAGGTTAAGCCGCAAAAATCGATAATTAATTAATTAATGATGACCCTAGTACTTGTACCATTTGGGCAGGTGAATTTATTATGCCGTTTTAGCGTCATGGCGTCTTAAAGAAAGTATTTACTGTGATTGTTAGAATGCGGGTCCAAGGGGAACGAATACTTATTTCAAGCAGCCTTCTTGTGATCAGCTTCAATGCTGGAATTTTATTTATTTTTTTAATTATAAATTCATGCTAATTTTAATCCTAAATATAACTTACATTATAGTACTTTCCTGGTACTCCCAGACACAAACACTCCAACACTTTCACTTCTACTATCTACTATCTTCAATCTTTTGTACAATTCTAAACTATACCAATCAGCAGTTTCACCAAACTCAAAATGCTTCGTAACAGCGATACGCACTTTTTGGAACTGTTGGTAAAAATGAACTATTGAACTACTACTTATACTTGTATGTGTGCAAAAACAACTTGTTGGATTTATAAAAAACAAGTTGAAGAAAAAGTTTTATCTCTCGCACATTTTTTATTTTCGACTTATATAAGTAGTCAAAACAAGACATTGAAAGATTAAGAGTAGTTCTTCCAAATGAGGGATAACAATTGTTGTATTGTTGGGAAATCTAAGAGTTTTCATAAGCGTTTAAAGGCGTTTAGAAGATTTCAAGTGGAATTAAAGGGGACGGTATAAAAATGGTTTCCTGAGGTTTCAGGACGATTCAGGGGGCTTTCGAGGGCGCTTCAAGGCATTTCAGGTGGTTTCAGGACGTTTCAGAATGCACCTGAAACCTTCTGAAAATCCTGCCACCACCTGAAGCTCCCCTGGAATAACCATTAAAAACGCCCTGGAACACATCTGAAGCCCCTTGACAACCACCAAAACTCTTGGAAACCCCTACAACACCATTGAAACCTCATGGAACACTTCATAAAAATCCTTGAACGCCCCTGAAACACCATCAAATCCCCTCTGGAACGCTCATGGAATCTCTGGAACGCCCTTGAATCCTCCTGAAATACTTCTGAAACCCCTAAATACCACTGAAATCCACTGAAACGCCCCTGAAACCAATTTATACTCATTTGCTATTATCTCGGTGCAGAAGCATACCATCAAAAAACGGTGTGTGAGGCACATATACATTGTATTTTTGTGGGGATTGGGAACCACTGGAGTAGAATATCCCATCCCTTTACCCCCAGTACCGAAACATGCATGTTACCAACGGTCTACAAACAACACGAACAGCTCGGTGCGTCTTCGTGTCATCGTACTCTTCGGCATCGTCTGGACCACGACTGCGGTGCCACCACTGCACTGAGCACAGGTCAATCGTAAGTAGTCGGTCGATCAGGTAAGTCCAACATGCGGTTTTGGGCGATTTTCTAATGCGCCGTTTTAGACTTTCACATTTTTATCTAGAAGTTTGCCGAGTAAACTAAAGGTCGAACTTGCATAATAATGTAATGAAAAAATGTGAGTACCACTCACCACGGCGTGTATGTTATTTATACACACCTTGTACTCATCTAGACATTATGGTATGCAGGTGAGACTCTTACTTTATTCGGCGAAATGTTAGATCAAACTACAAAACAAATGTGCTTCATACACCGTTTTCTGAATGCATTACTTCTGAACTGAGATAGTAGCAAGTGGGTATAACCTCTTGCAAGTGAGGTTCCCAACACTGCTCCCTGGAACCTTCCTGAATCGCCCAGGCACACCTCTGAAACGCCGTGGAACACCCCTTTAACTCCGTGAAACACTCTCAAAACACTTTGGGACCCTCCGAAACTGCATGAAACGCCACTGAAGTCTCCTGAAACCCCCATGGAATCTCTGAAACACCATTGAAAACCCATGAAACGCCCTTGAATCCTCCTAGAATACCACTGAAACCCCTAGACGCCTCTGAAACCTGAAACCTCTTGAAACACCCTGGAACATCCCTGAGACTACCTATAACGTCCCTGAAACGTCTAGGAACACCGCAAAAAGGCCAGGAGCATCCCTGATACTCATTGTTAAAATTCATGGAAAATCCTTGAAACCCATGTGAAAACCCCTGGTTCGCTCCAGAGACCCCTTAATCTTCTTCGTGCATCAACTGATGCTCACGCCTCTGACGTAGCACACGTTTTGGCATCATAATGACCCTAATGCACGACTAGGGCTGAAACACCCTTGGATTGGCTTTACCACATTAACTTATCGTTCTTGTAGATAGATCAAATGTCCTTTTCCTTCCGTACCTTCGGTAGCTGTTCAGTTTCCAGCTACTGACATCTTTATGCGTTCAACTCCAATACCGGGACCATCAGCGAAGGTATCATGAAGTTACCTAAATGTCTGTGCCATTTTAACACCTAAATTAGGTGTACATAGGTTGAAGTGCTGCTTCCACTTTTTAAAGACCCCATGTTAGTCCGTGAAGATTCTCCCGTCTTCATCCAGAAGCCTTCGGGGGATGAATTGAGTTTCCATGTTTCTTGAGAAAGACGCATCAGATTGAGGAAGTTCTCAACGATAGAATAAAAATATAAGAAATGTTTGATTTCATTTATTATTGTCCCGCCACAGGAAAAAAGATCATGAAATCATCCCTTTCATCAATTCCAAATATGCAGACAAATGCAATTTATCGATTCATATTGCAAAACTTTTTTCCACACGCGCACCGGCACATGCGGAAGTGAAACATACTCGAAATAGAATCACGCTATCACACTGTATCGAACTGCAACTGAATAGGTGCCACACACATTTCATTTTTCACATTGTAACCACCCGGGAGCGGCACTGCAATCGCCGCTACACTACCAGCTCTGACGACGTCGAAGTGAGAAGCCACAATGTTATCCTCACGACAGAATAATGATATCCTGTCGGTTGTTGGTTGGTAGTGCTGACCCGGTTTGCTAGCCACATGCAACGGGGGAAATTGCGTAACTCGTAATCGACTCGACTAGATCTGAAGGAAGGTGTTTAAAAGTGGGAACTTCATGTAACTTTTCCCTTGTTTGGTGTTCTATTTCCAGCAACCGGAAGTTGAAAGTAAACCACCCAAACAACCGCAGCCATCATCTTCCTCGTCCTCCACCGGTCGTGACGGTCGTGGCTCATCGCTAGCCCAACGTCGAGCCCAGTTCCACGCGAGTCGTCAACATTCCGAAGCCGCCGAACGACGCCCGCCGCTGGTGCGGGCTATGTCAGCTCCCATCCGACCAATAGATACCGATTCCAAGTTCCTACAGAGTAAGAAGAAAATCCGAAAGAAGAAAGTTTTGCGGTAAGTTCGCTCGTATTCGATGATGACCGTGTATAACCAACGCATTTCACCACAGTGAACGAGACGAGATCAACGAGTGCGATGAGGACGACTTTGACGAGGAAACACTCAACAAACTCAACGCGACCAACAACAACAACGGCAAGAACACATTCGCTGCTGCTGTTGCCGGTCAACAACGGTCACGTTCGGTGCTAGGCGGACCGTGCGACATCGAAACCCTCGTGTCGTTGCTGAGTTCCGGCGGGAGTGACTCCGAGAAGGAGGATACTGCGCCCACGGACGGTGTAGATTCCAACACCACTTCGTCGACAATAAACTACAACAACATCAACTTCAACTCGGTGCTGAAGTCACGTGCTCCAATGCTCAAGAAGGCCGGCAAGTCGGGTGAGTTGAACAGTAGCATCTGCGTTACTCATTATTTCGTTATCTATCCGTCTCTGTCGTCCAGTTTCATTCCAGGAGACCGAGCTGAAGCAAAGTGCCGGACTCAATCGGGATTACTACCAACCGGGTCATCGAAAGCCACCGTCATTGCAACCGTTTGCCAATCGAATCAGGAGAAGCCAACAGTTGGCCAACACGCTGAATGCGTTTCAGAAGAAAAAAAGGTAAGGTAGTTCTGGCTTCATTGCTTCCGTTGTTGGCAGACATTTTTGGCATGTATGCTTCAGGAATACCAGATGTCCAGAAATACCATTATTTGGACAACAAATGGCGTAAACATATTAAACATTGGAAATTTAATACTGCTATGGTGCAACATCATGCAGGTCCAAAGAGCATGATTCTTTAGAGAACTAATTTCGGTACACTGAGGATACTGTTCGTATGTTTTTCATAGTTCACATCTTATGAATCAGTAATTTTTATTTTTTTCATCACTTCATAGTTCTCGTATGCTTTTCATACTTTGAAATGCGAAATCCATAAGACTTGTCGTATGGAAAATCTCATAAGAAGCATCGTATGAAAATTATAAGATGTGTTATGAAACACCATTGCTAAAAAACAACAAAACTTTTATTGGCTTCTAACCACTTCAACTTCCGAAGCGTCGATGGGCGTATGAGTAAGCACGCACTCGCCAACCTTGACGTTCCTGGTTCGATTCCAGGTTGCAATTTTTTTTAATTTGTGCAAAATATTTCATAAAAATACGTATGATAGTCATACGACATAGTTTCAGTTTTTATACGTTATCGGTATGATTTTCATACGTGAGTGTTATGAAATTTATACAGTAACAGTATGACAAAAATAGTTGGCGCTTAGAATCCAAAATCATAGTTCGTAACTATGATTTTCGCAAGAAATTCTTGTGGCAAAAAATCATAGTTGATTCGTATGATTTTCGGAGTTGCAGTATCCTCAGTGTAGATATTCTGGGTAATCCAAGAACTTCCGCGAGTAAACGCGTTAAGATATACAGTTATGTTCCGATTTTATCACGCCCTCCGTGCGTCAGTCCTTCATTTTTCATTAACCATCTAATACCCAAATTTTTGATTTTGATCTAAATATCATTTTTCGTCATCTAAAATTGATTTAAACATGTTTTGGAAGATGATTCTTTTTAATTCTCGATTTCGTGAATTTCAGTTTTTGATTTTTCTAATTTTTATTTTTGAACATTCTCACACTTTCATATTTTTTCTGGAAGCCTATTTGGGGTACGGATTTTTTGAGATGAAAACATTTTGAGATTTTATGATTATTGTTGAAATATTTTTATTTTAAATTTTTTTCATGGATAATTTTATTTTCCGTGTAATTTTAAGGAAAATAATTTTAGAGTGTATTCGATTCCCTTAAACTATTAAAGTAGGATAGAATGATTTGGGAAAATTTTAAAATGTGTTAATTGTACACTGAGGATACTGCAACTCCGAAAATCATACGAATCAACTATGATTTTTTGCCACAAGAATTTCTTGCGAAAATCATAGTTACGAACTATGATTTTGGATTCTAAGCGCCAACTATTTTTGTCATACTGTTACTGTATAAATTTCATAACACTCACGTATGAAAATCATACCGATAACGTATAAAAACTGAAACTATGTCGTATGACTATCATACGTATTTTTATGAAATATTTTGCACAAATTAAAAAAAATTGCAACCTGGAATCGAACCAGGAACGTCAAGGTTGGCGAGTGCGTGCTTACTCATACGCCCATCGACGCTTCGGAAGTTGAAGTGGTTAGAAGCCAATAAAAGTTTTGTTGTTTTTTAGCAATGGTGTTTCATAACACATCTTATAATTTTCATACGATGCTTCTTATGAGATTTTCCATACGACAAGTCTTATGGATTTCGCATTTCAAAGTATGAAAAGCATACGAGAACTATGAAGTGATGAAAAAAATAAAAATTACTGATTCATAAGATGTGAACTATGAAAAACATACGAACAGTATCCTCAGTGTAGCGATTCAAAGCAAAATAAACAATGACTTCTGAAAGGTGACTAAAACATCAATTTTTCAATGATTTTTAAAAAATGTAAGTATGCTTCAAAATACACCAAAAATTATTTTGAGATATACAAAACAATCCTAAATATCAGCCAAAAATATAAAAATTTTGATTTACCACGAAACAAAAATTACAAAAATGCTCAAACTATACCCCGTCTAAAGGCGGGATTGGGTATTAGAGGGTTAATTTACTGTTACATTTGAATGCAAGTGTTTCTCCTTTTCTTCAAGATGAATGCTGAAGATGCGTTTTGCAACTTTAAAAATATTGGAACTGCGAATAGGTTTTGAGGAATATTTAAAAGCATTTTTGAAAAGGGGCGTGATAAAATCGGAACAATACTGTACAAGCGTAATCAATAGATTGCTGTTATTTTGATACGGCTTATCATCCTACAAGCATAATCAATGGATTGTTGTTACATTATTGATGCGGTCTTACAACCTACAGGTCCATGGAGCATAGTTCTGTAGAGAAGTTATTGTCAAAGATGTTCTAGGTCATCCAAGAACTTCCGCGAGTAAAGGCGTTAAGGTTGACAAGTACCATCAATGGAATGTTGTTACATTATTGATATGATGCAACATCCTACAGGTCCATTGAGCATCGTTCTACAAAGACCTAATTTCTTAAAATGATCTAAGTCATCCAAGACCTTCCGTTAGTAAAGGCCTGAAGATCTGTAAACGTATCCAATAAATTCTTGTTACATTACTAATGCATTGAAACATCCTATAAATCCAGAGCGCATGGTTCGTAGAATTTTCCAAAGGTGTTCTAGATTATCCAAGGACATCCACCAGTAAAGTCCTGAAGGTACATAAGCGTAATTGTTACATGATATGGTTTATCATCCTACAAGTCCATGAAGCATGGTTCTGTAAAGAATTACCTTCCAAAGGAGTTCTAGGTCATCCAAGAACTTTCGCGTGTAAAGACCTTGAAATTACAAGCGATATCAATAGATTGTTGTTATATTACTGACACGGTGCAACCTCCTACTGATCCATTAACCCGTAAACACCTGGGACGATCTACTTGCAAATGCATGGCACCTTCCCTCTTTGCACCCTCCCCCTTTTGCTGGTAGCCGAAAAAACGTGGCTTTTTTGTATTTTTTTTATAAATTCTACATGTTTTTACTCAAATTTCATCTTTTTGCTAATCTTCAAAAATTTTCACTGATTCTTGACATGCAATGTATTAATACCCATCAGTCTGTTGAATTTTTTATCCCAGAGCTATTCTAAGGCCTCCAAAGTACTCTGAAGTTTCTGTCACAAATCCAACATCATAATTTTAAACACGATGAATCCTCATAGAACATAGTCTACGGTACTCAGAAAGCCTCAAAGCACTCGTAGAATATTCATCGTAATTGGGTGATCTAGGTCATCCAAACTACTCTGGAATTCATTTTCTTAAGATCTACAACATCTACCATCATTTGTGTTCACTCTGTTCATGAAATCTATTCACGTTGATGCCCATTAGACCTCGCAATACTTCGAGCAACTCGATATTGTGGTAGTTGGACATTCCGTGAAATACGAATAGCCTCCAAAACACTTTGAAGTTTGGGTTACGATATCTACATACTGACATGCTTTAATTGTAAAAAATATTCGTGGGATGTAGTCTATACTGCTGATGGAGCCTCAGTGCACAACTATCATACTTTTGGTACATTCATGGGGTATTCCAGGCTTTCCAAACTTTATGGAATTAGGACCTTCAAGTTCTACAGGCTCTACTCTTGTTTCTGTTCACTCTATCGGCATAATACTTGCACGATTGTGTCTGTTGCACATCATTATATTGCGAGTATTCAAATAGACCCAATATATTTTGAAGTATGGGTCGCAATATCTGTAAATCTTATGATATTATTATTGTAGCGAATGTTTGCCGAATATAATCATCGCTACTCTCATAGCCTCGGAGTGCAATTCTGATAACTTAGCTACATTCACTTGGTGATCTAGGTAATCCAAATTATCCTGGAATTAATACCTTCAAGCTCTACAAGCTCTTCTTAATCTCTTTCATTTATCGGTGTAGCTTCTTCAAAAAATCCTTCAGGAATTTCGCCAAGAATTCTTCATAAAATCTTTCCAAGTATTCCTGGAAGAATTCTTCCAGGAATTTTTCAAGAAATTCCTTGAAAATTCTTCCAGGAGTTCCTCCAGGTATTCTACCAGAAATTCCTACAAGATTCCCTCAAGGAATCAAGAACTCCACCAGGAATTTCTTCAAGAATTTTTCCAGATATCACTCTAAAAATTCTGCCAAGAATTCCTCAAAGAATCCCTCTAGGTATTCTTCCAACAATTTTTCCAGGAATTCCTCATAGACTTCGGCCAAGAAATTCTCCAAACATTCCTCTATGAATTCATCCAAGAGTTTCTCCAGGAATTCCTCAAGAATTTCTCCAGTAATCCGCAGGTAATCGCCCAGAAATTCTTCCAAAAATTACTCCAGAGATTCATCCGAGACTACTTTCAGCCATTTCTTCAGAAATTCCCCCAGGAATTCGTGAAGAAATTTTTCAAGGAATTCCAACAGAAATTACTTCAGGATATCCTCCAGGAGTTGCTCCATGGATTTTTCAGGTTATTTCAAGTGTTCCCCGAAAAATTCCTTCATGAATACCTCCAGGATCCTTCAGGAAACCTTTAGTAATTCCACAACAAAATACTCCTGATATTACTCTAAGAATTCGTACGAGAATTCCTTCAGAGATATCCTCAGAAATTCCTCTAGAAGTTCTTAAGGAATTACGGCAAAATTCCTCCTAAAATTACTCAAGGAACCTCTTCAGGAATAACTCCAGAACTCTGTCAGAAATAAATATAAATTCTGGTTAAATTCTCGCGAATGTTAAGGCTTTAAAGTTTGCAAGCGTAATTCATGAATTGTTATTACATTACTGGTGCGGTGCATCATGAATGCCAAGGAACATGCCAATGAAATATAGTTTTGTATAATACTGATGTTTTAGGTCACCAAGTCTAGAGTACACTTAAGATCTAAAGATATTCACTCGCGGAAGTTCTTGGTGGTCATGGAACATCCTTGGAAATTAGTTCTTCACAGAACGATGATCCGATATGGTGCCACCCAGAGATTCTTTAGTGGATTCCTCCAGCGTTTTTTCCTGGAATATTTTCATTCATTCCTT
The DNA here is from genome assembly GCF_035046485.1 of Aedes albopictus. Taxonomy (NCBI): domain Eukaryota; kingdom Metazoa; phylum Arthropoda; class Insecta; order Diptera; family Culicidae; genus Aedes; species Aedes albopictus. Next base: position 501,885,698 of record NC_085137.1, on the reverse strand, counting down.
TCGGGATTCCTATAGTCTTGAGGGAATTCTTCTCGGATTCATTAAGGGATATTTTCCGGCATTTATAAAGGATTTCTTTAGGGGTTTCTTCCAGGATTCCTTCCGGAATTCTTTCCCGCATTATCAACGAGATAGCTTCAGTTATTCCTTCACTATGCTTCCTAAATCAGAATTCCTCGGAATTCCTTCAATAATTCTCATCAGGATTCCTCGATTAATTCCTCCCAGGATTTATTTACAGATTTTCCCCAGTTTCCTTTTAGAGATTTCTGCCAAGGTTAATAAGGAGTTTTTCAAGGATTTTTTCCAGGCTCCCTTCAGGGATTTTTCCGGGATTGCTTCCGGCATTCTTTATGGGTATTTCCTTGATTCATTCAGGAAAATTTCGGGTATTCTTTCAGACTTTCTTCTCGGACTTCCTTTTCGGATTTCTCCCAGGATTCCTTTTGAATTTTCTCACAATTTTCCTTCAAAGAATCCTTCCGAGACACTTTTAACGATTTCTCCAGGAATTCTTTCGGGATTCTGCCATGGATTCCTCGTAAGACTCATTCCTTGAATTCTCCTGTTATTCTTTCCAGATTTTTTTTCAGGATTCTCTCAAGTAGTTCTCATGTGATTCTTTTAGGGATTACTCCAGGACTTTTGCACATGGATTCGTGTGATTTCATGTAGTAACTCAAAATTCACGAATTTGCACTAATATTTAATTCATACTAAGCCTTGGATTTCCAGGGACACATTCAGAAATTTCTCAAGTTATTTCTAAAGGATTTGTTCCAAGGATTCCCTTAGGAGTTCCTCAAGGGACGAATTTCTCCTTCATGAATTCCTCCATGGATGTTTTCCGGATGCGGAGTTCCGATAATGTGGGCTTTTCAAAGGAATGTTTCAAGAATTCCTCTCACGATTTGTTCAGAAATTCTTGTATGCAAGGCTGCATCGTAGAATTCATCCCGGAAATTTCCCATTACTTCCTTCGGTGATTACATCATAGATTCTTCCCGAGATTCCTTCAAGAATTCCTCAAGGGAACATTCCTCCGGGAATTTCTCCATGAATATCATTAGAGGTCCCTCCAGTGATTGTTCAAATGTTTTTTTTTTCAAGGATTCCTTCAGGAATTATATCAGAGATCCTTTTAGGTCTTTCTACAGGTATTCCTTCAGGGATTTCTCTATGTACTCTTGAAAAATTCCGGTAGAGATTGATCCAATTATTCCAAATGGAATCATTCGAAGTGTTTTTGTAGAAATTTCTTCTAGCAATTCAGAATTTCCTGCCAAAGATTATACAAAAAAAAATTCTAGGAATTCCTTCAAAAGTTTCTATAACAAAAAACTCAAGAGTTCAACTAAAGATTCCTCCAATTAATCGTCCTGAAATTATTGCAAACATAGTTTTATTCAAATTTTTTCAAGGTATTCCTACATTCTCTCCATGGATTTCCTAAGGCACACGGAGACAAATTTCGTTCGTTTGAAACAAAAATATTCATGTTTATTCGGTAAACTGATAAAATATTTAAAACTGAAATATTAATTTTTAGAACTAATCCAATTACATATTGATTTCTACAATACCCATTGAAGAGCCCCCGTTCCGCCGTCGAGAGCATAAACAAAACTCTCAAGTTCCAGCTGCAGCACCAAGCAAGATTTCTTCCTGCAAAAAAAGTCAAGTTTCACCAAAAGTTTCCACGAAATCCCATTGATTTCGGGAGCGTATGTTATCTACATGATGTTGGCATTGAAAGTGCCATGCGGGAGGTGGGTTTTCCTAGAGAAGGAAACGATTTTGTAAATTTAATTGAAAAACAAATATTTCCGTAGGGCCGACCTGCCACAAAAAAAACATAAATTTTTACATTTGTTTCTAACATAACCTGTCAGAAGATGCATGTTTGTTTAAAAAATGGATTGAATTTGCTTCAAATGTGGCGTTCGATTTGCTCCAAACTGTTTTTTTTTGTTGCCAGAACAAATTGACAATTTATTTGAGTTTACCTGAAATATTTTTGATTTTACCATGCTTTTTTCTGCGTGTATTGCTTCCGGGATTCCTCCAGGAATTTCTTAATGTATTCCTCCAAAAATTCCTCCTGATATTCATTCAGAAATTCATTCAGAGATTCTTCCAGGAGCACCTCCAGGGATTCCACTAGGAATTCCTCCAGGGATTGCTGAAGAGATTCCTCCAGAAATTCCTCCTGGATTTTCTCTACAGATTTATTCAATAATTCCTTTAGAAGAAATTCCTCCAGAAATTCTGCCAGTCATTCCTCCAGGGATTCCTTCTGGAATTGCTCCAGTGAAAGTCGATGGTTTGGTCCAAAAACTACCTTCAATGTAGATTCTCGACATCTGGTATTTTTTTTTTTCAAGTTGTATTCGAGCACAAATTGTATACTATCGTTGTATACTGATCCCAATAGACACAATGCATCTATAACACAAGTTTACAAAATAAAACGAAAGTCGTGAACTTCTGTCAACGACCAAAATTCTTGAAGCACAATTTAGTGCTGATTTCGAAACCGACCTTCAAAAAATTTTAAGTAGAACAGTTTTTGAGTTTTAGCTCAATATCGAGTTTTGCAACTTTTCAAAATATGTAATTTACTAAAATTCAAATATATTGCGTTTTGTTCAACCAATTTTAAATCTTTTTCCATAAATTAAAAGCTGAATACAATACCATTCGATCATCTGAATACAGGTTTTGCGTCAGATTGATGAAATTCAAGATATTGGCAAGTTTCAGGGACGATCTTCTTAAATTTTAGCAAAATTTCCAAAATTTTTTGAAGAAATGTATTTTTTTCAATAAGAAAAAACCAACTTAAAAATTCTTTCTCGACGTTTATTTGACATATCATATGTAGGCGAGTTACAGTAAAAATTTCAGCTCAATCGGAGCATTGATTACGGAGAATGAGATGTTTGAAGGGAGCGACTTTGCTTAAAAATAGAACAAAAATTGATTTCAAATCATCAACCTTGTATGGGAAGTCGAAAAAATTTCCGCTCTACTGTAATTTTTTTCTTTCGCGTTTTCGAACTCAGGGCATGATTCTACACCAAAAATGATCATCAGCTTACCGAGTTCAAAAATGCTGTAAACTAGTGTAATTAGTGAAAGAGAGGACAACTACTGAAGAAAAATAAGAAAATGACTGTAAGATGACATCATGGTTTACTGAAGATATCTAAAATCATCACGTATACCTGAAAGCATTCCACGGGAATATATTCCACTGAATATATTTCGACAGAAAACTTGGAAAGTATACTAAGATGAATCTGTGAAGTAATTCCAGCAGAAATCCATGTAGGAATCCTTAGAGGGATCATAAAAGGAATGCCGGTTTGAAGATGAGCAGGAATTCCTGCAAGAACCATAGAAGGTTGGATATGGTCCGCCATCTTGGATTTCAAAATGGCGTCGGATATACATTTTTGCGTTCTACTCATAAAGCCCGATCGATAGATACCCATATTGCATGGTATAATAGCTCAAACTACCATTCCGTGGTCACCATATTGGATATGGTCCGCCATCTTAGATTTCAAAATGGCGTCAAATATCGATTTTTGACTTCTATTCATCAAGCCCGATCGATAGATACCCATATTGCATGGTATTATAGCTAAAACTACCATTCCATGGCCGCCATCTTGGATATGGTCCGCCATCTTGGATATGGTCCGCCATCTTAGATTTCAAAATGGCGTCGTATATTAGTTTTTGAGTTCTACTCATGAAGCCCCATCGATAGATACCCATATTGCATAGTATCTGAAGTAGCATTGCCATTAAATATCAAACATTCTGGAGTTTTGGCCGCCAGCCTAAGCGGCCATCTTAGAACCTAAGCCGCCATATTGAATTCCAATACCCCTACTGCAACCTCCACATCCTAAGGAATGTGTATGCAAAATTTGATTGAAATTTCTTGAAGCATTCCAGAGTTATGCCAGAACATACATACATATATACATACGTACATACATATAAACATACAAGTAGACAAACATACAATCACACATACATCGACTTTTGTATGTATTGATTAACAACTCTGCCGAAAAAATGAACTCTAAAATATTAACCATTGTCAAGATTCCGAGGAAATAAATTATTTTCACATTAGAAATGAAGCCCATAGATCTTGACAATATGTAATCTTTGCAGCATTGTTCACGCCACCTAGAGAACCAGTCACAAACTATATTGTCCACTTTAAGCAAGGTATAGATGTGAAGAACATCTACTCTGAAGAAAGTATTCTAAAATTTTGCATAATTCTGGAGATATTCACATCAAAAGGACTGTCCTATTTATAGGACGCTGGGCGTTCGGGGCATCTGTCCTATAAATAGGACGCTGGGCGGATATGGGTTAAGGAATCCCTCAAGGGATTCCTTCTAAAATTTCTTCAGGACTTCTTCCAGGCATTCAACCAGGAATTCCTCCAGGTATTCATCCTGAAATAATTCCACTGATTTCTTCAGATATTTCGCCAGGATTTTTTCTACAGATTCCTCCAAAAATTTCTTTAGAGATTTCTCCAGGCATTCCTACATGGACTCCTTCTGAAACTGCTGCAGTGATATTTTAAGGAATTCCTCCAGGGAGTCCTGCAGGAATTCCTCATATATTTTATAGAATTCCTCTAAGAATTCATCTCGAAATTCTTCTAGGAATTTCTTCAGGGATTCCCTCAGCGATTCATCCAGGCACTCCTTCAGAGATTTCTCCAGAAATTCCTTCAATTCTTATGCTTCCAGAAATTGGTAACCACTAGCATCACACTGATTTGTGTAGAGCAGACGACTTTTTCTTAATGTATTGGTATCAAACAAAACAGCGTGACGGATAAAAGGTTAAACGATGCTTTCAGATATAATGTTATATAATGATATCATATTCAATTCTTCCAGGGATTCCTCTACCTCTATGAATTTCTCCACGGATTTCTACGGGAATTCATCAAGGATTCCTCCAGAAATTCTTCCAGGAATTCCTCCCAGAATTCCTTCAGGAATTCTTTCAGAGATTCTGTCACAAATTTCTCCAGGAATGCATCCAAGAATTCCTTCATGCATTCTTTCAGAGATTCGTTCATGGATTCATATACGAACTCCTCCAAGGATGTCTCCAGGAATTCCTGCAGGGATTGCTCGGAGAACTCTTCCAGGGATTGCTACAGGAACTCCTTTTGTGATTCTTTCAGAAATTCCTCTCGGAATTTCTTCAAACAACGTCTTTTTCGTCAAAAAATGTTCAAAAAATTTTCTAACAACATATCACTAAAAATATAGAAATAAGTTGCAAAATTTTAGGCCTCAATTCTGCTGGAATGTTTGAAGCAGATTAAGGAATCCTTGTTAAATACTGAATTTTATTAATAAACTATTTGAGATCTCTTCTCAACTTGGAGCCCGTAAGCCCTTCACGCGAATATGACCCTTTCCTATTTTTCAATATTCTTGAAATTAAGCCCATTTAAAGGAGTTCACTTCCCACTATGTTTCAGTTTAACCGAAGACACCAAATCCGACGACGATAAGGATACCCAAAGCGATGATGATACCAAGGACAACACAACCACCCCCAACATCACCACCAGTCGTCCCATCCCACCGGCCCATGCAGCGAAAACGATTCCCACAACCACAGAAGTGCAACCACCCGGCGATGCTGGCAACACTGGTACTGGCACCGGAAATCAGGACCTGGTGGACGGTCAAACGCCTAAGGAACGCGAATGCTACCGGCTGTTTCAGAAAATGTCCAACATGGGCCTCTCGGTGTCCTACGATACGATCCTGCGGGGAATGCTGACCCCAACGGAGCTGAGGGTTTTGCAGAAACAGAAGAACAAACTTCAGAAGCAGCATGAGTCACGTCAGAATAGCAGCGAAACGGAGACGAATGATAGTAGCGACACCAGCAAGAGCGAGGCATCAACTACGCTGAGTGCTTTCGTTGGTGGTGGTGGGGAGCTGGGGGTCGTCAATGGACCCCCAACGCCGGTTTTGGTAGCAGAGCAAACCGTAGCTGTAGAGTAACTGGTAGGAGAACAGACATCCACGCTTGAATCGGGAGTCCGAAGCATCGGAAAGTTTCACTGAAAGGAACGTTTCAAGAAAAAAAAATATTCAGGCTTGTATGTCTGTCTGGTAAACGGTAGCAACCTAGAAGCTTCAAAAGAATCCACATGATAGAAACAAGAAATCAATAAAATTTAGGTTCATGCTACAACTTATGATTTGGTCAGCAAACTGTGATAGCGAAACGATAAAAAAAAAAACAGAGAAACTGGATACTCGGTTGGGTACAAAAAACATTGGAACGAAGTTACCGAAGGCACCTATTATTAAAGCGCACACTTGAACGAACAGAGTTTAACGTATGTTGGCAACCAGGAAAGCAGTAGAGTTTGTTTGATATGTTACGTTATATGACCTAAATATGAGCTATGACCAAGTTAGAGAGAGATCAGTATCAATTCGTTAACCAAACCCTCAATGAACCAAAGGATGGCACCGTTGAAATTCACTTTGTTAGGCATATTTTGCTTTTTGGAAGCTATAGAACGCACACATTAATAAAGGATCGAATGTTCCGATGAATAGCTGAAAATTGTTTATTATTTTTTTTGTCCGACAGATCATATTCCTTTTAAATGATTTTTTATATTTCTTACATCCATAAGAAGAGAATTAATACCCATTGAAAAACCGACTTTCGAACCAAGACCCTGAGGGTCAAGTCCCATATACCAATCAACTCAGCTCGACTAATTGAGCAAATGTCTGTATGTGTGTCTGTGTGTATGTGTGTTTCTTCAAAGCTGATGGAGAAATTACTTAAGAAATTGTTGAAAGAATTTCTCATCGATTCTTTAGAAACCTAATCAAGAACTGCTTCAGTAATTCCACATAGAATGCCACAAAACCCCCTGACGTAATGAACTCCTGGAGGATTTCCATCCTAGAAACAGATGGGAGAATTTCAGAATAGACTTCTGAAGGAATTTCAGAAGGATCTACAGAAAATCCAGAAGGCTCTACCATAGGATTGAAAAAAATCATGCAAGAATCCTGGATGGGGTTCTTGAATTCGAGTCCGGAAGCAGTGGAGTATTCCCGGAAGAAGTTCTAGAAGGATTCCTGGAAGGAGTTTCCAAACGAATTCCGGAAGGAGATCTCGGTGCAATCCTGGAAAGAGTTCTCGAAAGAAATTCTTTGCGGAATCTCAGAAGTAGCCCCTGAAACAATCCCGGAAGAATGTCTAGTAAAAATACTGAGAGAAGCTTTTGGAGGATTTCCAAAAGGAGATCCTAGAAGGATCCCAGAAGGAGTTTTCAAAGGAAAGCCGGAAGAAGTTTCTTGTGAAATTCAAGAAGAAATTTTCGAAACAATCCCAGAAGAAGGTAATGGAGAAATTCCGAAGGGGGTTCTTGGAAGAATTTCAGAAGGCGTTCCCGTAGGAACCCCTGACAAAATTCCAGAAGGGATACCGGAAAAAGTTTTTGAAGCAATCGTGAAAGTAATTCATGGAGGAATACCGGAAGAAGTATTTGGAGGATTCCCGGAAGGATATACTGGACGAATTTCAAGACTCCTTAAGAAAGGATAAGGATAATATTGATAAGGAACTACTGGAGGAATTGCGCATGAAGGCCCCGAAGGGATTCTGGTAGGAATTACTTCAGGAATTGTAGGAGCTTCTGAAGGAATACCGTAATGAATTTCTGAAACAACCCAAGAAAGTACTTCGGGAGGAACCCCGGAATAATCTCTGGTGAAATTCCTGGTAGGATCGCAAAAGAAACTCCTGGTATTATCTCAGAAGTAAACCCATGAGGAATAAAAGGAAGGGAATACCAGGGAGAATCTGTAGGAATCCAAGAAAATAAACTCACTAGAAATGCCGTAATGAATCCCCACACGACTTCCTGGCGGAACACCAGACACTAGTAACCAAGAGTTTCGATAAGATAAGATAAACCAAGCAGCGTATTCGAAGTTGCTCTTTAGCCTTCTAAGCTGCTTCATTTTCAGGTAATTTCGGAACTTGATAATTCACATAAGGTAACTGGATAGCCTTCTAAGCAGTTTCTGATGGAACTTTGTCAAAACTCATGCAGAAACAAAAATGTATTTTTCAGTTTTATCACAACCTTGTTGGTTTTGTGACTCATGTCTGTAATTGCCTCTGATATGTAATTATATTTTCACACACGTGCCGCCTACTATACAGATTTGAACTGGGATCCTCCTGCGTGGTAGACTGCTGACTTACCGCTGCGCTGCTGAAGACGCTTGACAACGTCAAGCAAACTTCACTACTGAACTACAGAATCGATTCAAGTCAGACTTCATCCGCCATTCACTTCATAGTAATTATAGTTATGTGGTAGAGCGTAGGGCTCTCACGCACCAGCTATCGGTTTGAATCCGGCGGATTTCTTGTTCAAACCTTAAAATCATTTATTTGGTAAATTCATATTTGTCTTGCATTAGAGTATGCTTAAACATTTGTTTTCTGAAAAAAAAATGACATTTTATTCTTCCTTGAAACACAATTCCACTGCACTGAACTTCTATGAACCTGAAATTTCAGACAAAGTTCCTAGTAGCATCTTAAATAGCATTCAAGCTGCTTATCAAAGTTATCAATGAGCTTTGCCGGTACTTGTGTGCGAAGTTCCAGCAAGGCTCATCGTTGGCCAGAAAGTTCCATTCGGAACTTTATCTGAACTTCGTAGAACTTGAAATTGCAATTTGCGAAACTTTTGGTTACCCGAGGATTGAATCTGTTTAGGAATCTCAGAACATCAGAGTCAGAAGAAATTCCTGGAGTCCCAAAGAGAACTACTAAAGAAACGCTAATTAATTCCCCAGAAGAATCTCAGAAAAAAAACTCCCTAAGAATTCCAAAATAAACTCCTGGAGAAGTAGCTCCCGGTATTTCTTCCCACGGATTTGGCGATATGATTCATAAGTTTCTCGCTGAATTCCTCCCGAAGATTTTTCCAAAACTTACTCAGTTTCTTCAGGAATTTCCCTTAATTGATTTCAGAGTTGACTTTCCATTAGTTTTTTCTTTTGGAATTTTACAGAAGCTCTTCCAGAGATTTCTTCTACAGGTTTTTCGATATTTTTCATGAATTTCCTTGTGAGATTTCGCTCATATATCTTCCCTGAACTTCCCTTAGAGATTTTCAGTGTTCCTCCTTACATTTCCTTAATTTTTCCTCCCAGGATTACTCCCAGAAGTTTTCCCTGAGATGTCCCAGTATTTCCCAGGATTTCTTCCATAGTTCCTATCGAGATTTCGTCAATAGGTCTGGCCTAGTTTCTCGTAAGATTTCATATGGATTATTTCCGATATTTCTCCGGGAAATTCTTACAAGGAATTTCGTATGTTATGCCAGGAGAAAACTCCTGAAAATTCCTGCAAGAACTACGGGAGCACTCCCCTCAGAAATTCATCTATGAGATTCACCGGAGTTCTTTTTAAGAATTTACCAGAGCTGCATTTAGGAACCCACCGAAATTTTTTAAGGAGTTCCTTTCAGGAATTTACCGGAGTCCCTCTTATGAATTTCCTCAGAAATTCAACCTGTGTTCCTCTCAGGAATTCGTCAGAGTTTATTTTAGGGAGTCACAGAAGTTTCTGTAAGAAATTACCCGGATCCTCTTCTAAGTGTTCTCCGAATTCATCAGAGTTCCTCTCAGAAATTCACCAGAGATTCCTGGAGGAATTCGCCGGAATACTGTTTAGGAATTCACCTTAGTTTCTCTCAGAAAATCATGGGAGTTCCGTCCAGGAATTCACCAAAGTTCTTATTAGGAATTCGCTTGGAATCTCTCAAAAATTAACTAGGGTTCCTCTCAGGAATGCAAAAGTGTTTCTTTCAGAAATTCAGAGATGTTTCTTTAAGGAGTCCGCTGGATTGCCTCTCAGTATTCACCGGATTTTCTCACATCATAGAGAGAGTTCCCGGAGAAATCTTAGAAGGGAATGGGGAAAAGTTCTTGAAGCAATCTAGAAAGTAGCTTCTGAAAGAAACCCGGAAGAATTTCTAGGAAAAAATACCAAGAGAAGCTTTTGGAGGATTTCCGCAAGGAACTCCCAGAGGAAACCCTGAAGAAATTTCTGGTGGAATGAAGGAAGAAATTTTCGAAACAATCCCTTAAGAAGGTAATGGATGAATTCCGAAAGACGTTCCCGTTAGAATCCCTGCAAAAATCCGGGAGGGATCCCGGAAGAAGTTCGTCAACAATCCTGAAAGTAGTTCTTGATGGAATACCGGTAGAAGTTTTTGGAGGATTTTCGGAAGGATTTACTAGACGAATTCCAAGATTCCTTGAGAAATTTCTGAAAAATACTCAGAAGAAACTCCTGGAGGAATCTTGCATGGTATTTTAGAGAAGTCCCGTTAGAATTTTGATAAGAATCCCTGCAGGAATTTTAGGAATTCCTGAAGGAATTCCGGAATGAATTTCTGAAGCTATCCAAGAAAGTCTTTCTGGAAGAATCCCGGAAGAAATCTCTGGTGAAATTCCTGGAAGGATCCCAAAAGGAACTCTTGGTGTTATCTTAGAAGTAAATCCATGAAGAATAAAGCGAAAGGAACACCTGGGGGGATTTGAAGAACTCCAGAAAATAAATCCATTAGAAATCCCGACTTCCTGAAGGAACTTTAGATTGAGAGTCTCTAAGAAAATTGTTGAAGAAATACTAAATAACTCCCTAGAAGTATCTCACAAGAAACTCCTAGGGAATCCAAAAATAAGTAAAGTCTCCAAAGACTTTTCAAAATTCATTTTCCCATGCTTTCTCCTTGAGGTATTTCTTGAAGTTTTATTTATAGTTCATTTTCCAAAATTTTTCTATGGAATTTTGGTAGAATTTCTAGAGAAAAATGTCTTGGCATTTCAATAAAAATAAACGGCCGATTTCATTTTGAATTTACTTTTAAAAAAATGCCGAGAAGTTATTAAGGGATTCCTCCTTCAAAAACTTCTTCAGGAATTTCATCAAATTCAATTATTTAACTCGATTGAATTTAAAAAAAATCTCGTAAACGTTAGACAAGACAGGTAGTATACTCAAAGGACTAATAAAATTTCCTGAGTTTTCCAGGGAATGTGTATGTCCGCTGCTAATCCTGTGTGGCTGCTTATTGTTCCAACAATTCCATCCATGTTTTCCATTGAATTCCTTTCAGGGTTCCTCCTTGGATACTGTAAATATATTCCTACTTTAAATTCTTTCACAGTTTCTTACAGATTTTTTTTCGCGTGTTCTTCCTTGACTTTTTCCTAAAGCTTTGCCGGATTTTTTTTTACTTTATCCAGTTCTCTTAAATTTCAGAGTTTTTTTTACGTATAAGCTCCCATAAATTGTTCCTTCCGAAATTCATTCCGTGTTCCTTCAGGATTTAGGGTTTCCCAGGGTTTCTGCAGGAGTATCTCCCGGAATTTCTCCCAGAGGTTTTAGTGATATTAGCGATATGATTCGTGACTCACGTGTGTTTCTCGTTGAATTTCTCCACGAAGATTCCTTCAAAATTCACCCAAAATTTCTTCAGGAATTTCCCTTGGTGGATTTCCGGGATAGATTTCCATTAATTTCTTTTTTAGGAAGTAGCAGGAGTGCTTACAGGGATATCATCGAGATAGTTTTCCGATAATTTTCTTGAATTTTCTCGCGAGAATTCGCTCGCATTCGCCTCCTAAACTTCTCTTAGAGACATTCAACGTTCCTACTTGAATTTCCTCACTATTTCCTCCCAAGATTACTCCACAAAGTTTTTTCTTAGCTGTCCAGATCCAAGGATTTCTTCCAAAGTTTCTCTTAAGATTTCTTCAATAGGTCTTGTGTAGATTTTTGCAAAATTTCACCTGGATTCTTATCGATATTTCCACTGGAATCACTTACATGGAATTTCATGAGTTACACCAGGAGACATATAGCCGAGGCGGTAAACGCACGGGTATTCAGCATGACCATGCTGAGGGTGACGGGTTCGATTCCCGGTCGGTCCAGGATCTTTTCGTAAAGGAAATTTCCTTGACTTCCTTGGGCATAGAGTATCTTCGTGCCTGCCACACGATATACACATGCAAAATGGTCATTGGCAGAGGAAGCTCTCAGTTAAAAACTGTGGAAGTGCTCATTGAACACTAAGCTGAGAAGCAGGCTTTATCCCAGTGAGGACGTTACGCCAAGAAGAGGAGAGGAGGACCAGGAGACATTTCGAGAAAAACTCCTGGAAAAATACCTACAAGAACTCCGGGACCAACTATTGAAAAAAAAATCTCAAAAAAAGCACTCAGAAGAATCTCGGGATAATTTTCAGAAACATCGGAAGAAATCTTGGGAGAAAGACCTGCCAGAACCAGACCTGGGAGACATCTCGGGAAGATCTCCTGGGGGAAATTTTCAACAGGAACCCCGAAAGAAACTGTAGGAGAAATTCCGCAACAACATTTGAGAGATATTTTGAAAGAAAGTTTTGAGGAACTCTCGGGATAAATCCTGGGAGAAATTCCCCAAAAACTTCTTTGGGGAAAACGTAGAAGGATCTCCGAGAAAAATCCAACGAAGAACTCTTGGTGCAAATACTGGGAAAACCTATGGAAGAAATGCTGGAAAGAAGGGATTACTCTCAGAACTTTTTTCTGAGATATCCCAGTATTTCTTCCATAGTTTCTCTCAAAATTTCTCCAAGAGATTTTACGGTGTTTCTCGCAAGATTTCACCAGTTTCTTTTCGATATATTTTCTGGAATTTCTCACAAAGAATTTCGTAAGTTATCGCACAAGACATTTTGAGAAAAACTCCCAAAAATCCTCACGAGAACTCCAGGAGCAAGTATCGAAGAAATCTCAATAAGAGCACCCAGAATCCCGGGACATTTTTTGTTAAAAAAATTCGGAAAAAATTCTGGGAATAATGACGAGAAAATCTGTAAAAAAAAATCTGTAAACAACTACAAGGAAAAGCTTGGAAGAAGCTCTTAATGAAATTACGATAAGACCTTCATGAGAAATATCAGCAATGACTTCTGCAGAAATCTCATATCATCAGCAATACGCAGAAAATCATAGGAGAAAGTTCGGAACAACTCTGAAAAATATCCCAGGAACTACACCGGAAGGAATCTTCAGAAAAAATCTGGGATAACTCCAAAATTTCCGGTAAAACTTTAGGACGAACCTATACAGTTGAACCTGGTTAAGCCACGGCACCCTCCAGGGTGAAGAAATCGCCCCTAAAAGAAATTCGGCCAGAGCTTTTAGGAAATATCCCGGCTAAAACTCCTGTAGAAGTTCCGGCAGGAATTGCAGAAGAAAACTCACGGAAATTATATTATTTTTTTTCAAGAAAATACTAGAGAAACTTCGGAAAATGTCAAACTTTCATTGAGATCCAAGCAGTAGAAGCAAAGATATAGATGCGGTGACTACGATTGCGGGAACAGTTTTCAACAATTCTCGAATGATCGACATTTTTCAAAAAAAAAAAAATCATATCAGTGTTATGGTTTTCTTTAACAATTTTTTTTATGAAAAAAGTATTTTTTTTAGAAAAGTCGTCCCTTTTGCAAAACAAACCCATTTTTAAATATACTGATCGTTCCAGAATACCACAAGGTCCTCTATTAACAGTTTTGTTTTGGGTTTGTGCTTTTGGTTGAGCCGTTGGACTGTAATTGTAGTCACGGCAAACCTTTTTTAATAAAAACGTTTTACAGAAATTATAGAAGTTATAACTTTGGTAATTACTAATTAGTACTTGTACTTTGTTCATGTTTTCAAACTGATTTTACACATTTAAAATTGTGCTACGTATGGCGTAAAAAGAATTTGGAGTTTATAAAAATATGGTTTATTTTTACAAAATTTCAAACTTTCCACAATTTCCCGCACTTCACACATATGGTCCAAATACTTGTGCCCCATCCCTGAAGCATGGAGTGACAAAATCTCTTAGCTACGTCACTCCCAACGTTGGTGTTTAAATATACTAGAACACTTACACTCACACCAACACATCTACATGATCTACTCAAATACACTTACACAAACTGAATCTTGCCGCATCACTCGCTTATAGTGATTCCCCCATTCCAAATATCCAATTCTTTGACACTTATGGGGGAGTCGGTGAGTCGCTGACCTCTTGTAAAGTAGGTGTCATATCATCACATCCTTTCCTATCCTCGTAACGGATAAGATGGGTGTGGCCGGCAATGGAAGTTCTCATGTCTTTTTTACTTCAAACTCTGATTGGATAGCTATTCTTTCCCAAAAAGCATTCCATAAGCAATTAGAATAAGTGTATTAAAGATGAGGAATTCCACGGAGTCATGTCAGTCGATCCTGAGCGACCATTTCAAAAATATCTGAAACTTTGCACAGTTTTTCAATTTCATCTAAATCGCCATTTTTCGATATCAAACCTTCATATTCACTCACGACTAACTTTTCAAAAGGGTGTATGCGAAAATAGTTCAAAAATATTCTAAAAGCTGTACAGCAAAAACGGATTGTTCGATTGTTATGAATTTTTCGGCAAAGTTAGATAACTAAATGATGATTCCTTAGAAAATATACACTGTAAAAAATTTCATTTTTTACTTTAAAAAAATACGATCTTTGTCACAAAAACTCAAATATCTCAAAACCCTATCTTTTTACCAACGTCAATTTTTTAGGGAAAATGGCCCATTTAATCAGCTATCTACCATAAAATTTTGGTGATGGTAAACTGATAAACAAAAAAGTTATGACATTTCAAACATTTCACAATTTTTACATTTAGTAACAAAAAAAAATTTTTTTCTGTGTAAATTATTTCGAGAATTATATTTTGATGCTGATTTTATTGTAAAGGCTACCGCCTGAATTAAACAAGTTGTTTTCATGATATTTTTGTTTGATTATTCATAATTACTATAGTATTTATTTGAAACTTAGACGCGATCCAGTGTTGTGATCAAAAATATTGAGAGTGTCATACTTTTTATTGTACGTGACTGGTGAAAAAATCCCTTGATAGTGTTGAAAAATGGAATTAAACTTATTTTTAAGACGAAAGCTGCATAATAAAAGTTTTATATATACGCGTATACGTCTAGTTGATCTGCAAAAAAAATTACCTCTTAGAGAACAGACTTTATGATCGGAAGAATGCGAGTAACTTCAACAACAACAAATACATGAGAGGTACATACCACAGACAAACAGACGAAACGCCTAGAACAATTTTCGTGAAAATCCATCGCCCAGTTCACACTACCACCACCTGGTGGAAATGTTTCATGAAACACTGCGTTGTGCAATATCGTCATCAGAAGGCGCTAGTGTAAAACGTCAAACGCAAAGAAAAACGATGGGCACTCTTCTGATTCAAAATGATCGTTAAAGGCGTGGTCAATGAAAATTTCGTCAGTGTTACGTTTGTTTGTCTGTATACATACCATGACAATGCACACGCAAAAGCAAAAAAATACTACCGCTATGGATATTTAAAACTTTATTGTAATTTTTTTCTTCGGCCAAGCAAACAACACCAAACTAGTCAGTTAAAACTTATAAGTGATTTTGTTTATTATAATCTAACGTACAACATGAACAGTCGCTTTCTCAAAGGTCTTCAACTCAACGCTCTCTTGTAGACCATTTGATGAAAAAAAAAATGTTCAAAAGAGTTACGAAATCTCACCGAAAGCACCATAGATAAACTGAAAGAGACTGGTTATGCCCAAATTGAATACAAATTTACGCATTTGAACGTCCTGCCGTCTAGACTTTGACAAACGAGCCATCTGTATATCATCGGTAAAGCAGGGCGCAGGAAGTTCGAAAACGACAACAACTGAGAAATTGCCAGAAGTGCTAAGTGCAGAGAGTCATGCCACCGTACCATCAGGGACATCTGTTTAAACAATTTAATCACGCCTGTTGCGGATCGGAGGGTTTCAGGGGCAGTCGTAAACACTTCTGTTAGCAGTCCTTTTACAGAAGCAGCTTTAAGCTGTAATTTATTAAGAATTCGTTAGCTTAGGTTTACCAGTACATATTCATGGAGCTTACATTCAGTGTTCTACCGCAAACTTGCAGAAACCTCGACTCGCAACAGATCCTCGAGTCAACGAGACTTTTACCTAACGAATCGAATGTACGCATTTTAGTATTCAATTAGAAATAAATTCATACATAGTTTTAGAACAAATTTTAACTAGTTTTAAGAACACATTTTAACTAGGATCTTCAAATTTTTAGGTAGTTTTAAATTTAGGTTAGGAATTCATTATGGAAAGATAAATTGTCTATAACTTACAAAATGAGTTTGGTTGTGCAACTCTAACGAATTCAGTAACTTTCGTGCCGGCAATCCGGCCTTTGAGATTGGTCCGACTTAGTCGGAAAACTTCAACAGCTGGACGGTAGCCTCGTGTTTCGAGCGATTCCTAAAGGAGCATACAAATCGCTAGGAAACAATTACAAGTTTGGTCAGGCGATAAATCCCTGGCATGACGGCTTACCGTTCAGCTCGTTCGTCACAAATCTGACCAAATTCGACCCGACGGAGAGGCGTTGACGTGGGGCAAATGGTTTGCGGCTCACTCTCATTAATCGGTGCAGAAATCGACGGTCACTATAACTCGGTCATGCGACGAACAATCCAACGGCTGAACCGACCACGTTTGTTGATCTCAATGTCTATCCTCTTTATTCTGACATTCGTTTTCCACCGCTGTCGCGTTGACAGCTATCGGGGAGCGACCGGAATCTACACCACCTTCGGCAGTGTTGGAAGATGGGCGGTTCTCAACAACGCCCCTTTTCAAAAATGCTTTGAAATATACTTCAACATCTATACCCATTTCAATATTTTAACGTTGCAAAACACGCTTTCAACATTCATCATGAAGAAGAGGGAAAACACTTGTCCTCAAATGTAACAGCAAATTAATGAATAAACGACTAATGCGCGGAGGGCGTGATAAAATCGGAACATTACTGTACATATAATATACATAATACATAATAAAAACAGCTTGTTTTTCTCACGTAAGGCCATTCACAAATCAGCATCAAACTGCGATTTCCGGCCGAAATAATCCACACTAAAAAAATATTACTAAATGTGAAAATTGTGAAATGTTTGAAATGTTATAACTTTTTTGTTTAGTAGTTTATCATCACCAAATTTTTATGGTAGATTGCTAATACAATGGACCGTTTTCCCTAAATAAATTACGTTGGTAAAAAGATAGGGTTTTGAGATATTTGAGTTTTTGTGACAAAAATAATATTTTTTAATGTTAAAAAAAGTTTTTTTTTCACAGTGTATATTTTCTTAGGAATCACCATTAAGTTATCTAACTTTGCTGAACAATAAAATCAGCATCAAACTGCGATTTCTGATCGAAATAATTTACACAGAAAAAAAAATTACCAAATGTGAAAATTGTGAAATGTTTGAAATGTTATAACTTTTTTATTTATGAGTTTACCATCACCAAATTTTTATAATAGATTGCTAATACAATGGACCGTTTTCCCTAAATAAATTACGTTGGTAAAAAGATAGGGTTTTGAGATATTTGAGTTTTTGTGACAAAAATGATATTTTTTAATGTTAAAAAAGATGTTTTTTCACAGTGTATATTTTCTTAGGAATCACCATTTAGTTATCTAACTTTGCTGAAAAATTCATAGCAATCGAACGAACCGTTTTGGCTGTGCAGATTTTTGAATATTTTTGAACCATTTTCACATACACCCTTTTGAAAAGTTAGTCGTGATTCAAAATAATAATTTGATATCGGAAAATGGCGATTTAGATGGAACTGAAAAACTGTGCAAAGTTTCAGTTCAATAGAAAATCATGAATTAAAAAATTTCCTTAATTTTGATGCTGTTGCTTGGAATCGCTCAGATATAACATGACAACTTTCAGTATGCAATCTACGAATTACTCCGTTACCACGCAACGCAACGCAACGTAACGCAATTTCCCGCATTTCACATATAATTCCTTAAGAAATCCTTGGAGAAGCTCTAGTAGAAGTAGAAATCCCAGGAATAACTCTTGTGGAAACACTCGGGAAGATCTCCTGGGGAACTCCCAAGAGGAATACCGGAAGAAATAGTTAAAAATTCTCAAGAAGAACCCTAAAAGAAACTCCGCAACAATTCCTGATAGATATTTTGATAATAAGTCCTGTGGAGTTCACGGGATAAATCCTGAAAGAAATTCCACGAATATTTATTTGGGAAAACCGTAGGAGGAACTCCGGGAAAATCCCAAGAAGTACTCTGGATGCAATTTATACAATCTGTGGAAGAAATGTTGGAAAGAAATTTGCAAGGATCTTCGTAAAAAATCTAGGAGAAATCAATCGGAATTCAGGAATACATGAGGAAGCTTCGGAAAAAGCCAGTAGAAATCCGGAAAAATCTTCGGAGGAATTCAAACAGGAATACCAAGAAAAAGGGCGAGAAAATACGGAAGTAGTCTTGCGAGAAATCTGGGAAGGCATGAAGTTCCAGAAAAAAACTCTGACGGAATTTCTGCAAAAATCCATGTAGAGGAATTCCTAGATGGATTAAAACTTCCAGATTCATCCGTGTCCATATGAAATGTTGCTGCATCTTTTCGGAATCGACAGCTTGACGGAAATATCTACTATATCTAGGAGCCTGCGCTATAGCTAGTAAATTCTGAGAAGTTCACTATGTTTCGTTTTTTATTTATCAGAGCAAAAATTCCCTGAGTAGTAGACACCATGCAAGACCTAATTTCCGTAGTATTTCCCGATGAATTTCCTTGTGAAGTTTCCTACAAAATTCCAGAACGCATTTTTGGGAAATAAATACTGTAGTTTTTAGCATAATTTCTGGTGAAGATCTCGAAGACCGAGTTCTAGAAATAATGACTTCTTCAATTCCGGTGCAAATTTTTAAGAGTAGAACAATTTAGGAAAAGATTTTCCAAGTATGTTCAGGCTGGAATTATAAAGTTTTTTTCTATCAAATTTTAGAAGAAATTACCTTATTTTTATCTAATTCCCGTCCAAATAAGCACCGACCAATAATGATCTCTCAAAGTCACATGGCCAATTTGGAATCAATTTTAAAATAAAAATTAGCTTCCACAGGTTTCAAACTACATGGGCACCCGCGACAAATGAAAATATCACTTGCCACATGTTTTTCAAACGCACTTCCGTAAGTAATCATCTCCCGCAACATTTCCGCAACGGGATCCACAGTCAACGAGCTATACGTTCTGAAGCTGCACAAGAGCTCAAAACAACTATTACACGCAGAAGAGTGCACTTCGTCAGCACAGAGATGGGTGTCGAAGTGATTTCCCATTTGATTTTGCTGGAAGTTCGGCACTGGTGCCGGGCATTGGCGCTGGACTAGGTACAGTAAACTCGTTCAAAATCAACTTTCGGCAGAAAATCTTCACAACAATCACTGTTAACAACAAGTTCACGCAATAACGTATCGTCGTATCTGATTCATATGGAAGAAGTGGACGAAAACGGTCGTTTCGTTGTGAATTCAGATAATACACAATTTTTCACACAATTTTTGCCGAGAATGGGGTCAAAATCCCTATCATGTAACAAATAGCCATCACAATGCAACGAAGAAATCTTTCGCTGTGGCAGAAAATTCATACATACATTTGCTTGCATCCACCCTAGGCGAAGATAACATGTTGTTTACATTTATCGACAGGAAAAAAATGATTTATTTGATTAATAGAGCAGCTTTTGCTGCATTCTGCAGCAGTGAGACCAATAGAGTTTTTGAGGGGTGTAAATTGAAGGTTGGTCCAGCAAGTGAATCTGGCAAAGTGAAAATTGAACGGTGATGATGAACAATTCGGCTAGCTGTCGTTTTGGTGCGGTTGCCTTCATCGTACGCAAAACGAGAAAAATGTTCAACTTGTAAATGGAGTGAAACTGAGATGAGGAATTTCGCGTACCTAATAATTTCATATCCAAGGCTCCAGGGGCTGGTTATTGATAGTCTACATCTTGATGCGTCCATCTGATGAGCCATTGGCAAAGGTAAGTTGGAATTTATGTAATTACTAGCTGTACCCGGCAAACTTTGTCTTGCCTACTGCGTTTTTTGACGTTTCAAATTTCTATCCAAGACCAAGTCTCCGGTCACAAAATGTATGGAAGATCGATTTTTGAAAACTTTCAATTCTTCCATGTTTTTTGCCTCATAAACCTTCCTTGGTTGAAAACTAACAGAACAAAACTAAGACGATCAAAATCGAACCTTCCGTTTGCAAGTTATGCGCGGTCCCACGTATGCCACTGCATTTTTATATATATAGATTATGACTATTTCCCGTCTGATATGAAAAGACACCCTTACCTAAATGATTCTTATAAATTTTTCGACACTTATGGATGCTCAAGGATTTCTTTTACGTTCTACCAACACTAAACCGCAAATTTCAATTTTCATGATAGTTTTATGCAGAATCCTATTCATTCTCCGTTCCTATTGTAGCACGGAATCGATAGCAACTTTCGCATGTTCACAGTTCGTATAAATAGGTAAGCAATAAGCAATTTCTCATCAAAAACCTGTTTGTCGATCCACGTTCGGTTTTATTTTCGATTGAACAAGATTCATATACAAAACAGATCTAGTTAAAAGTAACTATGCAATGTAGTTATAATTGGGATTCAGTTTCGTATAAAAAGACTAAAAATAACGTAAAGTTTAAATTAAATAACATATATCACACGCACTTTTAGAGTTTCATTTCATACATCGCTCGACATTCTTTCCTAACCACGCGCATTCATTTTCCTTTTGATTCAATAACAGAAAGCCCGAAAACCTCTTTTCTTTTCGTCAAAACTGTCCCACATGTTAGTGTACGAAAGCGACAACGCATAATCCATTTTTTTGCTATTTTAATACTGATTTCATTCGGAATTTTTTCTTCACTTTCAAACGTTACCCTATAGTTCGCTTTCGCCCCTTCTAGATAAAACCTAAACACTAGATAAAACAATCTGAGAAATCCTTCTTCTGGTTTGTCTTCGCCGCCGTACATTCTTCCATGGGCATGGGCAAAATAAAATATGCAGTTCTCTAGCCGTTTGCTTTAAGAGTATGCGATATAAAGTGCGAAAATATCACTGGTACACCGGTAGTTGTAGTATTTAGTTTAGAGTAATTCATAGGTTGCAGTATTTGAATGCAAACATCAACCAACGGATTGTGTTTCTGTCATATTGCTGTGTGTAAAACATGGCACTACTTTTCATCTATGGAAGCATCCTCATACCCTCGTGGTGAGTTGATGGGACAAACGGATATAACACTGGGAATAGAACTGGAATTTCTAAGACATTGAGTGGCGATGAGTGTTTGTGAAGTACTAATAAATCGTTTCTATTGTTCTTCTGCTTTATCTGTTAGTAACAGTAGTGCTTTTGAATAAGTATTTCAATAAGTTTTTCAGTATAACTCATCCGAATGGTGTGGTGTAACAAACAGCTTTGCTGAAAGTTGAAATATATTGTAAGAAGCGCACCCCACGGTTGACGGTGGACCAATTCATAACTAGGTTAAAGTTTCATAGTTGCACCAATACACTCTTTACTATTTTTCATAATACAGCCTAAGTAACAATGTATGCTGAACAGTGAGTTTATTAGCTGAACAGTTGCTGGATAATGGTGTCAGTGGCTGAACACAATGACTGCTGAATATTGGTCTGAAGTATGGCTTGTTCAACTATCTTAATCAGCAATACATAGATGGTTGAATATCCAGCTGAATAGAATATTCTTCATCTATGTAACCAGCTTTAAAGCATACACTAACATGCAGAAATAATCATCTGTTGTTAAGCCTTAAATCAAATATTTTTTTACAGCTGACCCAAACATGTTTTGGTGAAGTCCACATCGCTTGTTCAACCTTATTACAGGCTTAGTTCAACTTGTGTTCTTGACTATTCAGATATAACAAGTAATGCTCTTGTTTTCGAGGAAACGTTTACAATTGTGTGTGGTGTAGGTGCTAAGGTGAGTGACTATAAATCAGGAGGTCGGAGTTCAATTCCCAGTTTAAATTTCCCATAGATTGATTTAAGATTCCGGAAATGGAAGCAGCCAATGGTAAAAATAGGCTTACGAAAGTGTTTTTTCACAATTGATAAATTTAATTGATTACTAATTAAGCGCATATTAAGCTCTAAAACAGCCTTTCAAAGAATCTCAAATCATCTAAAGGTTGAATAAAATCACCAAAATTAGATGTTTAGGATCTGAATAAAGGATTGTACCTCTTGTACTCAGTTTTTGTTCAAATGAAGGCTGATTTAAAATAGTAGCAGAAACGTTTATACAGCATCAAATTGTTACCTGGGAAATATCATTTTCATTCGAAAATTCTAAAATTACATGAGAAAATATTACTGAGTTGAAATTGTGGTGAAACTTAACGGCAACAATCAACACATTATTGTATTGTATTTCATTCTCTTAATTTTGAAATAGACTAAAATAATCTATCAAAATGGTAGATAAAGTCTGTCAATTGGTGCTCTATAGTATGTACGATCCCAATATCTTAGTTTGAAAGTCATAGCAGAGTTAAAACCAAACTGAGTAGCCTGTACCCAGTATATCATCGGCCACGTCCATGCAAAAAAGAGAGTCAGATTTACAACCACTCCAGTGTTATATCCGTTTGCCTGTGGCGAGTATCTTAATCCTTCCTCGCATTCCCTTTAAGTCTCATTCGTAAATGTGTGGGTGTATTGTTGCCTGGTATGTGTCTGTATGTGTGTGTATGGTGTTGATCATGTTCGACATTTCCGGTTGTGCGTTCGCGCGCGTTCAATCACTCTTCAACACCGATTCTAGAGGATTTGGACCTCGGAACTTCGAGGTGGATGACGCGGACAGCGAAGGTTTCCACCCGCTTTCCGAGTGGCCAATTCCACCACCGCCACCACCTCCACCGGAAGATGATGCACTGGAAGCTATCAGAGAGGACGATTTGATTGCCGAACCCCCCTCGACATAGGGTGTTCGCTGTGTTTGCAAACAATTGAGCCATTCGGATAGTGTGATCTTCCGATCGTTGTTCACGTCACAGTAACGAGGCATCTTTTTACCACATTTTCGCAGTTGTCTTCAAAGAAGATGGGGGGAGAAGGTTACGAAAAACTTCATGTGGAAGATCCCTCAAATGCACTTACCTTGTTTCGGTGACAAGCTCTCGGAAAATCTTCCACTCTTTTCTCTCCCAAACTTTGTTCTTGTTCTTGTCCAGAAGTACAAAGCTGAGCGTTGCAATCTTCTCGTCTTCGGTTCCCCATTTGGTGGCATCCGCCCTAGAATCGGTTCTCAACGTTAGTTACGCATAATCCGTTTAGTCAATATTACAATTATGAATCACAGAGGTACTTACGCCGTAACCGAATTACTCGCAATCTGCTGCTTCAGAAAGTCCTTCAAGTCCTTCAGGAACTCCAACTTCCGGTCGTCCGGGCAGCCCTGCATCTGCCGTCCGCCAACGCCCGGATATACATCGCACTGGGGCCGTTTATCCTTCGTGGACGTCCCGGGAATGTTCTTGCCGGTATCCTCGTGGACGCACCAGCAATACCCCGTAGACAGGTAGCACTGGACCCGTTGGTACCGCCCGTCGGCGGTACATTCCGGAACGTACAGCGCGGTAGCTCCACTCTGCCAAAAATTAACACCGAGTAGTAATTAGTAAGCGAATTAGCGAAACGATAAAAGCTATGCGATTTGGATGTTTACCCTTTGCTCTTCCAGTGCGGCGGCACGATCACTCAGGCAGTCCGATTCGGCTTCGCTGTCTTTGAAGATCGGGTCTTGGTCGCCTTTCAGCTCTAGCGTTGTTTTACCCTGAAGCACTGAGCTCAAAACGGGGGAAGAGGGAAAGATTAGGTTTGGTGTGAATTAGAAAGTGGGGATAGAGGGGAGATCGATTCAATAGGATTCGTTAAGTCTTACGTAGATAAAACAAGGTCAATGTGCATTTGATAATAGAATTGAATTCTACCGTCTCCAATAACATAAAGGAAAAAATAAAGGCTATTTGTTAGCAATTGAGATTGCAGTGATCCACTACGATCTGCAGCTGGGTTTCAGCGGCCTAAACTTTAAGAAATTCAGATTCCCCCACTAAAAAGTCTTTTGAATCAAAATGAATTAGATTACAATGTGGACTTCAAAATGTTCAGTAGACGATCAGAAATATAGCGCTGGCATTTGAAAGTTTTTACCTCGTGCTTCCACGATGACAATTATCGCCAGGTAGGAGTTGGCGCTGAGCTTCAATAATTCAACTAGGTTGCTCGTCCTTTGCTTTAAACTCTTTCAGCCCAATGGCTCATTCGGCCTAATGACACGTTCGGCTTAACGTACTTAGGTCTAACGTATTCCGGCCTAACCTGCTTCGGCCTCATGATCTGGCACCCCTTGAAATGCCCATGAGATTCCCTAAAACGCCACTGAGACCCCAGGGAATTCCCATGAGACTCCCTGAAATGCCCTTGAAGCACCCCTGAGTGCATTTGGAACCTGTCTGAAATCCCCCTGAAACTCCTATGAAACCTCCAAGTACCCCTCTGAAACCCCTTGTAATTTCTCTGAGATCCCCTGAAACACCCCTGAAACTCTCTGAAGCCTGCTGCGTGCGTGCCAGTGCGTTTCCGCCGACACTTTTTGTCTAATGCCGACGCCGGAAAAGGAATCTGCGTCGATTTATTTTTTTACGCCGAACAAAGAATAATTCCGATTCCAGAAGGACTAAGTAATGTCTCTAGGAGATCATGGGTTTCTCCAGAAAATTCTTCAGGGATACCAACAGAAGTTTTTTCGGAGATTCTTCCAGGAGTTCCGTAAAAGAGTTCTCCTTAAATTCCAATCAGGGTTCCTTCAGATGTCTCTTCAGGAGACCTTCAAAGATATCTCCACTAGTTCCTTCAGAGATTCATCCATGAAAATTCAGAGATGCCTCTTGGATTTTCATCAGGGATTTCTTCAGAAGAATTCTCAGCAATTCCGACAGGAGCTCCTTTAAGGATTGCTCCAGAAATTTCTTCAGAGCTTCTTTCGGGAGGATTGAGGGAAGCCTCTAGAAGTCTAGGTCCTTCAGAGATTATTCTAGGAGTTTCTTCAAGAATTCTTTCTGAAGTTCAAGCATTTGAACAGTAGTTTCTTCAGAGGGATTAGTCTAGGAGTTCATTCAAAGATTACTCCAAGAGTTTTTTCAGGGATTCGTGCAAAAGGTCCTCCAAACAATTCCAATCAGTGCTTCCTCCAGAATTCCACTCAGGGATTTCTCCTGGTGTTTCTTTAGGAAAGTATCTAGGAATTCCTTTGGGGATCTCTCCAGGAGTTCATTCACATAGGGGCATTCAGGTATACTTCCAGAAGTTCCACCATTAGTCCCTACAGGAGTTTTTTCTGAGATCTCTCCTGTCATTTCTGCAAGGATCCCTCCTGCAATTCTTTCGAGGATTTCTCCTCGGAGTCCTTCAGAGATTAGCACAGTAGTTCCTTTAATAATTTCAGCAAGAGTTCCTTCCAGGACTCCTCCAGGATTTTTTTTTTCAGAAATATCTTCTGCTATTCCTTCTGAGATTCCTTCTGAAATTCCTTCGGGGATTCCTCTTGAAATACCTTCGGAATGCCTCATGGAGATTTTCCAAAGATTCTACCAGGAGTTCCTTCGGGAATTTCTCTACCCGGGTAGCGCATATGTTGTAAACGAGTTAATATAACTCCTGGATAGGAGTACCTTCAGGTATCCTAACAGAAGTTCCTCCCAGGATTGATTCAGGAGTTCATTCTAGGATTCCCGCAGTGCAGTAGCTCTTTCAGGAATCGCCCCAGTAGTTCCTTTAGGGATCTCACCAGTAGTTCTTCCAGGAGAATTCAGGTATGCTTTCAGGAGTTTTATCAGAGATTTCGTAAGAAGCTCCCTGGGGTACTCCGCCAGAGTACCTTCGAGGGTTCGTCTAAAAATTTAGTCAGGGATTCCTGCAGGGGTTTCTTCAAAGATCTCTCCAGGAGTTCCTATAGGGATCTCTCCAGGATGACCTTTATAGATTTTTCCAGGAGGAATCAAGGATGCCTCCAGGTGTTTCATGGATTCCTCCTGGAATTCCTTCTGGATTTCCTTCGGGAATTCCTCCTGAAATTCCTTCAGAAATTCCTCCTGGAATTCCTTCGGGAATTCCTTCTGGAATTCCTTCGGAAATTCCTCCTGGAATTCCTTCGGAAATTCCTTCTGGAATTCCTTCGGAAATTCCTTCTGGAATTCCTTCGGAAATTCCTTCTGGAATTCCTTCGGAAATTCCTTCTGGAATTCCTTCGGAAATTCCTTCGGAAATACCTTCTGGAATTCCTTCGGAAATTCCTTCTGGAATTCCTTCGGAAATTCCTTCTGGAATTCCTTCGGAAATTCCTTCTGGAATTCCTTCGGAAATTCCTTCTGGAATTCCTTCGGAAATTCCTTCTGGAATTCCTTCGGAAATTCCTTCTGGAATTCCTTCGGAAATTCCTTCTGGAATTCCTTCGGAAATTCCTTCTGGAATTCCTTCGGAAATTCCTTCTGGAATTCCTTCGGAAATTCCTTCTGGAATTCCTTCGGAAATTCCTTCTGGAATTCCTTCGGAAATTCCTTCTGGAATTCCTTCGGAAATTCCTTCTGGAATTCCTTCGGAAATTCCTTCTGGAATTCCTTCGGAAATTCCTTCTGGAATTCCTTCGGAAATTCCTTCTGGAATTCCTTCGGAAATTCCTTCTGGAATTCCTTCGGAAATTCCTTCTGGAATTCCTTCGGAAATTCCTTCTGGAATTCCTTCGGAATTCCTTCTGGAATTCCTTCGGAATTCCTTCTGGAATTCCTTCGGAAATTCCTTCTGGAATTCCTTCGGAAATTCCTTCTGGAATTCCTTCGGAAATTCCTTCTGGAATTCCTTCGGAAATTCCTTCTGGAATTCCTTCGGAAATTCCTTCTGGAATTCCTTCGGAAATTCCTTCTGGAATTCCTTCGGAAATTCCTTCTGGAATTCCTTCGGAAATTCCTTCTGGAATTCCTTCGGAAATTCCTTCTGGAATTCCTTCGGAAATTCCTTCTGGAATTCCTTTGGAAATTCCTTCTGGAATTCCTTCGGAAATTCCTTCTGGGATTCCTTCGGAAATTCCTTCTGGAATTCCTTCGGAAATTCCTTCTGGAATTTCTTTGGAAATTCCTTCTGGAATTCCTTTGGAAACTCCTTCTGGAATTCCTTTGGAAATTCCTTCTGGAATTCGTTCGGAAATTCCTTCTGGAATTCCTTCGGGAATTCCTTCTGGAATTCCTTCGGAAATTCCTTCTGGAATTCCTTCGGAAATTCCTTCTGGAATTCCTTCGGAAATTCGTTCTGGAATTCCTTCGGAAATTCCTTCTAAAATTCCTTCGGAAATTCCTTCTGGAATTCCTTCGGAAATTCCTTCAGAAATTCCTTCTGGGATTCCTTCGGAAATTCCTTCTGGAATTCCTTCGGAAATTTCTTATGGATTTCCTTCGGAAATTCCTTCTGGAAATCCTACGGAAATTCCAGAAAGAATTTCTCCGGAAATTCCTTTTGGGATTTCTTCGGAAATTCCTTCTGGAATTTCTTCGGAAATTCATTCTGGAATTTCTTCGGAAATTCCTTCTGGAATTTCTTCGGAAATTCCTTCTGGAATTCCTTCTGGAATTCCTTCGGGAATTGCTTCTGGAATTCCTTCGGGATTTTTTTCTGGAATTCCTTCGGGAATTTTTTCTAGAATTCCTTCGGGATTTCCTTTGAGAATTCCTGCGGGAATTCGTCCTGGACTTCCTTCTGGAATTCCTTCTGGAATTCCTTCTGGAATTCCTTCGGAAATTCCTCCTGGAATTCCTTCGGGAATTCCTCCTGGAATTCCTTCGGGAATTCCTCCTGGAATTCCTTCAGGAATTCCTCCTGGAATTCCTTCAAGAATTCCTCCTAGAATTCCTTCGGGAATTCCTCCTGGAATCCCTTCGGGAATTCCTCCTGGAATCCCTTCGGGAATTCCTCCTGGAATCCCTTCGGGAATTCCTCCTGGAATCCCTTCGGGAATTCCTCCTGGAATCCCTTCGGGAATTCCTCCTGGAATCCCTTCGGGAATTCCTCCTGGAATCCCTTCGGGAATTCCTCCTGGAATCCCTTCGGGAATTCCTCCTGGAATCCCTTCGGGAATTCCTCCTGGAATCCCTTCGGGAATTCCTCCTGGAATCCCTTCGGGAATTCCTCCTGGAATCCCTTCGGGAATTCCTCCTGGAATCCCTTCGGGAATTCCTCCTGGAATCCCTTCGGGAATTCCTCCTGGAATCCCTTCGGGAATTCCTCCTGGAATCCCTTCGGGAATTCCTCCTGGAATCCCTTCGGGAATTCCTCCTGGAATCCCTTCGGGAATTCCTCCTGGAATCCCTTCGGGAATTCCTCCTGGAATCCCTTCGGGAATTCCTCCTGGAATCCCTTCGGGAATTCCTCCTGGAATCCCTTCGGGAATTCCTCCTGGAATCCCTTCGGGAATTCCTCCTGGAATCCCTTCGGGAATTCCTTCTGGAATCCCTTCGGGAATTCCTCCTGGAATCCCTTCGGGAATTCCTCCTGGAATCCCTTCGGGAATTCCTCCTGGAATCCCTTCGGGAATTCCTCCTGGAATTCCTTTGGGAATTCCTCCTGGAGTTCCTTCGGGAATTACGCCTGGAATTCCTTCGGCAATTACGCCTGGAATTCCTTCGGGAATTACGCCTGGAATTCCTTCGGGAATTACGCCTGGAATTCCTTCGGGAACTACGCCTGTAATTCCTTCGGGAATTCGTCCTGGAATTCCCTCGGGAATTCCTCCTGGAATTCCTTCGGAAATTCCTCCTCAAATTCCTTCGGGATTTCCTCCTGGAATTCTTTCGGGAATTCTTCCTGGAATTCCTTCGGGAATTCCTCCTGGAATTCCTGCGGGTATTTCTTCCGGAATTCCTTCGGGAATTTCTGCTGGAATTCCTTCGGGAATTTCTTCTGCAATTCCTTCGGGAGGTGGGTCGATCAAACTCTAGCCGTGGTGGTAACAAAATCTGCAAACAAGCGTTATACTGAATCCCGACAGGATTTGCACCACAGGCAGGCCCAGAGGTTCATTGCAGCGCAACCTCAACAAAGAAATAAAGGGAGTCAACAAAAATTTGACCAAAAGTCAATGCAAAGGGGGCCATTGCCCAGGATGAATATCTTACACTTCGATACTCTGCACTGTGCATGTACTCGCAGACAAACGGACGTAACACCTAGTAAAATTTTCGTGAAAATTCATCGTCCATGGACATGTTGCACGATAACTGCGTTGTGCAACAACGTTAACAGAAGGCGCTAGTGTGAGACGTCAAAGGTAAAAAAAGGCGTCGCGCACGCCTCTGGTTGTCAAAGCTACATCGATACATATTTAAAATGAACGTTAAAAGCGTGGTCGATGGATTGATTGATTGATTTGTCTTTATTAGAGAGACTTTCAGCCCTTGGCTGGTTCGTCTCTCCGCGGTCGATGGAAATTTTGCCGGTGATACGTCTGTTTGTCGGTGAAGAAACTCAAATACTTCAATCCCAATTCTATATTCAAATGCACACCGACCAAAAAGTTGAATGGTTCTCATTCAAGCCATTCGGCTCATTTGCTGGGAAATTTCTGTGGAAACATCAATAAATGACGTAGCATTCTAGAGGGAGAAGTTTCCGATTTTGTAACGATTCATATTTCAAGTACTGAAGAATACGTTACGTTGGAGAGTATAAACTGTGGAATTTTGAATCGGCCAAAAATGTTACGCCATTTATGGATGCTTCCTATTAAAAAGTACTACTTATTCAAAAGATATACAGACAACATATCGAATGACAGATGTTAAGGATGATTGTACAGATAGGGAGAGGTTATAATTTTACCAAAAACCGAAAAAAATGTTGCAATTTGCGATAGTTGTTTTTGAAAATGAAGACAATTCGGCCAAAAGTGTGTTTCGTTGTGTGTGTGTTTTATATGCCTCCGCTGACATTTATAACCGGAGGAGATTTCTTAGCATCCGTCATTATTTTGGGGGGAGGAGAGGAAAATCCAGTGCACTAGGTGAAGTATTAAATATAGTTTTATCTAAACGTTAAGAGTTGTACTACAATTTTTACCTCTATAGAAAGTAATCGGATCTACTGGGAACAAGACACTTACACAAAATCACAAAGAGGAGATCACTTGTGTGCAAGTTTGAGTGTGAGTGTGTAGCGGGTGGGATTTTGGGAACAGGACCAGGGTTGCCAGATTTACAAATTTGTCTGTATAGAAATCAATTCCTATAAAATGATTGTTTCGGTTTGCCAGAATCTAGATAAAAAAGCGAAAAACAGACATGTATGTCTGACAATCCTCAGGGAAGGTTCACCGGAGGGGTGGTCACGGGACGGGTATATCAAGAGAAACAAAAAAACAAGGTCTCGAATTAGATACATACACAAATTGGGCTGCAGCCGCTTGCCGGCAAAGCTAAAGTGCAGTCCGTTCAGTAGCGTGTTATCACTATCGGGCATTTCGTCCGAATCGTCGTCATTTTCTGAGTAATCATCTTCATCGTCAAAATCAGTGTAATCATGGGAGCCATTCTGCTGTGACTCATCGTACCGGAGGAAGCTAGTGCTAGAGCTAGAGCTAGAGGAAGAATGGGAGGAGCCACCGACACCGATTAATGTACCACCACCGTTGCCGCCGCCGCCGCCGCCTCCGACACCACCCATGTGATGGTGCTGGTATTGGTGTTGCTGTTGGTTGTGATGCTGCTGTTGTTGGTGTTGCTGCTGCTGTTGATGGTGGTGGTGGTTTTGATGCGGCGATGCAGCGGCATATGATGGTGATGATTGTGATGAAGAGTGGTGGTTGTGATAGGGGTGATCCATCTCGGCTAAATGGTCACTCAATTCAGAGAGTGGAATTGTTTTTTGGTTGTGGTTGTTGGTGGTGGAGGTGTAGATTTATTGTATTTGAAGGGTTATTGCACGTTTACCAAATTGGAAGTTGGACAGTAGAGAAGAGGTAAGGAAGAAAATGAAGTCACAATTAATTACAAAATATTTAATCACATTTTGTATTCAAAACTAAGCCTAATGAAATGGAGGATGTATTAGTCACCAAAGTTATTCGAATTAGAGTTTTGACGGGATGAAAGTTTGACATCTGCTGCGATAACACGAATATTCAAAGATGCTTTAACATCACGTAATACTCCCAAAGTAAAAGTTTTGCAACATTTTGACAGATTCAAGAAATAATATGAATAGTAGTTGATGTACCTAAATTTCAAAGCAGTTTATCAAAGATTTAGGAACTAAGTTTCCATATGCAGGTTCGTCAAGATTTGTGGAATTATCTCGAAAACTTACCCAAAATTTAAAAAAATACATATACAGTACATATACAACAGCTGTCAGAACTTTCTACCATTACTGTAGGGATATGTTTATGGGAAATTTCAAAATGGTGCATGAATTAGTATGAGGTGATGGGTGGTGCTATCAAATGACGAAAAAACTAAGAACATTCAATAATAAACGACCAACGTGTACTTACGTGTTAGGTTATCCTTGGAGAAGCAGTTGGCCCATTCCAGCCGAGATAATCGCTCGTCCTGATCGGCATCACAACTCTTGCCGAATGACCTACCGCAGCGTTTCGGTTTCACGACCTATCGTATTCAAAAAACATTCATGATCGATTGTTCAAGGGAAAACTATGTTTGCGATCCAAAAGCTAGTAGAAAAACATTCATATTTTTATCAAATTTCTAAAAGTTTTTATATTTTTTTTTTTATGAACAGCTTCAGCTTTTCTACGAAACATGCACCTTGTCCCCAGTAATCCGCTCACCTTCTTGATCAGCCGTTTCAGCTCTCGGTACTCGGTTTTGTCCAGGACGCCATTCCGGTTGCCATCGATCGAGGCAAACTTCCAGTCCAGCACGGTTTTCTCGCTGACCGTCGTCGCCGTTAATCCTCCCTTCACGTTCTGCGCTGGCTGCACCCGGCTGTGCTCGTTTTCGAACAGCTTCAGCAGATTCCGGTTGAACACGGCCCGGTCCATGCGGGAGCAGCCTAATTTGTCGTGGAACGTATGGAAGAAGGTAAAAGGATCAGTGTTGAAAGCTGCGATGTGAGAACAAAAAGTAAAAGTTTTTGGAAGACTCTTAATCCTCATGTGACATGATTTCACAGGGCTGATTGTGGTCAGACAATAACATAATCGTAAAAAAAAACAATGAAACAGACGAAACGTTACGTAGAGAAGTCATACCAGAAAAAAAGGAAATAAAAAATAAATAAATAGGTGCCAGAAAATACAAAAAAAAAGTTTTTTTTCTATTTATTCCCGAGTAGGTGGAAAAATCTAACAAATAACAAATTCAGTTATAATAACCGAAGAGCATAAACTGATAATGGTTTGATTGAGATAAGAGGTAAAAGATCAGAATGAATATCAAAATTCAGTATGGAGAAGTGCTCAATAATATCTCATTTAGATATTACAAGATCAAAACAATGTCATACAAGAATTTGTCCATTTTCCTTGAATAAAAAACTGCCAACATCCAGCATCGAACCTTCGACCTTGAGTGGAATCGCAGGCGGCAATGCTTACCACTCAACTGTGGCTCACTGTTGCGAATATGAGGGGAATAAGAGCATAAGGGTCTTCGTTTCCACAGCTCAGAAAGAGGCTAATGGCGTTTCACTAACATTGAGCCACCTCTTTGGGTGTATGTGTTCCATTTCGTTCAAAAGAACTAAAATTGTTGTTATGTACAAATTTTCAGAAATTTCGACAAGAACAAAAGTTGATAGTTGGTTTCTCTTGGCGTTAGTACAAGGATTTTGTTTTAAATCAGTTAACCTAGTTTACAGCTCTTTTGTCCACTAGGGCACTGCGTGAGCGACTCCAATTGGAAGCTGTACTTACACTTTGTACAGCGCCTAAATGTATTCTATTCTAATTCTAATACACCCAACTGGTTGTCGTTGCGCTGCTTTCACTTTCTACCCTATCATGGTAGAATGATGAGCACGAAGATGTTCATTTGTGGCTGATGGTGGTTCCTTTTTCCAGTCCGATTGGGGGTCCATTATGAGTTGCCGTTCGCCGATGTCCAAGTATCCGGGTCCGTTTGAGCCGAGGGGCTCAGAAGAGGGTCAGTGTCAGCTGCTCTAGGGGGAAAGAGCAACTGACGAAAGTTCCGGGGCTGGGGTCGAATCCATGACGATCTGCTTATGAAGCAAACGTGTGACCAATTGCGCCACGGGCCCCGGCCAAATCAAGGGTTCCTCTAGGATCCAGGAATTTCTTCAGGGATTCCTCTAAGATTTTTGTCATGGATTTCTCGAGACATTTCTTCAAAGATTCCTTCAAGAATTCCTTGAGATTCCTTGAGAGATTTTGAAGGAATTCCTTCAGAAATTCCTTCTGCAGTTCTTTGAGTTCCTTGAGCATTTTTTCTGTAATTGTTTGAGGAATGCTTCCAGATGCTCCTTCGTGAATTTCTGCAGGAGCTTCTTCAGGGATTTCTGATGGAGTTCCTCCAAGAATTCCATGAGGGATTTTCCAAGGAATAATTCCAGAAATTCCTTCTGGAGTTCTTTGAAATATTTCGCTTGGAGTTCTGGGACGATTTGTTTCTGTAATTTTTTGAGGGACTCCTTCATAAATTTCTCCATGAGTTTTTTCAAGGATTCATCAGGAAGTGCTCCAGAGATTTATCCAGGATATTTTTCTGGAATTCTTTTAGGAATTTCTTCTTGGAATCCTCCATAGATTTTTTCTGGATTTTTTTGAGAGATTTGTTGCTGTAGAAATTTAAACTATAATTGTCGGAGAGATTTGTCCTAGAACTCTTGCAATTCATTTAAGGATTTTTCCTTTGATTCATTTAGTGATTTTTCCAAAAACTTTTACAGGGATGTCTTCAGAAACTTATTACATTTTTTTCAGAAACTGCTTCTCGGAAATTTTGAAATTCTTTCAGGAACTCCTACAGGAACACTTCAAGACCAACAATTGAAAAGGCCACATCAACATTGCGTAAACAAACACGTTTCTGTCGACTTAGGGCCTTCTGGGAGCCACCCACGCATCTCATCACCATTAACAGAAAGCTTGATGTTTGCGCTTCCTGTTAGTGGTGGTGAGGTGTGTGGGTAGAGTTCAAAAGGCCTCAAGTCGATAGAAACATGTTTGTTTACAAAATGTGGTTGAGGCCTGTTCAATTGTTGGTCTTGACTTCAGATATTCCAAAAATTTGTTGAGCGATTCCTGCAGGAATACCCTAAAGGATTCCTATTGGAATTCTTTGAGGGATTTCTCCTGTAATTCCTTGAGAGATTTCTCCAGGAATTCCTTGAGGGAAAACTTCAGGAGTTTTTTATTGATTCATTCAGGAAGCTCTTCGTGGATTTTTCCAGAATTTTTTCAGCGATTTCTCCAGGAATTTCTCTTTGAATCTTTCAGAAGTTTTTTCACGTATCCGTCTAGAAAATCTTTCAGTAATTTCTCTTGGAGTTCATCCAAGGTTTCTTCTAGATGTTTTGAAGGATTTCTCCATGAAAACCTTCAGGGATTGGTGTTGTTTGAGGAATTTCTTCTGGAATTGCTGGAGAGTTTTTTCTAGGAACACCTTCAGAGATTGCTCCAGAAACACCTTCTGGGAATCCTATAGGAACTCTTTCAGGGATTCCTCCAGGAATTTTTCCTTGAAATTCATAAGCAATTTCCTCAGGAATTCTTTCGTGGGTTTCTTCAGGGATTCCTTTGAAAAATCCGTAAGAGGGTTCTCCTAGAGTTCATATAAGTATTTCCCGGGTAGAAGAAAATAACTAACGAAGATCAAATATTGCCATTAAAAATGAATACCGTCTACCCCCGTTGGTTTGAATGACACCTCATGCAAATCAACGGGGTTTATTTTTTAATTTGAACTTTTAGTAGCCCTGTGAGCATCGAAAAACACACTGATGGTAACTCTTTTTGCTGTTTTGTTTTGATTCTGCGATCCGTTTCACCCCGTTCCGTGAGCAGAATGACGTTTGAACCATTTTTAGTTTGAACGATGTGCAGATTAGAGGGGGTCAAATTGAAAAGTGTTCAGATTAGATGAGGTCAAACCAACGGGGGTAGATGGTAGCTGAATGGCAAAATTTGTTATTGGTTTGTTAGGAATAAGAGCTAAAAGAAAAAAAATAACTGACTTTGTACCGGAAAATAACTCAATAATAACTAATTGTGTCCTTATAAGAACAAACCAAGGTCAAAATATTTCAAAATGGAGAATAACTGAATAGGTTATTATCGAGTTATTGAGAACAAAGTAAGAACAAAATAAGTTATCTCAAATAAGATCTTCATAATTGTAAATTTTGTTCTAATGATTGGAAAAAACTGTATTGTAAGCTCTGAAATGTTTTGTCCTCGGTTTGATCATATAACAACAAAATAAGTTATTATTTACTTTTTTCTGGAACAAAGTGAGTTATTATTTTTTGTTCTTTTAGCTCTTGTTCCTAACAAACCAATAACAAAATTTGGTCTTTATCAATATTATATTTAAAATAAAATAAATACTAAATAACTCATCAATAACAAAACAAGTTATGATTGCAAAATATGGAATTAGGATGTTATTTTACTTAGGATGCTCAGAATAACTTATTTTGCTATGATTGCATATTTTGTTATTATTCAGTCATGTATTGTTATTCAATAATAACTCAGAAATAACAAATTTTGCAATAATAATATTTTTTGTTCTTAGCGAGTTATTTGGTGTTATTCATAAATAACATAAGAATGATAAAATGAGATATGATGGCAAAATTTGTTATTTTTCTGTCCTTGGTTTATTCTTCGCCTCTACCCGGGTTATCTGGATGTTTCTTCACTTCCTACGGGAATACATTTCTACAGAAATGATAGATATGATAGAATTCGCTAGGTAGCGAACAAGTGTGAAAATTTTATAGAAGGTGAAATTAGGCAAGTAGGCCATGTATTGAACGAATACATCGAATGCGTGAAACTTCTGCCGTGCGACCTGTGCTTTTAAACAGATCGGCTTGGTTGGTAGTTCATACCACCTTACCAAGACTGGCAAAAGTTTCAGGCACCCGACTGCCTAATGTATTGTTCTGTTTTCATCACAAATTTTCACACTTGTTCGCTACCTAGCGAATTCTATCATATCTATCATTTCATTATCCACTTTGATCTCTACTCCCTTATACTTATGAGTAGAAAGAGACCGATATAGCCACAAAATCATCAAGTTATTAATAGAATACGGTCGATAAATCAGCATATGATATGAAAAGTTTGGCTCAAAAAGAAAAGTGTTCTATCCTATAAGATCGAAAAAGCTAATAGGAAGAACACGCCGCGATATAGACATACCTCTATGAACGGAGTGCGAATTCCGAAAAAGCTACCGATCGATAGAATTTGTGATGAAAACAGAACAATACATTAGGCAGTCGGGTGCCTAATCTCAGACCCCTCCCCTTCATACAAAATTTTCGAAATTTGTATGAAGCGTAGACTTTGACCAAATGGTGTGCGGAGAAGAACAGCGCCTTCTCCCGTCATGTGCAACGACCGTTATTAGAACTTGCTGACAGATAAAACAATGGTGGCTGTCACGAGAACAGAGCACCTCTTCTTCTTCTTCTTCTTCTTCTTCTTTCTGGGTCTCAGGCTAGAGCCTGACGGATACAGGGCCAGTTACTAAGACTATATGCCCAGAGAGCATCTCAAACTGTCCAATGCAGCGTACAACATTTTGCCCGCAATTCGGTTCAACAGACTGAAGCTGATTGAGGAGTCCTTCAACGATGGGTCAGATGTTCATCCTGCGATAGATTGTCGAAAAATTTCGGGAGTACAACTGGCAGATCCATCAACAACTTATTGATTTCAATGCGGCGTACGATTTAATGAAGAGAAACGAGGTATGGCAGATTATGGAAAATAAATAAACTTATTCGAGCGAAGCGACGCTTGACAGATCGAAATCACGTGTACAGGTTGCGGAGAAAAATACATGCAGTGGTTTCTTCAGAAAATTTTCAGGATATTCCTTCAGATATTCGTTCAGGTTCACACTTCAGAAGGTTCACCAGAGATTTATAGGAATTCCATTAGAAATGTTCACATGAATGTGTCCCCAAGCAGAGGAGAATATCAAAATGATAACAAGGGAACGTCCATAAATTACGTCACGCTTTGAGGGGGGAGGGTGGGTTCAGCAAAGTGTGACGACTCATACAAAAATTTCAGAGGTCCCGTACAAAAAGTGTGACATAGAGGGGAGGGGGGGGTTGAAAATGGTCGAATTTTGCGTGACGTAATTTATGGACGTTCCCCAATGGAATTACAAAATCTGTGTTTATATCTTGGTTTGTTATTATTAACTTATTGAGGCATAACCTTTCCATAACATGTTTTGTTGGACAAACTTATTTTGTTATGATCGTGCTATTAATATATTTTCTTCAAATAACATTTCAATAACATGTTTTGTTGTAGAACAAGATCAGTTATTATTGAATTATTGGGACTTTTGCAAATGTTTGATCATCTATAATACATCAATAACAAGTTTTGCAACCACAACTACACCATTGAGATTGACGTTGTTCACAGCATTTCGCAAGGAACTGTTGAGAAAATCATGTTTTCTTGTCAGTTCCTCTTCCTATTCTTTCTGACATTACATTCTAACTGTGTCAGTAGGGAGCATTCATTGAGTACGTCACGCTAAAATTGGGGATTTTCGTCCCCCCTCCCCCTTCGTACGGGGTTTTCCTATATTTAACACTTTGCTTGTCACATTTTCACAAACTCCCTGTTATTGAAATATTTTACAAATCCACTATTATTAAGTTGTTATTGAAACAAACTAAACGTGTTATTCAACTGGTCTTCCAGGAACATTTTTTTGTTATGATTTTTGTTATTTTGCCGCTTATCGCAGATAAGTTTATAACATGATATGTTATGTTAATAACTCAAAAATAACTCTTTCCGTTCCTCAATTATTTTGCCAAAATAACGTATTTTGTTATGCTGTAGATATTCTCTACTGCTGGGGTCCAGAAATTTCTACAGGAATTTCTCCAGAGTACCTTGTATTATTACTTCAGTAATTCATGTAGCGATTTCTCCAGAGATTCCAGCAGGATATACAGAGATTCCTTCAGAGTTCCCTCTAGATATTCCTCCAATCTTTTCCGGCATTTTCTATACGAATAACTTTAATAATTTCCCTACGGATTCCTTAAGATATTAATTCACAAATATTTCCTAGGAACTCCAACGGAAATTTCTTTAGACATATCTCAAGAGTTTTTTCTCAGAATCTTTTAAGGCGCTTATCTATGCATTTCTCCAGATATTCAGGATTCTATTCAGAAATTTGCCCATAGATTTCTCTAAGAATATTTTTAGAAAACCCTTCAAGAATTTCTCCAGGAATTTTCCTATAAATTCCTTATTATTTTATTCTTCTAGGAATTCCACCAATAGTATCTCGAGAAGCTCCTCCAGGTATTTGTCCAGGAAGTTCTTAAGCAATTTTCCTGGGACTTCTTCGGATATTGCTCCAGAGATTCATTCAAAAGTTCTTCCTAAGATTTCTACAGAGATTGTATTGAAGATTTCTTTGAAAAATCCTTTAGGGCTTCTCCCAGAAATTCCAGCTGGGACTGCTTCTGAAATTGCTTTGTAAAAATATTTTCAGATTTTTAGGGATTGCTTCAAGAACATCAGTAAGGGGCTTCTTCAAAAGTACTTTCGTGGAGTTTTCATACAGGGATTACTTCGGAAACTATTCCCGAGGATTCTCCAAGAATTCTTTAATAAACTACTCCAAAGATTTTTGCAGACATTCCTACAAGGATTTTATTATAGAAATTGCTCTTGCGGTTCCATCAGAAATATCTTCTATCATGCTCGTGCACAAAAAAAGAAGGAAAGGGAGAGTTTTCCGAATTTTTAACAAAAGGCTGAGGGGCGCTTATATATATAAAAATAGGGTAAAGAAAACAGTTTAACCCCCAAAAACCCCTCCCTTGGACACGGGTTTGTCTTGTGGGATGTCTTTGAAGATCCCTGCAGAATTTGTTCAGATATTTCTTCAGGGGGTTTTCAGAAGTTTTTTTTCCAGAACATGCACAAAAATTATTGAAGATTTCCTAAAGAAATCTCTGAAGAAAATTCAAAGCAATTCTTGGAGGATTGTCTCAAGAAATCCTCTAAAAATCTCCTGGAGACACTGTTCGCGCGTTGCACTTACGGTTTTCGGACACTTTTAAAGATTCGTGACAGACCTGGAAAATACAACACTTCAATTATTACGCGAACAGAACTAAACGAAAGAACAACAAGATGTTGTCTTCGCGGCGTTGCCGATTGACCGACGATCGAGAGGCGATCGATAAAAAGCCTACCTAAATACTACTTAAATTTCGATCGTTGCCTAGCCACAACGTATGGCAAAGAGAGATGACCAATAGTTCGGCGACTGTGGAACATATTTGGTAACTCAATTTATCCCTTGCTTGATCAGACACCTTTGAAAACTTTCAGGAGAAATTCTTGTTTCTTGGATAAGTTTCTAGGCAAAAATTTCTGAAGCAATGTCTGACGTTCTTCTTGCAACTCCTGGATAAATGCCTAGGATAATACCTAGAAGAATATCGGAAGAAACACCTTAAGATACCTCTTTAAGTCTCAAAATAAATCATCACAGATCAATGGAGGAACTCTGCAAGTAGTTCATAGTAAAAAATGCTTGAGAAACTTCCGAACGGATTCCTGAAAGAATGCGCAGAGGAATTTCTGAAGCAATCTCTCAAAAAGTGGCTGCAGAAATTCGAGGCGAAGGTAGTGGATGAACTCTTGAAGAAATTCTTCAATAAGTTTCTGAGGCATCCCTGGAGGATTTTCTGAAAGAATCCTTGGAAGAACTCCTAGAGATACCTCTAAAGGAATTCGTAGACTTTTTTGTATACTATTTCTGAAGGGATTTTTACATAAAAATCCATTAACTATTACCTGGAGCAATTTTCGAAGTAAATCCTGAAGAAATAAAAATAAATCTTAGAGGAATTCTTCAAGAACCACTGAAGAAATAGAAACAAAATTTTTAAGAAATGCTTGGAAGAACGAGAGAACGTTCTAAGTACAGGTATTCAATGCGAAATCTCTTGAAAAATTCCTTGAGAACAAAGTGATTTCTGCAAAAATTGGACAGATAATGTTTGGAAAAAATGTGAGAAGATAATCCCTGAAAGAATCCAAAGCAATGCCTAAATAAACTATTGGAGAAATCACTTCAGGAACTTCAGGAAAGGCCTCTTGAGAATTTTCGAAAGAAATTCCCATTAAATTCTAGAGAAAATCTCTTCATAAATGAAATTGAACCGGAAGGAACAACTGAGAAAATTAAAACAATAATTACTGAAAACAAATTCTAGAAAAATTTTAAATTTCTTAAGGGAAGTCCTTTGAGGAAGGGATTGGTAAAAGAATCTCCGAATGTTAGTGAAAAAAATCTCCTGGAATTGTATCTTTTAAAGAAGCATTTGAAGGAATTCCTGGAAAATATTCTAGAAGAATTTCTTAAAAAATTTCTGAACGAATTTTCAGGGGAATTCCAAAGGAAAAATCCAGCAAAAGTTTTGACAGTATTTCTGGAGGAATTGCTTCAGAAATGTTTGAAGAAATACATGAAGGACTATAAGCATCAACTTAAGTAACAATCCTTGAAGGACTATATTATGGAATCCCTTAAGAAATCTCAGGAGGAAATTCGAAAGGAATTCTTGCGAAAACCCGTGGATCTGTTTGATTTTTTTGTTTATGTGTATTTTCACTTAATCTAATTTTACACTCTAAGTTAGATCTTTTGATAAATTTCTTGAGAAACTCCTAAGGAAGTGCCAAAGAAAATTCCTGGAGGAGTTCGTGAAAGAAACTCTGAAGGGATCCCTGAAGAATTTTTAAAAGAATTTGCATGGACAGGAACGCATTTTGAAGGGATACTTAGAGGAATCTTCCGAGGAATTCTTGTAAAAACTATAGATAGTAGAGTGAACATAGATCCACGAATATGAAACTATTGTATCCAAACGAACTGTCAAAATCTGTATCCAAACGAGCATGACGTCACGATGTCAACAACATGAATGGAACGCATGACGTCATCACACTCTTGAAAATTCCTACTTGCACGCTTGAAACATTTCACTCAGCGGTATCCGCGGATCTAAGTTTACTGTACTATCTATAGTAAAAACAGGTAAAACCATTCTTATAAATCCTGCGAGAATCTTCTTTCTGTAAACATCCCACTGATGAAAACTTCTTCCCGTGACAACTGTGGAGAAGTAGAGGTATACTCGGGTTCAGATGTTACAACGGATGTTACATTTCTTTGTGCAATCAATGCTCTAGTCAATAACGGCGTAGCAACTATCTATTGCTATATAGATAGCAACAATCTCCAGCACGCAAACCGTTTTCAAACTGAATCGCCACCAGCCCTGAACGATCACCGACGATATCCGGACCTCATTTTTTTTTTTTTTTTTTTGAGCCAGCCAGATAACAGAACTCGATAAGCAAGTGTTAAAAAGAGCGATCCCGAAAGTAATCATCACACCACTTAAAAGCAAAAATTACGACGATCGTAAAATTCCGTTCGTGCTTCGAGCGCGTGCTAAAACATGCTAAGCTATCATAAATTATCGGATTGATAAATATTTTGAACGACCGGAATGGGCCGTTATCAATGCCGCCGCACACCGCACCGCCGCACACCGGATCGACACGGGAAGCAAATGGAACGAACGAACGGTCGTAGCCAGGGAGGGGCGCAGGAAGATGCGACCGACTATACTATATCTATACTGATGATACTTACTGCGTTTGTTTCTAACCGGATTCCGCGGTGAGGATCGCCGCTGGTTGGATTTGCCCTTTTTGACGCAAACCGGTTTCCCGTGCTGGACGGTGGTGTTCGGCAGTGGTTTGCCTTGGCCGTTGACGCACCAGCAGCCGACACTCTCCAGGCACTGCACCGGGGCGTAGGTTCCGTCCTCCCGGCAGCGGGGTACAAATTTTACTCCGTATGGGGAGCTGGACCGGTGCTGGAGGGCGTACGTGCGGGATGCGTGGCACACGTCTGGAAAGAATTCCAAAGGAAAGGAAAAGTTTCTGTGAAACTGTGCAAAATCTAATGCTCAAGTAAAAGATTTACTTGATGAACTCGCTTCTGATTGTGAAAGGTGAATCAGAGAAACGCAATGACTGAGTGAATGTTTCCCATGCCTGCATGCGTCTACCTACATGATTTTGATGATGCTGTATTAGAACCATTGATCACTCGCCCGGTATTAAGCTTACCTTTACATGTCCCCCGATGTTTCAAGCTGACCTGATGGCCGCTGCACTGCGCCCTTATCAGGTGGCACCGCGTCGGATAGGTCTGATTGTCTGTGCCGCACACCGGTCGCCCTTTGCTCTCGTCGCACTCGCCTCCCTTGGCCGTACATTCCGAGATCTGCAAGCAAGGTTAGAGAAAAAAAACAGACAAATTAAATTAAAGTTACTGCCATTATTGGATACTATCGCTAAACTTTTATTACTGTGCATCTACTAGATGCAACATTCTAATAGGTCAATGATAGAGCAAGTTCAAAATAAAACAACTCCATTAGAACGAACATCCATTTAGAGATCGATCGATCGATCGTCAACGATCGTGCTGTGCGTCCAGATCGTTTCCCAGCCAGCGCAGCGCAGCGCCCAGCTCCACCTGTTTTGTTCAGGGGGAAACCTGCAGAACATCGATCGAGGGGGAGCAATAACGATGATGATTTACCAATAAAGACAACTCGTCAAGTACCTATCGACGTCGTCGTTCGAATCAGTTTAACGACAGACAACCGCGCGAGAAACACAACCATCAAGAGGAGGAAAGCCGATACGGCGACGGACGACGCCGGCAAAAACAAATCGTTAGAAGTAGGAGAAATTTGGGGTAAAATGCAACATTACTTGTGGTACGATCTATACCACTCATCACATGTTATTTCTACTAAAATTTCATGGACAAATAATAATATAAGGCTTATAATCCTACTTGATAGGGTCCACCCATATGGCCGAAGTAGTAAACGCGCAGGTATTCAGCAAAACAATGATGTAGGTTCAATTCTCGGTCGCGGCAGGATGTTTTTGTAATAGAAATATTTGTGTCTTCCTTGAGCATCATCGTACCTACCACATGATATACGATTTCAAAATGATCAATTGGCAAAAAAATCTCTTAATAACTATGAAAGTGCTTTAAAGAAAACTAAGCTGCAAATCAGGTTCTGTTCCAGTGGGGAAGTAGCAGCTGAAAGAAGAGAAAACTATCTAGACCTGGAGTTTTCAGTAACCGGAAAGTAACAGCAGGTAGTTTCTTCAAGGCTTGAATTGATCCTTTCCTTGGTGTGTTCATTTCGTCCCAACCTCCCCACCTAACTAGACGCCATAGGAAAGAATCGTTCGTTCGCGATCGTCCAAAGCGGGAGCGCGAGGAATTATATGGCCGGAACGATAATGATGGCGCCAGCCAATTTTCATTAGTGTTTGCAAATTGACTGACCCCATCTCATTCCGTGACTCTTTCTCCCATCGTTGTCGTTGTCCGCGCGGCGTGGTTTGTGCAATTTTTTTCGCGAAAAGAGAAATGGCACATACAATACATTGTATGAGCGTTCAACGCGATCGTTCGTTCTCAAATGTATTCATATTTAGTTCTGATCGAAGCTCGCAGATCACTTCGCATCTGCCAGAGTTCTTTTAGGAACTATTACAATTTCTACACAAGATTCATATAAAATTTCTTCATAATGTTTTGTCCTATCATATTTGCGATCTTTTGCATAAATTCACAGGTACTTTCCCAAAGAATCTCCTAAGAACTTCTTTTGCACAGATTTCATCAGGAATTCTTTCTTGCTGGATCTTTTCAAGAAATGTAAAGTGTGTGTCCGAGAATAAGTTCCGTTTGGAATTTATTGTCGTCTTGATGGCAGCGCATGAATGCAGTTGTTTTCGTGAGTACTTGTGCAGTTGCACATTTTACGGTGCACGTACTGATGGATATTAATTGGTAAGGTCGTTCCATATTATTATCATTGTTTAAAAAAGCATGTTAACACACACTTTAAAAAAGCACATTCAGCTGTTCTATTTTCGGTAAAAGTTCAAATTTCCGAATGGTCAGCAAAACATTACCAAAGTTCAGCGAAAAATTACCGAACGTTCGGTAAACTGTACTGAATCATCGGTAATGTTTGCCGAATGTTCGGTAAAAAAAACTGAACTTCGGTAAAATTGTGCTGAACTTCGGTAATGCAAACTAACTTTTACCGAAAATAGAACAGCCGAACAAAGGACTCTAAAATAAGTGTGCATTCATACTAGAATATGAGTGCCATCAGTAATCTCACGCTACCAAATTCATCCTATTCGAGAACAAGCGATTACAGCACCAATTGGTTCCGTTCTTTTTGTTTTCATGCGTGCCTAGATGCGTGCTCACTACCATAAAAAATACAAAAATAAGAAACAAAACAAACAGCTCTTTAATCCTTTGTTTTTCGTAGGATGAAAATGGGAGCCACATGCTTAATAAGGGAACCATTACCCTAGTTATTTATGTAA
This sequence comes from Aedes albopictus, assembly GCF_035046485.1. Classification (NCBI taxonomy): domain Eukaryota; kingdom Metazoa; phylum Arthropoda; class Insecta; order Diptera; family Culicidae; genus Aedes; species Aedes albopictus. Next base: position 501,840,778 of record NC_085137.1, on the reverse strand, counting down.
CGAGTTGCAAAAGGTTGATTTTTTCAGCACGAGTCATACATTTATACAACGATGCTTGCCGAGTTGGATAAATATGAAAAGTGCTGAAAAAATCGAGTTTTGCAACGAGTTCTATACATGTTTTTTACTCTCGTCCTTAGTAGCAACGATTATCACACTCTTACATTCCTTCCACTTCCCAACTAACTGTGATGATATGGTCGGCGCCGATATTGATCAAAATGACCTTCTTCTTGGCGTACGTACACACTCAAATAAGATTTACAGCCGTGTACTCAGTAAAACTATAAAACTGATATCCCAGCAAAAATTAACGTTTATTAGCTGACTCTCAACAAAACATTTCCGAATCTCAACAATGAGCAGTCTAAATTGCTGAGATCTCGGCAAAATAGTTGTTTTCTGATCAACGCAGACGAAGCCTGCTTCCACGTTGTTATTAACTGAGAGCTTCTTTTGCCAATAATGACCATTTTATATACTATATGCCCAAGGAAGTCAAGATTTTTTTTACGAAAAGTTCCTGGACCGACCGGGAATCGAACCCATTACTCTCAGCATGCATATGATCATGCTGAGTACCCGTACATATGGAAGCTCAAAAGATATGAGCTGCTATAACTGCACTTTGAGAATGAGAATAAGTGGTGTGTCCCAGCACGTATGTGCAATTTATACCAAATCTAATCAATTACGGAGGAGCAACCCGACTAGAAAATTGTAACAAAAATATAACACAATCCTAACAAATCATGATATTTATATCTGATTGTGATATAATCCTGTTCAACATTTTTTGTGTTTTCAAAATACTATAACTCAATTATATCACATTATGTTATAAATGTTGTTTCATAACTCATTGTATTATAATTTAGTTTTGAATCTTTGATATTTGGGAAATAATGTAACAAAATTATTTCAAATTATGATAGAAACCAGTAATCCAGAGGCTTAAATTCATATCACATTTTGTTATTATTTTGATATGATTATAACAAAATAGGATATAATCTTGATTAGACCAGTGTACTTTTTGTTACAATTTTAGTTATTTTAACATCATCCTGCACCTAGTTTATAACATAATAAGTTAGAGAAAAATATTATAACATCATAACACAATATGATACAAACTTGATATAATTTTCTAGTCGGGAAAATCATTTCGGGATTCTTTCTTCTAGAGCTACGCTGTTGAGAGGCTGATTTCTAATGAAAACTTCGGCAATATATGAAGGTAAACGCTCTAGGTAAAGTACAGTCTCCTGGGTGTCAACCCAAGCAACAAATATGTCACGGTAGCGCATGTTTTGGTTGCACAGAAGTCGCTGTGACTTACTTCTAGTATTGTGTCCCCATATCTTAGTGAGTATCAAAGCAAGCGTTGCATAAAAACGGACACGAAACTTTTTCAATCCGTCAGATCCGCACTTCTTGGTCACATCAGTCATCAAGGGAGATATATCGATCAAGATAATTTGGTGAATTCGTTTTGATTTGATATGTTAAACATGATCATAAAGTTTCCTTTGGAATCATCAACCCCACAATAATAATCCCGTCGCATTGCTTAATGCTTACGTATAGTGAATTTTAGGCCATTCCCTTACTAAAAACCCAACTCATTTCTATTTACGAGGACGTCGGTGAGTTACTGGCCTCTCGATAAATAGATGTCATCCCATCCCTACTATCCCTTTCAACTTTCAGGTAGGATCAATTGTGCTCCTTTCGTTTCAGAGAGCGATCAAGTGCGCTTAAGCCAAGGCTTATTGGCCAGGACGCGTGGTGTAAATGTTCGTGCCCCATCACTAAAGGTAACGTTCAAAAATTACGTCCAACATTTTGGGGGGAGGGGGGGTCTAAGAAAGTGTGACAGTACGTGTATTAGGTATAGGAAAATAGCGTGACAGAGGGGGGAGGGGGGGTCTAGAAATCCCGAAAAACGATGGACGTATTAAATGAATCTTCCCTTAAAGCAAAATGGCCCATGGAGTGACATAAAATCTTTTATGCAATTCGGTGTCATAATTTCTATTTTATTTAACTCATTTCGGTATCATAATGGTCAATTTTTCCGAACTGGTTCATTATGCAACTGAAATGAGTTGCATATTGAAAAATAGTTGCATAATATTCATTATGCAACCCATTTGAGTTGCATTATGAACATTAGGCAACTCAAAAGAGTTGTAAAATGAAAAAATCATTGCATAAAATTTTGTATGTCACTCGTTGCTAAACTCGATATTTTCAGCACTCGTCGTATAAATGTACGACTCGTGCTAAAAAAATCAACTTTTTGCAACTCGTCACATAAATAACTATTAGCAACGTTACTTCCAACGTTAGTGTTTTAATATACTGAAAAACTCACACCAACATATCTACTCAGTTATACGCATACACAATCTATATCTTGTTCGCTTACAGTGAATCTTAAATCATCCTTTTACATATATCCAACCCCAGGACACCTGTAAGGGCCCGCCGAATAGGGGCAGCAGGTACAAGAGTCCAAGGGTTTGACTACAAGAAGACAAGAATGACAAGAAATGACTACCAAATCCATGAACAACAACAACAATGTGATCGAGAGTGGAGAGGCAGAGGGAACGGTGTTGAACCCATTCGCGCGAGGAGGACTGGCGAGATCGCCACTACGAGGGGCTGGTGTACCCACTTGCGAGCGGAAGGCAGGAGATTCAACAGGAGGAGAACGAGGCGGTGCATCACCGGCCGAGGAAGCGCACGCGGGCGCTGAACCGCAACAAGAGCGGGCTACCAAAGATGTTGGCAGTTGCCGAACAGCTGGACGAGCTGATTGGTTACATCCCAACTAACAATCACTCATTTTACAAGCACCTTCACTACAAATTGATTCAGCATGATGCTGAATAACATTTGGATAATTTTCAGGCACAACCTTTGTTCGGGTTTTGTTCACACAAATTTGGAGAAACTATAAAGCTTAGTGTTGTGTACCAACTGAACTGTTTGCTGTTAAATCGTTTTACAACTATATAGTAAAGCTGTTATTCAGCTTGAGCAAAAAAGATTAAAAATTAAAAAATGCATTTTTTTTAATTTTCACGAGAGTTTATGATTGGAACTTAATGATGTGAACAGTTTGTTGTGAAATAATAACTACACATAAATTTAACTAAATCTAGATTCGAACTCGAGACTCGTCGATCGCCAGCCGCATGCCTTCCTATCTGCGCCATCCTAGAGATGATGAATTGTAGCGCTCCAATCAAAACATAAACTTCTCATGGTTTAATAATGATCAGACTTCGACTCCTATTCAGCAGTGGTGAATTAGTACAACATTATGGTTAACGACTGAACAACAGATTAATTCAGCTGTTGTTCAGTAAAAACCACGTGTTTTCCATCATGTACTCTGAGTCGAAGTATGATGAAACGAAAGCGCTTATTTGACTTGAGCAAAACACATTATACAGATACATGTGCTAATTTTTACATGAACTCAACAAGAAGCAGAAAAAAAGTCTTGTTAAACTATGTTGTAAAGGAATAACTGCGAGTCGAATAAAAATCTTATTGAACGTTTTAAAAGTGTTTTATATTATCATTGTTAATACAAATACGAAAAGTTGAACATTGGCTACTTTTTCAATTGAAATAGCATTTGTACAGTAATGTGTACAGCATAATTCTAGTTCAGCTATAATTACTATTATAAAGCAACAATTCAGCATGCATGCTTGTTAGCGGCTGGTGATTGTTAGTTGGGATGAGCGGGCGGACTACCATCAGTAAGGTTCTGAAACAGGGCCTGTTGAAACCTCGCAAATCGCTGGCTTTGGCCAAGAAGGAGTATGATCTCCTGGTCGAAGAGCGAAGTGCGACTTATGCGAGCAAGGAGAAGCGGTCCACCGGAACGAACAGCTTCCTCTTTGCTGGCAATACGACGATGCAGTACGAAACCATGCAGCTCGCCGGAGCCGCAGAGACGGGCGAAAAGCCAAAGAGAGGAATAAGCGGACGGCCAGCGCAAGTAACCAGGCTGCCAAGTCTGTTGCAAAACGTGCAGGGGCAGGGAAAGCAAGCCCCAGGAGGCCAACTCCAAGAGGAACGGTCGCCAACCGGACCAAGGGAAAGAGAACTTCTTGGATTACGGTCGGAAAGAAGAAGGTTGTGAGAAAAGTGAAGTCAGCCCGCAAACGCGCACAGAGTGACGTGCTGGTCTCCAAAACCGAGACAGACACGTACGTCAAGGTGCCGAGGGCCATACGGGGCGAAAATCGTTTCTCACCGCTGGGCGCGGATGTAAAAAGCATCTGGCGCACCAGGACTGGGAAGATGATGCTGGTGCTGAAATATGAGGCGGCCAAGAAAGGCACCTCTTACAAAGCACTAACTCATAGTATAACTCCAAACGAAACTCTTGGAGCTATTCCATAGGATATTTCATAAAAAAAACCCACAGGAGTTCAATGATAAACTCCCGGAGTGATCCTAGTAGTAACATCTGAGAGAACTCCAGAATGACCTTACGGAAAAATTCCAGAAGAATCTGTAAAATTAACAGCCGGAACTCCTGGGGGAATCCCAGAACGAATTCTTGGAGGAACTACAGAAGAAGTTTTTGAAGGAAATCCGCATGAACTTCTTTGAGTATTCTAGAAGGACATCCCGGAGCAATCTCTAATAAAATTCCTGAGTGAATCTTAAAGGAATTCCGAAACGAATCCTGGAAAGTATTCCTGAAGGAATCTCAAGATTGATTCCTGAAGCAATCCAGAAAAGAACTTTTAAAAGTATCGTGTTAGAAATCCAGACTAATCTGAGTAGAAAATTCTGAAAGAATTTACCATAGCAGAATGAACAATGGGAGGAACTCGTGTAGAAACTCCTTGAAGAATTTTAAAAGATGATCTTGAACAAGTATTGGAAAGCGTCGATGGATCAATCCTGAAAAGATTCCCTAGAGAAATTCAGAAGAAATTTGTAAGAAACTCTTAGAGAAGTCACAGAAGGAACGCCTAAAAGTATCCAGTAAGGTATCCTATAAAGAACTCCCGAAAGAATCCCAGGAAGAATTCAGGAGCGCCTGAGAGAGTCTCAGAAGGAACTCCTCCGAATCACTGAAGGAACTTCTGGGCGAATCTAAGACAGAATTCCAGGAGAAATCTCAGAAGCAAAATCAATGTCAGAGAAAAACTGAATGTCAGAAACAATTACGGGAGAAACCTATGAAGGAACTTCTGATGGAATTTTAGAAGGAGCTCCTGGGGAATCAGAAGAAGCAATCCTCAAAAGAAGAAATTTGAGGAAGAATTTAATTGAGGAATCCCAGAAGGAACTCTTTGAGGAATTCAAGAAAGAGACTCCTGGAGGAATCCCAAAAAGAACTCTTGGTAAATCTTAAAATAAAATTATGAGGAATCCCAGAAGGTAATCCGAAAGTAACCCGGAGAAATCCTTAGAATCACAAAAGGAGGAATCATAGCAGGAACTCTTTGAGGAATCCCAGCAGGGACTCTGAAATAGTCATAGAAGGAACAACTAAAGTACTCCAGGAAGAAAATCTCGTAGGAATTCTAAGAAGAACTCCTGCTTGAATCACAAAAAAAATCTGGAAGAATCCCGAAAGGATTTCCTATGACCATCAGGAGAGAGTCATTAGATCCGCGATATCTGATGTCGCTCTTCCTAAGTGATACGAACCAGCTTGTTTCTCACGCACGAAATGACACGCATTCTCTGGATTTCAGCGTTCGCGTCTTTACAGGAGTGTCAGTTGCTGAGTGTACAGGGGATGGCCAAAATGTTTGCGATAGGCAACTTTTTTTTCTCGCACAAAAAAGTTCAACATGCTATAACTTTTCATAGAGTGCATCAAAAAATCTCGAATTTTGACTGTTTGTCAACCTATTATATGTGCATCATTGGTACAAATTTGGGCTCGATTGATTAATCTTTCGCAAAGTTAGAACCGTTCGGGTAAAACACTATTTTTTAGACAACTCATTTTTGAGCTGTCATATCTCGGAAACCAGTGAACCGAATTGAATGAAAAATTTCATTCAATTCGGTTCACTGGTTTCCGAGATATGACAGCTCAAAAATGAGTTGTCTTAAAAATAGTGTTTTACCCGAACGGTTCAAACTTCACGAAAAATTATTCAATCGAGCCCAAATTTGTAGCAATGATGCACATATAACAGGTTGATAAACAGTCAAAATTTGAGATTTTTTGATACACTCTATGAAAAGTTATAGCATGTTGAATTTTTTTGTGGGAGAAAAAAAGTTGCCTATCCCAAACATTTTAGCCACCCCCTGAACTTCAGGCGGATTGTGAGAGAATCAATCTCTCTGATGCGTGACGGGCTTAGCGCTCTCCGCTAAACGACGGACGTCATTTTCGAGTGACCCCCAAAGCGAGAGAGTGCTGTGTGTGCGTTGTAACGTAACTGTAAACGAAACGAATAGGATTTGAGAATTCCTATCGTGCTAGTGATCTAATCCATATCAATCGTTTCGCATACCGTTGTGCCTACCTCTATTTTCCGCAACAAGAGATAAAGGGTAGTCATGACAATCATATGATCATTTTAGTGGTGATGGTCGCAAATCCAGAATAGTGCGTGACGAGTGTGGGATTTACTCAGTTCTGGTAATAGCGACTGTAGCACAAAGACCTAGTGATAACAATTTAGTTTTTATCAGCGTCGATGTAAATAGAACGTAAATGGTTCACAGCACTGGGAAAAAGAAGACGTAATTGTGCCCAAATCATGCAAAAAAGAATTAAGGACAAGGTATTTGGAGTACATAGCTCAAATTTTCTAGAGCACCGTTTTTTAGAACCGTTGAAATGATATGGCTGAAAATGCATCATGCTAATTGTTCAGTGGTTGTCAACAGCGTGATGCATTTTCATCCAAATCCGTTCAACGGTTCCAAAAAACGGTGCTCTAGAAAATGTGAGCGATGTACTCCAAATACCTTGTCCTTAAAGTAAAGATATAGGGTATCGGGATGCTTCGTTGGCATGGTCCCCTCGTTCGGCCTATCTCAACGTTAAAGAAAAACTCAAACAAACAAGCATAACTGGATATCGGAAAAGCTATGCGGCAAACAACTGTAACATTTCGTTTCAATTTTAGCACTTTGGAGCAATAAAATTGAATGAAAATGTCACTTTGTTTAGCTTTTGTAGATGCCATGATTCTTCGGCTTAGTGGGTAGTCTATACACATGATCATAAATGGCATGATTCTGGAACATTTCGAACTGACTTTTTAATAACTGATCATTTGATGCGACGGTCAAAGACGCTATTTTGAACTTGTATATTTGTTTTCAACGAATAATAAATATTTTACAAATTGAATGTGGGCCGATTATTGAGGACATTTTTTTCACTATGTACCCAAATCTTGGCCCATCAGTAAAATGACGTCAACAACACTGATCAAGTGATGTCAACAACAGTGCTTGCGTATGAAACAGAAAGAACGAACAGGAAGCAAGATTTTGTGTACGGTGACTGTAAAAATATAACACAATAATAGGGTTGCGTTGTTTTCGTTAATAAATTAAAAAAGAACTTTAGTTTAAGTAATTTATTTACAGTTTTTTGAAAATTTGGCTCCGAAAATGTTATTTACAAGTAAGATTGGTGAACAAACAGAGATAATACTTCAGCAGAAATGTTGAAAAAATGAGATAATAAGTGGTTCTAGTGCATGGAAAGCAATAGGCCAACGTTGTATCCACTAATATGCCAATTTTAGTACCATAGACCAACGTTGCATACCATCGCATCGAATCTTTTCAACTTAATTAAGTAAATTATTGAATATTTACGTTAGTTAACTTCCAATTGGTGAAACATGCATTGCCTAGAGTGTGTAATAGGGTCAACATATTATTTCTAGTGCTATTAATTCATGAGTTATGGTCAAAATTGTCAAAGCGGCTTGCAAATTAGGCCAAGGAATGGTACATATACCCTACCATGAAACAAAGCAATTTATGTCATCGCCCAAATCGCAAATACTTTTTTTTTGCGACGGACCATCGGAATTAACTTTTTTTTACGACAAAAGGAAGTGTTCCATTAGTTCGTGATCGTGGAGTTATTTTCAATTATCTGGTGCAGTTCGTTTCTTTGACAGCAGACTGGACTTTTATACTGAATCACACATTCTTTTCCACTCTCATGCCAGAGGGTAATTGCGTTCGTCACTATATGTGTGTCTCCAGAATTGCAAAACAACTTCAGCAACAACTGTGTCGGATGGCTCTCTACGATTCTGGATTTTGATGGAGGCACGTTGTGCAAAAGGGGTTTCCTTAGCTTAGAGTAGCTACAAAACAAACGTCATATTGTGGACTCCCGGGTTCGAGTCTGAAAGTACTGAAAGATTCCAGATAATAATTATGGCAGAGCTCGGCGAACACTAAACTGAGAAGCAGGCGTTCTCCCAGTTGAAACGCTATGCCAGGAGGACGATGAAAACGTAACGCAAACAAAGGTCCATAATTTTCGGACCCCTAACAAGCGCATAAAAATTAATTGATTTTAGCTCGGTGTGGCTACTGGCCACTACAAATGGAGAGTGCGCAGAATACTTGTGTCCGACAGTTCAATTAGACAGCATGACTTAACTGGATTAACGCGACTTTTAGGTTCAGTAGGGAATGATCCCGAAGACGTGTGCGCGCCTCGTATGGTGACGACGACGACGGTATGATTTTGCAGAAGGTCAAGAAATCATTTCGCTCGTTCAGTCGAAGTTTATAAAATTTTGTGAAGAAATTGATCTACTGCATATCACTGTTTGACAGAATTGATTATTGAATTGTATGCTTTTGATAGAATTTTGGTGGAACTACCAAAAAGGTAAAATGATATATTATGGACGAGACTCAAGAACGAATGATATTTAGAATTAAGTTGTTCCCTTCTCGGCTATCATGTCTATCACGTCCCAAAATCTACCTTGATCACTTAATTTCAAACCATCAATATAGCTCTTCAATCGCAGACAGATCTAGCGTCAGCGTCTCGCCAGTGAAATATACACGCTCTCAAATATGCTAATCGAATGCTAAATGATTAATCGTCACATCAGCCGGCTAATAAATTCTCTTACTACGAATTGAGCATTTCATCTGGCTTGTACCGCCCAATCAATTTGCCATTTTTCTGCAGTTCAACACCTCCGTAGATCAAACAAACAGCACACATGATCGATCGAAACCTCATCAGCTCCAATGCAACAACGGATCCTAAACTCGAGGCGGGTGGGACGTCGAATGCAACGCTCGTTTGTTCGTTACAACCGTGCGCATGACATCCCTGTTTAGAATTGGTAATCAATGTGCATTACCTCAGCCAGCCAGCAGAACAATGCGGTAATCTTGAAGTAACGCCGCGTGCCGACGCGGTGTTGTGCGAACATTATTAATTTGACACTTGAATGCGAAGTGATAGGAATGAGCGATTGAAAAACTAGTAAGTCATTAATTGCTTTGACTTTTAAATTATTGCTGGACCGGCGGCGGCCGCGGCCGCGGCTGACTTTTCGCAGTTAATTTGTCAATTAGTACCGACGACGACGACGACGGCATCGAACATATGGATAGGCGACAACGAGATGTGGCTAACGATTTCTACCGTATGGAAGTGATTAGAATGCGTCGCTTGATTGACTCAAGTGCTATCTTCGATCGGAGCAATTGTGTGGAGAAAGATTTTCTACGGTTGATAGATAAATGAAATTGTTTCAGGTTGGTTGAATCTACCTTTAAAGTTAAGGATGTCATCCACCAGCTCAAAAACAACAAAACGGCTGGTAAGGATGGTATCGCAGCAGAACTCATCAGGATGGGCCCGGAAAACTTGGCCACCTGTCTGCACCGAATAGTAGTCAAGATCTGGGAAACCGAACAGCTACCGGAGAAGTGGAAGAAAGGGGTATTCCGTCCCATCCACAAGAAAGGCGACAAGTTAATGAATGAGAACTTTCGAGCGATCACCATTTTGAATGCTGCCTACAAAGTGCTATCCCAGATCATCTTCCGTCGTCTTACACCTAAAGTAAATGAGTTCGTGGGAAGTTACCAAGACGGTTACATCGACGGCCGGTCGACAACGGGCCAGATCTTCACCGTACGGCAAATCCTCCAGAAATGCCATGAATACCAGTCTCAACGCACCACCCACGGTGTGCTGAAACACGATTATTATCGAACTTGCATGAACCTAAAATGTTTTTTCGCCAAAAGTTAGCCTTAACCGCGTAGAAAAAGATTCTGAAGGGTAGAAAATCTTTCATCGGGGAAAATTGAAATAAAATTGATTTTAGTAGTTTACCATTTTGCTCATATGTTGTAGTATGCAGCACAAAAACTAATGAACATACATGCTCAACGAATCAACCTTATGATAATAAAAGCTTTGAGCTCTTATTGTAAAACAATGAAAATGGTCTTCATATTAAATTGGAACACTTTTCTTGGCGTTCGTACTACGTGACCGGCCCATCATAGTTTGCCGAAATTTATAGAATTCATTACGAACACAAAAAGCAGCTAGAACCTGCATAGAATGATGATGAACAACACCAGTGCTGAAAATTTCATTTCGTCGTATCTAAATTCAAGCACCAACAGCTCGTTTTCGAAGTTGAACCAGAAAATATGGTAAATATCGGTGAATATGATTTGGCATTTTTCAAAGGTAGTCCATGACATTTACCTTAAATATTCCAAAAATATAGTTTTTTCCGCGACTTTCTCACAAAACTGGTCTAGCCGCACAAGTTTTTCATGTACCATATTCTCAGGTTCAGCTTCTAAAATGAGCTGTAGGTGATTGAATTTAGATATGACGAAATAATTTTTTCAGCACTGAACAACATACATAAGTGATCTATAGAACCTCCCGTTTGACGAAAAGGTTCTATAGACTAGAACGCTGCTTAGATCTAACCCACAATTTGACCCTTACTATATAGGTCAGGCTCAATTATCCAATGTCGGATTCTGAAGCTTCCTAAACATATATCTTAAGTATATGTTATATACGAAAAGTTGTATTAAGCTTGAATATTTGACATTTTGTTAAGTCAACTTTAATTAGTAATCAGTCAAAATTTCAGCTTTGTACAGCATTCCGTTCACTAAATATATATTTGGGAAGTGTTGTAATGTCATCGAGTGAAATTTCATCTTTTGAATTGCTTACACGGCCAACGCATAGAGATTCATTGTGAAAACATACAAAATGGAGAAAAACGATAACTCTAGAGCCTCCCTTTTGCTAATAACATTTGTTGTAACGAAAGCATTCAATGTATGCGTGCAACAGTTACAATATATTAACAGAAGAAAATACAATTAAACCGTTTAAACTTAAAAACAATTACTGAAAACAATATCATGTTTTGAAATTTGAAACTTAAATTATATCTTCCAGTAAGCTTTGATTTTAGGCATGTGGCTGATGTGCTTTGCAGGATTGATTAAAATAGGTGAATGTAAAAGCAATGGTAAAGAGTTCGGTAAAAATCAGAACTTTAAGTCACTGATAGTTATACCGATCATGGTGCTGCATGATACATCGGCCATTTGTCGAAGTCTTTTAGGTGCCGGGAAAATATAATTCCAAGTTGGTGAGAATATTGGGGTGATAAGCCCAGTCAGACCCCTGCATGGGCAATGTGGATTAGTGTGTGGGAATGCCATAGAAAGTTTGTAATATTCTACGAGACCTTAGAAATCCAACAGGGCACGTTCCCGGGTAACTGTAAGAGGAAAAGGGAGATTCCTCCAATTTCTGCAATCAGTCAATGGGTATTATCTTCAATGGTGTTGTAGTGCAAATAGATTATCTCATTTTATGAGAATTCGAACCTTATATTTAATGCGTTCTTTATTATGTAACCTTAATTTTTTAAGCTTGCTAAAGTTCTGAAAGCAAACATGATATGGGAGAATTGCCTAACAGGAAAGTCACATCAGCAAGGCTTTTACATACAGTGTCGGACAAAACAATAAGACCACCAGCCATTTTTCATACAAAATGACCAAGTTTGACGATCTGAAGCTCGGTTTCTAGTGAACCAATTTGGCTGAAATTTTGACAGCCGCCATGGAGTTACGTGAATTTTGATTTGTATTTGATTGATTGAGTTCTGTCCACTACATCAAAAGTTACAGATATACGAAACGACAAAATAATAGGACCACTTTCAGATTACCATTACCAAAGGATATTTGAGAGTATCTGATACTTGATGATTGATGAAGAAATACTAAAATTAAGGATGCCATTTAAATTTGAGGATATTTTTATTGAATTGGCAACAAATAACCATCACAAAAATCTGATGTTAGAATTTTGTCGCACCGTATATCTGTAACTTTGGAAGTAGTGAACAGAACTCAATCAATTTAATACAAATCAAAATTCCCGTAATTCGAAGTCGGCTGTCAAAATTTCAGCCAAATCGGTTTACCAGAAACCGAGTACCATATCGTCAAACTTGGCCATTTTGTATGGAATAGGACCGCTGGTCTTATTGTTTTGTCCGACACTGTATGAAAGGCATTTTTATGGGGTCATTCCAGGCATGTGGTATGTATGGCAATGCCTTGTCGTGAACTAGTTGTGAAACTTTAAGACCACGCGGAAAATTCGATCAAAGGATTAATTAGGAGTAAACTATTTTTAGGAACTGAAGGAATATTTTTCTCCGGGGTGGCTGAGGCAGTCGGAGAGTTGTATTTGAAAAAATAAACAATTGGACGCTTTTATTTAATGACTTGCTTGTCATTTTGTGGATGAGCACTGATATTTTGTGTACCACGACCCTAATCCCATACCAAAATATCCTTCTTCTATCCTATAGCGTATGTATGGTCAGTAAAGACAATTAAGCCACTATTCCTTCTTGTCTTTGGCTTTGAACTGACTTGCACTCTCATTGCCCCACCAAATGCTGCAAAATGTTAATGAAAATTACGGAAAACAATTGTACGTAAATGTTAAACATGTAAATGTAAAAAAAGTTTAAATAATGAACAAAATTTGACTACGCCAATCTTATGAGTCTTATTTATTAGTATCTCAATCTAAGTAACAATGAAGTATGTCAGTGATCCAACTTAATCTCCCAATTATGTACTGTCAATATTTTCATAACGTAACCACACTTCCCCACGAAAGATATTATTTAAGTAGTGACAAGAAGGTAAACTCGTTAATGTTTATCTTCTTGTGACCATTGTTTGCATCCTATAAGCATAAGCTTTTCAGAGATATGTCTGAGTGAAATTAAACAGTAGATAAGAGGCAGAATCTTCACATAGAGGCCATGCAATTTATGCGCTAATCAATTATCTGATATATGAATTTTGGCAGACTTAAGTGGGCTGGTCACATAGAACGAATGTCTTAAACAACTTGTAATTCGTTGTAAAATGTTCTACGTTTGTTTCACTATATGGATTATAAAATTTATGATTGGAATGGTTGCTTTTAAAGAGGAGTTTGGCTTAACTGTTTTTACGTAACACTGGCTTATATGAGAAAAATGGTAAAAACCTAAAATCAGTTTTATTTCAATTTTCCCCGATGAAAGATTTTCTACCCTTCAGAATCTTTTTCTACGCTGTTAAGGCTACCTTCTAACGAAAAAATATTTTAGGTTCATGCAAGTTCGATAATAATCGTGGTTCAGCACACCGTGCCACCTGGTTCATCGACTCCAAGGCGGCATACGACAGTATCGACCGCACAGAGCTATGGAAAATTATGGACGAGAACAGCTTTCCAGGGAAGCTTACCAGACTGATAAGAGCAACAATGGACGGTGTGCAGAACAGCGTAAGGATTTCGGGTGAACTATCCAGTTCATTCGAATCTCGACGGAGACTACGACAAGGTGATGGACTTTTTCTGCCTACTATTCAACATCGCTCTGGGAGGTGTTATGCGACGAGCCGGGCTCAACAGCCAGGGTACGATCTTCATGAAATCCGGCCAATTTATCTGTTTTACGGATGATATGGATATTATTGCTAGAACATTTGGAACGGTGGCAGAACTGTACACTCGCCTGAAACGTGAAGCAGCAAAGGTCGGACTGGTGATGAGAAGGCTAAGACAAAGTACATGCTGGTAGGTGGGACTGAGCGAGACAGGACAAGCCTTGGCAGCGACGTTACGATAGACGGGGATATTTTGGTGGTGCTAGAAGAATTCGTCTACCTCGGTTCCTTGCTAACGGCTGACAATAACGAAAGCCGTGAAATACGAAGGCGCATCATCTGTGGAAGTCGTGCCTACTATGGGCTCCAGAAGAAACTACGGTCAAAAAAGATTCACCACGTTGTCCACGTTTTAAATATTACAGTACATACAACCATTGATCTACTATTAACACTGTAAAAATGACGCCAACTACCATCGCGATTCTTCAATTCTCATAGAATCACTCGATCTATCAACATAATCTCGCCATGACACACCTATGTATATGGAGATGCGCCTCTGATGAGGCGCACAACGGTCATCTCACAAATCCGCAAAGACATAAACCCCAATTCAGCTCAATCAGCTCCAATTTGACGGTTCATCATTCCGCGGAACTAAAGAGGTTCTCCGTAACCAATTTACTGGTTAGTGACAAGCGTAAGTGACGTCTTTTCCACCGTGTAGTGAGTGCACGTGGGCGATTTCGACAAAATAAGTGCGCCTCGTGCGGCAGCCAGCGGTGATTGAACCCCAAAGTATCAACTCGGATGACGTCCGATATGCCAATCGAAGTGAATTTAGTTGTCAAGTTTTCTCCAAGCATGAAATCTATTACGTTTTTTTTAGTCCACTTGCTTACAGGCCGACGTTGGTACTGCGCGATACGGCTGCCGGCATGCGGTTTGCTTCAATAGGATTATTATTCAATATTATCAATAAGCAGTGCAATAACCAAAACGGTAAACAAATAACATGTGGGCTGTACGAGTCGATTGACTTAGCTGAGATCGCCTAGTGCTTAGCCATAGGCATATAACAGGAGAGTAAGCTATCCTCACGGAACGGAAGAGCAACTTGGTGCAAATCGCACATTCAAACAGTGGCAAATTTCATCCTTGAGGTCTCCTTAATATTTTTTTCGTTCTTGCGCATTAAATTTTGATCGTGTTATTAGACGACTAGTAAACCGGTATAAATGTTTTGAAATGTCCGTTGGTCACAGTCAATTATTCTTAATGCGAAATTCGTGATTTTTTATTTGTTGAATGAATGCATGGTACATTTTCAGTAACTTTGTTGAAATCCTTCTGTGATAAACGATGTAGTATTTTTGAAACCATCCATTGAATACATATTTAAGAGTTTATGGGATGTTATAATTGTTATACTATAAAGTGGACTATCCCAAGGGGAATGACATATCTTTTCCTAACCGGGGAATCATTCAAAAAAGAAGTGTCATTCCTCCTGGACTATCCGCATGTCGATGTTCTTCATCTCGATATCTCCTATCTCGATAGTTCGGTCGGTTCCTTCAATCTGCATATATGTTTTCTCTCTATATGTCGATATCTTTCTATTTCGATGCGATCTCGTTCGATTTTGCTCTAGATTTTCTCTCCATATGTCGATTAGTTCATTTTTATAGAAGGCTAGACTGCTTGACGGATTTTTTTTGGCCGAGAAAGGGGCTTCATTGCACTAGATTGCATTTCGAAATGGTTCTTCTTTCGATCTCTCTCTATCTCAACTATAACTCTATCTATAGTCAACTGTAAAAGCACAGAAAAACAGACGAAGTGGAGTGGACCTGGTGTGATGGTTAGAACACTTGACTATCACGTCGAGGACTTGGGATCGAATCCCACGACAAACTCATATAATACGGATAAAAAAAACAGGCGTAACGCTTAGAACAAATTTGATTTAAAAACATCGTCACGAAAACGTAATCGCGTAAACGGCGTCTTTGGCTGTATAGACAACTGTTTACGCAGTTTTGCGTTAATCACGAAAAACATTTTTTTCTACCATGGATCCGTTTGGTTGTAGAGGAAGTGAAATTGTTTGAAGTTTATATTTTATCTGAACAATCATCAAATTACTGACAATTTATTTTAATCCTTTTTCTGGTAAGAGGCTTTCACTAAGTCACGTGGTCGTAGGGGAGCGAAAAGAGGTCGGGTGATTACCTGATGATCACAGCTCTATTAACAATTAATTTTATTCATGTTTTTGCCAAAAAAAAAGGTTCCTAGAATTCCAAGGAGTTTTTGTTGTACAGTCCCGATTCGTTCGTTGGCGGCTCGTTAGATGGGCTGTCTCGATAGTTGAATGTTCACTGATTGGGGCAAAACCCAACTAAAAAGCACTGTCAATGTCAAAATCGATGTCAAAACGAGTTTGACGTCTGACCGCCGTCGCATCGCAGCTCCTATATACAGAACGTTTGTGCAAGTATATGAGTGTTTCGTGACGTATTTCTCGTCACTTGCGTGTGTCTAGAGCAATTTGATCAGTTGTCAGTTGCCCCGGTTGCCCCAACGAACGAACACGATTCGCTAATCGGGGCGCAGTCGTGACCCAACGAGCGAATCCTCACTGTAATTTCAAATGAAGGTTTTCGGAGGAATCACAAAAAGAACTCCTAAATGAACCCCAGAACTCTTGAAGTAACTTCAGAAAGAACTTCTGGAGAAATCCCAGAAGGAAATCCTGAAAGAATTTCAGATTCCTCGCCGCGCAGATGTCGAATTCGTTTCGACATCGATTTTGACTTTGACAGTTTTATTTTAGTTTAATTTTGCCCCAACCAGTGAACACCCAATCATCAGCTCATCTAACGAGCTCCCAACGAGTGAATCAGCACTGTAACTTACGAACAGAAAGGTCAAAGTCACCCTTATTTAAGGGCAAGTGCATTACAATGCGTTTGATTTTCACAAATTACTGCTGAAATTATAATCCCATTTGACTGCATATAAAAAGAAAATTTAAGTTCATAACTCTGTTCAGATTCAAATCGACCATATATTCAGCTAAACCTAGAACAAAGCAAACGAACAGTTTAGGGTTCATTCAAATATTTCGTATAGCAAAATTATTTGACAATTTTAGACCTCCTTCCTCCCCAACGTAACAACTTTTGTATGAGAAATTTTGTATGAAGCGTAACGAAGCGCTAGACCCCCTCTCTCCCTCTTTGCGTTACGTAATGTTTGAATGCACCCTTATCCGTAAAAATGTAATTTGATCATGTTCAAACATATGTTTACAAAATCAGTCTGCATTGCAAACGGTTTTCTCAGTTTCGGCCCGCATTATTGGGGATGGCCTGTTATTGCTCTTTGTTCCTCATAGCTATACCACTTTCAAAACGTCAACAACTACGACCGCCAATGAAAACATCAGCAAGGTAGGGTAGACTAATAGGAGTAATATGATTGTATTGGTGGAAAACATTATCTGTTAAACCTAAAAGATGACGTAAAACTTCGTCGGTGGTAAAAACTTCCCTGCATTTGAATGGAAACACGTTTGTGTTTATTTGTGGGGATTTCCGAGGGGATTTCTGCGTACATCATGATTTATTTTCACCTCATAATAAAGCCGCTCTGTATTCAATCAGATGCTGAACTGAATTAATCCTACTAGCAGTATTTAACGACCAAGATACATACACTGAGAAAAAAATCCATATTGGGTTTATGTGTGAGCTATATAGATATTTGCAATAGAACCACAGCAATACTTTTTATGTGTAGGACATATAAAACATCTATAAGTCTCACACATACAATTTTAATGTTTTGATTTATACTTACTATTAGGCTTATTTTTAGCAGAAATAAGAAATAATTATAGGAATGAAAAGTATTTACAAATACTATAAATTTTAAAGATGCTTATTTATTCTCATTGAATTTATTTAAAATTGAAATAAGCAACACAATACACGATCAAGTACATTCCCCTCGTGATTCAACGGTCCGGTGTCCCAGCTCCTGTGTGCAGCTATATTCCTTCCGGTACCGTACTTTCCGTATGTGATCAAGTTCCTGATTCAAGTATCGCATCCGCATGACTGGATCTCCCTTGGAAATGGGGGTTGAATTCCCAGGGATGCGTTTGGCGGCTGCGCTGCAGTTTCCGGTCCGATGCTGTCCAGTAATAAACTGAAATACGAGTACTTGGGTGAAACGCTATGTAGATAATACGATAAAAATTGTTTACTTACCGATTGAATATTCACGGACGCATTTTACAATCAACATCCGAATTACCTGTGAAGCGTAACCAATGGGTTTCATTAGAAGAACTTGGAAAAAAAATCATTAAAATGTTTTACCTTCGATCTTGCCTGGCAAAAACTGTTTTCCACTGCCAATGAATGTTTTTTTTTCTTCGCGCTTCGTCATTGGTATTGAATATCAACGGTATCTTCAAATGTTTTCAATTTCATGTGTGAGATGTTATGGATTTTTACTATAAGATCTCACACATATTTTTAAAAACTCGTAGTGTTAATCAAGATTATGTTAGCTAATGAGGCGTATGAAGAGATTTTTATAGGTTTTCATTAGTTTTTACACATATAAAAAAATATTGAAATTTTTGCAGTGTAACATCTAGTGAAGAATTTTCAGTTCGATGAAAAGTTTCCTCCAACTGGATCGGAAATCGATCTCACACTCCACTTACGAAATAGCTTAACGGCTGACACCAGTTCGGCCACAAAATTAAAAATTAAAACCAATTGCATAAAAACTGTTTTATCTTGTGACTTGCGGAAAGCATCTGAAATTCCAACTGAATTAAATTTTCAGAGCATTCGAGAAGACTTTTCAAGTATGGGTTTATGAATTGCATCATTTTTTGTTTATTGTGACAGAATGTTTGTTTTCCAATTGCGATTCAAATCCCATGTCGTGTCTTCAGCCGTAATTTATAGTATTTTACTTCATTCTTAGGGCCAACATTTGTCTGACACTAATGAAAATCTGATCGTGCCAAAACATATGTTTTAGCAAAGCATCGATTTGTTTTTTGGTAATTTAACATTTCGTCAGGGTCAACTATCCCTAGCGGATTAATGGGAGATAACATTGCAGAGTTTCCTCAAGGTGGATATTCCTTTTCATGTGGGTTTATCACGTGTACACTCATTGCACAATTGGTCGGCGTTAAGTCAGACCGGACCATCTGATTTCCAATGATTTTGGGGAAATTTCCTGCCAGCACTTGGGATATCAAATCAAGCGCGTTATTTTATGAAAAACTGTAGATCTTTTATGTAATGACCCATCAACATCAAAGAAACGTCGAAAAATTCAGAAATATCGATTTCCTTCGCTTATCTTTACCTGCCCAAAAAATTGCGTAGTCCTCTCTGACTTAACGCCGACCAATTATGGGTCACACACAATTATTAGTCACTTTTCACTTTAATAGATAAATACTAATTAATTGCAAGCTTTTGTTAGCCATTATCATTTTTAGTTCACTAGTTGATTTGTTTTGTGTCACTATACGTATCGCACACGGGCTTATACGCCAAAACATACATGTTTTCAATATTTTTTTGTTCGGCGCAAAACCATCTGTCAAAGTAACGCTTCGATTGTGTTTATCGGAAAGTGCGTGCGCTGATTCCGTAAGCTCTGTAAAAGCGAGCTTTAATGATTTTCAAGTGCAAAATGGTATCGCCACCAGTACAAAGGTATAATTTACGTTTTTAATGTAGAAATTCATGTGATTGCAGCTAATTAAACCTTTTTTCAGGCAAAATTTAAGTGACTCATTATGGTGCCAAGGAACACCGAAAATCACACAATTATGGGTCACTTTTTGTGCAGCTTAATATTGAGAGTTCTGCGTACATGGGCATTGCATACTTTTAGGCGTTTATTGGTGGTTGTGTTGAAGATTTTGTGCCAAATTTGAAAAATTGATTCCAAATCGTGAAAACACGCTTCGTTAAGAGGTTTGAGACCAGTTTTAGATTCTACTATAGTTGTTCTATCGAGAATAAGTGATCATTCATTGAAAAAATATACAAAACATTATTGTTGAGCCGATTCCTCTCGAGTGACCCATAATAGGCAACAAATTGACCCATAATTGTTACACAGCCAATTTTGACCCATTATTGTGGTTTTCATTATATACCAACATTTTAGTAATTTTCACCGCCTAAAGTGAATTTTACAATCAGATTTTTATATAAAACAATAAAAAGGAGTTTCAATGAAGAGAATATAAAATAAAAAAAATGAAAGTGTTATTTTTATATGAAAAACGATTCATATTATGAAATGATTGTTCCTTGAGTGACCCATAATTGTGCAATGAGTGTACTTTCGTAAGAAGCGGTTTGGAATCTTTACAAGGAGGGTACGTTTTCCGTCCCGAAACCATTATGATACGGAAATATCGATTATATTCAACTCTACTAGTACAAAACCAATCGTCTAATTACCGTTTTACTAAAATTGTATCGAAAAATAGTTTGGCCGGATTTCCGCCATGTAAACATGTAAACAAGTTCGCTGAACTGCCAGTGCACGGCTTCGTGACATCTTCTTGCGGTATCCTTTTAGTTTTAGGAGCATCCATAAATTACGTCATGCAAAAAATGTCCATTTTCAACCCCCCTCCCCCATATGTGACACTTTTTTATATGAGACCTCTGATTTTTTGTATGGGTCGTCACACTTTGTTGAACCCCTTCCCCCTCATATCGTGACGTAATTTATAGACGTTCCCTTTCGCCAGAACTTTATTTTTTTTTATCTCGCAAATCAAAATACGAAAATATTTATCACTGCGCACCTTTATGTTGATACCTTGTTAATGTATACCAGCTGGTCTAAAAAAGTGTATAAAAATTTAAAATTTTCCGTGTAAAAAGCGTGATTTCAACCGCAAGGTGGCGCACCAATCAGCGTTGAAAATTTGCCACTTTCTGATACTGAACATGCACTTCCTTTCCTTGCTATCCTGCAGCTCCCGCGCGAGAAATTTATAGTCAAGGAAGTCAAATTTACAATCATTTATTTCCTAATTAAAATGGATTCTAATCCATTGAAGTTCTAGTGTATTTCTATTGGTAGGAACTAGTGAGGACTAGAGCTATGTTGGACGCTCTTCTTATCGACTCACCGTGTTGCAGCCCATTAAACTTTTACGGTCAAATAATAATTTTTGATGATCCTATGTACCATAGCGTCACCTAGAAAGTGTGCCGGGAATTGGATACAGGTTGTGCCCGAAATAGACGTGGACTAGACGGAAACAGAATTCGAGGGACTATTATTCAATCTTTTTATTTTAAGGAAATTGTGGTTCTTTCATAATACTTTTTTTTAAATGATATTGAAGTTAATTTATAAATTAGTAATTGATACCAAATTGACCATGAGACATTAGGTGAGGTGCAAGAATAAACTCGATCATTATTGGTCAGTGCTTCGTTAGACGGGAATTAGATAAAAAAAACCGTGAGTGACGTTTTGCAAAAGTATTCAGGCAAAAAGAGGTAAGTCCAATGATATGTTCTTCCACAAACAATTCACACTCGTTCATAGTTCAGCTGTTCAAACAACCACAGCGATTCAATATGTCACACTCACGTAATTTCCGAAGAAAATTGTGTTTACCATTTGAATGGGATCCTGTTTGCCCTACCTTTACCCATTCGGGGCGCACCTCAAATCCGCAAAATTTACCAAACGGTGATGGTTAATAAAACGAGCATCCATTCCATGCCTATAAAGCTGCTCTCACATGCCATCGCAAATCAGCCCCAAAGTCTAGGGACGGGCGAGCCTAATTAACAATTCTAATTGTAGTCTATTTGTCAAATGCCAACACACACAACCCGGCCTTGTCTCTGTCTGTCTGCCGATGCGAATTGACACAGAGTCTGTGATCCGTTGCTGTTCCATGGATCCGATTCAAATTGATGTACGTCGATTACTCCGACCGCGGGTATCCGTCCGGGTTCACCCAGCCCAGCGTCTGTGTGGTGTTCCCGTCCGTCAGCTTGCTTTTAGGGTAAAGAAGGGTCAACTACTGACGCAAATCACAAGTTTTCGCACGTCACTTGTCACCATCGCACGGGTGATGTAAAATTACACGACCTTTACCAAGAACGTAACATTAGGGAAACACTGGAATATTACCTACACAGTTAAAAATTGTTACATCGAGTTCGCTGTAACAAAATGACCTCCATCGCTTTCGACACAATTCTTCATAGGATTGTAAAACTACAGGTTCTCTACAGTATAGAGCTTGGTGACAACTTTGCGTGCAAGAAATTCTTCTATGTAAAATCGAATGAAACGAAATGGAAATTTAAACGTTCTAATATTTACGTCACGTGTAGTTTTCAGATTTTTTTGTGTATGTATTGTTTTTCTTGATTGATACATCATCAATATCTTTAATAGAAATGCTTTTTTATGTATATTTACGTCTTCAAAAGCATGAATCAATATTTATTGGATTTCTGCTACGTAAATTTATTTATTTCAACAATATTATTCGTGATTCCTGCTGAACTACTGGTTTGTGTTCAGGAATAATACTCTGAACATTTGTTTTTAATAGATAAGGATACATTTGTCACAATAGATCTATCAACTGGTCGCAGTGACTTAGATACCCAACAAGGAATAAAAAAAAAGGTTACATTTACTAATTATCAAACTCTAGCCCCACTTTGCTCTATTATTTCCGAAGGCAAGCATGTGGTCCGGCATCCTGACGGGTTGACGAGTGCATTGCGTTGTTTGAGAACCGCGTGGCATTCGCGTCATCATGATGCGTTGTTTCCCAAACAGACGCATTTCTCCCGCGGCAGGAGAAACTTGGTGGGCTGGTACCTATAGGCCTAACTTCTACTACGCACATTCCGCAGCAGCCAGCCGGTGGAGGATTGTCGATTGTCTGTCGATTCTCGCCCATCAGTTTTCCGCGCCCGATGTAAACTGTTTATAAAATCCGCAATTTTCTAGCTGCGGGCGATCCTAAACTAGGGTATTGGTTCCCTTATTATGCATGTGACTCCCATTTTCATCCCACGAAAAACAAAGGATTGAAGCGCTGTTTGTTTTGTTTCTTATTTTTGTATTTTTTGTTAGAAGTGAGCACCTATGAAAACAAAAAGAACGGAGTCAATCGGTGCCGTAATCGCTTGTTTTCGAATAGGATGAAAATGGGAGCATGAGATTACTGATGGCACACATACCCTACCTATGCATAGAAAGTTTGTGGCATCATTTCTCGCGTGCGCGGGATTTGTTTGGACAGTCTCCTGGGTAGATGGGAATACACAAATAAATCAAATCCCGCCTCGACCTGAGGGTGGGTGTTATAAATATCGTCACTGGACTTCGCGTAGATGGGGCAGGAAATGCAGGAAGAAATGCATCATAGTTTAAATATTTCTCCTGCCGCTACCAGATTCATCATCTTTGCTACAGATTGGGGAGAATTTGGAATACTTCGTATTTCTGATGCGATGATTTCTGACTTTCTTTCTAAATCTTCCGAATAAGATTACTGCCATCTTTATCCCGAAATCCTTTACATGCTATGTACAGGTTTGATAATATTCCTGAAAATCAAAAGAGTTTGATGCTCTAGAGCAGTAATACTGTATGAATGTATGATGCTTCTGTCTCGTGGTGAGTGAGCGACCGAACAACGATCAGAGAGGTAGGGTTTTTATCTAATTTCCGTCTATCTGAGCACTGGCTTACGCAGCAATTTAATCTGTTGAGTTAGTACCCCTAACATTTTATAAGAACTATTATTTCCATAAAATAATGAGATTGAATAATTGTCCCTCGAATTCTGTTTCCGTCTAGTCCATGTGGGTACACCTTCTACGTAACTACCCGACTAGATGGACATTACAAAATTATAACAAGCTGTGTTATTTTGTTACACTCTCTCTCTTCTCTCTTCTTGGCGTAACGTCCTCATTGGGACAAAGCCTGCTTCTCAGCTTAGTGTTCTATGAGCACTTCCACAGTTATTAACTGAGAGCTTCCTCTGCCAATGACCATTTTGCATGCGTATATCGTGTGGCAGGCACGAAGATACTCTATGCCCAAGGAAGTCAAGGAAATTTCCTTTACGAAAAGATCCTGGACCGACCGGGAATCGAACCCGTCACCCTCAGCATGGTCATGCTGAATACCCGTGCGTTTACCGCCTCGGCTATATGGGCCCCGCCGACAACGGTTGTTATAAAACATGTACCGTTAGTAGTTAAAATAACAAAAATTCTAACAAATTTCCCACATGAAAAGAACAAAAATGTAATAACTTTTGTTATGATTATAACAAAAATATTACAAAACTTGTTCCATGAAATATGATAGAATTTAACAAAATTATAACAAATTGTGTTATAATTCCTTGACAACCTTTTAGGGTAAAAACTAAATTTTTATACTCATTTTTTGGGTAAATATTTTTAAGTGAGTTGTCCTATTTTTAGAAAAAGTAGATAACATTAAAAAATAGTTTCCAGTACATTATAAAATTTTTGGATCCGAACGGGATTTTAACTAAGACACCTACCATCGGTAGCAATCTGACACCTTGGCCAATGAGGCCATCACAACACTTGAAGAGGGCCGTGATAGAAGCTTTACTGGTTCTACGTATTTCCAGTTTCCTCATTCAAATCCTTGTTTGTCAGACGCACACGAGCGGGGTAGTATGACGTCACATTGAGCTCGTTGACGTATAATAGGCTTGATTTGTCGTTAGTGATTAGATTTTGTTTTAATCTATCACAATTATATCATATGCAGATATGATAACATCTGTAGATATAATTTAGTTATATTCCACATTTTTTTTTATTTTAAGCAATGAAATGGAATCTATCACATAAGGGGTCATCCATTAACTTTATCGTCACTTTTGGAGGAGGCAGGGAGAGTTGAAAGTTTCCAATTTTATCGTGACGTACTTAATAGATGCTCCCTAAGGTCGAAGCAAAATAGGTAGAATAAACAAATTCCATGTTATAATTATTTAGTCCCACTTCTGCTTTCTCCATGTTCAAAAACATTTACTACTTGGTATACTTTTTGGCGAAATTAGAACAGCAGTACTGTTTTGGTATCTACACTGAACGGCGGCTTGCGGTGAAAATTACTATTCTGAGGGTCAATTTAAATGCACAACGCCACTAAATTTGTGCAGACTGAGTTTCGTTTCAATTCAACAGAATTATGTTTTCAATTCTACCATGGACTCGATTTTCAATTAAAAAAAGTTTCTGTTGGCAACCGGATTCGAACCAAGAACCTTGACATCACCAGGCTCGCACGCTACCACTCGGCTATCGAACCGGTTGATGTGAGGAGAAACAAAACGCACACAAGAAGCGTTGGTGGGTCGATGATCATGTTTTGCCATGGTAAATTTAAAAACATTTTTATGCTTGTCATTACTGCAAGCCGCCTTTCAGTGTATTGTAATCTAATGTTTTCGCGTGTAAAGATCTTAGTAAAGATACATCATTTGTGTAAAACGCAACTCAAAAGTATTGGAAGGCAAACAAAACGTAGTTCCATGTAACGGAAACATTGTTCGTCCGGTTGCAAATTGCAGCGAATGCAATATCCGTCGTTTTAGATAGGTTGACTTTGGGTATTATCGACAGGATTGTTCTATTCGTCTTGAGGGTTTTATCGGCCAAATTGCCTGAAACATCCCGGTCAACCAGAGAGATGGTCGATATCGATGGATATCGATTTGCATTGAATCGATGGCGAACACTATAAAGGAAATCCGAATCTGGTTGATAGGGATGCTCACGCAGAAATGACGCTTGTTTAAAACAATAAAACGCATGATTGATTTACAAACTGAGAATTCACTTATTCCAAAGTTGTATTTATTTGATCTTACTTAGAGTGTATCGATAAAAACAACCCATTATCATCATTTCACGTTAGAAACTTCAATCGTTTCTGCAAAATGAAGTTCACAATCTTCCTATAACTTTCGAATTGTTCGTCCAATCAAGTGAGTGATTGTTTTTGGGATATACAAATGTGTTGGAAATAACATAATGTTGTTGATGGAGCATCGAATCACTTATGAAAATAGCGCATCTTCTTACATATTGAGAGACTCTTGAAGTTAAATTCCGAATATCTCGGAAACGGTTACTTTCAAAAAGGTTATTACAGTAGACGTTCGGTCAGTGCAAGCGGTTTAACTGCAATGCTTTTTAACTGCAAGCACCTCCAAATGTCAAAATGGTGCGCCATGTTAGCCCAAATAAACAGACGGATGAAGTTCACGTTCATTTAACGTCAGGTGATGGTTTGTTGATACTGTCAGGCGTTCCAGTTATCGGGTTTTTGTTCGCTAAGTTAAACGTAAACATGTTGCAGTTATCGAACGTCTACTATATCTTTGATATCCTACTAAAATTTGAAAACTGTCTGATAAAAAGTTCCAAACCTTTTTTAACGCTGTTTACCCGACCACCTATCGCGTAAGAATACAAAACTAAGGTTAACAGAGAAGAAAGAAAAGCTAATGATCTGATGGAAGGGAAGGTTGTCAATGTTTAGGGTAAGTGTACCAATTATGGCTATAGTACCATTTATTCGCTATAGTTGATTTTCACCCTTTAACGATATATATCAACAATAAAAAAAATGTGAACAACAGATCACGTTCACAAAAGAAGGTTGCATTAATTTAAAGTCCACATTTTGCTCAAATTATGGTAGAAATAAATCATTTTCCTTAAAATTTCGGCTTCCTTGCACCCTTTTTCGCCATAGTGCACCAGTTATGGCTAACCCCATAAGGAATGCAGGCAAATAGTGCGAAAAGAAACCGAAGTTAAAAAATGTAACCATAACTGGTACAGGATTCCTATCATTGGCACACGCTGTAATAAATACTAAAAGTAGTTTTGGCTCCGTTTCTATATTTTTCCTGTAAAGTATGGAAACTAAGCTGTCTTTTAACTTATTGATGACATTCGTTGGTCTTCTCGCTATTTTTGTATAAATAGCTTTCCTTAGGTAGTGCCATAATTGGTACACGCACCCTACTTGTTTTGTTTCACACCAGACAAGACTTGACAATTGTGCCACAAAACTAACCCAACATCATCTAGATTCTAGAAAATACTGTGCTGTTGCGTCAACAGGTTCTTCACCACAGCTTCCAGCAGAAAGTATGTTCTTTAAAATGCTACAAAGCACTGCTGTAAAAAGTACAACCCAACGTTACGGTCCATACAAAAATTTTAGGACTTTCAACAAAAAAGCGTTACGGAAGAGGGGGGGGGGGGGTTGTTAAAACATGACGATTTTAGCGTTACGTTCTAAATAAATGCTCTCAGTTTTGTTTGGTGGCTTTTGACTCGAGTGGTCAGTGTTACAAAAATGATCAAACTATTTCGCACCAATATAAAAAAAAAACCTAACACATTTTGAAATTATTTTGTTACAAAAAATGTAGCAAATACTACAATAAATGTGTTACGATATTTTGTTATGGGCAATTATTTTGATATGCATAATGTAACAAATGCTGTTATATATCTGTTTGAATAAATAATACAAGTTTTGTTATAGTTTTGTTTTTAAAATAATAACAAATTTTGTTACAATTTTGTTATGGTTATTCACATATACAAATCCTTTCAACAAAATTATATCAAATTGTGTTATTTCTAACAACGGTTGTAATTATTTTGTTATAATCTTGTTCGGAGCTTCTGGTCGGGTATGGTGCATAGGATGATCAAAAATTATGATTTGACCGTAGGTGTTTCTTCAAAAACTCGGTCAAATTCGCAATCCAAATCAAATCATGTATTCAAAGTACGATCGAACAGTAAGTTTTGATTTGAGATAAATACACTCCCGTGCAAAAGTTTGGGGTCACCCCCTCAAAAACATGCAAATGTTTTTCGGTCATATCTTAATCATCTTTCATTTAATCCACTCGTTCTTAGACTCTATCGAATGATAAAGAGTAAGATTTGATTCGTAGGTACGTTTCACAAACTTCATATGAAAGTCTTAGTACAAAAAGTTTACCTAAACTTTCATGTTTTTCCTAAATCTGTACGAAAAAATATTTTGTGTGTAATTCAAAATTGGGTTGCCCAAATTTTGAAATTAAAGTTGCATTAGAACCCTATTTCTATCCTCTTTAGGAGTCATTCATTAGATTTTAGCGAAAAAATTCATAACATAATTTAAATTATCGAGTTAGGTTTACAAGTCACCGTGCAAAAGTTTGGGGTCACCCCTTAGTATGCTGCATCGTGCAAAATTTTGGGATCACCTTCCAAATGAAGTCTGAGTCGGATTTCTATTCAAATCGTCATTTTTTTTTGTGCAACTCCAATTCCTTCTATGATAGTTGAATGGCAAGACACAGACATGGTTATGAAATGTTCATAAACTAAGTTCTAGACTATGTTAAGGTAGAAAATAGTATATAAACCCCATACTAAATCAGCTAAGTTCGTTATATAAAGTGTGAAAGAGGATAGAAATGAGATAAAAATGACTAATTCGTGAATTCTACCCTATATAACTGTAAGTGTTAAAAACACAAATACACAATTTTCCCAAAAACCATTACAATGAATGTCATTTCTCCGAATATACTATTACATTCGAGATTTAGTGTTTTGGTGCAAAGCAAAGGGATAACTTTTTGATGAAAATGCCATTTAAATTAAAATATGTAACATTCCTTAAACTTATGGATTTTGGGGTAATGGAATATTTGTGGTTATAACACTTACAGTTATTAGGGTACAAATGACGAATCAGTTACTTTTATCTCACTTCCATCCTCTTTGGCACTTTATTTAACGTACTTAACTGATTTAGAATGGATTTTCTTTACCTTAACTTAGTCGTGAACTTAGTTTATGGACGTTTCATAACTATTTCTGTGTCTTACCATTCTACTATCAAAGAAAGAATTAAAGTTGCACCAAAAATAAATGACGATTTGAACAAAAATCCAACTCAGACTTCATTTGGAAGGTGACCCCAAACTTTTGCACGGTGACTTGTAAACCTAACTCGATAATTTAAATTATGTTATGAATTTTTCTGCTAAAACCTAGTGAATGGCTCTCAAAGAGGATAGAAATAGGGTTCTAATGCAACTTTAATTTCAAAATTTGGACGACCCAATTTTGAATTACACACAAAACAATTTTTCGTACAGATTTAGGAAAAACATGTAAGTTTAGGCAAACTTTTTATACTAAAAAATTAATATAAAATTTGTGAAAAGTACCTACGAACCAAATCTAACTTTTTATCTTTCGATAGAGTCTGAGAACGACTGGATTAAATGAAAGATGACTGAGATATGACCGAAAAACATTTCCATGTTTTTAGGGGGTGACCCCAAACTTTTGCACGGGAGTGTACAGCTTTAGAATAACGACAAAAATATTTTAATAAATATTTTTGCCCACCAGATCATTTTACGGCTTCACAGTGCAACGAAGAAATCTTTCTTTGTGGTTGTGAAATACGTTGTTTCGTATGAATTCAATCCACACACACATTTACTTGCAGGGGTGATTCACAAGTTATGTCACGCAGAAATCGACCTTTTTCAACCCCCTCTCCCCATACTCACACATACCATTTTTGTATGGGTCGTCATGTTCTGCAAAAGGGTGACGTAATTTGTCCATGACCCCCTAGTAGACGAAGACAACTTGTTTACATTTTACCGACGGGGAAAGCAAGCGTAAATAATACGATAAAATGTTAACAAGTTGTCTTCGTCTACGGGTCATGCACAAATTACGTCACGCTTTAAGAGGGAGGATTTTTTTGCAAAACCGCCTCCTCATCACCTCGCGAGGGAGTTTCTGTCAAGCCTGGTTATGTGTAAGATTACTATGCAAGTTCTGGTAAAGCTGGTATTGATGCTGAAATAAGTTTCAAAACGACTTCATACTTTTGTCACGTAACACTATCCAAGAACCTTCTAATATGTTACAGATCAATTTAAAGAATGTTGCCATTCCTCGGAAAACGGTTGCTCTTTCTTTCGATGCTCATTTTTACGATTATCGTTTCATATATGCATGTTTACCGAACGATAATCGTCCGTTCAATTGCAACAATCCTCCCCTTTGTATTTTTGATGGGTAAATGTAATTTCGCTCTCCCTCTCGCAGACTCCCTGGAAGCAAATTACACTGACTTTGATGGCGGTGTTAACTGAAGCTGGGCATCTACAAGAGCGCCATGTAGCTTCGCCGTTCGAGAGTTACTCCCGGTCTCTCAATTAGAACTCTAGCGCCGCCGCCAGAGGCAACCCTGAAGTCGGTGCGCTTCTCACTGGCGGCAGATACCATGTTTGCGCTGTGTGTACAAAACACAGATAATGTTTTAATTACTGGTATTAATAACAATAATAATAATAATCAATTTGCTTGTTTAATATTCAACATCTGCGTTTGTGGCAGCCCCTGCCGTTGCGTCGGCTATAAGAGGAACGACGACTGTGCAGCAGCATTCTTGCCTCCTTCGGATCGCGGTTCGATCAGTGTGGTGGCACTATGGGCGAGAAAGCGAAATTGGTTAAGTGCGATTTGTGATGATTTACTCGCAATAGGATTTTTTTTTTATTATCAGTTATTTTGAGAATCGATTTGGTGAAGTATTGTCAAATATAATTATAATGGCTGGATTTTATTTTATGAGTTCTCTTCAGAGTATGTTTCCATTTAACTCCTGACTGTCCTACTTACATTTATTCCTTTAGGAATCACTCAGCAACAGTGGAGCTTCGTGACCGCTCGGTTAGCGTCAGCAAACGCATAACCGTATAATGCCCTGGGGTGAGGGTTCAATTCCCGCTCCGAATGATGAAACTTTTCTTTCTCGTATCCACGAGTGCTCGTAATGTGTGTCGTATCCGTTGTCTAGTATTAAGTTTCGTTCAGTCTATACAGCCCCTGGCTGAAGACGGTGTCCTTGTCTTTTAACAATTAATTTTGTCTTGACAGACTCAAGCCAAAACTAAAGACAATTAACTCATGTAACTCATGCTGACTTCAGTTCTGATAATCTTTCTATTTCCACATTTCAAACTTCACTGGATAAAAACTCTTGACTTTTCATTAAAACAAACCGAACATTGATTTTTTCTTTTACTTGACATCGTGTCTTACCCATTAAAAATCAAAATAATAGAACAAAGTCCAAAAACTTGCTTTACTTAAAAGTTCATTTTTTGTTGTTTTAAGATCCCAGTACCCAGGGTTGAATATTTGTCCAAAAAGAAACAAATGCTCACACAACTTGTTTGACTCGATCGAATTTTCACTAGTGTCATTTAGTCTTGAGTTCATTCTTTGTCAAATATTTGACCCTGTGTATTTGATTCATATAGGGTAAAAGCTCCCTTAGTGGAGATAGTACCAATAGTGGTGGTAGTGCCAATTTAGCACTATTTCAAACAAAAAGCTTGCAAATAGATGCATTATAACTAATTAATAACATTAATTCAGTTTTGTGTTCAGGATTAGCCGAAAATCCTATTTTAAACAATTATTTTCCTTTGTTCCTTCAGTTTTGTGTTCAGGATTTGCCGAAAATCCTGTTTTAAACAATTATTTTCCTTAAATTTTTGGCTCCTTTGCACCTATAGCGGTGGTAGTGTTCCTATAGTGGTGGGTCCCATAAGAATTCAATGGGATGCGCCACTATAGGAACCAATGTTAAATTTTACCTCCATAATAGGAACCGTGTACCTATAGTTGGTGCAAGTGATTTATTAGCAAAAACTGTAATAAACAATGGTTTTTACATTTTTCCTAACAAACTACCGATTAACGTTTTCAGGCTTTTTATTTTTGTGGTATTATCAATTTTATTCAATTATTTTTCTACAAGGAGCTACTAATAGCACCACTATTGGTACATTTACCCTAAGGCAATCTAACGATTTTTCTCAAGCAGCAGCAGAAGATAGAAATTTTTTGTTCAATATTTTCATACGGAAACGTTTCCGTATGAAAACAAACCAATGCTCCTCGGGGAGAGAAGGGTGATCAAACATGGTCAGATAGATAGCCTTATAAGGGGACTCCAGTTAGCCTAGTGGTTAAGGCTATGGATCGCCAATCCGGAGACGGCCTGTTCGATTCCCGTTCCGGTTGGGAAAATGTTCTCGACTTCCTAGGCATAGTTGTCATTGCCTCACAATGTACAAATTCATGCAATGGCAGGCAAAGAAAGCCCTTCAATTAATAACTGTGGAAGTGCTCAAAGAACACTAAGTTGAAGCGAGGCAGGCCAAGTCCCTGTGGGGACGTAGAGCCGTAAAGAAGAAGAAGAAGAATGTCTTTCTTCAGAAAAAGTTCGTTAATTTAAAACTCCAAAAACCGTAATAGAAAAACCGCCTGTGAGCCGCTTTTCGTTTTTCTTTCAAGGATCTTCTATCCAACTTTTCTCCTTTTATTTCATGAAAAATTCATGCATCCCTAAATTAATTTTTCCACCAGAATAGCGTGAATGAGGAACGTTTAAAAATCTAACTTTTTTGCATGCCTACCCGAGCAGTGGAGAATATCAAATCGATAACAACAGAATTACATAGCCTGTTTTATATCAAAATTTGTTATTGTTAACTTATCAAAATATATCTTTTTAATAAAATGTTTTGTTGGGCAATCTTATTTTGATATGTTTAAGTTTTTGGGATATATTCTCAAGATAATATTTCAATTTGTTGTAGAACAAGTTTAGTTATTCTTCTACTTTAGATAATGTACAAATATGTGATGAACAACAACACAACAATAACAAGTTAACAAATGTCCTGTTATTTAATTGTAATTGATCTAACAAAACATGTTATTGAATTAGTCTTCCAGGAATTTTTTTTGCTATGATATTTGTTATTTTGCCGCTTATGACAGACAAGTTTATAACATAATATGTTATTCTAATAACATAAAAATACTGATTCCATCATTCAGTTATTGAGCCAAAATAACATATTTTATTATGCTGTTGATATTTTATTCTGCTCAGGTTCGATAAATCCCTGGAAAAGTCTTAAAAGATCTCCTGGCGCAATTTTCTTAGAGATTCCAAAAGAAATTCTTCTGAGAAATTATTTGAGTTCTTGGAAAAATGTTTTGAAAATTCTTGGAGTTTTTTTGAAAGAGCTCCTGGTGAGATCCTTAAAGAAATTTTCAGAGAAATCTCAAGATGAACTTCGGGACAAATTATCACAGGAAATTCAGAAGAAATTCTTGAAGGGATTCTATGCAGAATTCTGGAGGAATTTCTAGAGGAGTCTTTGGGAATCCGTGAAAGTTTCCGTAGAAGAACTCTCTGGAAGATTTTTAGGATCTATTTATGGAAAAGTTTATGACGAAATCTGTCGAGGAATTACTTGTAGAATTAAAGGGCAAATTCCTGAAAAAAACCCAGAGAAGTCCCTTGATAAACATAGCAGGAATTTCTGATGTAATCCTTAGAAAAATCGATAGAGGAATTTTAGGAAAAAAATTGCAGTGAAAAAATTGATGGTGAAAGTCCTGAATCAGAGGAAGTTCAGGAGAAATTCTAGCAATTTTTTTGGAGGAATCTTTGTAGAATGGAAGTCGTATTATTTGAAAATAGAAAAATTACTAGAGTGCAATAATCTTGCGTTTTTAGTGAACAAACTTCAAATCTCTTAGAATGACTTAAAAACTGAATTTGATATCAAACAACAAATTTTGCTCTCCGAATATTATCAATAACATATTAATATCAAAATTTGTTGTTGAAATATTTTCCAAATTCACTGTTATTGAACTAACAAAACAAGTTATTTTAAGGCTTTTTACGGCATCATCAGCATCGGCAGCCATGTTGGATATTTGGCTCACAATTTCAAAGTGATAATTCTTTGCCACCAAAGCGAATATTCTTGTGAAAAAGTATCATCCTATATGCTCACTCGCAGTGATTGCGATGATACTTTTTCTGCTGCGTTGCTGCATAATTGACAGTTTTTATCACTTCAAAAACGCGAGGCAAACAATCATAGAGAAGCAAAAAGTCAATGATTCGTTTGAAAGCTGAGTGATGCATCATGACACCTCAATGGTTTTCCAGGAACATTTTTTTGCTATGATATTTGTTATTTTGCCGCTTATGACAGACAAGTTTGTAACATAATATGTTATGTTAATAACTCAAAAACAATCGGTTCTATTATTCAGTTATTTTGCCCAAATAACACAGCTTCTTATGCTGTTGTTATTTCCTTCTGCTCGGGAACTTTAAGTCGTGACAACATTAAATTACTGCAGAACGGGGTTTCTGCTCATAGGCTCATAGGCTCATTAAATGTAATACAAAATGTTCGAACTATCTTGAACATCCCTTGCTACACGATCGATTGCGGTCTTGACGAACAAGCGCTCCAGTGCTCTTGCCAAGCTTCCTAGAGGGTTGGGGTTGGGGTTGAGGGTTGTGGAGATTTCCTCTAGAATTTCGTGAAATCTTTCCCTGGAATCTTGTGGAGATTACCCTTGGAATCTTAATTAAAAAAAAAAAAAAACAAAAAAAAATCTCGTGGTGATTTTTCTTGGAAACTTGTAGAGGTTTCTCCTGGAATCATATGGAGGTTTGCTCTGAAATCTTGTGGAGCTTCTTCCGGGAATCTCGTGGAGATTTCCATTGGAATCTTGTAGATTTCTCCTGGAATCTCGTGGAGATTTTCCCCTGGAATCTTGTGGAGATTTTCACTGAAATCTTGTGGAGATTTCCCTTGGAATTTTGTGGAGATTTCCTCCGAAATCTTGTGGAGCTTCTTCCTGAAATCTCGTGGATATTTCCTTTGCAATCTCGTAGATTTCTCCTGGAATCTCGTGGAGATTTTCCCCTGGAATCATGTAGAGATTCCTCTTGGAGATTTACATTGAAATCTTGTGGAGATTCCCTCCAGATTCCCTCGTGAACATTGGAATCTTTTTTTTTTTTCATTAAAAAAAACAAACATAAAAAATCTCGTGGAGATTTCTCTTGGAAACTTGTAGAGATTTCTCCTGGAATCCTGTGGAGATTCCCCCTGAAATCTTGTGGAGATTTCCTCCGAAATCTTGTGGAGCTTCTTCCTGAAATCTCGTGGAGATTTCCTTTACAATCTTGTAGATTTCTCCTGGAATCTTGTGGAGATTTCCCCTGGAATCATGTAGAGATTCCTCTTGGAGATTGACATTGAAATCTTGTGAAGATTTACTCTGAAATCTTGTGGAGCTTCTTCCTGGAATCTCATGAATATTTCCCCTTGAATCTTGTGGAGATTCTCCCTGTATTTTTTTTTTAAGATTTCCTCTAGAATCTCGTGGAGATTCCTCTAAAATCTCGTGAAGATTTCCCTTGGAATCTTGTAGAGATTTGTCCAGGAATCTCGTGCGGATTCCCCCTGGAATCTTGTGGAGATTTCCTCTAGAATCTCGATTCTTACTGGAATCTCGTGAAGATTTCCCTTGGAATCTTGTGGAGATTTTCACTGAAATCTTGTGGAGTTTTCCTCTGAAATCTTGTGGAGCTTCTTCCTGGAATCTCGTGGAGATTTTCCTTGAAATCTTGTAGATTCCCCCTGGATTCTTTTGGAGATTTCCTCTAGAAGCTCATGGAGATTCCCCTAAAGTCTCGTGAAGATTCTCCCTGGAATCTCGTGGAGATTTCCCTGAAATCTTGTGAAGGTTTTCCCTGCAATCTCGTAGAGATTCCCCCTGCAAAGTTGCTTTAAATACAAAGTCTTCATACCCACAAAGTTTCATTGGATTGTGAGTGGATGCTGCCAACCATCAGATGAGTTGGCAAGCAATACGTCTTCATATGATAATAGGGATGGGATTCTCAATGAAGTTTACAAAGGAAAAAATAAAAGCTGCTGGTAAGAAATACATCGTGTAAGTTTACAATACACGATATGTAAGAAACTTAAGAAATTTGTGAATGACTATTTAGAGGAAACGCTGGAAGTATGCTTATCTCAAGTAATTATTTGGGTCTTGCAGATTTTCCTGTTTCTGACCCACAGTGCAGTGTAGTGCGGGTGTGGGCCTTTGGAGAAGGAAAAGGCCAGCGTCCGATTCCACTTCTCCGTAGGGGAGACTGAGGAGACTTGATCCCTGGGGAGACTTGTTCCCCCCATATTTGCTCGGAATCAAAAACATTCTTCTTCAAGCATATTTTTTCTAAAACTACTCCTGGACAAACGACTATGTTTTGGCTACAAGTGATTTCGATTGTACATTGCATTATTTTTTAACGGGTGATGGTTTGTTTTCAGTCCTTCAGAAATCTTTTAGTCGATTCCGGAAAATATCAATAACTTTGTGAAAATTGAACCAAATCGTGTCAAAATTTCACAGCACACAGTTTAAATAAAATACTTTTAAACTTTCCTCTCCTCTTCTTGGCGTAACGTCCTCACTGGGACAAAGCCTGCTTCTCAGCTTAGTGTTCTATGAGCACTTCCACAGTTATTAACTGAGAGCTTCCTCTGCCAATGACCATTTCGCATGTGTATATCGTGTGGCAGGCACGAAGATACTCTATGCCCAAGGAAGTCAAGGAAATTTCCTTTACGAAAAGATCCTGGACCGACCGGGAATCGAACCCGTCACCCTCAGCATGGTCATGCTGAATACCCGTGCGTTTACCGCCTCGGCTATATGGGCCCTTCAACTTTTAAACTTATTTATCCAAATAAGGCTGTTGTTAACATATTTTAATTAATTCAGCTTAGTATACACAACAGTGACATGGGGAGACTTGATCCCTCGAGGATTACACGCACATTATACACGTGAAAAATAAAATTCTTTTCGGAAGCCTCTATTTACTTGGAATTCTAGTCTTTTCAACGATAATATGTGTCCGATAACTATAACTTTAGTACAAACCAAGAAAAGGGGGATCAAGTCTCCCGATTTTAAAAATACGGCATATCCTAAAAAATTTAAGGAAATCTTACAATTTCAAACACTCCATATTCATCGAAAATACAAGAAAATTATAAAAGAAAATGAATAGGAAGACTCTGGAATTATTTTCTCTTTAAATTAACCATGTGCGCAAAGGGGGATCAAGTGTCACCCATTTTTGAAAAATACACCAAAAGACATGCCTCCATAAAAACACAGTTTTGAAAACTTTAACAATAATTTAAAGGGCTTCTGTTGTGTATTAACTTGCAAAAGATGTTTACCTGCCATTTTGTTCGGAAATCGGGTCTGGTTTTGTGTTTTTTCTTAAAGTTTCAGGTAAATAAAGAAAAAGGGATCAAGTCTCCCCAGTCTCCCCTATATTAATAACGAGTTAGCGCCGGTTGTTTCGAGCGAACGGACCATAGCGAAAAAAAAATCAACCGGCTAAAGGAAACAGAAACGCTGATTGTAATATTTAATTTGAGCTCGGTTATGTTTTTCCTATTATGATTACGATGACGATTTGCACAGTTCACCTCCCTATCCGCAATACCGTGAAGTGCAGTTACCATTGCGCCTTGGTCGTCACCAGCCTAATAAGTACAACGACGATTGGTGCACCACTCCGTTTCGGGCATCGATAGGTACCATTAGCCGCGGGCGGCGAAGAGGAAAAAAAAATGGTCAGCTGGTAATTTGAGGAGCCACTCGAACAAGTCTGTGTCCGATCGTTGGTTATCAAATTCCAGCGTTTTGTTTTGATTTAAGAGGAAATTTGCATAAGCGCCGCCCGTCAGTCGCGCGCCGACCGAAAACCATGAGAAATGCCAACGTCCATTAGCGCCCAGACAACCGACGGACGACGGCTGGACGCGTGAACCTCGGCTAGTTTCCCAGAGTCATCGAAGTCGTGTGCACTGAGAAAAAAAATTGCTTAGTGATGTTTAATACAAATCCGTTAATATTTTTAGCGATTTGAACGTGCATTTGATGTAAACTAGTAATGTAGTAATAGTTATATAGTATACATCGCAAAGCTCGCCAGAATTTCAAGTGGAACTTTTGCAATCACTCGTTTGAAAAACCAACATGCAAAAAACTTTCAGTGTACCTATAGAGATGCCACCGATCAATTTCGCATATTTGGCTTTCGCGAATGACCCACTGTGTGTGTGGTTTATTTTTGGATGTCCCGTAAACACTTCGGTATGGCATTCCACAACTACAATTTGACGGGGCACACTGTTGGGTGAATTGACCTGTGTGTCACGGAGCGAGGCAAGCGGAAAGGGGTTAACGTAAACCATGATGCACATTAATACATCGCGGGCATATAGTCAAGTGGCGCCTCGTTTTCGATGACTTATTGGGAAGTGGAGTTTTTTTTTTTGCTTCGGCGGACTAATGCACGATCGAGCAAAAATTTTGATGTATTTGATTAGCATAACAAATTTTGCGATGGGGTCCTCCGTAGCTGAGCCGTCCATTGGAATGCAGCAGAAGTTTGGGTGCAACTCCAAGATTTATTTGAATTTCTGATTTATTTAGAATAGAAAATCTTAATGTTGTCCAACAACATTCGATTACAAAAGACTAGGAATTTTCGAAATTAGATTCGGTACATAGCATGATATCCGCAAAACTATCAGAAGTTGAAGCTGTGAGTATGATGTATTCCATTAGGAGAGTAATCTCACAGTTACGAAGAAAACAAACAAATTTGGGATGGTTGACGTTATCAACCGGATTATTGAACTGATGCAGCAATGGATCATTCGATTGGAATTTTTCCAGAATTTCAGGAATTCAACACAAGCACATGCTACATGGCATTCAAGAAAGCAAATGAGCCATTCTTATCAAGTGTTTTTTTTTTTTTGTAATTTGATAAAAAAAAGAAATCTTAATAAAATAAGAGGATGAATGTGGATCCTCGGAGCGTTACGATTATGCTTAATCAATGTGTTTACTCATGCAGTCTCACAGTGATATTCCATTATTATTTAACTTTTGAAAATAGTTATAACTACCTATTATAACTGAGGCTAAATACACAGCGTAACAAAAATTAACTTTTGGACTGTCTCAAGAGCAAACTTATGTGTCTCTGACAGATTTTGGGCCGCTGAATCCGAATCCGGGCTCAGATTTGCTCCAACACGTCAGCCCGGATTCGGATTCAGCGGCCCAAAATCCTTCGGAGCCACATAAGTTTGGTCTTGAGACAAAAAAAAAAAATGTTGCGCTGTGATATATGACGAACTTGAAGTTTGAATCCGCAACTCCCGTGGTGATGGTGCAGACGGACGTTGATAGTGAAATCTGCCACTAATAGAAAAATTTCAGTAGTTTATAGACAATATATAGTGCAGCTGTACGCCAGTGATACTTGGTGTGTATCAGTGGAAAACACTCAACGGCTGCAGGTTTTCATCAATAGATGATGCCTGTGGTATATAATTCGCTCAACAAACATTATTGCTGTACAACAGATGGAAAAGCCGTTCTTGAGCTTGATTCTGAAAATTTTGACTGAATAAGCTGTTATTCAGCTATCATTGTTACTTGGGCGTGCATGGTGGCCTCACAATTGGATCTCCAACGTGGAGCTCCATCGTCGATGTCATCAAATGCCGATAGCGACTGAAATTCGGGAGCGAAAGTGGGATTATGTGAAATTTTACGTAATTATTTGATTTTCAGTGCTTATTTACAGTATACATCTTTTTGTTTCTATCTGATGAGACATTGGCAAAGGCAGGTTGAAATATCTGTAGTTTTCCCGTCTGATATGAAGAGAATTAACGCATATGACGAAGTAAATTTATCCTAGTAAAAGAAACTACAATTAAGAACGATCGAGCACTCGACACCAAAGAAGTCTGTAAGTCGCTGTCACCAGCTGAAATGTGATAGGAATCTTTCTACTGTCCATACTAATGCCAGGGCCTCCTTCTTTGTCTCACAGTAACGGTTTATAGTTACCGTTTTTGGCGGCTGTTCGAGTCCGTATGAAGTTGATCATCAATATTAACTTCTTTTCCCGATCAGCCTAGATAGCTGTGTAGTGTCGGTAGCGATTGTCTCAGTTGGCTAAGAATAACACTACGGACCACCTGTTCCGGTGGTAAGAATGCACTAACAGGTAGGGGTCATTCATGGTGTGATGCGGCTATATGCTTACCGTGCCTAGGAATGAATGGCTAGGGGGGTCTAATAAAAACCTAACCGCTAACGGAGCCTGTGGAGTACCAGGGCGCCCTCCACAGTATGTAGCCCTTACTGCGCTAACCGGAGCAATGGTGCAGTTGACCTTGTGTTTCTCCGAGACAATCAGCTGCCCTTCTTTAGTCTCACTTGAGGCTAAATAAGGGCGGGATTATGAAGATGTTGTTAATTAGTTTAAATTTTCACCTATATGGTTTCGCATTATGCGATTTACATAGTGTATTCTGTGTATCCTCGC
This sequence comes from Aedes albopictus, assembly GCF_035046485.1. Classification (NCBI taxonomy): domain Eukaryota; kingdom Metazoa; phylum Arthropoda; class Insecta; order Diptera; family Culicidae; genus Aedes; species Aedes albopictus. The sequence goes on along the minus strand of NC_085137.1, from coordinate 501,800,281 downwards.
CTTTGGCGTTTTCCAATCGATACCGATTTGGTTTTATTGTTGCTGTTCTTTGTTGTGCTGTTGTTGCGAAGAGTTTAATCTTACCTAGTTTGGGTAGTGGCTACGGTTAGGATAGTTCAGATCAATCTTCAGCATAAAAGAACAGCAACGATCAATCTTTGCAGACTTATGCAAAATGGTACAGCCCAAGTGGCCTTGGTACAAGAACCTTACTTTGGTAAGGGAAATTTCTATCTAGGAAACCTTGTGAACCCGGTTTTTGCTACTTTCAGTAAACATGAAATGGCAAACTCGCGTGTCATGCCTCGAGCCTGTGTGCTTGTTGTAGTGGATATGAGGAAAATGAAAAAGATCTAAATTGATGTTATAACTAATATGGTAAATTTATAAATATTCATAAATGGTAGCACTTCCACAACAAGAGTAAGCGCCGATAAGTTGAATTGAGAGCATTAATTTGGCTCGTTGGCCGGAATGTCGTATTTCACTTCGTGACTCTTCTTCCCGAATCGAATTTCCTATGCGAGAGTACTTTACGAACTTCTCGTGCCTCGCATTAATATAGACCTTTTTACAAGACGCCCAAACCAGTTGATGCGGAAGCTTGAAATAACCCCTTGTTTAGAAATGACAATTCAACGTATGCACGTTCGTTCAGGAGTTGTAAACAAAAACATACACAGATTTGTCGCATGAAACTTGGATAGCAAAGAGCGAGGTTGTGAGAGTGAGCGTGCATCTTGGTGTGCATGGTATTCGGAGAGATCGGAGAGATCTTCGGGTTTGAGAAAGCAACTGAAAAACTCCAGCGGCATTCTGTAAACGATTGTTGAGGAACGCGGACGCACACAAGGTTCTCGCTAGGTTTTCGCGAAAAAAAAAATGGCTGACGACCGTCTCGAGCGCCTCGACGACCGCTCCAACCGGAGCGACCACCGTTCCGACACTTGTCAACAACGCAATAGTTGCTACACTCATCTCTGAACTAACCACCAGAGATGTATGTGCTATCACAATTGATGTATCTGTTGGAAACCTCAACAGAAAATACGTCTATTGTTCGGTTTATTTACCGCATGATGAACCATCCCCTACGGATGCTTTCAAACAAGTCATCGCATACTGTACTTCAAAAGGCCTTCCGCTAATTGTTGGCAGTGATGCTAATGCTCACCATATCATCTGAGGCAGCTCAGACATTAACTTGAGAGGCTCCAGCTTGATGGAGTACTTAAGTAGTACAGATCTTGCATTACTTAACATAGGCAACCGCCCAACCTTCATGGTATCTGCTAGAGAGGAAGTGTTAGATATAACGCTTTGCTCTAGCAGAATTAGTCACGAGCTGACCAATTGGCATGTGTCAGATGAAGAATCTTTATCTGACCATCGCTATATCTTCTTTGAACATTTAAATGTTACTTCGCAAACATTGCGTTTCAGGAATCCTCGGTCAACAAACTGGGATCTTTTTACTGATTTGGTTGCGGCCAAATTTCATGGATACTCACCATCCATTGACACTCCAAGTGATTTACATGATGCCGTTGATACTACAACGACCTTCATCATGGAAGCTTTTGAAGAAGCATGCCCTCTACGGTCTGTGAAGATCACAAGAGGAACCCCTTGGTGGAACTCTGATCTGGCGAAACTCAGGAAACAAAGTAGAAAGAGTTGGAACAGACGACGTTCGGCTGGTTCGGAGGCTTTCAGGTCGGCTCGCAAGGCCTACAGGAAAGCTCTCCGGTCTGCTGAACGATCCGGCTGGAAAAACCTTTGTACAAATGTTTCCAGCTTGAGTGAAGTCAGTCGGTTAAACAAAATCCTTGCGAAATCTAAGGATTTCCGGGTGAACGAACTTCGTTTGCCAAATGGCGATCTGACTTCCTCTGATGAGGAAGTTCTGGAATGCTTATTCAGCACACACTTCCCTGGATGTGTGGATATTACATCTTCGGATGAACCTGATGTCTTTTCTTGTAGTTATGATTCTTTAGCTTTGGCTCGGAGTATTGTAACTATAGAATCGATTGAGTGGACTCTTAATAGCTTTGCTCCATTCAAATCTCCTGGGGCAGATGGGATTTATCCTATTTTGCTTCAGAAGGGGTTTGATTATTTCAAACATGTTGTCTAGCAGGGATTAGGAAATTCAGTGTTTGTGGATGCCCCCAAGGGAGAGTCTTATCACCGCTTTTGTGGAATCTCGTAGCAGATACGCTATTGAGGCAACTCAATAATAGCGGTTTTCCTACTTATGGTTTTGCCGACGACTACCTAACATTGTTAGTTGGTATGTGCATCAGCACCCTTTTCGACCTGATGCAAAGCGCCCTTCAGGTAGTTGAGGGTTGGTGTCGCCAATATGGCCTTTCGGTTAATCCGAGTAAAACATCTATTGTTCTTTTCACGGAAAGGCGAAACCGTAATGGCGTTCGACCTTTGCGTCTCTTTGATTCTAAAATCGATGTGACTGAACAGGTAAAGTACGTTGGAGTCATTCTTGATTCCAAGCTTTCCTGGACACCTCACATTGAGTTCAGAATCAAGATAGCTTGTATGGCCTTCGGGCAATGCCGGCGTAATTTTGGTACAACTTGGGGTCTAAAACCCAAGTATATCAAATGGATTTACACAACTGTGGTCCGGCCAATATTGGCTTATGGATGTCTTGTGTGGTGGCAAAAGGGTGAAGTGAGAACGGTCCAATCAAAATTAGGCTATCTCCAAAGGATGTGCTTAATGGCGATGTCTGGAGCGTTCTCTTCAACTCCCACGACAGCGCTCGAAGTTCTCTTAGACGTTGCCCCACTACACATTCATCTCAAACAAGAAGCACTTTCTTGCACTTACCGGTTACGGGTACTCGGTCTACTAGAGGAAACTCCTGTGAACCGCACATCAACACACACCTCGTTGTTTTCACTTTTAGTGAATTGGGACAAAATTGTCCTTGCTCCAAGTGATCTTACAATTGCTTGTAATTTTCCATATAGAACATTTTCCACGAAATTCCCTTCCCGGGAAGAGTGGACATCTGGTTATGTGGAAAGAAGTATTTCAGACGGCATCGTATGTTACACTGATGGCTCCCTTCTCGAAGGTCGAGCAGGTGCTGGTGTTTATTCTCGTGAGCTAAGGCTGTATCAGTCTTACTCACTTGGTAGACACTGCACCGTTTCTCAGGCCGAAATCTTTGCTCTTATGTGCGGAGTGCAATCAGCACTTCAGCAGCACGTAATGGGCAAAATAATATACTTCTGTTCAGATAGCCAGGCTGCTATTAAAGCACTTGCTTCGGCCAACTCTAGGTCGAAGATAGTTATCGCTTGTCGAACTCAAATCGAGGAGCTGAATTCAGCAAACGCTGTTCACCTTGTATGGGTACCTGGCCATTCTTCCATCGCTGGAAATGAATTGCCTGATGAGTTAGCTCGCACTGGAGCATCACATGACCTCATTGGCCCTGAGCCAGCTATTCCGATATCGAAGTGTTGGGTAAAGCTTCAGATTCACACCTGGGCTGCCACTCAACACAGACAATACTGGAATAGTTTGGAGTCATGTCGTCAAACCAAATTGTATTGTACTGAGTCATCTCCAAGAGTGGCGAAGTATCTTACAAATCAGTCAAAGCAGAATTGCAGCATTCTGGTCAAAGCATTGACAGGCCACTGCCGACTCAGCTATCACATGGCGAATATTCAGCAAGCTGATTCATTTGCATGTGATAGCTGTGAATCCGATTATGGAACTTCGTATCATTTGATATGTAACTGTCCAGTTTTTGCGCAACTGCGTTTCCGAGTATTCGGTAAACACTTATTAAGTGAAACTGATTTCAGAAACCTGAATCTTCAGGATATTCTGTTGTTCTTAACCCGCTGTGGTAAAGAGCTATAGGCTCTCTTTCGCTTTAAGCGTTATTACAGTGCCCTTTTCAAGGTGCTGTTTGAACCCATTGTGGTACGCTTGTGCGTTAGTACCCTCTTCCAGGGTATTTTTCCTATTTCCCTACCTGTCTCTATCCCCATCCAAATCATTTTTCCTTCCTTTTCCCTCAGGTAGATGATGAAATAGGCTGTTATTTTGGCGATGGCACTAATGTCCCAAATGGAGGATAACGTGCCTCTGGAGCCGACCTTCTGATACCTGATACTTGATACCTTATTTCCTTGCACTTCGTGGCGTATCCGAGTATCTGAATGTTCGGACGTTATGCCCCGAAAAAATGCACCATAATGTCCTGGGACATTATGACCTCGGACGTTGCGCCCAACAGGGCTTTACAGTCTGTCACCAGCTGAAATGTGATAGGAATCTTTCTACTGTCCATACTAATGCCAGGGCCTCCTTCTTTGTCTCACAGTAACGGTTTATAGTTACCGTTGAGAATTTTGATGCAAAGCTGATTACGATATCCATCTTTACTTGTTTGTACAAGTATCACCCTGAGACTATCCAAGTAACATATTAATAATCAATTGGTCTCTTAGAAGTTTTGAGAACCGTCATGAAACCTAATACCTTTTATTTTGGTTCTGGTTTTGGTTATATGGATGGTTCTAATAACCTTTTCTAGTCTCTTTGACTAAGGTTTGACCCGCATCTGCAATATCAATCGCACCGTGAATTCCAGTAAAACTTGACACCTTTTCTCTTCAGGTCGCCAAGGGGTTCAAACAGAGTTGCCAGGTATGCCAGTCGTATTTGATGGAGAAATTCTTAAGCTGCTGATTTTATGTCTAAGTAACCTCTACCGTTACTGTTCTAAACTGACATTAAGCTGGACCCGCTGTGTACCACAAGCGTGTTTTTTTTTTCAGGGTGCGTGTACTCAGTAAACGATGCAGCCGCTCCCGGGTTATATTTGATTCTATTATGGTTCTAATATTTGGTTCTAATATTTCTGCGTGTAGAATCTTTTTCAACAATGTTTCACAGTAATCGCAATGTGGATCGCAACATAAAATACAAAACTACATTGGCTTGTTACCTCTAATGAAAGTACCACTTTTCTATAATAGTTACTTATACGATGTCATCTAAACCGTTCAAATGATGATCATTCAGGGATGAATTATTTTCAAATCAAAAAGTAACATGACTGAGTTCTATACCAACCAAACCGAGAATCGCACGGGAATCTACACCAACCGACGACCATCCAACATAAATGCGTAAAAAATCAGCAATCAAGGAGCACACGGCCAGAAGATCATTTATGGAAAACTATATAGACACTTTGTACCTTCCTCGAGATCTCGATCAAGCGGTACTCCGAATAAAAGGTGATGGGTTTTGTAACAACAAAACCACCACCAATAACATCAACAACAGCACCACCAACCAGCCAGCAGAAACAAGAAGACACAATCCCGAAAAGCCAACTATAATACCTCTCAAGAGGTTCACTCTTTCACGCTTATTCTCCTTCGTTTTTGGTGTCGGCCGGAATCTCCTTCGGCGATTTTATGGTTGCTGCTGCCTTTTGACCGACCAAGTGATTCTCCAATGCATTATTGTTGCTGCTTGAGGTTCTTATTGACGGTGTTGTGTTCTTGTTCCTTCCCTCGTTCCTCCGTGCCTCGTCAACAGCCCAAAGTGGTTGTCTAATGATGCTGGCTGCCGATCCGACACTCACGGTCCGGCATCACAAAAGTAGGTAGGTTGGTACACAGAGGTACCTTCGCCCATTCCCATTTGCCGCGCACCGCACTCTCCAGCATTCTCGAAAAGGGATGCCCGGAGTTGATGTGAAGATCGCGCGTGCACCACACCATAGGTATCGGACGGGATCGGGACGGGGCGGGACGACCTGCTGAGGCATGAAGAGCAGCCAATCGGCAGGGAGTGGCGACGGCATGTCTGGCTTGGTTTTCGATCTTACCGTCAGCCCAGCAGCATCATCATTATCATTGGCATCATCATCATCATCGTTCGTTGGTTGTTGGTTGCCCGCCCGGAATCATTCGGGTTTTACAGGCCAGCCAGAGCGACTCCACTTGAAATTTGTTGCACAGGTTATCAAAATATTGTGTTCGCTTTGCGGAATCTTGATTTTGAAAGACATTGGCATGATCTTGTGCAGATGCATTGTTGGGGCGAGCGATTGTTTAATTATCCTGCGTTGCGGGAAAAATTAGCCCGCAAATTCAATCGCAATGTGAAATAGACGTACGCGACTGCAAGAAACCGTTTTGGTGTCATATGCGCGTTATTCCTGGGGTAATTTGCGAACTTATTGTAGAAGACACCAAAACGATTTAACGTCAAAGCGCACATCTATTTACAATTGCGATCAAATTTACGGGTGGATTTACGGCGAAACGCGCAGTATAGTATTGCCCAAGTAACACGCATGTCATATAAGAGTTACGGCAGCGCAAGTTTTGGTTGTATACAGGGTTCCTGATTTCCACATTTCATCTTCTTCCACATTCGAAGACAGTCAGCAGCGAACGGTTGTCGCTTTAGTTTGTGTGTATGCAAACTCAGGCGCAGGGTTGACAATCGTCCTTCTCGTCACCACTGCGTGAAGATAACAATAAAACAATCTTCGTCCGAAAGAGCAACGGTGACGATTAGCCTTTTCGTCGCCGACTGCGGGCTTCACGATGAAGCTCAATCATAAAAAATCATCCACCAACTTTTTCGTCGTCCTCTTTGTTCCCTGAAAGCGCGCGACTACGGGCCAAGCGAACGTCAACTGGGAATAGCTTTTATTGGCGTTTCGGCACTTACGGTGGTGTGAAACCTCACTAGCTCAGTTGGTAAGACTGCTGGATTGGCAATCTAGAGGTTCGTTGTTTGATTCCAGGTGCAATTATTTTTTTATCAAAATCTTTTTTTTGTGTGTTGCTGGTGGCAACATACGCTCCGTCGGCTAGACGCATTTGGACGAAGAGCGAAACAAAACGAATGAAGATTTTGTTTTCGTCACGACGCAAGCCCTTCACGACGATTCGCTGGCTTGACTGAGTCATCCGATGTGGAACGAGCAACGATGACGATCTAGTTTTCGTTCTCGTCGTCGACTTTTTTGGTCGTACGGCGACGATTTTCAGCCCTGCTCAGGCGAACGGTGCGACGTCACACTTGCAAATTACTCATTCGTCCACATTCGCATCGCAAGCGATCGAGTGGTGATGCGATTCGTGAGTGATACGATTGATATTGTACATACGAATTTTTGATGTTTTCGAATTATTTTCTTTGCTAATCTGGCATTTCCACAACAATACACTAAAAATGTATGCATTACATGCAGAAGTTCTCTTCTAGATATGATAATAGCCGCTTCGATCGCTCACCAGCATTCGTCACCATTCGCCATTCATTCATTCGCTTGCGATCCAAACTGCGACGAACGGCTACGAATATTCATGTCAAGCAGCCGGCGCATCGCTTCCCACTGGTGATGGGGTTGCGTGTTTGATCATGACAATCCGTTTGCTGCATCTTTCTCGATTCGCTTCAGCAAAGAGGAGTGAATATGAATGGAGTGAGGCGAATATACCGATCCTTGGTTGTATAGAAGTTTATTTAACTTTTTTTTAAACAGCGCTAGAATAACGTCAAATTAACCACTGTACAACCAAAATCTACCGTTATAGCACAGACAAACAGACGTAACACTTCGAACAATTTTCGATTCAAATCATAGTCACGGAAACATATTCGCCCAATGATAAAAGGACTAAGTTTGGCCGACCATCAACTAGGTGGCGGTAGTGAGCAAACGTCAAACTCGAACGAAAACGATGCGAGCGCCACGGGAGGGCAGTTGGCCATCTATCCAATTTTGAAAAAGGCCGTTTAATCGATGTACGATGATAATTATCAGAGTGTTACGTCTGTTTGTCTGTGGTTATAGCCTTATACGCGGTCTATCACCTAATATCTACCAGTGATCTGTACACAGCCATTTCATAACACTTCGACATTCGCATGATCGCAGACGCAATAACATTGACGGTCTGCCGTGGGCGAGTGATTGCTTAATCATTTTTCTTCTTCTTTCCCACATTGATCAGCTTTTTGATGTAATATCCTCCGTTTTCTCTTAAAAATAGAAGGTCACCAGCAATTATACAATGAAGATTCCTGTTAATTCCAAGCAGTGGCAGTTACTCAAGCTCGAGCTCCATGTTAGAATTCCTGACAATAACTTGATTAATTTTGTGTAGTCTTAGTAGAAAGAAAGCTGTTTATTTTGATAATTTTTGAATTCAGATACACAAGTATTTACGCGTGATTAGAGTCGGTAAAATAGACAAGAATGATAACAGGTTGTTTTCTTTCAATAGGAGAAAAAATGGTCGTCGAACAAAATTCGACAAAAATCGAATATTTTTGTGCCAAAAAAAAAACTGACAACACTGTTTTTGCTACACTGAAAAAAAATTGTTGTGGAAACTATCCGATTCCATAGTAAAATAACTAACCGTACCTACACTCAAATTAATTTACTGATAGAATCTAAGTGCAGAGAGCATATAGATTGCGAACAGGGGAGAAAAAAATCAATCTAAGTGCAACTAATAAAAATTAAATATTACTTTATTAAATTTTATTTTTTCTGTAATAAATTTAGAGTGCAGCAACATAAAAAGCAACTCTGTCAACATAGAATCCAAACACAAGCATAACAAACGAGAAACGAGCATGGCGCGCAGGAGACGCACATGTTGACGCAGAAAATTGTTGAATTTCGTTCAAACATGTTGCTCAAAGCATTAAATTTGCAACTTGGTTGGCATCAAGGTTGGCATTAACTGTTTTTGAAGGTAAGTAGTACTTATTATTAGAACTTTACAAGCCTCTATAAACTACGTGTACGTCTATTGTATTTTCTAGAATTGTACTGGACGTCGACCGCTTCTCCACCGTCACCAAGGACAAACAATTCGGGAGGCAGTTACTGGACGACGCGGAGGTACCGGAAGAGCGCTGAGATACGCCAATAGAATCGATCCTAGCGGAGCTCCTTGGACTACCAACTTTGTCGGTCGTGGCATCAGCGGATCATCTGGACCATCATTTGCGTGAGCTAGCGGCGCAAGCGGTGTGAAATGTCCAGCTAGACACAGCGCTGGTTCCCCTCGAATCAACGAGCACATCGACGCAACCGATGGCCCGAAAAAAGTCGCGACTTGGACACACTCTGCTCGCTCATCATCCACGCGACCTGCAACTTCCTTTGCACAATAAGTAATAAATGAAACTTATTTTTTAACAATCAAATTAATCAAAACTTTAATTTGTTTTCATTTCAAAACTAATTCCCAATGAAAATAATGTTATTATTCTTATTAATAGGAACTATGCGCCTCACGATTAAAATCCCATCATTTGACTTTTATAAAGCAAAAGGTTTGCACTTAAAATTCATCTTGACTGATTTGGCAAAGTTTCGATAAGCCTGCACTTACTTTTTAAGTGCAAAAGCAATTGGTCACAATCTAAGTGCAGGGAACTTATATCCAATATGTTAATTTAGCTGAGTGTATGATTCTCAACCGACAACAATTTCCAGTTAATTCCACTAAAACACTGTCAATTTAACTAACAGTTCAGTTAACATTACCAAAAATAATCTTGATTTAACAGCTGGGCATTGTATTTTTAACCATACTGTGTTGCAAGATACGTGTTCAGGAAAAATTCGCAATGTTTTGTTTTTGAGGCGACTACGCTTTTCATCAAATTTACTGCAATTCATTGTAACTTCAATCATATTTCAATGAACTTCACTGATTTCGTTGTCGGTTGAGAATCACGGTTATCAATTTTACTATGGAATGGATAGTTTCCACAACAGAGTTTATTTCAGTGTAGGATTGGATAAGAAAATTGAAGATTGTATATACAAAGTTTTTTTTTTTTTAATAAGGAGAAGTGGTTATATTCATATAAAAAGTAGTATTTGCTGTAGCATGAGAGTAAGGAAGAAGTGGTACGGACGAGCGGAAAAGGTGCTCGGCTTATGCTTTATGTACAGTCGCACCGGGTCCGCGCGTCCACACCGGCTGTGGCGGTGCGGGTGTCTGTCGGAGATCGAACGGAACGGAGCAGCGGCGAGGCAGAAGCCAAAAGGCCAAAGCATAAAGTCAAATCGGTCGGGCCGTGAAAATGTAAATAAGAACACGACCAAGTGGAGATCCCTCAGAGTAGGAGAGCATAAGAACCTTTCGAACGGTTGATGATCGTTCGCTTTGCTTTCCGTTTTTTTAACGATTCTTCTCTCGGTTGTCCCTTCCCCGGTAGGTGGATGTTACCGTAGAGTATCAAAATAAGATATTTCGTACTCAATTCGAAGTTCTCCTTCCACCTGACAGAAACTATTAATTGTCTGCCAATAAATTACCTTCCCGGTCATTGTACATGGCGAGAACTGATGCTGTCTTGCACCACGCACCTTTGCCAGTTGCATAAAACCTCCGCATATCGTTCCGACCCAACACATTTTCTTCGTGGTGCCGTTCCTTGCTTCAGTGAATTTGTTTCTTTTCTACTCTCGTCATCCTGTATCGCTCTATGTTGACTAGTCACATTTATTGGCCTTCTTTTTTTTTTTTGGTTTTTATTTTTGTGTATTTTAACTAGTTGCTAATTCTACACTATTGGCCTTCTGGTGGCGTTCTTTTCTTTCGTCATTCGTTGGCACTCTTCATCGAACCAGCGGCATCGCTGAGCAGTTTCTATCACCTAATGTGATCACTGTTTCATGGATGAACTTCCATAAACTGTTCACTTTTTCAGATTGATCTGTCTATCCTATTCTCAAGCCTAGTTTCCGATGGTACGATTCAGCAAAACCTTCGACAAACAAGCGTTGGCTATTGAATCACATCGTTCTGTTGTTTCTTGAAATCGTGACTCGTCAAATAGTTAACGACTACAAGACTATGATCCGAGTCAATCATCTTCATATGGTTTTGGTATGTTTTTGGGTCTCCAGTTAGCCTAGTGGTTTAGGCTATGGAGACGGCGGGTTCGATTCCCGTTCCAATTGGGAAACTTTTCTCGACTGCCTGGGCATAGTGCATTGTACTTACCCCACATGTACAAATTCATGCAATTACAGGCAAAGAAAACCCTTCAGTTAATAACTGTGGAAGTGCTCCAAGAACACTAAGTTGAAGAGAGGCAGGCCAACATCCAATGCGAACGTCGAGCCACAAAGAAGAAGATGGTTTTGTAAAAACCAGAACGATGTGTTCTAACCAGCACCTAGTTATTCCCTCCTGCTCGGGTTCCTCTGCCAGATATATGCTGCCGCTCTTTCCAGCAGCCAAAGGCATAGGTTGTGCCCATCGCTCGCATCGGTCTTCTTCAACACTCCTCCACTCGATCGAACCGGGCCTGGAGTTGGGTTTCGGAGCTTCGATTGAAGTTTTCTCAAGGGTTTCTCGCCAATAAAAGCCACTCGCGTTGAACCTTTTTTTGTTTCGACCGCGGTTCAATTTTTCGATGGTTCGATCTTCTCATCGGTGTCTTGTTCTTGTTCCACCCCCTTATTTCGATGCTGGATGCTGTGTAGTTTATCATCATCGCCGTCGTCGTCGTCGTCGTCATCATCATCAGCAGTACCGTAGTGGAGGGCATCATAACCCGGCGTAGTCATTTGTTTTCCGAAAGGTATGGCTTTGTTTCGGGCGATCGTGGTAGACAGACTGGCAGGTCGGAAGATTCAAACGAGGGGTAGGTCGATGTTATCGTGTTTTGAGGTAGAAGAATTGAAACTATACATGTTGTAATTTTATGTTATAACCTAGATAACTAAGAAACATATGAATAAGTAAATATTTCTATCAAATAACTACATTCTATCTGCATACTGACCTATCGCAACAGTTCCACTGCTAAATCACCACTTTAGCAACCAAACTGCTATATAAAACCTGACAGCTGTAGTGTGGCATTTCAAATGCACGATTTGTTTATATCTTCAAGCAACATAATGATGGAGTTCAATGTTGCTGCATCAATTACCACTACTGCTTTTTGTTACTCCAGTGTGTAACAAATGGAAGGTAGCTTTTTGACAGAAATAGGGCTTTTAACACGAAGCTTTTTGATATACACTGATGTTTTTTACGCGTTTTTTTTTTCACGTGGTTTTTTCTCACGCGGTCATTAAAAAAACGTCCTAAAAAATCCGCGATGAATCCCTGAACAAGCGTCACCGATTGTAAGGCTTTGGATCGCTAATCCGGAGACGGCGGGTTCGATTTCCGTTCCGCTCGGGAACTTTTCTTAACTGCTATGGACATAGTGTATCATTGTACTTGCCTCACGATATACAAATTCATGCAATTGCAGGCAAAGAAAGCACTGGGGAAGTGCTCAAAGAACACTAAGTTGAAGTGAGACAGGCCAAATTTCCAACTGGAACGTCGAGCCAGAAAGAAGAAGAAGAAGAAGTGTCACCGATCGATAGAACCGAAAGCAAAGTCGAACAACATTTAACAGATCACAACCACGATCTTTTTGTCTGTCTAGGGCTAGTAGTCATCATAAAACTACTAGCCTTTCAAAACCAGGACGTTAAGCAAAGGGGTCGTCGTTGTGATTGTGTTGTTCAATTATGGCCCTCAGTTAATATTCAACTTCTATTCAATTTCTCTCGTCGCACACTTGCGATTCTATCCACCGTTTCTTTCATTACTTTTGTTATTACCTCCTTCTTTGAGTAGTAATAAGTTCACCGAGAAAAGCCAATAAAATTCAATTATCATGAAGTCATGCGGTGATTAAACCTAGAAATAATATTTCTGAAGTGGAGCGGACCTGGTGGGATGGTTAGAACACTTGACTATCACGCCGAGGACCTGGGATCGAATCCCACTCCCGACATACTCGCAAACTGTGAGTTCTTCCTTCGGAAGGGAAGTAAAGCGTGGGTCCCGAGATGAACTAGCCTAGGGCTAAAAATCTCAGAATACAGATAAAAAAATATATATATTTCTGAAGTAATTGCTGAAGAAATTTCCACATGACTTCAAAGCATTGAGAAAATCAATCATAGAGGATCTCTTTTTTTTAATTTCTGATCAGAAATAAAAATAAAAATAAATGATTTCAAAACAAAATATATTGACGCAAATCCAAAAAGATTTCCCCAAATAAAGATGTGCCGATTGAATTTTCAAAGATATAGCTGACGAAATTCGCAAAGAAAATGACAATGGATTTCCCAAAGATAATGCCGAAGAAATCATCAAAAAATACTCCTAAACAAATTGTCGAAGAATTTCCAAAAGAAATTACAGATGAAAGGCATCCTTCTAGCCTGAGGAATTCTAGCCCTAGCTTCCAATGAATGACAAATGTTTTCCGCGCAAATGCGTAAAATAATTTACATAAGAAATTTCAAAGGGAATGCAGCTGACTTCACTTGAAATGGCCGGAAGTGGCCTTGTGACCTCTGAAAGGTCTAGACAGTCACCATTCATATGCCTGTTGAAAATACATATTGCACCGTTTATTCAACTGACTTGGCTTGAAATCCAGGGATTTTTCCAAGAAATACTCCTGAAAGTCAAACAGTAATTTTTACAGAGATTGCGAAATAAATTAATTACTTCATATAAATGTGATTTGATTTGACTTTGAGTATATAGATAAATATCAGTAATTCCTTCAAGATTCTATAAATTTCACCAAAAAATGCAATTCAAGGTGCTGGGTCATTAGGGCGAACAACATTACAGTATGACCCATAAAAAAATGCGACATTCCATTTTTTTGCGGTATTTGATGATTTTTAATGAAATAATCCTAATGAATTAAACTTTTTTGAATTAGGATACAATAAGGAGGTCATTGTCATACAGGATTTCTAAAAAAAATTTCAAAATATTCATTGGTTACGTATATGGGATACCTTATATTTGTTAACAATTTCTAAATAAAATCAAGTTTTCTCTAATTTTTAGAGCAAAATGAACTAAGACAAAAACTTTTAAACACATGGAAACCATGAAGAAATATGTACTTTAATACGCCCATGTATGAAAATTATTTTAAAAATAATTTCAAATGTTTAGGAAACAAAAACTGAAAAAGGTGCTACATATTAAAAACCGTATTTAAGATAAATTAATAAAAAACTTAACACTGTTTGAACATTTTTCAAAACAATTTTTTGTCGATGAAGGCATATAAACCTACCTTTATATTAGGAACAAATACTAAGCACTTAAAAACAATTTCATGCTTAAAACATGATATTTTCTAAAAATTATCATTTGTCAAATAATTCAATTTTCAGAAAATGTCTCTTAATTTATAAGTTAATATTTTTTCGTTCTTGACCGACGAACCAACGAACTCCTGAAGACCTTATCTAGCCATAAAAGTACTATTTTGAAAATACAATTTGATTGAATGTGATTGAAAGCAATTGAAAGAAAATTATATCCTTAAAAAACGGCCTCTGGCGCGTGGACGATTTCGACATCCATATGTTCAACGTTATATTACCAAAGGTATGTGCATGAAATCAGCATTTGTTCCTTTACCATTATCAGATTAGTGGATCTACTATACTATCTAATAGATACATGCAAGATTAATCAGTTCGAAGTAGGGGAACGATAACTTTGAAAATTGTCGCATTTTTTTTTGGGTCATACTGTAGACTGAAGTACGTTAGGCCGAATGCGTTTAAAACCAGAGACGGGCCCTTAGTGGAATGCTTCGATTACGATATATGCATACACCTCGAAAGAAAAGCCTATTTTTTTAAAGAAGGAAACATCTCTGATAGAAGAGCTAGTAGCGCGACCGCTCAAAATCATAGTTTGAGAAATATTAGTATTCTCTAGATGCGAGATATGCCGCAGTGTTCCAAAAACATTTTACCATCATTATTACTTTAACCCTCGAGCAGTCGCGTCTTTGACTACCTGCAGCGACGCCGCGCTCACAAGCGTGCATTTTTCATGGTGCGTGTATTCAGTACACGACGCGACCGCTCCCGGGTTAATCATCACTTTAAAAGAATACATTCGAGTACATTTGATATACATATAGAATAATGTTCAGTATTCAAGAAATCCCAGACTACGGTCCAAAATTCTATTGTAGTTCTTCATTTTGGATTTTCAGGGCGAAATTTTCCATATCCGGATATCTGCCCCTTACCCAATATGCCAAAATTGCATGCTTGTAGAGCCGAACATTTCATAAAGCACAAGTATTTTGGATTTTCCGGTTAACATGTTTAGATTCTGGAAATTTTCTCTATACCAAACATACCAAGAATGCAGTATTCAATATCTTAAATCTCTATAGAATGGATGCCAATTTAAAATTAGGACTGCTTTCTTTTATTTTTTCACATAACTTCGGACAACTTTTACATGTTCTTAATAATCTTAGTTGGTTTGGTTAGCGTTAGCGTTAGCATAGTTACGGTATACTTCGTAGATTGGATACTAACAACATTCATGTACATTTTGCTAATCTTGTTCGGATTGCTTTTCGGAACAAGGCCGGGGAGTTTACTTTGTTCCAATCTTATGCAAGAATACCAAAAGCACAAATGTCATTATTCCCGGCCACGCCCATCTTTACCGTAACTTGGGATAGGGGAAGGAAATGTTGATGTAGCACTTATTTAAGAGGCCTCCGACTCAGTGACACTCCCATAAGTACTACGGAGTGGGTGGTTGGGAGGTGTATTATGTAGGTCAAGGATTCGCATGAAAAGCTGGCGATGGACCCATGGCATTGGTTGTTTACTTGGTTAAAATTTAATCTTTTGAAAGCCGGCAATCAAAAGAGATTTTTTCCTGTTTATTGTTTAAATAATTATGTCTCTGCTCAGTGAGAGGCCCAAGCAGAACCAATCCCTCCAGGGTCATCGGAAAAATAACAAAATAAAAGAAAAGAAAAAAAATCGCGTTAAACAACAACAAAAATGAATATTGAACAATGTTATAATGCATAAACAATAAAAGTAAAATTAGTTCGATCTCACCAAATTCGTCTTCAATTCCCGAATGCAGAATTAAAGCCCATCCTAGGGGCGGGACAGCTTTAATGAGCCCATCATCTTCGTATACTGAATTCCGGAAGCTGCACCTCTGACTGGCATGACACGTTGGCTGCATGGTAGTTTCCTCGATCCAGTTGTTCTTCAAATACCGCATCGTCTACACCAGTTAGCTTCATAGTTTGAACTCGGCAAGTGTGATGGGATCAGTGGAATCCAAGGCAAAAATGAACAGCTATCGCACTTTTTCACACTCTTATTCATCTTAGTTGGTTTGGGATCAAAAACTCATAGAAAACATCGCAATATTGAAAATCTAGAATCTTGAATTCTATCCATCTAGAATTTTAAGACATTACCCCAGCTTGAATTTTCTAGTCACCATTTTTAGACTGTAGATACCTACTCTATACAAAATGTACCTATATTGCATAATATTACAGTCTCAAACTTCATAGAATAGCATTCATCTTGAATTTTGAGCTAACATCTTAGCTTCTGAACTCCGGATATCTTCGGTATTCCAAAGCAATGTCTCGATTTGATCATTCCCTTTTCAATATTTTGAACGCTGCAAACCGCGCTTTAAACGTTAATCCTGAAGAATAGTTAAGGTCTGTCGCGCGAAACAGTGAACATAGTTTCAGAGTCAAAACTTCATTCTCTGAAGCAATGCCATCTTGGTGGTTCCGGAGAGACGGAGAGTTTGGGGACCATGGGAATGTTGTTGATTGGGTCGAGGAAAAACTAGTTCTGACTTTCGGTATTTTTTAAAAAAGGCGATCCTTAGGCAGCATCCATTTATTACGTAACGCTAATATCGACATTTTTCAACCCCCCCCCCTTTCTCCGTAACGCTTTTTTGTATGAAACCCGAAAAAAATGTATGAACCGTAACGCTTGGCCATACTCCCCCCCTCCCTCTAGAGCGTTACGCAATTTGTGGACGGCGCCTTAAGGACAAGCGTCTTGAAATCCCGCTTGAATAGTGCATCAGAACTTCAGACGCACAAATCTCAAGAAGCATGCTTCAAACGACATTGAATTTTTCACTTGTAACAAGCTTAAAATAAGTTATTATCAATAAGCTTTTGTTTGAAATTACCAATATGCCAGTTGTTTTATTTTGACAGGTTAGAAAACAAACGATGTCGGTAGTTGTTTCAACTAATACTCACGGTTTGTCTTTACCAAATTTAAGTTTGATTTAACCGGAACTTCCGTTTGAAATAAACTAACGGGTTTGTTAAAATTGCTTTTGCTTTGCCCCTCTTTTTTGTATTTGTATATGTCTACGAAAAAAAACGAAAAATTTGAAAAAATAAACAATATTTTTATTTTTTTATTTATTTACCCAAGACTGAACCTTTCAGCGGAAGACCAACCTCCAGATTGCCGATATTTACAGTTGTACTCCCAGGAACAGCCTCCTCCCAATACCGATGTAACAATCTGCTTATGTTGACCGTTCGATCGATTGATTTCCTGCGAGATTTGGGGTGCTCCAGAGCGGCTTCCATAATTAACCTGATAGGTATTCATTGCTTTTGGAAGGAGCTGGTGATGCGGCCGGCTAGCAAGCGTTTTCTATTGTGGGAATCTTTTACGGGAAATGATTGCTAGTCTGTGGTCCTGGTTGAAGCCCTGGCCGAGTGCTCAGCTTGGTTTTTCCACTGCTCCTTCTCATCCTGGCTTGGTTTTTTCAGCTACGGTCGCAATTCCGCCATCTTCAGTCCCGAGTGCGGTGAAACCTCGGGAGAAACGGTGCGGCCCTTCAAGAAGGTTGCGTCTTTTACTTGGTGTTGGAAATATGCGAGGTATTTCGAGATTTTTTCCTGGTGTATCTGAAATTTGAAGAAGCAACATAATTTGATTTACAAAATCACAGAAAAATATATTTTAATAATCTTACCTTGTAAAAATGAGACTTTTTTTGATCACAAACTTCGGGTTGCAACGGCAGCATCAGTACAGAAGAGCAGACAGGGAGTGTATGATGTCCGCAAAGACTCTTCAAATGGCTGAACGAAAAGAGCTAGTGGCGAGGCTTCTGGGATGGTTCTAATGAAACAAACTACTATTTTGGTTTGTTTCAAACTAAACTTCCAGTTAAATTTTCCTCAAACAAAAACTCGGTTTGATTTTACCCGGGCTGTTTGTTGTAACAAACCAAAATTGTGGTTTGTTTTTTTATTACAAACACATGAAACAGTCAACCCAAAGATTAGTAAAAACAAACCATGATGTTTGTAGAAAACAACAAATTTCCAAATTTGTTTCTACCGGAAAGGATTTTACTAACCAATATTAGAAACAACAAACAAGCCAGTTTGTTTCAACCGCCATTTTTAGTTTCGAAACAACAAATTTCTAGATTGAAATAACAAACAGCAAAGATAGAAAAACAACTAACAGATTTGTTGTTTCAAACCAGCCTAGTTTTTCTCCGTGTAGTAGCCTCCTCCATTCCACTCGGTCCATGACTGTTTGTCTCCAGTTCCGCACTCTGCGTAGGGTCCGCAGATCGTCCTCCACTTGGTCGACCCACCTAGCTCGCTGCGCTCCACGTCTTCTTGTACCGATCGGATGACTCTCGAGAACCATTTTAGTCGGGTTGCTATCCTACATCCTGATGACGTGACCCGCCCACCGTAGCCTCCCGATTTTCGCGGTATGGACGATGGTTGGTTCTCTCAGCAGCTGATGCAGCTCGTGTTTTATTCGCCTTCTCCAAGTCCCGTCTTCCATCTGCACTCCGCCGTAGATGGTACGCAACACCTTCCGTTCGAAAACTCCAAGGGCGCGTTGGTCCTCTGCACGTAGGGTCCATGTTTCGTGCCCATAGAGGATGACCGGTCTAATCAGCGTTTTGTAGATAGTTAACTTCGTGTTACGGCGAACTTTATTCGATCGTAGAGTTTTGCGGAGTCCAAAGTAGGCACGATTTCCTGCCACAATGCGCCTCTGAATTTCTCTGCTGGTGTCGTTGTCGGCGGTCACCAGTGAGCCCAAGTACACGAATTCTTCAACCGTCTCGATTTCATCACCGTCGATATGAATTCGGGGTGGCGGGCGCGGTGATTCCTCCCTGGAGCCCTTTGCCATTATGTACTTTGTCTTCGACACATTAATGACTAATCCGATTCGCCTGGCTTCACTCTTTAGTCGGATGTACGTTTCCGCCATCGTCTCAAATTTACGAGCCATCATATCAATATCTATCAATATCATCAGCGAAACCAAGCAGCTGAACGGACTTCGTGAAAATCGTCCCACTCGTGTTAATCCCCGCTCTCCTTATTACACCTTCTAACGCAATGTTGAACAGCAAGCACGAGAGACCATCACCTTGCCGTAACCCTCTGCGAGATTCGAAGGGATTGATTGATTGATTTGTCTTTATTAGATTCGAAGGGACTCGAGAGTGTCCCTGATACTTGAACTACGCACATATCACTCGATCCATCGTCGCCTTGATCAATCGTATCAGTTTATCCGGGAATCCGGATTTGTGCGCTCAAATTCATGAGTAGGTGCCAAAATCGGCCATTGTGGCGGCCATTTTGGGATTCTAACAAGTCTGTCCTTAACCCCACACTACCTAGACGTTCCTGTTCAGGTGTCTGTTGAACAGATTATCCCCCTATGATTTAGAAAAAAGTCAAAACTCCATAAAATATCCACAATTTTTTATTTTAAGGTGACTTGGTGCATCACAGAATTTTCATAGGAATCATTGACTTTTTAATTTTCAATGATTGTTTGCCTCGCGTTTTTGAAGTGATAAAAAACGGGAAATTTTGCAGTCACGCAGTAGAAAAAGTATCATCACACTCACCACGAGTGAGCATATGGGATGATACATTTTCATCCGAATTTGCGCTTTGGTAACTGAGTTTTATCACTTTGAAATTTCGAGCGAGATTTCAATGATGCTGATGACGCACTACGCGTCGTTAATCCGCCATCTTGGATATTCCGATTGTCACTTTTGAATTCGGGTGGCTATTTTCTGACTCCGGACATCTTCTCAATACCCAATATACCCATATTGCAAGGTTTTATAACCTTGAACTCGTTATAACAGCCGCCATCTTGGATATTCTATTCCCCATTTTTGAACTCCGGACATCTTTTCCATATCAAATATACCCATATTGTATGGTTTTAAAACCTAAAACTCTTTAAAATAGCCACCTTTCTTAAGGCGAAACTGGAAGCTTTTTCATTTTTTCGGTTTTTGATTTTTTTATTAAATAGGGTATATGTACCATTCCTTGGCCTAATTTGCAAGCTGCCCTGACAGTTTTGACCATAACTAATAAATTAATAGCACTAAAAATACTATGTTGACCCTATTACACACTCTAGGCAATGCATGTTTCACCAATTGGAAGTAAACTAACGTAAATATTTAAGAATTTATTTAATTAAGTTGAAAAAATTCGATGCGATGGTATGCAACGTTGGTCTATGGAACAAAAATTGGCTTTTTGGTTTTTGATTTTTTATTAAATAACGAAGCAATATTTCCAAAATCGGTTTTCGTGCACATGTAGAGTATGGATCAAGGTATCTTCTGAATTTTTTTGAGGTGGAAAATGTTTTCCATTTTTGCAGAAACCATTTTTTCGATAATTTTTGTTCAAAAATTGTTTCTGCAAAAACGAAAACCATTTTCCACTACAAAAAAAATCAGAAAATACCTTGATCCATACTCTACATGTGCACGAAAACCGATTTTGAAAATATTGCTTCGTTATTTAATAAAAAATCAAAAACCAAAAAGTGAGGAAATGCTTCCAGTTTCGCCTTAATTATGGATCGCCATCCTGAATTTTAGGTCGCCGTCTTGTGAATTTTGGGCCGAAATCGTGGATTTTCTGGTTTCCTCTTTAATGATAAAATAAAAATTGAATGATTTCCACACAAAATTCGTCAATCATGATAAAGGGTACAAAAATCCCCGCAATTTGATGTGTCGCATGATGGAGCTTGGTTCAGTTCATCACTGACCACTGAAATAGCCATAACTCCGGAACGCCTGGACCGTTCCGTACCATTTTCAATAGCAAACAATGAGGTAAAATTCCGGTTCGATCCATGCCAAAATCCGTGAAATCGGTCAATGGTAAGTGCCTTAAAAGTGAGTTAACTTTTTAGCGCACAGACATACATACAATACATACACACATACTGACATCATCTTAATCCGTCGAACTGAGTGGATTGGTATATGTGACTTGATCCTCCGAGCTTTCTAAAAAAAACAACATATTTGGAATGAACATATAGCCTTTTTGTACTTAGTGAACGAAAAATAAATATTTATATAAAACTAGCTGTCCCGGCAAACTTTTTCTTGCCAAGCTGTGGTGGTTTGACAATTGTTAAGGTCATCGCAGCAACGCACTCTAGATTGATTTCATTTCGATCACGCTGAATTTTTTTCTTCCCTGCTCATAAACAATCAGTACTTCATCATTTTTTTTTACTTTTCTAGTGGATTTTCGTAACTTTTTGTATGTACATATAAACACAGCAACCTCGAATATGAATCGAACCATGCAAGACTCATGCTGATCGGTCCACCCGTTCTTGAGTTTTGTTGCCTCAAAGGAACTTTAAACTCATTTTTATATATATACTAGCTGTCCCGGCAAACTTTGTCTTGCCAAGCGGTAGTGGTTTGACAACTGTTGAGCACCGCACTCTAGATAGGTTTTATTTCGATCGTGTTGATTTTCTTCCCAGGTCATAAAATATCAGTAATTTGTCAATTAGGGGTGGTGGGGGTAAAACGGACAGGTGGGGTAAAATGGACAGGGTACAGTTTCATGACTTCTATTGTTTTTCAACATGTTTTAACGATTGACGCTTATGCCTGAGCATGAATCGTTATGCTTTTGCTGATCTTGAACATTGAAATCAAATAAACCTCTTAAAAATGACAAAATCTTTAAAAATAACGTGAATAATCGGAAATGATGTAAAATCTGCTTAACATGGCTAAGGTTTTTTCGTAAGTTATTTTCAAATTATTACAAGTTTTACACCCTTAACCAATGAAGACCAAGTAGAAGACTATATTTGACCGAAAAAAAAATGATTTTTGTGAAAAAAAAAATGTTTTGGGAATAATTTTAACATAATCAGACGGTGGGGGTAAAATGGACAATCGGTTCAAATTTCACCAAAATTTCATAATTTTTTATGCAAACTCCAGAATCATCAGCCATCATACATATCGTGAGATAGTTGAAGTAAAAAGTTATAAAAAAAATATTTTATATCAACAAAATATAATTTTCATCCAAAAAAGTGCTTGTTTTTTACACTATTTTTACGATAATTATTTGAGTGTGTTTCAAAGTTTGTATTAAAAATTTTAAAGCAACAAAATAAAGGTTTCGTATGAAATTTGATAGTTTGTAATTAAAAACATAGAAAAAATATGCTGTTATATAACTTTTAACGACTTGTTCATTTTACCCCATCGATTGTACACTTTACCCCCACCGATTTTTTTCACGCTATTTTGATGCACGTTTTGGTGAAGAAAATAATCAAAGAAAACAATATTTTTTTAAATGCAATCCTTTACGAGAATTCTAGAGTACATCATTACCTTCCATGTTACTCGGAAAAGCAGATGGATTTTGCCGTATTTCCACTGGAAACGACCAAATTGCTTAGGTTGTCCACTTTACCCCCACCACCCCTATCTTACTTTTTTAGTTGAATTTCGTAACTTTTTGTACATATAAACACAGCCACCACGAATACGAATCAAACCATGCAAAAGTCATCCTGATCAACCCACCCGTTTGTGAGTTTTGTTGCCTCAAAGGGACTTCAAACTCATACTGCTTGTAATCCATTCCGTTCAGCTTCTTTTTTGGAATCATTTCGAAACTTCACTCTAGTGCGTATGGGCTAAGTTAGCAGGTGTTGTTCTCATGGTTTATGTCATACTTCCACCTCTCGGCTTGTTCTGGTTTAAACCTAAGAAAATTGTCTTCGTCGATTTATTTCGAATCGGGTAGCTTTCCTTTGCGAATGCCACTGAACCTTGCATGAGTCATAAAAAGGTGCGAATAAGATTATCTCTACTTTGGCATATTGAGCTGAGCATATTGTTGTTGACACAATTAACTTTGTTGCCCGATTTCCAGGGTATTCAATCAGAATCTGTTCATTAACAACATACATAAGTATCACACTCACGATCGTATCTTGCGTTTTATGTCCAATCGTCTGTTGCAAGATATTTTCAGCAAAGCTGATTCAATCTCTGTAAATACAAATGGCAAACAAACTGCAAATCTGATGCAAGATTCGTCATATTTCCTATTGATTTCAGTCCAGGTGACGATGACTTCCTTCAGGAAGTCATACCCGAAATTGCTAGTAAGCGAGTCTGACGGGCGGTAGAATAAGTACCCAGTACGATACCGATGAAGCAGGCAAGGTAAATTTACTTAAACGTTTGTCATACACACGTTGGGCAAATATTTAGAGCGATGATAATTTATAACACTCGCACTCGCTCCGGTGCGGTGGTGGTGCACATCGCGTATTTAAATTGAGATTAAGATGATGCCCCGCACGGGCTGGGCAGGCGGATGACGTAAGTAATGGAGAAAAGAACTCACGTACCGCCGGGAGCCCTACATGTACGAACAGGCTCCCCCTAGTTCAATGTTTATGAAAATTGTTTGAACATTGTTTCGATGCTTCCTTACAGGAATCCAAAGTGTGCGCTGTTTTGAGGAAAAATTCCGAATAAGCAACTAGCGTTTTCATCTAATTCCCGTCTATGTAAGCAACGACCAATAATGCTCGATTTTATTCTTGTACCTCGCGTAACGCCTCATGGCCAATTGGGTATCAATGAAATGAATTATAAATTAGCTTCCATAACATGTAAAACAAATATTGTAAAAGAACTACAATTTCCTTAAAATAATAAGATTGAATCATTATCGAATGAATTCTGTTTCCGTCTGGTCCATGTCTATTCTGGGCACAACCTGAATTCAATTCCCGTCACATTCTACGTGCGTAATTATTCGATTTCAAGAGTTATTTCCCGTCTCGGAATTATCGGTTATTTTATCGGCTATTTTCCGTCTGGTATGCCGAGAATTAACGCTTATGACGAAATAGATTTTTATCCTAGCATTTTTATCATTTGAAGCTCTGAAGCTTCTGTGATTTATATTCAGAAACACTTTGCAAAATCAAATCCTACTCACCGTTGGTTCCGACTTGGGCGGGATCGCCAGGACGCACCGCATCGCCAACGTTATCAGACACAGAACAGCTAGCTTCATCTTGACGCCGTCGACGAATCTCCGTTTGTCTGTGTGTGCGCGCGCGCGTTGTAATTTATGTCCAATTGCCAATTTGCCGGGGTAACCTACAAAACACTCAACGACAGCGACGGCGGCGGCCTCTTCTTAGTTCTTCTCAGTTCACCGGACGCGGCTCGAAAATCCAATTCCTGCTGACAGATTCGGTTTGATTTATT
Organism: Aedes albopictus; assembly: GCF_035046485.1. Classification (NCBI taxonomy): domain Eukaryota; kingdom Metazoa; phylum Arthropoda; class Insecta; order Diptera; family Culicidae; genus Aedes; species Aedes albopictus. The sequence goes on along the minus strand of NC_085137.1, from coordinate 501,775,739 downwards.
GCCCAGATCGCGGAACAATTTCTGTGTTTACATTTGCGCCTGAAAGGGTAGTATGGATTCCGCACGCTACTACTATCACTGCTGTTTAGCATACAGGGTAGAGCGTCCCGACAATAAAGTCAATGTTTAAAAAGTTATACCTCTAAGTAATGAATTTTAGCAATATTTAATTGTTAATATCCTTTTATCGAAGTCATCAAAATTAGAAGTTGATAGAATCACGAAATAAAATCATTGTCGCCAAAACAAGTGATTATCAAAGTAGAACTGAGTAGAGTAGTACAGATTTTTCTGAATGTCTAATAGTACTACTCAGGGGTATCATAAACTCTCTATCAGTATAAGTAAACACTATTTTTTAAACATTGACGTTTTTCGGGATTCCCTAATAGAGTGGCAATATTGTGTTATAATGTATGCACGGAATCTCACTGACTATACACTGATGAACCAGAACTCTTCTTCTCCGATCAGATCAGAACTGCGGCAGCCAGCGCACTCCGACGCGATTTGTAATATGATACTCGCGCAACGATGACGACGACGATGATGATTATTGCCACTGCTTTATTAGTGCCGCACAGCTTTAGCTATTTCACCCTTGAATTGATGCGTTCTTCGCCTGTTCACATTCCTAGCCTGAACAACCAGCAGCGCAGTGCGCACAAGAGAGTCACTTCATTCACACGCGGATAGACTACCATAGACTTCGCTGAGCATCGAAGACGTTGCGCGCAGGTCTTCAACAGCCAGAACCACCAACGACCACTCGCGCACTCCTACTCTGACTGCTGCACGCAATATTTCTTCTTAATACAAATTGACCTGATTTGATAATAAATTTATTTATTTGATTTTTGACGCGTCTCGAGTCGCGGACTTCACTGTTGTTGTAGCACTTCTCTTTCCACACTTCTCTACAACAGTAGTGGATGTGGATGATGACTCTTATGCAGATGCAACATGCATGCATACATCATCTCTTGCGATTTCTTCTTATACTATTCTTATACTGTTTGTGCGCGTGGTGGAGGCGGCGGCAGTGGTGCAAGAAAAGTTCAACTACGGTCGATCGTTTATTGACTCGTCAAAGACGGTATCGCCGTTTGATAGCGGCTGGATCGGGCGAAAGCTGATTCGGAGCAAGAAAGAGCCAATCTGGAAAATAGAAGAATAAGTTCCAAAATTAGTAAAAGAAGGAAAACGAACAACGGCATATTGCAAACAAAAAAATAGAGAAATTTTTGATAATAAATAAAAATTAAGTTACTAAAAGAATGCCTATATTCTGAAAGATTTCTAGTAAAAAACACAGAGGAACCCCAAATCAAAAATCTTGAGCTTGTGCTTGATTACTCCAGTATCGTCAGACCAGTTACACTCACACAAGGAACCAATGAGATCTGCCGGGGACTAGCAGGCATCTTCAGTGTATGACTGTTGGTGATCTTCTATTTTTAGGCGACATTGGCGCCTGCCACGTCAGATTGCAAGTCAATGTCGGGAAGGGGAAGGAAGTGATGATTGCAATCGTTTGTATAAACAACAGACCGAATATACCTCTGCGTCTGCATGTGCGGATTTTTCAACCCGTTTCTGTTCTAGGGATGGCTATGAATATTCATGAGTTGTATATGTAGAGAGGAGAAGGAAGAATATAGAAAGATACAAAGTAGGAGGAAAGGAATAGGCCAGGGATTGAACCCAGAACCTTCTCCATACGAATCAGAATCGGTACCCACTAGACCACCAAGCCAGTTTTAAATTGTTGGAGCAATCTTTGAAGAAACAATTACCGAGCGAATTTCTGCACGAATCTTTGGTGGAACTCCAGAGGGATATCTTGGAGAAATGATTTTTTGATGACGCTTTTCCAGGATAAGAAGAAATTGTCCGAAAAGATGTCGAGCAAACTCCTGATTTTTGAAATTTTGTTTTTGAAGAAGGGACTCCTAAAGCAATTTCCGCGGAAGAGAAATCCTTGACTAATTTCCTGAATCAAGTACTCCTGTATAAATTCTTGAAGAAAAACTATCCGGGGAAATTACTCCATAAAAATTATCGGAGAAGGAGCTCATGAAAGAATTTTCAGAGAAGGATTTTTTTTAGTGAATTACTGGAGAAGAAACTCCTGAAAAAAACCCCTAAAAGGTTTCCAGGAGGAAAAAATTCTGCAGGAATTTCTGGCAAAGGAATAACAACACTAAAGGGATTTCAGACGGATTTAACAGAAATCTGTTTCGTGAGAGGAATTTCTAATGGTGCTCCTTCCAGAACTTCTAGAAGGAACCATTCGAGGAATTCTAAAGGACTATCTGGAAGGAATGCTTGAGGAGTCCCTGAGAAACCCTGTGGAAAAATAAAAACACCGATAGAAATTTGCGGAGAAATCCTTTGGAACAATTCTTGAAGAAATCCCGGAAAAAATCTTGAAGAAATACTAAAAAGAATTTTCGGGAAACTCCGGAAGAATTCCTGGAGAAAGCCTTCGGGAGTTATTTCTGAACACATCCAGAAAATAATAAGGACAAAGAAAATCGTGTTAAGTACTGTTCCTTTGAATTCCACTAAGAATTTGCATCCTTTGACAGATACGTATTTCGACCTCAACTGTAAGGTTATCTTCAGTGTCTTGTACTTGACTCGACTGAAGAGATCCATCGCATTCTACACGTTTTTACAATTTTTACTTACACTTTTTACTTACAGAAATTCCCAGATAAGTCCAGTTTCATCATCATCATCATGGCTACCAAGCGGACGGAGAAAAGTTATTTCATCGATTTGAAGAGATCCATCATCAGCATTCAGAAGGACGTGGCATTTCTGAAGAAGTGTCAAAAGGAGAAACTAACACCAGTTAGTTATAGGATTAAGGTCAAGAAGCACATTGCACCCAGCGTCACCAGGAAGGCCGAAACAGAGTACAACGCAGACACCATCAAACGCCACTACGCCAAGTTGGACAAATTGACACTTTAAAAAAATAAAAGTGCTAGGTATTCCCTGCATTTAAATCACGATCATCACGATCAAAACGATCAAATCTGACTATACATGTCAATGGTTGAAACTCCGTTATTGATCTGAGCTAGTACCAATTGCACTGAGATCCAAATGAATAAGGGCTGGGACACTCCACTTATTCTCAAAGTGCAATTCTAGCAGCTTATACATTTTGGATCAATACCGGCGCCGGCCACGTCCTTATAGTCAGTTGGGAAGGGAAAGGAATGTTAGAGTGTGCTGGTTTTTGCTACTAAAGACCGAGATCACCTCTGCATCCCCACATCCAGCACGGACTGGGGTATTTGTTAGACGGAAAGGATGGGAGATCTGGGAGTCACCGTTGGGTCGATGATCAACTTCAATTTTCCCGATTCAATATCAACTTCGTTTCCCGATCAGCCTAGATAGCTGTGTAGTGTCGGTAGCGGTTAGTTCAACTGGCTAAAAATAGCACTACGGACCGCCTGTTCCAGTGGTAGGAATCCACTAATCAGGTGACCCCTAATTCATGGTGTTATGCGGCTTTATGCTTACCGTGCCTAGGAATGAATGGCTAGGGGGGTCTAATAAAAACCTAACCGCAAACGGAGCCTGTGGAGTACCAGGGCACCCTCCACAGTATTTGCCCTTACTGTGCTAACCGGAGCAATAGCGCGGTGGACCTTGTGTTTCTCCGAGACAATCAGCTGCCCTTCTTCAATCTCATACTTGAGGCTGAATAAGGGCGGGATTATGAAGATGTTATTAATTAGTTTAGATTTTCACCTATATGGTTTCGCATTATGCGTTTTACACAGTGTATTCTGTGCATCCTCGCCTTTGGCGCACTCAATTCGATACCGATCTGGCTTTATTGTTGCTGTTCTTTTTTGTGCTGTGATTGTTAAGAGTTTAATCTTGCCTAGTTTGGGTAGTGGCTACGGTTAGGATAGCTCAGATCAATCTTCAGCACAAAAGAACAGCAACGATCAATCTTTGTAGACTTATGCAAAATGGTACAGCCCAAGTGGCGTTAGTCCAAGAACCTTACTTTCGTAAGGGGAATTTCTATTTAGGAAACCTTGTGAATCCGGTGTTTGCTACTTTCAGTAAAAATGAAATGGCAAACTCACGTGTCATGCCTCGAGCATGTGTGCTTGTCAAGAACGCAATCGTTGCTACACTCATCTCTGAACTAACTACCAGAGATGTATGTGCTATCATAATAGATGTATCTGTTGGAAACCTCAACAGGAAATACGTTTATTGTTCGGTTTATTTACCGCATGATGAACCATCCCCTACGGATGCTTTCAAGCAAGTCATTGCATACTGCATTTCAAAAGGCCTTCCGCTAATTGTTGGTAGTGATGCTAATGCTCACCATATAATCTGGGGCAGCTCAGACATCAATTTGAGAGGCTCCAGTTTGATGGAATACTTGAGTAGTACAGATCTTGGATTACTTAACATAGGCAACCGCCCAACCTTCATGGTATCTGGTAGAGAGGAAGTGTTAGACATAACGCTTTGCTCTAGCAGAATTAGTCATGAGCTGACCAATTGGCATGTGTCAGATGAAGAATCTTTATCTGATCATCGTTACATCTTGTTTGAACATGTGAATTTTACTTCGCAAACTTTGCGTTTCAGGAATCCGCGGTCAACCAACTGGGATCTCTTTACCGATTTGGTTGCAGCCAAATTTCATGGATACTCACCATCAATTGACACTCCAAGTAATTTAGATGATGCCGTTGATACTACAACGGCCTTCATCATGGAAGCTTTTGAAGAAGCCTGCCCTCTGCGGTCTGTGAAGACCACAAGAGGAACCCCTTGGTGGAACTCCGATCTGGCGAAGCTCAGGAAACAATGTAGAAAGAGTTGGAACAGACGACGTTCGGCTGGATCGGAGGCTTTCAGGTCGGCTCGCAAGGCCTACCAGAAAGCTCTTCGGTCTGCTGAACGATCCGGCTGGAAAAACCTTTGTACAAATGTTTCCAGTCTGAGTGAAGCCAGTCGATTGAACAAAATCCTTGCAAAATCTAAGGATTTTCAAGTGAACGAACTTCGTTTGCCAAATGGTGATTTCACTTCCTCTGATGAGGAAGTTTTAGAATGTTTATTCAGTACACACTTCCCCGGATGTGTGGATATTACATCTTCGGATGAACCTGATGTCTTTTCTTGTAGTTATGATTCTTTAGCTTCGGCTCGGAGTATCATAACTTTAGAATCGATTGAATGGGCACTTAATAGCTTTGCTCCTTTCAAATCTCCTGGGGCAGATGGGATTTATCCTATTTTGCTTCAGAAGGGATTTGATCATTTCAAACATGTTTTGAAACAACTACTTGTTTGCAGTTTTGCTACAGGGTATATTCCCAAATCCTGGCGGGATATTACTGTGAAGTTTATTCCGAAAGTGGGTCGCGCGTCGTATGAAGAAGCAAAGAGCTTCAGACCTATCAGTTTGACCTCTTTTCTTCTGAAATGCTTAGAACGCATTGTGGATCATCACATCCGTGATGTTTATCTGGCCAATGTGCCTCTTCATGTGAACCAACATGCTTACCAATCTGGAAAGTCCACTGTGACTCTTTTACACAAAGTTGTTTACGATATCGAGAAGGCATTCGCTCAAAAGCAATCCTGCTTGGGTGTTTTCTTAGATATCGAGGGTGCCTTTGACAACGTGCCTTTCGATGCCATATTGGAAGCCGCACGGGGTCATGGTATATCTCCAATGATTTCCAATTGGATTCACCAAATGCTCAAAAACCGACATCTCTTCTCGACATTGCGTCAAGCGGCGATTAGGAAATTGAGTGTTTGTGGATGCCCCCAAGGGGGAGTCTTATCACCACTTTTATGGAATCTCGTAGCAGATACGCTATTGAGGCAACTCAATAATAGCGGTTTTCCTACTTATGGTTTTGCCGACGACTACCTAACATTGTTAGTCGGTATGTGCATCAGCACCCTTTTCGACCTGATGCAAAACGCTCTTCAGGTAGTTGAGGGTTGGTGTCGCCAATATGGCCTTTCGGTAAATCCGAGTAAAACATCTATTGTTCTTTTCACGGAAAAGCGAAACCGTAATGGTGTTCGAACTTTACGTCTCTTTGATTCTGAAATCAATGTGACTGAACAGGTAAAGTACGTTGGAGTCATTCTTGATTCCAAGCTTTCCTGGACACCTCATGTTGAGTTCAGAATCAAGAAAGCTTGTATGGCCTTCGGGCAATGCCGGCGAACCTTTGGTACAACTTGGGGTCTAAAACCCAAGTATATCAAATGGATCTACACAACTGTTGTTCGGCCAATATTGGCCTATGGATGTCTTGTGTGGTGGCAAAAGGGCGAAGTGAGAACGGTCCAATCAAAGTTAGGCCATCTCCAAAGGATGTGCTTAATGGCGATGTCTGGAGCGTTCTCTTCAACTCCCACGGCAGCGCTCGAAGTTCTCTTTGACGTTGTCCCACTACACATTCATCTCAAACAAGAAGCACTTTCTTGCACTTACCGTCTATGGGTACTCGGTTTACTAGAGGAAACTCCTGTGAACCGCAGTTCAACACACACCTCGTTGTTTCCACTTTTGGTGAATTGGGACAAAGTTGTCCTTGCTCCAAGTGATCTTACAATTGCTTGTAATTTTCCATATAGGACATTTTCCACGAAATTCCCTTCCCGGGAAGAGTGGACATCTGGTTATCTGGAGAGAAGTATTTCAGACGGCATCGTATGTTACACTGATGGCTCCCTTCTAGAAGGTCGAGCAGGTGCTGGTGTTTATTCTCGTGAGCTAAGGCTGTATCAGTCTTATTCACTTGGCAGACACTGCACCGTTTTTCAGGCCGAAATCTTTGCTCTTATGTGCGGAGTGCAATCAGCACTTCAGCAGCACGTAATGGGCAAAGTAATATACTTCTGTTCAGATAGCCAGGCTGCTATTAAAGCACTTGCTTCGGCCAACTCCAGGTCGAAGATAGTTATCGCTTGTCGAACTCAAATTGAGGAGCTGAATTCAGCAAACGCTGTTCACCTTGTATGGGTACCTGGCCATTCTTCCATCGCTGGAAATGAATTGGCTGATGAGTTAGCTCGCACTGGAGCATCACATGACTTCATTGGCCCTGAGCCAGCTATTCCGGTATCCAAGTGTTGGGTGAAGCTTCAGATTGACACCTGGGCTGCCACTCAGCACAAACAATACTGGAATAGTTTGGAGTCATGTCGTCAAACAAAATTGTATTGTACTGAGCCATCTCTAGGGGTGGCAAAGTATCTAACAAATCTGTCAAAGCAGAATTGCAGCATGCTGGTCAAAGCATTGACTGGCCACTGCCGACTCAGTTATCACATGGCGAATATTCAGCAAGCTGATTCATTTGCATGTGATAGCTGTGAATCCGATTATGGAACTTCGTATCATTTAATATGTAACTGTCCAGCATTTGCGCAATTGCGTTTCCGAGTACTCGGGAAACACTTATTTAGTGAAACTGACTTCAGAAACCTGAATCTTCAGGACGTTCTGTTGTTCTTGACCCGCTGTGGTAAAGAGCTATAGGCTCTCTTTACGCTTTATGCATTATCACAGTGCCCTTCTCAGGGCGCTGTTCGCACCCATTGTGGCACGCTTATGCGTTATTACAGTGTCCTTTTCAGGACCCTATGTGAACCCATTGTGGTACGCTTTTGCGAGTATGACGATCCTATTCCCTTACCTGTCCTTTCCCATCTCCTATCCTTTTTCCTTCCCTTCTCCGTCAGGTAAATGATGAATAGGCTCGTGTTCATGGCGATGGCACAAATTTCCCAAATGGAGGAGAACGTGCCTCTAGAGCCGACCTACTGATACCTGATACCTGGGTCGATGATGCGATCCATGGATAGGGCGTTATTTATAGTGTTCGTAAGGTGATAGATTGTGTGGTGAATGAGGTGAATAAGGTCAAGCGGCACAGCACGCTTTGGTTGCATAACTTGTAGGCGTTATATACACTGTGCTGTGAGTGGAAATCGGAAAGGAGGGAAACGACTTTTTCCAATTCGTTTCTGGTTCTAGCGATGGCTATGAACATATGAATATACATGAGTTGTATATGAAGAGAAGAGAGAGAGACAGAGAGGAAGTGGATAGAAAGATACAAAGTAGGATGGAAAGGGACGGGCCAGGGATTGAACCCATGACCTTCTGCATACGAATCAGAAGCGGTAGCCACTAGACCACCAAGCCCGTCATTGTGCTATTCCCTGCATTTAAAGTTGGCTAACGAATATCCGGAAGGCTTCCCATTTTTCCTTACCAAGGTAAAGCGAGTGGAGAAATGAGAAGCGGACAGGAAGAGACGACTACACAAAAAGAAGCTGACGAATCTACGAAACGAGACCAGAGCGACGAAGGACACCCACACTACTTTTTCGGTGGTTCAACCCATTGAAGGATTCGTAGTAAACCGTTCGACGCAGCAGTTCACAGAGGAACAATTGACACACCTCAATAAAGGGTTGGGATATGCGGTTACTACGAAGCCAGACGCGGAACAGATCATCGTGGACATGGAAACAGCGATCACACAAAACGTTAACATCAAACACCAAAATACAACCAGGAACATCGTAGCAGACGCCATCAAAACAGGACAGCGCAGTAAGGTAAATCCAGACGAGATAAGGATTTTAACGGAACTTTAAAAGAAACCAGTATACTACATGAAGGCAGACAAAGGTAACGCGGTCGTTATTATGGACAAGAAGGACTACGACAAACAGATGGACAAACAGAAGATAAACGAAAGACCATACATACATCTACGAGTAGACACACTATCCAGACTAATTAGACTGAAAGACAAGACTGTAAACCCATCATCGGAGAGGCTCGTTTGAAGGAAGCAAATCCCAATCTTCCGCGGATCAAAGGTCTTCCTAAAATTCACAAACCCAGTCAAGAGATGCGAGAGATTATTTTAGCTGCAGGATCCCCTACCCACAAATTGGTTAAATAGTTAGTCAAATAGTTCCAAAGTATGCCAAAACCCTTCCCCACCGGTTCGGTCAAAAACACTCAGGAGTTGTTGGAATCCGGGAATCATCAAGGAGGACGAGATGATGGTTTCTTTCGACGTCGCAGCACTATTCCCAAGGGTCCCTGTAAAGGATGCTCTTAATCTTCTCGAGGATTGGTTCCTACCCCAAAAGTCTGAGGCAGCTTGGAAAGGAAAAGCTAGGACTTATTTACGATTAGCTAGGCTGTGCATGGATGAGAATTACTTCTAATTCCGTGGACAGTTCTACAAGCAAACCAAAGGTGCCCCATGGGAAATCCCCTATCCCCATTATTTATGCAAGCTTTTTATGGCAAATTTTAGATGCCAACGTAGTACGTCGACGATATTTTCAGTATGATCGAACGGGAAGCTTTATCTAAGGTTCTAGAGTTCATCAACAATGTGCATAAGGATATCAGGTTCACTCACGAGGAAGAAAAGGAGAGAAAACTTCCATTTTTGGATCTAAGGTATGCGCACAGCAAAATCTAGCCAAAAAAAATCAAGCAGTAAAAATGCATTCTAACTTATTTCCAAATTAAAAGCAATTCTAGATAAAAAGCATTAATTTACTTCAAAACAACATCAAGACATTGGGGCTGCAAAACGGTGAGTCGATAAGGAGAGCGTCCCGACATAGCACTAGGTCCTCACAAGTTCCTACCTCATGCTTCCACGGGTCAACGATGACAAAGACCGCCAGCTAAGAGTTGTGCGCTTAGCTGGTAGTGCAGCTTGGGCACTGTTGTCCTTCTGACTTCAGCTAGATTGAGGAGGTACGACCCGAGCGTCTGTTCACCAAGGAGGTGCGCGGCTCAAGCAGCGTCTGTTCTGGCATCCAGCGGTTGAGTAAGAAACGCTGCACCACGCCCAGCTAGATCCAGCTAGGTAGTAGCCCCATCAGCGTGGTCGTCCCAGTCCACATTATCTTTTAACTATGAGAGATAGAACATTGAGCTCTTTGGAAAAAATATGCGTCATTGATAGTTCTAAAAGTGCTCGGAACAAATATGCAGTTGTTTGGATTATTGGATAATTTCACAATGATGAGAAAAAATGTCGAAAAACATGAACAAACTTTCCCAAAGACACCATGTATCTAAAACTTGAGGTTTAGGCACAAACATTTTTGTCTTCGTAAATGCGGCTCTGGACCCATTGTGCAATGTTAGAGAACATTTGGTAAAACTTGGAGTCTAAAACCCAAGTATATCAAATGGATTTACACAACTGTTGTGTCCAATATTGGCCTATGGTTGTCTTGTGTGATGGCAAAAGTGCGAAGTGAGAACAGTCCAATCTAAATTAGGCCATCTCCAAAGAATGTGCTTAATGGCGATATTTGGAGAGTTCTCTTCAACTCCCACGGCAGCACTCGAAGTTCTCTTTGGCGTTGTCCCACTTAAACAAGAAGCGCTTTCTTGCAATTACCGTCTACGACTACTCGTGTACTCGGTTTACTAGAGGAAACTTCTGTGAACCGCTGTTCAACACATACCTCGTTGTTTCCACTTTTGGTGAATTGGGACAAAGTTGTCCTTGCTCCAAATGATCTTACAATTGGTTGTAATTGTCCTTATACGATATTCTACGGGGTATGACAACGGTCATGACGGGGTCACAACGTTTTTAGGATATTTTTCACGAAATTTCCTTCCTGGGAAGAGTGGACATCTGGTTACCTGGAGAGAAGTATTTCAGACGACATCGTATGTTACACTGATGGCTCCCTTAGCGAAAGTCAAGCTGGTGTTGGTGTCCACTCTCGTGAGCTAAGGCTACATCAGGTTTACTCACTTGGTAGACACTGCACCGTTTTCTACGATAAAAGAAATCGAGGAAATTTCACAAACAAGGAATCGAACCAACCCTTGGTCTTGCAAAATATCTGCGCGTTTACTGCTTCGGCTACATCTCCATGTAGGCTACATGGACATCTTCTTATCAAATTTTACTTTTGAAAAAATAATACTTATCAAGGAATTTTGAAGAGTCATAGGCAGAAATAAGGCTTGGGCAAGGGATACCCCACGATAGGGCAAGTGCATCAGCCGGCCGTCTGAAGTCTGAGACACACACATTACAAAATCATTCCTAATGGTGTCTCACAAAATTCTTTCTCTTTACTGAAGCGTGCAGTAAAACGGCAAAGAATCGCTTTCACGCGAGCGTCTCCGTGTCGCCCATGAGTCAGTCACCGCGCTAAATGATTCCAAACTCTGCAAGTATCGCACGCCTCGTGTTGTTTCAAGTGACTTAATTTGTTATTTCCTTATAAAAAGGCGACTGTTTGTTGGCCAGACAGTTGTGAGACTTTCTCCTTGCTGTTACCGGGTGCGGGTGGATGCCGCCGATGAGTACTCTTAATCTATCTCCATCGCATAATAGTTGCAGATTTTTTGACCACGAAGAAGGTATAACTACAATCCGGTAGGACATGTGTCTTTGAACTGTAGCTCCTTCAGTGATCTAATTTCGCTATTCGCTATAAGCACATGGCTTTCAATCGCTCAAGCGATTCTCGTGAAAAAGCTGTCGTGTCTGGCTGGTCTGCCAGCCTGAACCAATGTCGTATAGAGGTAATGATGAATGTCTTTTCGCGCGTTCCCTAAACATTGTCTATATATGGATCTAATGCGATGCATGAATAACCGCCGTTCGAGACAACTTTTAGCCCTTTAGGTGCCTTTAGTATACCACACGCCACCGACCGCTGACAGTTGCGAGAATCCTAATGCTGAAAAATGTGTGTATTTTGCATCAACAACCGCCAAGAAACGGAGCAAGTGCCGGTCAGCCACTACCAGTAGTGAAGTGGAGTCTATACTCGATACAGGTGTATAACACTTGAGAAGGGAGAATAAGGGCATAAATCACCCATTCCATTCACTTTAGAGCGGAGCGAAGCGACTTGCTTGCCATCACATGTGGTGATCACATTTGGCAAAGCTTTTGATTCGTTTACGCGACTTTCAGACTAAGAGAGAAGGGATGCAGATCTCTGGACGGTATGCAGTTGGAGACTGCGTGGATGAGGAGGCATCTTTGTATATATTGTGTCAGTCAGTCATGGTGAGCTGTTTTGTTCCAGTTTAATAACGCAAGTCACATGAAATTATGGTGCACGCGTCACATTTTGTATGTGCGCTGTTCCTTTCATATGATTGAAGTGACCAAAATTGATCATTTTCGCAGCCTTGGTGAACAGCAATCAGCTGATTGTAATACCTAGCCGATGATACGTAGCACGTTGATTCAGTTAATATAAATATTGATTTATAGATACATATAAGGCCGTTACAAATATTTATTTCACTTTTTGTCCCACCACTCTTTGGCTGGTCGAGGGGGGGGGGGATAAAAATAATAGCATAGCATAGCATAGCATAGCATAGCCGACCGTACACATCCTGGGGTGGCTGTCGATAGAGACGTTTAATGCGCCAGAAAAGTTGCCTGGGATTTGACAAACCTTTCATTTAACGAACTCTCGACACCTGGCCAGGTCCTTACGATCAGCGGGGATGGGGAGGAAATGTTGATTAGATATCTACTCAGAATATGTCCAAGAACTTGGCCCACTTCATAGATATCTGGAGTTGGAAATTGGATAGGGTTTAATGGGGTGCTTTCCTTGGCGAAAAAGCGTACGAGAAATTGTCATGTTGACACATGTTAACCAAAAAATTTTACTTACAAGTGTGTAATATAAATCAAAGCAAATCAGAAAGATCTCACCGGTTTTCTGATGATCGTCAAAAAGATGCTGCAACGGCTGCACGTCAATCCTGATCGCCAACAATCCATCGTCAACATCATGACGAGCCAGAGTTTCCGGAATCCACTTGATCTTCCACAGTAAATCTTCAAACAATCCTACAGTCAACTCGCGCACTGTAACTGTAAGCTTCTTGCGTTGTATTTATCCCCAGCTCAACAAAATAGGATTTCCAAACTCGATTCTAATTTTCCGATATATTTTCCTTTAGAGTATCAGCCGAATTGAAGTTTCATCGTACAAAAATAAAAATTCACGAGAACGAAAAACACGGTGACAGAAAAAATTGAATGCACGTCCGCGCGCAGTGCCTGCTATGTTCAATCCTGGTCGAGGGGGGGGGGGGGGATAAAAATAATAAAGCATTTAATCTGAAAAATATTAAAAACTCTTCGGATTTGTTAAAGAATTTTTGCCAAGACCCGATATTTTGATAAATATTTTTTATCTGCCCCTCAAAATGCAGAATCCAGCCAAAAATTTTTGAAGGGGGGGGGGGAGACAAGAAGTCAAAATTAAATTTGTATCAGCCTAACTGAATGTTGAAAGTTCTAAAGTCTAAAACTGAAAGTCAAATCATTGTCAGCGAGGTGTGTGATAATCTTGATGGTATTGAGTTGTCCAAAAAAAAGTCTCACGAAACCTACTGCAAGCCTATCCATATACGTGAGAACAAAAGATGTTTACAAAGTTCTTACAGATAGATTAACACGGGAAATCTGAACACAAACCACTACCACACAAGAATTTGGATTGGTCAATTGTTAAGGATCAACAGTGAAGTATTCAACCTTGTATCATACCACTAATGAAGTCCATATGTAGTTTCGAACGCCATCCAAACTGAAAAACGAAAATTTGAAACACTTTTACCCCTTTGTGTTGATCGAACTTGGGGGATTTTCGGCCTTGCAGTCTTCGGTGTGCAATCAAAACGACATATGTTTTCTATGCCCGACGTTTCAATGGTCTATGCCATCTTTCTCAAGGGTTCTATTCAAAAATTGGACGTATTACATATTAAATTGAACAGGGAAAACTACAAAGGTGAACACAAAACTTACAGAAAAAATCGTTCTTCGTCTGGTGGTATGGAATGCACATAGAATGTAGTCAAATTTTGGACATCGAAAACAACAACAACGACGACAACTATAACAGCTATGAACTCGGCCGACTAAAAGAGAGGACAGCTCTCTTACTGCATTCGGCCGACAACAAACACCGTTTCGATTTGGACAGAACGGAGATACTCGACTGCCATCGACGGTTCTCCGCTCTCCCCGTTCTGGAAATGTGTCACATCATTAACACAGACAGGACGGTAAACAAACGAAGCGATTGCGACAGCTTAAGTATTATTTATGCAGGAATATTACACACACTAAAGACTAGAACCAAAACAAACCATGTAAATAGGCAGATAACTGACAATACCAACACTAACGACAATGACACCCAATAGGAAATTTCAACCCACAGAACTTGTATCCAATATTTAAACAGATTTCTGACTAGAATTAAATTGACGGTTTAAATTAGAATAGTATAGTGACGAAAAGAGTAGTGTTCCGCCATACCAAACTTCCTAGTTTTTCGTGATAAAAATAGTTAGTAGTGTCTTAAATGTTATGTAAAATTGCTTGTTTTGACCATTGTTTGTTAAATTGTAGGAAATTGATGAAGTCCGTCCAAAATTTGACTACATTCTATGTGCATTCCATACCACCAGACGAAGAACGATTTTTTCTGTAAGTTTTGTGTTCACCTTTGTAGTTTTCCCTGTTCAATTTAATATGTAATACGTCCAATTTTTGAATAGAACCCTTGAGAAAGATGGCATAGACCATTGAAACGTCGGGCATAGAAAACATATGTCGTTTTGATTGCACACCGAAGACTGCAAGGCCGAAAATCCCCCAAGTTCAAAAATCTACAGTCGATAGCATCCACAAGATTTGTGTTGATCCTAATCACAACAGAAGCACTTCAGTTGGAATTGTTTTTGTTTTTTGGAAGGATATGTAGTGATTATTAGATGAATACCTTTTACTCTACATGCACAGACAATCCATTACGTTGATACGTAATTATGTTATTTCATGAACACCTTTTACTTTGACTCATTGTTTGAGTTGGATGAGTAGTTATTGTAACTATTCATAAACTTATAGTTATTCCCCATTTTTATCTTATCCATATGTGTCATCGGTTCAAGTTTTCTGCCACTAAAAATCACCACACAGCCGACGACGTTTGTCCCCAGTAATGGGACCAGTAATGGCCACGCGTCTCTCGTTGACACTGAGAGTTCAAATTAAATTTTCCACAAAGCCACATATTCCAAGTCATCGCGCGCCGGAATGCAGCCCACGCGCTTTCTCCAGAACAGGAACACGAACAAAGTGACATTGCTTGTGTCGCATCGGTGCGGTGTGAGACCGTATGAAGATGATGCAGTTGCTACACGCGTCCACACAACCGACAAATAGGCGGTTAATTTATGGCGGTTTAATAATAATTGAAACAATTCAAGTTGACTTATATTCGCTGGATTTAGTGCTGCAGTGTGCGAGCAATAAAACTGTGAAACACAAGTGCAACTGAAATCCGTACTCCTACGTTTGAAACGATCTTACAACGCTACAGAATTAGAAATAAAAGTTATATTAATCCTTAAAAGCACAAGACGAACTATTTTTCTCATTACCCACCGCAGTCTCCCGATTTTCGCGTTATGGACGATGGTTGGTTCTCTCAGCAGCTGATGCAGCTCGTGGTTCATTCGTCTTCTCCAAGTTCCGTCTTCCATCTGCACTCCACCGTAGATGGTACGCAACACCTTCCGTTCGGAAACCCCAAGGGCGCGTTGGTCCTCTGCACGTAGGGTCCATGTTTCATGCACATTAGAGTGGGTCAACGTTGTATGGAGAAACTTTGAATTTGATCGTATCAACCCAGAACAAAGCTTTTTCAATCTATATTAGCGTCCAAAACAACTGTGCAAAATTTGGAAGTGATTGGTTGCGTCCCCGTATTTCGCATTGCGATTGAAATTTGTATGGAAATTAATATGGGGAAACGTGCTTTTTTGTATTTTTCTCATAAAATGAAATTTTTCGCTCAAAAAGATCTAATAAATGACGTTAATGTATAGCCTAGGATATGCCGAAAAACTTTGCCGAAGATCGCAAAGTGATCCGACGCTTGTGAAAAAAGTTATTCGCCTGGTAACTTAGGCCAAAAATTGAGATTTTATTATTGATGTTATTCCTTTACATGTTAAATGTTAAGCATCACCGGGCAATCTGTACGTTATAACTTTTTTTTCACAATTGTCGGATCACTTTGCGGTCTTCGGCAAAGTTTTTCGGCATATCCTAGGCTATACTTTAACGTCATTGATTAAATCGTTTTAGACGAAAAAAAAATCAATTTATGAGAAAAATGCAAAAAAGCACGTTTCTTCATACTAATTTCCATACAAATTTCAATCGCAATGCGGAATACGGGGAAGCAACCAATCGCTCCCAAATTTTGCACAGTTGCTTTGGACGCTGAAATGAGTCGAAAAAGTTTTGTTCCGAAAAATCGACTTTGTTGACCCAGTCTAATGCCCATAGAGGACGATCGGTCTAATCAGCGTTTTGTAGATAGTCAACTTCGTGTTACGGCGAACTTTATTCGATCCTAGAGTTCTGCGGAGTCCAAAGTAAGAACGATTTCCTGCCACAATGCGCCTCTGAATTTCTCTGCTGGTGTCGTTGTCGGTGGTCACCAGTGAGCCCAAATACACAAATTCTTCAACCGCCTCAATTTCATCACCGTCGATATAAATTCGGGGTGGCGGGCGCGGTGATTCCTCCCTGGAGCTTTTTGCCATCATGTACTTTGTCTTCGACACATTAATGACTAGTCCGATTCGCCTGGCTTCACTCTTTAGTCGGATGTACGTTTCCGCCATCGTCTCAAATTTTCGAGCTATAAAATCAATATCATCAGCGAAACCAAGCAGCTGAACGGACTTCGTGAAAATCGTTCCACTCGTGTTTATCCCCGCTCTCCTAATTACACCCTCTAAAGCAATGTTGAACAGCAAGCACGAAAGACCTTGCCGTAACCCTCTACGAGATTCGAAGGGACTCGAGAGTGTCCCTGATACTCGAACTACGCACATCACTCGATCCATCGTCGCCTTGATCAATCATATCAGTTTATCCGGGAATCCGTATTCGTGCATAATCTGTCATAGCTGTTCTCGATCGATTGTATCATACGTAGATTTGAAATCGATGAACAAGTGATGTATGGGCACATTGCATTCGCGGCATTTCTGCAACACCTGGCGGATAGCGAACATCTGGTCCGCTGTAGCGCGTTCAACCATCAATCCAGCCTGGTATTGCCCCACTACCTCTCTTGCAATCGGTGATAGACGGCGGCATAAAATTTGAGAGAGTATCTTGTAGGCAGCGCTCAGTAGTAGTGATCGCGCGGTAGTTCCCGCAATCCAACTTGTCGCCCTTTTTGTAGATGGGACACACGATACCTTCCATCCATTCCTCCGGTAATACTTCCTCCTCCCAAATCTAGTTAATGACCCAGTGTAGTGCTCTCACAAGTGCTTCTCCACCGTGTTTTAGAAGCTCGCTTGGTAGTTGATCTGTTCCAGCGGCTTTGTTGTTTTTCAACCTCCTCCTCAATCTCTTGGAGGTCAAGGGCTGGAAGTCTTTCGTCCTGTGCACATACTCCTAGATCTGTTACCACGCCACCTTCGGTACTTGCAACGTCGCCATTGAGGTGCTCATCGTTATGCTGCCGCCACCTGTCAACCACCTCACGCTCGCTCGTGAGAATATTCCCGTGATTATCTCGGCACATGTCAGCTTGTGGCACAAAGCCTCTGCGCGAGCGGTTCAGCTTCTCGTAGAACTTTCGTGTGTCCTTAGCGCGGTACAGCTCTTCCATCGTGTCGCGATCTCGTTCTTCCTGCTGGCGCTTCTTCATCCGGAAGGCTGAGTTCCATCGTGCCAGTTCTGTTTAACGTCCCAACCAACACTGGCATTGCCCGAAGGCCATACAAGCTTTCTTGATTCTAAACTCAATGTGAGATGTCCAGGAAAGCTTGGAATCAAGAATAACTTTACCTATCCATTCACATCGATTTCAGAATCAAAGAGACGCAAAGCTCGAACGCCATTGCGGTTTAGTCTTTCCGTGAAAAGAACAATAGATATAAATGTTTTATTCGGGTTCACCGAAAGGCCATATCGGCGACTCCAACCCTCAACTACCTGAAAGGCGCTTTACATCAGGTCGAAAAGGGTGCTGATGCACATACCGACTAACAATGTTAGGTAGTTGTCGGCAAATCCATAAGTAGGAAACCCGCTAATATTGATTTGCCTCAATAGCGTATCTGCTACGAGATTCCACAAATGTGGTGACAAGACTCCCCCTTGGGAGCATCCACAAACACACAATCGCCCAATCGCCCAATCCACAAACACACAATCCCAATCGCCGCTTGACGCAATGTCAACAAGAGATGTCGGTTTTTGAGCATTTGGTGAATCCAATTGTAAATCATTGGAGATATACCATGACCCGGTGCGGCTTCCTATATGGCACGTTGTCAAAGGCACCCTCGATATCTAAGAAAACACCCATGCAGGATTGCTTTTGAGCAAATGCCTTCTCGATATCGTAAACAACTTTGTGTAAAAAAGTCACAGTGGACTTTCCAGATTGGTAAGCATGAAGAGGCACATTGGCCAGATGAACATCACGGATGTGATGATCGACAATGCGTTCTAAGCATTTCAGAAGAAAAGAGTTCAAACTGATAGGTCTGAAACTCTTTACTTCTTCATACGACGCACGACCCACTTTCGGAATAAACTTTACAGAAATATCCCGCCAGGATTTGGGAATATACCCTGTAGCAAAGCTGCAAACAAATAGTTTTTTCAAAACATGTTTGAAATAATCAAATCCCTTCTGAAGCAAAATGGGATAAATCCCATCTGCCCCAGGAGATTTGAATGGAGCAAAGCTATTTAGTGCCCACTCAATCGATTCTACAGTTATGATACTCCGAGCTGAACTCAGGGAATCGTAACTACAAGAAAAGACAGCAGGTTCATCCGCAGAGATAAAATATCCATACAACCAGGGAAGTGTGTGCTGAATAAGCATTCCAGAACTTCCTCATCAGAGGAAGTCAGATCGCCATTTGGCAAACGAAGTTCGTTCACTCGGAAATCCTTAGATTTTGCAAGGATTTTGTTTAAGGCCGGACGGGACGGTGGTTGAATCGTCCGCCATTGCTCTGTTGCTAGTAAGATGCAAATCTCAACTTCTACTTCATATTATTGACTAGAAATTTGATCGTTCATTTGCTCACTTGTGGTGCACAATCGACTAAAGTTTCAGCTACGTCCGTGCAGTGGAAATTGATATTTGCTTCTTCGAAATCGCGAGGCAAATTGTTAGAAAGAGAGGGAAGATAGGAAAAATTACACGTCGTCCCGTGCGGCCTTAACCGACTGACTTTACTCAAACTGGAAACATTTGTACAGAGGTTTTTCCAGCCGGGTCGTTCAACAGACCGGAGAGCTTTCCTGTAGGCCTTGCGAGTCGACCTGAAAGCCTCCGATACAGCCGAACATCGTCTGTTCCAACTCTTTCTACATTGTTTCCTGAGCATTGCCAGATCGGAGTTCCACCAAGGGGTTCCTCTTGTGGTCTTAACAGACCGCAGAGGGCAGGCTTCTTCAAAAGCTTCCATGATGAAGGCCGTTGTAGTATCAACGGCATCATCTACATCACTTGGAGTGTCAATAGATGGTGAGCATCCATGAAATTTGGCTGCAACCAAATCAGTAAAGAGATCCCAGTTGGTTGACCGGGGATTCCTGACACGCAAAGTTTGTGAAGTAACATTCACTTACATGTTTATAAAAGATGTAACGATGGTCAGATAAAGATTCTTCATCTGACACATGTCAATTGGTCAGCTCGTGACAAATTCTACAAGAGCAAAGCTTTATGTTGAACACTTCCTCTCTACCACGAAGGTTGGGCGGTTGCCTATGTTAAGTAATGCAAGATCTGTACTACTTAAGTACTCCATCAAACTGGAGCCTCTCAAGTTAATGTCTGAGCTGCCACGTATGATGTGGTGAGCATTAGCATCACTGCCGAAAATTAGCGGAAGGCCTTTTACATTGCAGTATGCGATGACTTGTTTGAAAGCATCCGTAGGGGATGGTTCATCATGCGGTAAATAAACCAAACAATAGACGTATTTTCGGTTGAGGTTTGCAACAGATACATCGTGATAGCACATACATATCTGGTAATTAGTTCAGAGATGAGTGTAGCAAATATTGCGTTGTTGACAAGCATACAAACTCGAGGCATGACACGCGAGTTTGCCATTTCATGTTTACTTTAAGTAACAAACACCGGGTTCACAAGGTTTCCTAGATAGAAATTACCCTTACGAAAGTAAGGACTAAGGCCACTTGGGCTGTACCATTTTGCATAAGTCAACAACAATTGATTGTTGCTGTTTTTTTATGCTGAAGTTTGATCTGAGCTATCCTAACCATAGCCACTACCCAAACAAAGCAAGATTGAACCCTTTACAAGCACAGCACAACAAAGAACAGTAGCAATAAAACCAGATCGGTATCGATTGGATAACGCCAAAGGCGAGGATACGCAGAATATACTGTGTAAATCGCTTGAAACGAAACCATATATGTAGGTGATATTTTAACGATCACGATCACGATCAATTCTGACTATACATGTCAATGGTTGCTCCTCCGTGATTGATCTGAACTGGTACCAGTTGCACTGAGATCCAACTGAACAAGGGGCTGGGACATTCCACTTATTCTCAAAGTGCAATTTTTAGCAGCTCATGCATATTTGATCAATAACGGCGCCAGCCAAGTCCTTATAGTCAGCTGGGAAGGGAAAGGAATGTTAGAGTGTACTGGTTGTTGCTACTAGAGACCAAGAGCACTCTGCGTCCCCACAACCCGCACGGACTGGGGTATTTGTTAGACGGAAAGGATGGGAGATCTGGGAGTCACCGTTGGGTCGGTGATGCGATCCATGGATAGGGTTATTTATAGTGTTCGTGATAGATTGTGTGGTGAATAAGGTGAATAAGGTCAAGCGGCACAGCACGCTTTGGTTGCATAACTTATAGGCGTTATATATACACTGTGCTGTGAGTGGAAGTTGGAAGGGAGGGAAACGACTTTTTTCAATTCGTTTCTGGTTCTAGCGATGGCTATTGAACATATGAATATACAGGGGATACTCAAAATAACTGGGATAGGTAAAATTTTCACTTTTCAAAAAATGTTCAACTCGCTGTAACTTTTCGAAAGGGGCATCAAATATTCTCAAATTTTTACTGTAAGTTCATCAACTAGTTGTGTATCAGTGGTTCAAATTTGGAAAAGATCGGGCCATTCTACACAAAGTTATAAAGATTCTAGAAAAAGGTATAATTATCCGATAGCCAACTTTGAGCTGTTATATCTCCGGATTCAATGAACCGAATGCAATGGAATTTTGATCATTTATTACTTATATAATGAACTTTGAAAAACAGTTTACTTAATTTGAAATTATTAATAAGAAAAAAAGTTATGGCGGTTTCATTTATTCTATGTTTTTTTAGTAAATTTATCTATTTTTCATATGCATCCTATTACTTTTTAAAATCAATGCCGGTTATTTTGTTGCTTCCTTTCAAAACATATTCATATTGAAATCAATTAGAGAGAATTTAAATGAACTATAATTGCTATCTCGAATTTTGAAACGATGATGAAGTTTTGAATAAATTGGTGGTATATTAGAAAAATAATATAATCGTAATAATTTTCTTTCGTGTAAAGAATTTTAAGTTTAGTCAAAAGTTTTTAATAGCTTATTATATAAGTCATAAATGATCAAAATTTCATTGCATTCGGTTCATTGAATCCGGAGATATAACAGCTCAAAGTTGGCTATCGGATAATTATACCTTTTTCTAGAACCTTTATAACTTCGTGTAGAATAGCCCGATCTTTTCCAAATTTTGACCACGTATACAAAACTAGTTGATGAGCTTACAGTAAAAATTTGAGAATATTTGATGCCCTTTTCGAAAAATTACAGCGAGTTGAACTTTTTTTGAAAAGTGAAAATTTTACCTATCCCAGTTATTTTGAGTATCCCCTGTACATGAGTTGTATATGTAGAGAAGAGAAAGCGAGAGAAAGTGGATAGAAAGATACAAAGTAGGATGAAAAGGACGGGCCAGGGATTGAACCCATGACCTTCTGCATACGAATCAGAAGCGGTAGCCACTAGACCACCAAGCCCGTCAATATGTCGGTGACATTTTAAACTAATTAATAACATCTTTATAATCCCGCCATTATTTGGTCTCAGGTTTGAAACTAAAGAAGGGCAGCTGGTTGTCTCGGAGAAACACAAGGTCCACTGCGCTATTGCTCCAGTAGGCACAGTAAGGGCAAAATACTGTGGAGGGAGCCCTGGTGCTCCACAGGCTCCGTTGACGGTTAGGTCTTTATTAAACCCCCCTAACCATTCATTCCTAGACACGGTAAGCTTATAGCCGCATCACACCTTGAATTAGGGACTCTTACCACCGGGACAGGCAGTCCGTAGTGTTATTCACAAGAAGAAACATCAGAGAATACAAATATGGCTGCCAAAATGACCGACTTGGTCCACTACTCACATTTTCAAGACCACCATTTTTGAAAATTCGTAAACAAATGCGCTCGATTTGGAAAAGCTGCCTCTTTTTGCAAGTGAGCAAAGCCAGGATAAATAAGTGCGGCTCGATTCGATGCTTAGTTCGTCAGATTTGTCCCTGTAATTTAGAGGCCCTCCAAAATTTGTATGCAAAATTGCAGTGGGATTTCTTGATGTTTCACCTTAACCAATTGAGACATTCGCTACCGACACTAAACAGCTATAGGTTGATCGGGAAAAGCAGTTAATATTCATACGGGCTCGAAAAACCATAGATGCATTTGCAAAGAAAGCTATCTGCTCACTAAGCTTAAAAGCAGACTTTGTTATAGTTGGGACGTTATACTGAAAAGAAGAATAATAAATCAATGCTTGTAATTTTGGAACACTCGCGTAAACAAGACGAAGAGAATAAAAAGTGTCAAAAGTTAACCCTTTTTAAATCTGCTATGAACACATCCAAATAAAAGCATCGCGCTGAATCTCATCGAGCAAAAAAAAAACGGCACCACACTGAGAAGCTCCACCAGAAAAGGAATGTCCACCACGGTAATCAGTTATCGCCAATTAGCCCCACCAGAACAGCACCGAAAAATGTTGAAACTTGCATTCCGAACAACAGCCAGACTCGACTCAACTCCACCGCAAAACAAACGATACAACAACACAAGTTGCTTCGCTTGGGATTGCTATCACTGCGCTGCTGGTCCTCCTGCTTCTCCACCACAAACCCGTCGTCGTCGAATTGTGGTTTGCTGAGGACTGTGTGAAATTCCACTCGCGAGGCCACAACTTTTCGGGATGCCTTTGCGCGCCTTTTGGGTCGAAGACTCGAAGCGAATCGCGAACCGGTCGCGTTGAACTACAGCATCAAACTGAGCCCTGCCTGCCCTCTGCGGACGAACCCGACGAGACGAGACTGAGTGGCTCTGGCAATGCCGGCCGTTGCCGCGTGGTTTTCTGGTCGGACACTGTATCACATTTTCCCCGAATGCAGGATTCTCACATGTGTACGGTACGCCCGCAACACAGCAGCCGTCATCCCGGCTGATGAAGAATTTGAAAAATATATAAATATGCACAACTTTTTCGTTTTTGGCTTGATTCGAAGTTTAAAGAGGGAGGACAACGGGGGAAATGATCCCAATCGCAGTCCCTGAATCGCATCTGCTATCATCTCTCCAACTCCAACAACAGGTTTGAATCTCAGTCGTCGTCATGCAAAGTTGAACACCCAAAAAGCACAACACATGTGCGCTGTTCGTTGTTATCGTCGTTGAGATTGGGTTCATCGTTTTGCTATGGCAGCCCAAATAGTGGGCACATATGAATAACGAATACACGCAGTGTTTAATTCGACAATATACAAGAAAATAATTAAAAATGACAAACTGTTTCTTAGTATGAAAAATAATTATGTACATATACAACATAAATAAAAAAGAGGTTTTTGCAGTGTCCTGAGACCTCATAAAGCGCCCCAGAGGTCCCCTGAAACTCCCTTGAAAGCCCTTGAGACACCCTGAAACTCTCTTGAGACTTATCCTCCTGAAACTCCGAAGGACCTCCTGAAACGCCCCTACAACACCTTGGAACTCTCCTGAATCACCTCAGATACCCTCTGGTAGGACGCCCTGGGCGCCCTTGAAACCCCCTCAAGCACTTCTGAGACCTCTTGAAACCCTCTGAAATCCTCTGGGACTCCCTAAAAAGCCCCTGAGAGCCCTGGAGATGCTTTGCAAACCTTGAACCGCCTCTGAAATAGTGCAATTCAGCATAGATCATCGTGTTGCAAATAACTCCGTTCTATCGTAATCGACAAAGTATATCGTAAGTTACGGTCCGTAACTATATACGCTGACGGTAACACTTGCTCGCTTTTGGTTTTCAGTTATCAGAAAAAAAAAACTACTACTTTAGACCAATCTTGTCGCAAGTGCTACTTTGTCTGAATGCCCCCAAACCTGTGAGAAATATTCGAAATCGGTGTTATACATTTGAGTGTGCACATTATCCACTAACCCTACGTTCCTTATTTAACGGATTATCAAAATGAAATGTAATTGAAGTGCACTTTGGCTTATCACAGAAAATCTGCCTTCAGGGCAAAAGCATGTAGGTATAATCATGGAGTTCCAGCAGTACCACTCCCAAGCACCATGAAGGGCCGCTGCTACTAAAGCTGGAGGCGGCCACAGCTCGTGGCGGGTTATTCCTTTTTGGGCATTATGCATGCATAACTGATTTGCGCGTTTTTTTTTTTGCTCTGTACTCGCTGTTGCCTTTCTTAAGCTTTCTTTCACGACACCATCGAAAACCATTACGATGACGACGACGGTGCGAACCCAGACCACCCCATTTGCGCGGGATGGCTTACGCCGCTGGCTGGGTGAGAGACGGCAGAGGTGGATGCAGAGTTGAGATCAGAGAGTGTGAACGCAACTGCAACACGTACAACAGAAAACTTCCATCATCCGAATTAGCGAAGGTGCGTAAAAAGAATGATCTTTTTTTTACTTGTTCCTACTTCTCACGTTTTTTTATCAAGGGAATTTTGAATAAAACGCCCCGGTATTCAAATATAAGATATCTAACAAAGACTAGTTTACTGCCTGTTGCGATACAATTGCGTGACTCTACATTCGTCTAAGTGGGAACAAAGTTTTCTGTCAGATTGAGAAATAGAAGAAACCTATGTGAAGAAGAGTAAAAAGAATTGGATTGAAATAGTAGGATAGCTTGTGAGAAAGATTAGGAAGTTGTTAGAATTAATACATAAAACTCATATATTCCAAGTAAGTAGTGCAATTTGTAAATTAAGCAGGTTTTGTACATCTATTCTTCAAATTACGATAGCAGACACTAACAGATCCGGTGAAGCCGAAGCCTAGAGACGTCTGCCGAAAAGAGAGTAAGGGCTGCAGTGGAGGTCATACTGAAAAATTGTAATGAATTTAATATGAAGTGCAAGAGAAATGATACTAATAAATTATATATTTTTAGCTTTAGCTTATCGACCAAAAGAGCGACTTATAGATTCGCTGAAAGAAGTTCAGCATTTGACCCTGCCCCCTTCCCTTCGGCAACACTGCCCATATTCGCATAGTCGATGTAACCACCATTGGCAATGCCACCATACAAAAACTAATATCTAACGTGTGTGCATATTTGTGACCAGTTTTATTCAAAAGATCACAAGATCTAACCCTTAGTTAGATATCAATGCGCAAAAAATCTTGAATTTTATATTTATTCATTGTTAAAATTCCAAAAGTATGTTGTAAGGTACAGTGGCGCTTACATTGACTATGCGAATATGGGCAGTTTAATTAGCTTCAGTTTTGCTATAATATCTATCTATCTATCTATCTATCTATCTATCTATCTATCTATCTATCTATCTATCTATATATATAAAAATGAATTTCCGTCTGTCTGTCTGTCTGTCTGTCTGTCTGAACGCTATGCATTCGGAAACTACTGAACCGATCGATGTGAAATTTTGTATGCGCGTATGTTTGAGGCCGGGGAAGGTTCTTAGCTTGGTGTGAGACCTCTCCGGTCTCTGGAACGGGGGGCTCCTATACAGATAGCTTCGCGGGGGACGTCCATATGGAGCTGCATGTCAAAAAACACAGTAGGCAGGCAGTACGAAGTTTGCCGGGAAATACAAATGAGCGAACAGATATGTCAACAATGTGATCGTGTAGGGTTATTTTGGCATCGGAACCATCACCTCTGGATTACTGGATTACAGGTGAAAACCATACTCACGTAGGCACCGGAAAAGCATGTGCAGGATTCGGTTGTGTTCCGCGAGTGTTTTGCTGTGCACCAGAATGTCGTCGAGGAAAACTTCAACGCCGCGTAGTCCGGCTACCATCTTCGCCATCAGCAGCTGAAACGCGCCGGGGGCTGATTTGACACCCGGTGCCAAACGGTTGAATCGGAATAAGCCTCAGTGAGTGTTGATGGTCAACAACTTTTCGGATTCGTCGTCGACCTCCACTTGCAGGCATGCATCCGAACCCATAAGGTCAATTCCGAAGATATCGGGGCGCGGAATGGCCGCGCTGGCATCCACCGACCGAGGAATTTAACAGAAACCATTTTTTTTAATATGATTTCTGCGAATCTATTCTATAAACGGTTGTTCTTAAACTTATCCTAAGCTGGCAAAATTTTCTTTAAAAAAATCAATGAAAGCTTCTGCTTGAGAGCCGATTAAGCGAATGGAGAGCCTAGAAGTCAAGAGATGTGTTTGTATTGTGATGTGAAATCCCTCTCACTCTGCATATTTTAATATTTTCTTCAGTAATTCCTACATGAGTTTTTCCAGGGATTCCTCCGGGAATTCATCCAGGGTTTCCTTGATGATTTTTTCCAGAAATTTCTCCTACAAGGATTCCTCCAGTGATTTCTCCAGGAATTGGTTCAAGGGATCCCTCGAGCAATCCCACCAGCATTTCCTCCAGGAATTCCTTCTAGGATTGGTCCAGGAATTTACCAGAAATTCCTTCAGGGATTCCTCCAAAGATTCTTCAGAGACTCCTCCAGGAATCCCTCCGATGATTCCTCCAATAATTCATCCAGATTTTCTTCCAATTATTTTTCCTAGAATTTCTTCAGAAATTTCTCTGGAAATTTCAAATGGAATTTCTGCAAGGATTCCTCCAGGAGTTCCTCTGGAGATTTCTCAAGGATTCCTCGAGGAATTCCTCCAGGTATCTCTCTAGAGATACCTCATGAAATTCCTGTAGAAATTCCACAAGGGATTCCTCGAGAAATTTCTCCAGAAAATCTTTAAAGGATTCATCCAGGGATTCGACCTGAAAGTTTTCCAGCGATTCTTCAAGAAAATCCTACAGAAATTCCTCCAGGAGTTCCTCTGACAATTTCTCAAGGATTTTCTCTAGATATTCCTCCAGGAATTCGCACAGACATTCCTTCAGGGGTTCCTCCAAGGGAATCCTCTAGGGATCGCTCTAGGAATTCCTCCAGGAAATCTTTTAGAAATACCTCCAGGCACTCCTCCAGGGAATTTTATAGGGATCATTCAAATCAAACAATGGTTTTTTCGATAACCTGATGAACGGTTTACAAAAAAACTGTCTCAGATCACATTAGAGACCACCGGTAATGTTCCAGAACCCGTTTTGTATGTCCCGCCAGAATGACCAAAATGTAAAATGAATCAAATCCATGCATGCACATCAATTTTAGGCTTTTCTACCTGTTTAACAGTTAGCAAGAAACTAGTCCAAGACAATATTTGATAAAATAGGTAAATTCTTGGAACCGGTTCCGGGTATCTCACAGGAAGTGGTAAAAACAGTGAAAATAATCAATGCAAACGATAAATATGTGTAAGAGAACAAAATCTCGACAAAATTCTCATCAAATCACACCTTTTCAAATTCCTGAGGTGTAAATGTACGGTAGAATGGGGGTTGCATGGGAAAATTGAAATTTAATCGCATCAACCTCGAGCAAATGTTTTCAATCCCCTTTTGCGTCTAAAATTACTTCGCAAAATTTTGATCTGACTGGTAGCTCCTCGCGCTCTGTGATATGGTTCAAATTTGAATTGGATTCAGTATGAAAAACTTGCTTGTTATTATCGTCTTGGTATTGATCGGCCTCCAGTAATAGTAAAGGTAGTCACACAGTCAACTAAGAGGTCTGATATTTTTCAGCTCTACCTATACATTGAACATAACATCGGAAATATGTGCTATCAATAAGTTTCCCAACTCGATGATGGCTTGGATAAAATTCTTGCTTTTATAAATAAAGTATCCACAGGATTCAAGATGCCTACATCGACAGCAAGCTCATGAGTATATTCGACGAGAAAGGCGCTATCACCACTAGGTGGATTGAACCAGTTTTTTTTTTTCAACACAGTCTTCCTTATAGTTACACCTGGAGATCACCACAGCAGATGGAATCGCAAGTTAACCACGTTCTGATTGACGGATGGCTCATCTCCTGCATTATCGATGTCAGGTTATATCGTAGCACTACATGGTGATGGTCAAACTGCACCCAAAACATTCCATCATCAGACGAGAGTGAGCTCAATGTGGCCCCTCTAGAGAACTTCTGGTGTACAGTAAAAGTAGCCATCAATGACGCAGCTGAGAAAATCATACGTACGTGGGAATGAGTTGACGAAATGGTTCGACGAGGAGTGCAGAGCGATTTTAGAGGAGAAGTACGCAACGTGGGCGGTTATGCTGCAGCAATGAACCAGGCAGAACATGGAACGTTACAAACAGTAGCGTAAACAGCAGACCCATCCGCATTTTTCGAAAAAAAAAGAAAAACGCCGCCCGGAAGAAGCAGAGTGCGAGGAAATAGAACTGATGTACAGCTCTCAAGGAACACGGAAATTCTACCTGAAGCTCAACGCGTTCCGAAACGGCTTCATGCCGCGAGCTGAAATCTGATGAGATAAAGATGGAAGTCTCCTGACGGACACACATCGTATCGGGTGACTGAGAAGTGGAAGCAGGCCTTCGATGAGCACCTAAATGGCGTGGAGAATGTGGGCGCATGGAAGACCAAGGCGATGCATTGCAATGGAGGACACAACTAAGTGAAGGGTGAACGTTGTATGGGAAAATACAATTTGCTCGTATAAACTCGGAACAAAGTTTTTTTTACCCATATGGTATGATTGGATGCGTACAGATCGTCAGATAGTGGTTAACATTCAACATGTAAAGGAATAAAATTAAGGACAGACTTGTTAGAATCCCAACATGGCCGCCACAATGGCCGACTTTGGCACCTACTCACGATTTCGAGGGCACAAATCTCTTCATAAACAAAACCAGCGGCCCTGAGCTTCTCATTTTAAGCAAATTACAAGTGAGCAAGAACAGAATAATAAAATGCACTGTTGTTTGAAGCTTGCGTCTTGAGATTTGTGCGTCTGAAGTTCTGATGCACTGTTGAAGCGGGATTTCAAGACGTTTGTCCTTAATAATAAAATCTTAATTTTTGGCTTGAATTACCAAGCGTATCACTTTTTCACAAGTTTCGCCAAAATTTTCTGGCATATCCTAGGAACTTCCACGTTACATGGCTTTAGACAAAAAAAATCAACTTTTGAGTAAAATAGAAAAATCTTTTTTTAAACTAAATTTTATACAAATTTCAATCACAATGCAGAATCAGAGACATTCCTCCTACAGATTTTGTTTATGGACTTCCTCATGGAGTTCCTAAAGTATTTCCTTGGAGAAATACTCCAGCAAGTTCCTTCTGGTTTTCATCAGAAACTATTAGAAGCATCTCGGATGGAATTCATGGAGGATTTCCGGAACTCCATAAGAAAATTCTTGAAGTTCCAGAAAGAATTTTAGAAGAAATCCCCGAAGGAGTTCCAGAGGTGGAACCTGTTAGCAATCACAGAAGAAACTCCTGGAACCCCAGAGGTAACTTCAGAAGGAACTTCAAAAAAATCTCAGATATAGCTCCCTGAGGAATCACAGAACGAAATCCTAGAGGTATCCTGGGGTAATCAAGGAAGAAGTAATACTAGAGGGATCTCAGAATTCATTTATAGAGAAATTTGGGAAGGATTTTTTTTTCAAATCCAGGAACTCTTGAAATCCTTTCGCCAGCACCTCATACAACCGTAACAATCTCAGATAGTATTCATCAAGCAAACCAAGAAAGAATCTCTGAAAGAATCCTGGGAGTACTTCCTGGAGGAATCCTGGTAAAAGCTCTAGAAAGAATCCCAAAAGGAACCTCTTTAGGAATCTCAGAAGATATTTCTGAAAGAAGAATCCCAGAGAGAATTTCTGATGGAACCTTAAATAAACCCCCGGAAAAATCTCATCAAAAACTCCCTGGGAATCCCACAAGAAACTCCTGGAGAAGTCGTCGAATAAATTTGTGAAGATATCGCGAAAGATTCCTGGAGTTCCTGAGAAATCCCAAAAGGAACTCCTGAGGGGTGGTTTTTTGACAGTTTTGCCATGGGACTGTCAAACTACTGTCAAAATGGGAAATTGGCTTCTTTAACGATGTTGAGATAATTCGATATTCTGAATTTGCATGTTAAACTGAGCCGAAATTCAAATTTTCATGTATTTTGGCGCCCGGGAACCTATTTAAAAATCAATTTGAAGTTTGTATGGGAGCGATTTTTCGAATCACCCCTCGTCGCAGTTTGTACTGCGGTGATTTCTAAAAATATCTTTGAAATTGATTTTAGATACCAAAACAAAGTTCTAAAAATCTGAAAAAAATCATAGTAGCTCAGAAAAAGGTGCTCTTTCGAAAAAAACCAAAAAATCAATACATTTTTGTAAATTTAAAACCCTAATTGAAAAATAAACCTAAAATCATTCAGTAAACCTTTTTTTACTAATAATTAAGAAAAATGTAAGATTTTTACAAATTTTCAATATTTGTATACGAGAATGATCTTTAAGAAGGCGCGGAATTCTTGTCCTGATTCAGTCAAATTCGCAAAAACTGTGGTCCGTGGTTATTTTTTTTTTAGAACTCGCAGAATCAAAGACTTAGAAAATTAAACCGAAACGATAACAACCCTGGAAGCTATAACGCTCTGAAAATTAAGCAAAAACACTGCTAGTAAGGTACAGGGGATACTCAAAATAACTGGAACAGGTAAAATTTTCACTTTTCAAAAAATGTTCAACTCGCTGTAAGTTTTCGAAAAGGGCATCAAATATTCTCAAATTTTTACTGTAAGTTTATCAACTAATTGTGTATCAGTGGTTCAAATTTGGAAAAGATCGGTCCATTCTACACGAAGTAATAAAGATTCTAGAAAAAGGTATAATTATTCGATAGCCAACTTTGAGCTGTTATATCTCCGGATGCAATGATCCGAATGCAATGAAATTTTGATCGTTTATGACTTATATAATGTGCTATTTAAAACATTTGACTAAACTTAAAATTCTTCACAAGAAAGAAAATTATTTCGATTTGTTCCTTTTTCTAATATAACATCAATTTATCCAAAACTTCATCATCGTTTCAAAATTCGAGATAGTAATTATAGTTCATTTAAATTTTCTCTAATTGAATTGAATATATTAATGTTTTAAAGGAAAGCAACCAAATAGCCGGCATTAAAATGAAAAAGTAATAGGATGCATATGAAAAATTGATAAATTTACTGAAAAAACATGGAATAAATTAAAGTTCATTACATAAGGCTGATACAAATTTAATTTTGACTTTTTGTCTGCCACCCCCCCCCCCCCCCCTCCTTCAAAAATTTTTGGCTGGATTTTGTATTTTGAAGGGGCAGATAAAAAATATTTATCAAAATATCGTGCTTTGGTGAAAATTCTTTAACAAATCCGATGAGTTTTTAATATTTTTCAGATTAAATGCTTTATTATTTTTATCCCCCCCCCCCTCGACCCGCCAAAGAGTGGTGGGACAAAAAGTGAAATAAATATTTGTAACGGCCTAAGTAATAAATGATCAAAATTTCATTGTATTCGGTTCTGTGAATCCGGAGATATAACAGCTCAAAGTTGGCTATCGAATAATTATACCTTTTTCTAGAATCTTTATTACTTCGTGTGGAATGGACCGATTTTTTTCCAAATTTGAACCACTGATACACAACTAGTTGATGAACTTACAGTAAAAATTTCAAAATATTTG